>NC_044572.1:51033821-51685732 GCF_901933205.1 Camarhynchus parvulus
TTGTTCTTGCCAAAGGACAGTCCTTTCCAGGCTATGGCCCATGCTGGTTGATATCTGATTTAACCACATTGATAACTTGAGAGTGAACATTCAGTCTAGTTCAGGAATGTGGATGCAGTTGCATTTTATGTCAAATTAACCATTTTACACGGCATTGATTTTTTGGTGGCTTCATGCCAGTTGTAAGACAACGAGTGATATCTTCTCCAGAATCAAACTAGAGCTAAGATTCTGGACCTGATTCTGCATAAAGTGTATAAGTTGAAGTAAATACTTTTTCTTTTCTTTTCTTTTCTTTTCTTTTCTTTTCTTTTCTTTTCTTTTCTTTTCTTTTCTTTTCTTTTCTTTTCTTTTCTTTTCTTTTCTTTTCTTTTCTTTTCTTTTCTTTTCTTTTCTTTTCTTTTCTTTCCCTCTTCTCTTCTCTTCTCTTCTCTTCTCTTCTCTTCTCTTCTCTTCTCTTCTCTTCTCTTCTCTTCTCTTCTCTTCTCTTCTCTTCTCTTCTCTTCTCTTCTCTTCTCTTCTCTTCTCTTCTCTTCTCTTCTCTTCTCTTCTCTTCTCTTCTCTTCTCTTCTCTTCTCTTCTCTTCTCTCTCTTCTCTTCTCTCTCTTCTCTTCTCTTCTCTTCTCTTCTCTTCTCCTCTCCTCTCCTCTCCTCTCCTCTCCTCTCCTCTCCTCTCCTCTCCTCTCCTCTCCTCTCCTCTCCTCTCCTCTCCTCTCCTCTCCTCTCCTCTCCTCTCCCCTCTCCTCTCCTCTCCTCTCCTCTCCTCTCCTCTCCTCTCCTCTCCTCTCCTCTCCTCTCCTCTCCTCTCCTCTCCTCTCCTCTCCTCGTGTTAGTTTTTCTGTACTGTTGATCCCATAGTCAGTTTATACCAGATCACCCTTTACCAGCCCTTAAATTCAGTTTATATTTTCTGTAGCATGAATCTAACATTATTTCATCACAGACTCAGAAACTCATTTCTAAATGCAGTAAGAAAAGGAGAGACTGATTCCTTCTTTCCTCTGCAGAATGGTAATTTATATTAGTTTAATTATTTACCAGAGGAGCTTTGCAATAATTCCACTGGAAGGCAAATTCTATCCTTTATCTGATAAGCAATAATTAATATTGTCAAGCAAATGAGTATATTCAGAGCCAATAAAAATCTCAGCACCAGTATGAGGATGTTGTGTTCTCAGAGTTCCCAAAGTTGATTACCAGCCTTCATCAGACAAAAAAAAGAGACTGCTCATATTAATTTAGTTGGCTGGAATGCAGAAGTCTAACAACCTTGCAATGAGAGACTGCAGAAAGCAGCATAGATGACATTAGGATTTATTGATTCATCCTGAATACTTCTTCTGGAACAAAAGTCCTCTATATACATCTTCAACAGTCAGTCCAGGCATGAAAAACCAGTAAAATATTTCTGTCTTCTGCATTTTTGGCATAGCATAACAGATCCTGGTGTTTGCTAGAATAGGCAGTAATTTTAATATGCTTTATATAGTGGTATCTGTATATGTGTGTATGTGTTACAGCAGATATATGGTGCACTCTGTTTGCTTGCATATCCTTGAACATGCATAGGTCTCAAGTTTATTACAAACATTAGGGTATTGTGCAAGTTGCTCCTTTTAAAAACTTCTAAATACAAGTTAATATACAATAATGCTGCATTCATATACTAATTTTTTCCTGAGAATGTCGAATCAAATTGAAAAGTCTAGGTAATAAAAATTGTTCCTCTCTTTTTCTACACAGGAAAAATGTGACTGGATAGATCAAATGACCCGGCCTCAAACCATATTCCTTATGCTTAAAGTGCTTCATGGCATAAGCCCAGCATAGCTAATAGATGACCTGCAGTTCCAAGATAAAGATCTCAGTCATAAACTTTCTCCTCCACTGCAGTAGAACCTTCTACCATAAAGATATAGCTCACCTGTGTAAGACAAGACATTCAGCAGGTAGGTGGTTCAAAACCATTAAACAGTTTTTCCTAAGAAATTAGGGCCATCATAAACCTCAATGTCTTCTGTAACTGTAAGAAAACTTTTTCTTCATTTGCCTTGAACACTCTTTAGCAGCATTTCCACAGGAGGGAAAAAAATATCCCAGTCAAAATATATTTCAAAATACTGAACTCATACTTCTCAAGGAAAGAAAGGTAGAAAAAGAATGCAGTACACATGGCAACCACAGACCTAATTGCTAATGGATCTTTAAAGAACTTGGATCCTTTGGAGACATAACTTGCCCTAAACCAAAGGGCAAAGTCATGACTGCAAATTTTTTGGTTTCCAAATTAACTGGAGTGACTATTTCAGGATGTTTATACATTGTCACAGGGATTCAGTAGGAATTAAATGTACCTCCAGAGTCCCTCCAAAAGGATCAGCTCTGGGTCTATGATATTTCCCAGAAGCTGAGCCCTACACATGAGCAGATTAGTTACATCTAGCCTCAAAGACACAGGGGGGTCTATACTTCCACTGAACCTGAAACTCCAACCAGAGAACAACAGGAATATTTAAAGATAGTTTGCTGCTTTAAGCACATGTGTGTATGTACACTGAGAGAAAGACCATGTGCCCTACTAGAATATGTTCTTCCAATCATCTGTAATTTCAATGGTTGACTCAGTATTCACGAGCACTATGCTGTGTGCCATGATGTCAAAGACTAGTCATGTTTCTTAATATAACAATGAAATGGTGATTTGCTCTGTCTGCTGATGTTCTTTATTAGACAGCCCATATCAGCTATAGTGTGAAATCAGAACATCTTTATTTTCACTATATATATGTAAACACAAAAAGCAAATGTCACTGTTGCTAATGCTTTCTGTTTTCAAAAACAGTTGTGCCAGCATATCCCTGATCCTGATATTATCTATAGAACAAACCACAGACTAATTATCCTTTACTTGTAAACATGTGCAACATAGCAGAAGAAACTTAATATAAACCAAATGGCAAACAAATGGGAGTGGAATTTGCAGCCCAGTTATCACTGGTACTCACACTCGAAGACAGACAACTAAGTCAGACTTGTGGCTCTAGAGCAACAAAAATGAAATTATTAGTCCTTACTTCCAGCATTACACTGATTCCAAGAAGGTGAAAACCCAAATTCAGGAAGATATTCAATTTGCCACTTCACATCTAGATTTCCATCCTAGTGAGATGAAAAGTTAGGAGCCAAATAAGAACTAGTCTTGCAGCATCTGAGCCTTAGACACAGTCAGCAAAAAGTGGTTGTATTTCAAGCTGGTCATTACTTTCCCCTGATAAACTGTAAATACCAATGCAGTGTCTCCTAGTCCCCTTCAGTACAAAGTCAAATGTATTTGTTTCATCTGCTGCTGCAACTAACTCCTGACCTCACTCTTATATGCATGTTTTATTTTACACACTGAGTAGTTCTACTGATCTGCATTAGCATTTCATAGACAAGATATGGCCTGAGAAAAAAAACTACCACCCTCAAATTTATCACATTTTCTTTCTCTCCTTAAATAATTCAAATTTCCTTAAATAACTCTTTAGATTAAGGATAGTTACACTCATGTACACACAAAATGTCATAGCACTTTTCCAACGAGGAAGAGAGGAACACAAAGGTGAGGATTAAGTCCCACTGCGAATATGAATGACCATGCATTTTCTTAGCAGCTGATGCATCAGAAGAACAATCCTACTTCACCAGGTGACAATAACAGACACTGCAATTCTGAGAGTCTACTTCACTAAATCAATGTCTTAGCAACACCATGATGAAGCCACTTTTGTTTGTTCATTTGTTTGTTTGTTCAGGTTGTTTAGGGTGGGGTTTTTCTGTTTTTGATGAAGTTTTTTGGGTTTTCTTTTTCTTTAGTAAATGTAATCATGTCCTTCTTAGAGCTTATATTAACTTAGGGAAAAAATAAATACATATTTTCTTTTCTAAAGAAAAATAAACCCACATCCCAAACTGATTCAACTACCCCAAAACTTCTGTACTCCCTCAAACAGGTTGTCTCCTTAAAAATGTATATAGCAAAATACTTTAAAATTTATTGCACACCAATTCGAAGTAAGTCAACCATTATATGCTCAGAATCTAATTAAAATATTTTCATCTGACCTAAACATGTTTATTTCATTATATGGCTTATTTTATTGTGGATCACTCCAACTTTGTTAATGCTCTCTGTCAGCACTGACATCATCTTAAGAAGTATTTTTTCCTGATAGAGAAATTTACCCAGTGACAAGGAAAAAAAAAAAAGACTGTTCCAAAAAGAAAACAAACAAACAAACAAACCAACCATATACTCATGAATGCAATATTATGGTTTGATGTTGTGCTGGTTTTGCAATAATTCATTTTTGGTGAAGAGTGGAAAAAAATCAGCCACGCAAGTAATTCTCTGTGAAGAGCTGCTAGCAGCTTCCTCTGTGCCTGGCAGGACCAATAGCTGGTTAGCTCTGACAATTGGCACATCAGAGCTGAGATTCTTCTGCAAGTCATGGTGAGGACTACAATACAACAAACTGTTTCCCTGTAATTCATTAAGTGCATGAGGGTATGCAGTATTCACTCACAGCCCATGAGGAAAAGGCACTCATGCTGTGATCTGGTGGATTGAACAGAGAAAGAGAGAGCTCTTCCTTTTGAACGGAGAAGAAGAAGACCCTTGCTTTTATACTAGAACGGCTCATCCCTAAAACTGCATCCCAGAGAGGCCCATGAAAAGCAGTTGTGGGAAGACTGCAAGCCATGGGAGGAACTTCATATTGAGAGCAGGTTCCGGGCAGACTGCTAGCCATGAAAATTGAAACCATGTTGGAAAAGTTCACAGAGAACTGGTTCCCACAGGAAGACCACATGGCAAAGCAAAAGAAATTCCTATCCTTAAGCGAAGTGAAGAACAATCTTCAGTAGCAAACACTAAAAATCCCATATTTTGTCTGCCTGAGCTGTCAGTAGGAAGGAAAGAAGGGCTGGAGAGGGGGGTGGAAAGGTGTTCTAAAGGCTTATTTAAATTCTCATTATCTTATTTTAATTATGTTAATAATTTTTTTCCTTTATACCTTTTAAAGTTTTGAACCTGTTTTGAACCTCCTAATCCTTTACCTCACCCCATGAGTATTCTTTCCCCCTTCTCTGCTTAACTATAGCCAAAGATAATGAATAAATTATTTTCATAGATGCATTGGCATCTGGCCAGCATCAATCCATCACAGGTATCCATAGTACCGAGTTCTTTACTTGTTCTTGTCAAAGAGAGGTCATTTGTCCATTCACAGAGAGGTTGCAAGATCAACAATGCAGTGTCTTTTTCTGTATTTATCTGATGCATCCCCTTGTTCTTACCCCAGCTAATTGCTATTGCCTTTCAGGGTGGTACATCATGGCTGCTCCTGAAAGCTTTTTTACTTTTTAACACAAAATTTTTTGTTCCATAAAGCCAAATATAGGATTGTTTATCAAGGCAAAGGTATTCCAGATCACTGACTTGGAGGAATGCAGTATTATACTCTTAAATATTATATTCTTAAAAATTATTATACTCTTAAAAATATTATACTCTTAAAATTATTTTTCTGTGTTTATTTTTGTTTCATCATCCCAGAATGATGATGACTAATGCTATTTTGGGATCTTGCCATCATTTTGCAAAAGTCTTGGGATTCCTTGATTTTCCAGTCAACTGGAAGGCGGAAAACTGTCGCAGACATCTTTTATGAAAAATCCTTTCCTTAGGATTTTTCCTCCTGAGAAGGAGAGGCTGAGAGGCCTCAGGAACAAAATGTAAACAATGATTATCTGCTGCTGTGGAATGCAACAAGTGGGTCTTTGATTGGCCCATGTTGCTTGTTTCTAATTAATGGTCAATCACAGCCCAGCTGGTTTGGACAGAGTGTCCGAGACACAAGCCTTTGTTATCATTCTTTCCTATTCTATTCTTAGCTAGCCTTCTGAGGAAATCCTTTCTTCTATTCTTTTAGTATAGTTTTAATATAATATATATCATAAAATAATAAATCAGCCTTCTGAAACATGGAGTCAGATCCTCGTCTCTTCCCTCATCCTAAAACCCCTGTGAACACCATCACAGAAAACCTTGTCCCAGTTTTCAAAAAGGATAAGAAAGAAGACCCTGCTAATTACAGGCCTGTTAGCCTCACTTCAGTGCCTGGTAAAATTATGGAGAAAGTTTTTCTGGAAGTTACAAGAGATTATAAAAGGATTAAGAGGTAAAACAAGCATGTGTCATTTCCAGCCCAGGTTCATGTCCTGCTTAACCAACTTAATTTCCTTTTATGATGAGGACACCCACCTAGCTGACCAAGGAAAGCTGGTAGATGTGGTGATCTGGGATTTTAGCAAGGTTTGGATACTGTCTCCCACAGTACACTTCTGGACAAAATGTGGTCACATACTAATCCATAGACAAATTCATAATACATTGAGTGAACAATTTGCTGTCAGATTATGCTCAAAGGATGATAGTAAATGGGGTTACATCAGGCTGGCTGCCAGTGGGCTTTCCCAAGGCTCAATTTTAGGGACGTGGCTCTTTAATGTTTTTACAAATGATCTGGATGCAGGAGTCAAGTGTACCAGAAGTAAGTTTGCTGATGATAGTGAACTAGGAGGAGCTGTGAACTTCTTTAAGGTAGAAGAGACTTCTTAAAGGCCTTAGAGACACCTGTATAGACTCGAGACTTGGGCAAGCACCAACCATATGAAATTTAAGAGCAAGTGTCAGATTCTACACCTTAGATGGAATAATCAGGGTTATATATACAAACTGGGTGACAACAGGCTGAAAAACTGCCTCATGAAAAGGGACCTGGGGGTTCTGGTTGATGGCAAGTTGAACATGAGTCAGCAGCTCTCTGACACCCAGGAGGGTCACCCATGTCCTGGGGGGCATCAGGGACAGCATCACCAGCCAGGTAAGGGAGGGGATTGTCCCCTCTGCTCTGCTCTGGGGCCGCCTCACCTCGAGTGCTGGGGCAGTTTGGGGTGCCACAATATATAAGGAGAACATCAATCATCAAAGTGTGTCCAGAAAAGCACAACTGAGATGATGAAAAGTCTTGAGGGCAATACTTCGGAGAAGTAGCTGAGGTCACTTGGCTTGATAAGCTTGGAGAAGGGAAAACTGAGGTGTGACCCCACCACAGTCTACGACTTCCTCAAGGGGCAGAGTAGGAGATGCTGATCTCCTCTGTTGGGTGGCTGACAATAAGACATGAGGGGAGGAAATGAGGCGTATCAAGGGAAGTTCATATTGGACATTAAAGGTTCTTCACTGGGAGGGTCACTGGTCTCTTGAACAGTTTCCCCAGGAAAGTGGTCATGGCTCCAAGTCTGTTAGAGTTCAGAATGCCTGGATGATATTCTTAGCTGTGTGGTTTAGTGTTAGGTAGTCTTGTAAGGAGGAGAAAATTGGACTTTATGAACCTTTTCAAACTGAGATAGTCTGTGATTCTATGATCTGTACAAATCTCCGAATCATTACTTGGTGATACAATAAAATTATGGCAGGTTTTGTGTAAACTTGAACCAGAGAATATTTTTTTCTGTTGTTTTAAACCTTATACTGAGTTATCAACACAATCTTTTTTTTTCTATTATGTTTTACCGAGTTTATAATTTTAAAGTGTCTCTAAATGTTTGAAAATTAATTCAAAATAAGGGAACAATTAGTGTTTGCCAGACTAATTGATGCAGTTAGCTTTTCTTTTTCCTTGGGCCCTATCTCTGCCTGCATAGCTGTTCTTCTCATTCCCAGGCCCAGTATTACATAAAAATAAACCTTTTATTAAAATATAAAGTCAGGTTTCTAACAGTTATGTTCAGGGAAAGAAAAAAATTGAAAATATACTTGCACAGTTATTCTATAAAACAGATTTTAAAAAAGGTAACAAAACATATTATGCTTGACACCAGTGTGTTTGGTTGTTGGTTTGTTGGCTTGGGTTTTTTTTTGGGGGGGGGAGGAGCAGGGAGGAGGGTGTGTGTGGGGAATTTGAGCTTCTGAGTGACTCAATATTTCCAGTTAAGAAATTATGACTGCTCCGAAGACACAGCTTCTGCCTTGCCTTATTGCAACATATACTTTAAATCATTTTCCCCAGTTTTGTTTTCAGTCCTCTTGTTTCTCATAGTTGCAAATGATTCAGCTTTATCCTTCTGAATTCATACTATTTTCAATCTTACACAACACTCTCACTTTTTTGATTGTTTTTCCAATCAGCAAAGTTGTTTGGCAAAAATATCTTCCCCTGCCTTTATGACACATAAAATGGTGGAACATTTCTGTACCTTACCTTGATTCAGTCACCTCATACATTAATAAGAGCAAAGTAAATGAATTTTCGTCACTGCCTTTTTATTTTTTCTAAAATAACACAAGGAATTGAGTGCATCTTGACTGTTCCTTTTGCTCTATAATATTATTATTTTCACCTATCTAGACTGTTTTAGATGTAAATACTTGTTTATAATAAATAGTGGAGGAAATATTAAAACAAACCTAGTATATTTCAGAGTTCTTTTATGATGAGTTTTAGAGTAAAAACAGTATTTCACCAGAGCTTTACATCATATTTGTTTAAAATATCCTTGCTGATTCATACTAAGTTCATGCAAGCTTTTATATAGTTAAAAATTATTTTTCATTAATGTAAAGTTGAAATTTTTCATTTACATGAAGATATAATTTTATGTTTTAATTTCCCACTAAGAAATACCTAAAATTGGTTCAGTATTTTAATTTAAATTCAGATTCTGATTTTTCTATTTCTTAATGAAAAGAAAAGTCATAACTATTTCTGATGTGTCACTGGTATGTGGCACATGGATTGAAATAATCTTTGCATTAAATTTCCATAAAATAAAAAAGAAGTCATTCAAGGACCTAGACCTGCAAATATCATCAGAGTTTGAAGGATTAAATCCCTATCTTGGTTTGCTGTTTGAGCTCAAAATTTAATGGAAATTTTCAGAATTTAAAAATGTGCTCAGTGAAGTATATAAGGTATATAATTAAAAAGGAGATATTTGTGAATGGCAGGACCCAAAGTTCTGTCACTGGCCTATTTTTTTTGGTTTTTTTGAAATAAAACCTGATGTTAATATGCTGACTGCAGCTTTGACTTATCCAAAGGTCAGTTTAGCATCAGTAACTGACTATGTACAAGGTAACTTGCCTTCACAAAGTCAAAGTAAGGCTTGGGATGGCTGACCAGTTTGCCATGTGCAGTTTTCCTTCCAAGGACATGATACAAATATGGTTTTTTGCTAACTGTTCAGCTTCTGAGTTCCCAGAGTAGACACTAGAACATTTTATAGTAAACAAACATATGCTCTGGTTTTCCTTAAATTCAGGCTTGCAAAGGACAGCAGTGCTATTTCAAGCCAGTTTGAACGATGTTCAGCCAGGACTGAGAAAGGCAACCATACCAGACCCAGCAATCCCCATCTGATACTGAGAGACTGCGTTGTCTAAATTCAGTGATCTCTGCTTCCATAAAAATTCTCCTCCTACCTCTTTATATGTGTTGTTGTTTATCCTCACCATGCAGCTGCTCAGGTGCTCCTCTTCTCTATTTTGATGGCATGGGGAGGTGACTGGGAAAAAAAGGTAAAACTCATGGGTTGAGAGTTGGCAATTTTCATAATTGGAAAAATTAAAATATAATAATTATTATTGTAATGAAAAGGAGAGAGAGAGAGAGAGAAGAATAAACCCCAAGAAAATGGAGTCACATACAATGCAATTACTGACCGCCTACTGATGGATGTCCAACATGTTCCTTAGCAGGGATTGATGTCTCCTGGCCAGTTTCCCCCCAGTTTTTATTCTGAATGTGGTGTTCTGTGGTATGGAATGTCCCATTGTCTAATTTGGGTCAGCTGCCCTGTCTATGCTCCCCCCAGATTGCTGAAAACTCCATGACTTAGGGTAAGCACTGCTCAGCAACCACTAAACCATCAGTGTGTCATTAATGCTATTCTAAATCCAAACCACAGAACTGCTACTGCACCAGCTACTGGGAAGGAAATATCTATCCTACCTAAATCCAGGAGAATGTCAAGTTTTTGGTGAGCCTTGTCTGGCAGTTTGGTCTTGGCATAGGGCTCAGAAAACAGGCAGGTTTCTGATTTACAATTTGCTCAAACTTACAGTCCGTTTGATGTTAGTTTGAAAATTACATAGCATTGAGTAACATAAAAATACTGTCAAAAACAGTGCAATTGTAACAACAACAGATATTTCTGAAGTGTTCTGTAACCTGAGCATGAAGATCTCTGATACCACCATTAATTGTTTAATGCTAAAGGTTTTCTACCACTTCTTTCCAAAGCCCTCTCCAAAGAGCCTCACCCTCAGCTGCACACAGCTTAAAGCTTTCTCTTTACTAGCATATTATTCTTTGCATCATTCTATTCCCCTTGCTTTTATTTCCAAATAAAACACAAACAAACAAACAAACCCAAAATAAACCAAAAACCCCAAAATCCCCACAAACAAACAAAACTACCCACTTAATATGAAGAGTGCATAATTTTTTTGTCATTTACATATTTTCTCTTCCAAGCTGTCTTAAAAGGTAAGCAGGTTCTTACTGATTTTATTGTTTTCTTCCTTTTTTTAATGGTGAATGGAAGTAATGTGATATTTATTGCTATTACTCCATTCAACTGATGTTGACTTCTTAATTGTTCTTGAAAATTTATTTTATTGCTCAGGGATATGACATCTAAAATAGGAGTAGATGACAAGTATCTTCTGATGCAGTATGTTGAAATGTACTGTTAGTTTATGTAGATTTTTCTTGTTCAATTATAGGAATAAAAGTAAATTATGTTTACCTTACTTGCAGAGTTTAAGATTACACTAAAAAAGACTCAGTTTTCAGTGTTCTAAAGATGGCTTTCTCATAGCTTAAGTTTTTATTTAACTTAAATTTGAATTTTATTTTTGCCTCTCTGAAAACTCATCATATCATATTTATAGCCACTTTCCTACTGAGAACAGCAGTCTAGGTCAATCATAATATTATATTAAAGCACAATGTCAAGTAGCTGAGTTTCTTTTAAGCCGTCTCTGTTATCTTTCAAAGAGGCATAGAACAGAGTTCACAGAACTATAAAGAATCAAGTTGGACATACTCAATGCAAAATGTAAAAATACATATTCAAATGCAAAGTGTATTTCTCACAGACAAGTCCTCTAGGACAACTGAAATGGAATGATTTCATATCTTAAACATACTTTTATTATGACTTAATCAGAGCAATTTGATTTCATAGTTACTGAAGCAGAGCTCTTTGCAAAACTGCAACTACTATTCAATTATTTTTTTGTCCCTCTGCATGACATTTTTCCATTTTCATCAAGATTTTGACACAGGTCACTTAAAATCAATTGCAAAAAAATCTTGAGAGCCATGTTACAGACATTCATAAGCTCATTTCCAACCTTTCCATTATTTTTCTATATTTTATATTTGTTTAAAGTCAAATGTGTTTATGTGTTTTATTGAGTCAAGAGTTCAGTGGGAGTAGCTTGGGAAATAGAAGGCACATTGAGAGCAAAGAATTATTCATTGTGATACTTGTAGTGAATGCAGCTAGGAATATTAATACTGGTGTTTTGGTTTTTTGGTTTCTTTTTTAAAGGAGAAAGATTAAATAACTGAACAGTTTACGGAATGGCAAATTAATGTGTCATAGCAAATATTGGAGGTGTACCCCCAGAGCTGTTGCCACACCTTATAGAAACATGCTGCACATTTCTACATTATAGAAATAGTATGAAACAAATCAAAACCACCTTTCACTTCCAAGGTGTTACAAATTTCAACTTGGAGTTAATTATTACAATTTATCTATAAACACTTCATAAATATATGTTTATTATTGACTACTCAAAACATGATAATGTCTAGAATGGTGAACCAGGAACACATCCTACCAAAACCAGAAAAAAGGACAGCCAATGCCACAAACAACTCACAATATAATAAAACTGTTGAGATTGCTGGCAGCTCCTGAGCTACAGCATAGCCAGTACCCTGCTCTAGGAAAATGGAAAACAATTACTTGCCCCAGATACATTTTAAATATATTTTCCAGATCATGATATTAGTCAGAAACTGCAGAAAACCCTAGTGCCTAATTTGTTTCCAATAACTGAGTGGTTTATGACAACCAAAGGCAGCTTTTGAAAGTAAGGAAGAGAAAAAGTGTTTACAGAATCACTGCACGTCACAGTCTCTTGAAAATGAAGTGCATTACAGCAGACATAAAAGAGCATGCTGTAGTAAGACAAGCTGTAATGAGTTCAGTGTGTTAGTATGCAAGTTATGAAAGATTTCTCGTCTTTAATACAACATTTTTCATTATCATTAGTCCTTGAGGTGCATGCCAACCTTTCGCTGGTGAATATAAATGATGGAAAGCCTCTAGGAAAGAAGGAATCACAGCTTTTTCCTTCTTGTTTTGAATTGTTGCACTACACACAGTTTTGCACACATATCAAAGGCAGAGATATGCAGATTCCTGATATCACAAGCTGCAATCCTTAAGAATTTTTGTCTGAAAATGAAAATAATGCAAAATCAAATTTATTTCCACAAGAGTTACAGTAACATCTGCATAAATAAATGGATTTAAGAAACATCTATGTAATTAAAGACTGGTTTAAGGGTTAATGCAAAGAAAAGTACTCATTGCCGATCTTATAAATCAAGAGGAAAATCAGAAAAACGGGTTCTATTTTCTCAGAAGCAGACATTTCAGTTAATATATTCAACTAAAAATAATGTTAGCAACAGAAAAGAGGAAATGTGACAGAGCATTTCTAAATCACCAGTGGCTCTGTGCTGTTTGTCAACACTGTTAAGGCAGTGTTCTGGCATTTTTGAAAAAGCAGCTCATAAGGGCAAAACTATGGCCTTAAAAAACTTCACTGTGTCCAAGCATGGACCTAGCAGCCAAGCATCCAATTCCATTTATGAATATGCAACTGCTGTGGAAGGATGGTTTAGTGACAAATAAACTCTTTTTGAGCAAGTGATGAAGTTACCCACAATCTTCCTAACTCAGAATTTTCCTTACACACTCTGGAGTGATATTGCATTTGGGAAATATTTTTTTTTTCTATAAGCTTCAAATTATGTTGGAAGAAAAAAACAGTGACACAACACCACCCCTCAAAAACAAAAAAAAAAAAAAAAAAAAAAAAAAACAAAAAACCAAAAAAACCCAAAAAAACCAAAAACAAAACAAAACAAAAAAAACCAAAAACAAAAACAAAAAAAAAAACTTTGACTGAAAAATTAGTAATTGAATATAGAATATGAAAAATGCCCTTCATTTTTGTACAATTGTTCTGAAGGAGAAAAGTATAACATCTTACGAGTGAATTTTATGTCATTTTTATTAATTATTTGTAAGTAAATTTTAGTAGACATAATGCAAAATATTGAAAATACATCTATTATCTTTTTTCTTTTATTTAGAGAGAAGGACAAGAACAACCTAGCAACTTGCTAAAAATTACACCACAATTCAGAAAAATATCTCTAATCTTGAAGCTGTGGTATACTTCTTGAAAACGCCATTTAGGAAATTAGAATTATCTGGAATCAGTTCTGAATCAAAACCAAATTTGACTGCTAGATAAAATATTATTGTAAGCACCATAAGCCATTAATTTTAACAATGGGCTCTAATGACAAATTCCATTAAATTCTCTTAAAGACCTGGAATCTATTATACTTTATCTACTCTAGGAATATTTTCCTACAATCTTTATGATTGTCTTGCTAATTTGTATCTGTCCATGGTAAAATTAATACTTTTATTATAACAAATCTGCAAAATTTGCAATTTTTTTGTCTTTAAATGCCTGTCTAAAGTACACAAATCAGCAAAGATTTTTTGTAAACTCAGTTCTATAGGAATAAACAGTCCCATTAAAGGTAACAGACTTGGTTAAAAGTATTCCTGCCCTTGACTGGATCTATGACCCAATTTTCTGTAATGTGAAATACACTCCCCCAATCTAACCACCTCCAAGAACATAATTATATATGACTTAACTATTTTTGTCTGCATTTCTTTATGAGTTTTTTTTCCTCCTAAAAATCTTTCCACACTTTGTTCTATTGCTAAATTCCTAGTCCAGAAAATGGCAAAGCAAAGATTAAATCAACAAAATAGTCAGTGGCCTCTTTATTCCCTTTTACTTGCATGTTAAATCTTCATATATTCCCTTGTTAGAATAACTTTTATCTAGTCCCAGAATGCTGAAGCCTTGGAGGCTACCATGGAAAGTCAAATTGTTTTCCTTGTTTCTGAATTTTTTTGTAATTTAAAACACTGGTTAATAGTTTCATCTAGATGCTTGATCTATCAGAGTGTTTGAACAGTCTCAAGTTCCTACCACAGTAGGAACATTCCCAGAAGAGTGAAATTTACTTAATTGTCACAGATTTGGAATCCCTGAGCTGCCCCAGTTTGTTGGTGGCTAAAAGAGTCTTCTCAAAGCAGAACATTTGATTTTCTCTTTCCTTACACTTTTACCACGCTTTTTTTTTTTTTTTTTTGACACTGTCAAGGGAAGGATTCTGGGCTAGAGGAATGTTTGGTTTTGATCAGTTTGGAGGTTCTTGCATTATACGCATGTTGCGCAGCATCTTCTCATGTCTATGGAATGGCCAGAGCTTCCAAAACATTGGTGACTGACCTACCTGCTGGCCTGATGGAAAACTTGCTATTACTCTGCTGTAGCCAGGAAATACCCTGGTTTTTATGAAATCGTGGAGTACTTTGTCAAGCAGATTCCCACTGCTGCGAGTCCTGACTCTATTAAGATGTCTGTCCACAGCACCACAGATCAGCCCATAATAAAACAGTAGGGATGTGATCAGGAATCAGCAGTCAGAGTTCAGATGAAAGGGGCACTTTGCATTTACTTTGACTCTGGCAGGAGAGTAATAATTACATGTGGATCGCAATGACAAGGTTTTCTCTGCAAGACTGCTTAACTTTTCACTCAAACAGCCACAGAGCTTTTGATCTCATGACATCAGCCAAGGCTTAAGGAAGAAGAGGACAATAAAAACCCACAGTGGTAACAACAGGAAATAAAGAAATGGAAAATTTAGGCTGGGCACTCAGCAGGATTACAGACACTGAAATCTGAAGAAGAAATTGACCAGCTGGCCTTGTACAATGAATATTAAGGAAGATAAAAGACAAGTGAATACCATAGAGGGGGCTCCTTGACAAGAAGTAATATAGGTGTGTTGATAGAGCTTTACCATCTTATGCTTTTCTAAACAGATTGTCTCATTACAGATGGAAGATACCACAATATGTGTTTTCTTTCTCTCAAATGCAGAAACTCTTTAATACATGCAGACATATATGTGCACACACTGTGTTTACAGGCCTGATATTTTTTCCCTGTTATCTTTTTAGAAAAAGAGATTTCTTTTTCCTTTACCTCCAACTCTTCGAATAGAAGCTTAGTGGCTAATCATCTGTTTGCTCTAATCTATGCATATTTGAAAAGAAACTTTATACCATCACCTCAGTATTGTAAGAGAATTTTACTTGCCAGGCTACAAACAAAAGTTATTCTTTCTTAAGAGGGATCCAGGTGAATTCCACTTGTCAGATTTGACTACTTCTGAAGTATAAACAGCATACCTGCCAATAAATATGCTAGATTGAATGCCAAAGAGAACCCTTTATAAGAATACCCCACTCCAGCAAAGAGAGAAACAAGATGGAGAGAGCCATCTGCACATTTCCCCAGCTGACCATACCTACACTGAAGTCACAGTTCACCACCAGCAGCCAAGGAAGGGACTTGGATGTGGTGGCAGTATACTAGAAAAGCATTAATGGCTGGAATGAAGCAGATCCCTCACTAATGATCTCCAATGTATCAAAATGGATGAGGGAGTTCAGCACAACTTTTTCAGGCTAATTCTACCACTCAAAAACCCCTTTATTCAGAAGAATGTCTCGGTACTGTAGAAATTGCTGCCTGCTGCAGTGTCTCCCAGAGCTGAGACATAAACTTTACCCCAAGGAAGTAAGTTCTTTACCAGAGGTAAAAACGGGAGGGTTTTTTTGTGCAGAGTTAGCTGAACATTTCTGAGAATAAATACTTGTTTGTTCTTCTGAGTACATACACGTACTCGGGCAGTAATCAAGACTGACTGATAATTAAGGCTGCAACAAACTTTGTATCTGGATTATTTTATCTATTCCTCCTCCCAACAAACAACCTACAAGGGCTCATTTACAAGGTAATTGTTTGGAGTGAGAAAGATGACTGTGAACAAGAAGAGCAAACAGAAAACAAGAGTAAATGTAATTGGTGGAGTTAATTTTAGAAAACTTGGCATGGAGTGGACATTTGAAATGAGTATGTCTGAAACACTGTGCAGATGTAGGAAGAGACTTAGACACCAAAAAACTGTGATACATGAAAAAGCTCAAAAAGATGGCTGTAGTAAAGTCAGTTTTGCTGTGAACTACCTGATCATCTCTGACAGATATAATCTATTTTCTTCCAAGAAGTCAGAATTCTCTATATTTGAAATCCAAATTTATGTAGATGAATTGATAAAATTAACAAAGCAAAGCTGTCTATTTCAGCATGAGTTAAAACTGTCTACTTCAGTAAAGGTTTATACCAAAACCTTGCCTTTAGATTTTACAAAGCTATAGTGTTTGACTCCCTGCTAATTCCTAAGATTGTAAAAGCTATCAGTTTATTTAAACCTGTATGGAAATAATAGCAGAAAAAATAATACAGATGTAGGGTGTCATCTTTCTATTGTAACTGGTACTGGTGCACAGTAAACCAGCACAGCCCAAGCCCCTTCCAAAAGGCCATAAAAGACCATTTCAGGGCATCATGAGTACTATTAGAACAAAGATACTGAGAGAACCCTGCAGGTCTGACATGGGTATAGGCCCCTTTATTAAACATTCTTGTCATTACAGCCAGAATCCAACTGTACAGCAAGATTATTCTGCACCCCTTATCAATTTTGCTTCTTTCTTCTTTCCTCTGTCTCAACGGTGCATGCAATTTCCTTTCTTGTTATTGGTATGCAAAATCACCTGCTCCCAAAATAGCTCTCCTGAAAGACTGTTATTATATTTGAAATGCAAGGTATGTACACCCACTTGTCAACTGCATGAACTAGCTGTGGCAATTATAAATTCCTCTGAAGGGCAACAAACATTTGCCATAAATGGAGACTAAATTAATTCAGGCATTTGCAAGATACAGACTTGGTTAACCTACCAGAAAGATTCATTTTTCTCGTATGTACCATAAGCTTGTCATCTTCTTTTTTATAGATGCTTCAAAAACTTTCAAATATGAACTCTTCTGGCAAACACTATCTGTCATTCTCTCCAGTGAGAGTCCACGTGTTCTTTTTTCAATTTTTCTTTAATGTCAGTCATCCCTCAAATGTCATCCATCATATGACCAAAAAGAGAGTTTGGGACCTCCAAGAGGTGACAAAAATATGTCAACACACCCACTTGTAAGACTTTCACAACTCAATCCTTTGACAGCCTTATGTACACCCTAAATGAGGGGAAGGAATATTAGAGATTAAACTTCAGTCACATGTGCACTCTGCTGCTTATGTGAGGAGAAGGAGGGACCAAGGTGCTTAAAGGAGCACCTCAAAAGTAGCTCATAACACAAATGTGAGCGCCACTACAGTAGTTTTTATACAGTTGTCACAATTTAGGGGTAGAAGGTTTCATAAATAGTGAAAGTTGAAAGAGAGAAGTCCTAACTAAATAATCGTTGTCCAGATGTAGAAAGAATTCATTCTCTATTATTATTAGAAGGGGGTCTGTCCATTTGAGCTACAGAAATGCTGCTCTACTGAAGTGCCTTCAGTGTCCAACTATTTTGGAAGGACTTCAGGATGGCCAACACGATACAAAGATAAAAAACCTTATTAACACACTGTAGACAAAGAATCCTATGGGTTATGAGTAGGTGCAGCGAAAAGAATTATATTGAGCTGATAAGACTGGATGTGTTGACTTTTCCAAGGAGAAATCCTGTCTGGTTGTAATCTATCCTGCTGTAAACTGTGGCCGCCAACCTCCACTGTCATGTCAGTGTGTGAACGCAGCTCTAGGCAGAAGCCTGTGTGGTACTGTGAACCATGATGACCTGCTCTTATGCAGGCATCAAATGAACATTTTGTTTTCCCCTCCTCCCAGGGGATAGGCCTGTATTAAAAGAGCCAAGTAAGATGGCAAATCAAATAAATATGTATGTACCTGGATCAAGAGCAGGAATCCATTGCTGTGTATTTAACATGAGTGATAATGGAAGGGAACAGATTTCCAGAGGAAAAAAATTCACAGTTGTGGAAAACATGTAATAATTTTTCTTTGTGCTTCCATTTGAATGGAGAAGCAGACTAGCCCTGCTTTAGAGCGCAAAAACTCTGGCAGAGAGCTGTGGTCTTGCAAACTGTCCTTTGAATGTTTCCTTAAATAGCACATCTAACTAATAGCATACTCTAACTAATAACTGGCAACAGACTGGAAATACTCAAAAATACCTTGGCCTCATAACAGTTAGGATAAAAGATCACCATCTTCATTATTAAAAAAAATCACAACAAAAACAACAACAAAAACCAACCAACAAGCCAAAACAAATTTAAAGTCCCACCTTACTCATATGATGGTTACCAAAGTCTGTAGCAAAAGACAGCAAAAATCCTGAATCTTACTACTTGTTCTGCTGTTTCTAAGCTTATGAATGGCTTGGAGATATCCAAATAAGAGTGCAGAGAGAAGTCTCACTTTCTCATGGGATTAGCAGCAGTACTGTCACATAACCTGAGGGGGACTGAATCCTTAAGTGCTACTACACTCTTCACAATTCTCATCTATGCTTCTGAATGTGAACTGCAACAATCAAATGCTGAGATCGTGAGCAGAACTGGACAAAAAGAAAGGTAATGAGAAATTAATTAGGCCCACATCTTTTGTCTAAGACTAGCAAAAAGACTGCCCATATGCTTACTGTTATAGACTAAGGTTCATGTCTGGAAACTAAAGCAAGGCTGTGGAACTGGTGAGTATATGGGTTGATTGCAAATATTATTGTGATAAATAAGTACAAACATTTAAATTGTCAAACTGCTTAATATTATGTTAAACAGAAAGTCATCAATCTTTCCACCTGTTAGAGCATCAAGCAAGAAATTCTTGTACGTTGTAGGTATGCACAGGTAGTCTGTTAAATAACACAGGTCCTTATCTGAGTGATGGATACAAACTGCTCTGCCAAAGCTTCTAATTAGCTCATGTTTGCAACAGGCATGCATAAAACATCTAACACCTACTTTAAACTTTAAAAACATTTACTACAGATGTAAAGCTCATCCATTTCTTAAACCATCCAGAAAACATATCTTACCAGTACTTTGATATGCAACAGTCAGAAAAAACAGGTTCTCATGCTAATCAAAATTTCCTTTATTTTCATATTTGGGTGATCATCCTAATTATACATTAAAAACATAATCCTTTCAGTGAAGAGGAATTTTCCTAATATCTAACCTAAACCTGGTGCAACTTGAGGCTGCTTCCTCTTGTACTATCACTTGTTACTTGGAAGAGAAGGACTTCCACCTTACTATAGCTGCCTTCCAAGTGGTTGTGAAGATCAATTAGGTCTCCATGAGCCTCAATTTTCCCTGAACACCCTCAGCTCCCTCAGCTTCTTGTGCAGCTTGAGGAGGACTTGTGCTCCAGACCCTTCACCAACTCCTTTCCCCTTCCCTGGACACACTCCAGCACCTCAATATCTTTCTTGTAACAAGGGGGCCAAAACTGAGCACAGGATTTGAGGTGTGGCCTCACCAGTGCTCCATGCAGGGGACAATCACTGCCCTGGTTCTGCTGGCCATACTATTTTTGATCCAGGCCAGGATGCCATTGGCCTTCTTGGCCACCTGGGCACACCCTAGATTATGTTCAGCTGCTGTCAGCCAGCACCCCCAGGTCCTTTTCTGCCAGGCAGCTTTGCAGCCACTCTGCCCCTGCCTGTGGCACTGCCTGGGGTTGTTGTGACCAAAGTCCAGGAGGCTTCTTGTTGAACCTCAAATAGTCAGCCTCAACCCATGGATGCAGCCTGTGCAGTTCCCTCTGCAGAGCCTTCCTAACCCCCAAGCAGATAAACAATCATCTGCAAACTGACTGAGGGTTTGCTCAATCACCTCATCACCGGTGAAGGAACAGAAATGGCCTTAATACTGAGCCCTGGAGAGCACCAGTGATGTCTGCTGTTATGCTGGGCCACTAACTGGAAGTAAATCCATTCACCACCACTGTCTTGGCCTGGCCACCCAGACATTTCTTAATCTAGTTAAGAGTATAAGTATTTTGGTAAAATTTTCTTTCACTGAATATTATGCTTTGCCCTTTCTAAATGTGAAATGAGAGACTGGCGCTTATTTCACCACCAGCAAGAAAATTTACAGTTGCTATAAACTTAGCTATACTTCATAATACAACCCTAACAATTACAATTTTCACATTACTTCCTAAGAAAGTCAAGAGATTTCTTGATCAAACAGGATTTTTTTTTTGTTTTGTGGATATTTTTTTAATCCTATGCAATCACTGCTTAAGCGAAACCTGTAATGTAACTATGACCTTGGGAGCATGATTTTGTTCTAGTGAATACTCCTATATATATTCAAACACCTGCATTACTTAGGTAAATAATCTCATTGCACAATTTTGCACAGGCATTGCATACCAAATAAATATAAGCTTTCCACTGATTTTGATGGAGAGTGGTCCAGTGGCACTGGCTAAAGTTATGTTTTACTTGAAGTAGTCATCCTTACCTTAGTACATGATTTCTGCACAAGAGACATGAGAACTCATTCTAAACCTATGCTGCATCCTATATAATTTTATTTAATATCTCTTCAAAGATGACATTTTACCTTCAGTAATAGATTTCTAAAGTAAAAAAATATTAAAATATTAGATGCATGATCTTTGGAAAAGATTATTTAACACACATCTGTCAAATATACCCATTCTGCACTAGACATATATTGCTGACCTCACAGGTATTTTGCATGCCTGCGGCAGGTTGTGACAACCTTCCTGTGTGCATCTTCAAGGCAGTCACTACTTGTTACCCTCTGCTGTTAAGGATGAACTCACAGTATCTGACCAGCTCCCACCCTGGCATAAGTGTGGGGTCACTGTACTGCAGCTGGGCTGCTGTGGAGCACTTAAAGTTCACAGATTCCTGCCTGCAGCGCATATCAAACACATCAGGTGAGCACTACGCAGCCCTTTCTTATCACATCTTCTGATGTGCCAGACACGTACTGCCATCACATGTCCTGACGTGGATTCTCACCTGTCTGGGAGTACAACGCTTCAGAAGTCTGGTAGCTACAAGGGTCAGAAAGGCAGCAACTGAATAAAAAATAATGTAAATGTAAGTCAGTTGAAGCTGCTACTAGAACTCGTAGGTTTAATGGTTCCTCTGTGTCTATAATACATCACTTCTGGCTCTGTGCTTCTGTTATGCCATAAGAGAAACTTTATGGAAAATGTTTAGGGTTGGGGTTTTTTTTAAGCATTATTATTATTATTATTATTATTATTATTATTATTATTATTATTATTATTATTATTATTATTATTTTTGTAAATATTTAAAAGAGCCCCATACCCAGCCTGAATCAATTTCTCTTTGAATCTGCCTGCAAAGTATGGTGTGCTGGTTAGCTGCAAAACTAGAGGTAGGCAATACTATTAAATCAAACTTAAAAGATAATAACTCGGCCTCCAAGAATCAAGCAAAATAATAGAATTTCTTTTTAAATAAGCCTGATCTCTTTCAACTTGTGTAGCCTGTCTGCTAGGCACTGATTTGCAGTAATCTGTATTCAGATCTGGATCAGGTTTAGGTTCAGTTGCTATGGCTCCCTGCTTTAAGCTCTCCTTACACATTCACCTCTCTCTCCCATAATCTTTTATGACAGATTTATTGTTAAAGAAACTAAATTTTGGGTTTCTGAAGGCTGAAGAACAAGCAGCACTTTCCTTGCCCCTTATTTAAAGTCAGGCAGGGCTGTGTGCAGAGAGGACAAGGAAGGACACACACCAGGAGACCATTTGGCAGCCCTGGGCAGGCACCCTACAGAGTACGCCCTAGGGGTACATACTGTCCAAACCTGGCTGTGCCTTCACTGAGGTGCAAGATGCATCACCTTTGGACCCCTAGATAAACCAAACTTATGCTTAAACATAACCACACCGTGACTCCCACCAGCAGAGCATTTAAGTCCCACTGCTGTCTCCCTGCTGCTCCTAGGGAGTTTTGCCATTGGCTTTAATAAGCTGAAATCTTCACTTGATGACATGAGCCTCTGACTATCTTGAAATAGGCAGATCTAGGAGAAGCAGTGAGGTCAACTAGCATTAAAATAAATATTAACAAAACTGTTTGTCCATTGCTACCATTATGGAATACACATACTTAGTTTAAAAAAGCACTCAGAAAACGTCATCCTTTTTAGAAAATGTCAAACATTATCCACTAAGATTTCATCTCTGTTGTGGATATCTGTGTGTTGGTAGAACACCCATAAAAGAAATGGGAAGAGATTTTGCACTTTTCTTCATCCCATTGCCTCCTTCTTATAACCACAGAAATCCAAGGATAAAATAATTTTAAAGTACCAGAATGCCACGATTCCAACACAGTAACAGTAGAGTGATGTTGCAGACAGCACTTATTATGTTGTAGTACACACTCCACATATCTTAGGAAAGATTTGTGGTAGAATAGTAGTAGTAGGTTTTTTTTCCATTCTACTGACAATGAAAGAATAAATCATAAATTTAATCTACTCTCCCCTGGTAAATTTAACCTACTCCTTTACACTTTTGACTCTAGTGTTCTTCCACGTATAGACATATATACATCTACCAGAGATGCACCCTATTTGTGAGGGTAAGGCTGTTGGACTTTTCCTCTCTTTACTGCTAAGAAAGCAAATAAAATGTCAGAAAAAGGAATTAAAGTGACTATGAATGTGCACATTTATCCTATCTATGGTCCTTAATAAAACTTTCTCCACACATACAATTTCTTCCACCACCAGATGAGCACTTCACATATTTTTCTCATTCTTTCTACAAAAGATCTCTCACAACTTTGAATCTTATCAACATGATCTATTGTGTAATAACAGTCATTCAATAAGAATAATTCATTTTAACTATATATATTAAAAAATAGTTAAAAACAATACTTATATATAAAGAAAAAAGAAGACCAAAATACCCTATCCAGATCATCTCTGCAATGAACTCTGAGATTTCTCTGTGCTCTCAGTCCTCTTAGAACTGCTTTATTTGTAAATTTTGGCAATTACTTCATTATAGCACCTGCTGGTACTTTAGAGTAAAAAGAATTTGTTCTTTACAAATATCAACATAAACTGAGATGCATTCTGATTTCTTGCAGTTCAGGATATTACAATGGTATATGCATGACATATGCAAAAAAATAGGTTTGACTTAATGGATAATCCACACACAAATTAGAAGGACCCATGGCTAGTAAGCACCACGAAGTTGGCCAGAATTATATGCAGTAAATAAGAAAATTAAATTGTACTCATTATTTTTATACAGATATTAATATATCTTGAAATCCCACATACTTCGAAGAATCAGCATTTCCTTATTTGCATTAACCAGTGTACAGTGTTTGACACCTTAATTCCTGATGTTGTTTCCTTACCCTCAAGGCAGCAATAGCATCTTTTGTTTTCCTTATGTTTCATATTAATAATAGAGAACCTGTATCACTAAGAGTTTAAAGACAGCCCTCTAAAAGGGGTGGTGAATGTTTCTTGTGTTGACTCTGTTTTAGCCAATAGCCCTTTTCTTACACAGCTGCTTAGATCAGCAGCACTGAGATTGGTACAGCCAAGGATAAAATTATATGCTGGAGCCTTCCTTTGCATCTCAAATGCAAAGAATATAGATCTGTATTTGACACCAGCTTTTTCACCCATTTTTGATTTTAGCGCTCCCGAAGATGACAGGATGCCCCAACTCCTCACTATTTGTACATTTCTAGTGTAAGACATAAGAAAAAACTAAAGAAGATTTGAATTGAAAGTGTTTTCACCAGCTTTCATTTTGGAAATCAAAATAAACTAAATGGAATTACGGCTGCCTCAAATAAATAGTCCACTGAGTGGAACAATTCAATTTAAATAATCTACTCTGAAGAGTATTTAGAATTCCTTTCAGAATTCTTTTCTTACATTCCATAATCATCAGTGCCCTTTTAATAGTCATTTGTGGTTTAGTGATGACTTTTAGGTTCTCTTTTATTAAAGAAATGACATTGTGAAAGTCCTAAGGGGTCCTCATTGAGTTCTTAAATTAACACCGAGAGTTAAAATGTCCAGAAAATCATGCACCTTTGCTTAAAAAACAAGTGGGCTGGTGAGAGAGGAGGAGATTTTATTTATTTATTTTAATTAGTGCCCGCATTTTCTTCCTAAGTTTCTTTACATCTTTGTCCCATAGGATTCAGATGTGCTACTTCTGGCTGTTGCACCAGTTCCTACAGGAACATCATTCTGGACTAAAATATTGCATAAAAGTGCACACCTGAGGCCTGCAATTAAAACAAAGTTACTCTCTCTCTGATGATTTGTCTGCTCTATTAGAATCCAGCTCAAACGTTTAGAATACTATTCCATGAGCAAAGATACCAGGAGTTAGAAGTATAATGAATCTCTTTCCTCTATATAAAATTATGATCCTGAACAGAATCCTGAACAGAAAAGGACTTAATTTTTTTAAATTTTCTTCTGTTCTTGTCCAAAATTACAATTTCAAAGGTCAGATTTCAAACTAATTTCATTTAAAAATTCATAACATTTTCAACACTAATGGTTAATTACATAATAATTAACATAATACTTAAAATTAACTGAACCTAAAACTAAGATCTAAAAACCAACATTTCAAAATAAAACTAAAAGTTTATCATCCAGAGTGAGCTATTTAGGACAGCTGCATATTCCAATATTGTTCTGCTTCTTAGTTTTGGAACTAGAACTACATTACTCCATCCACAGAATGGACATAAGAAGGAGGAAAGTGCTGTTAGTCCTGGGTTAACACTAAAACGTATATCTGGTTTATGGTAATCATTATTTAGTGTGACCTATGCCGTACATATCCCAACACAAACAATAATATCAGGTTTCACAATCTCTTAAAATCTCCTTGAAGCTGAAGCCTCTGCATTTCCCCGCCCACCCCAAAAAAGATGTTCAAACAGTATTTATCAGTCCTTTAGTCTAGAAACACACTGAAGTGAAGAAAAAAGTACTACTCCTCTGGTTTTTAACAACCATTGATGAACTACTTAGTATTTTAGATAATACTTCCTTCCTTAAATTATAATTATTAGTCTTCAAACAGGAAAACTATAAAGAAGGAAGAATATGAATAATGTAAATCCTCACTTCAAGGCACAACATTTCAACATTTTTCTGAGTTGCTAAAACATATCAAAGATAGACAATCCACCTGGAGCCTGCTCAACTTTGAATTATAGAACAAGGTCTGTAAACTAAAAAAACCCACATGCTAATAGTGTTATTTTTATATTCTGAGGATTTTTCATGAAAGTGTTGCAATTGTTATGTTCTACTTATAAAATCAGTAATTATTAAAAAAGATAGCATGATATTTCATTTTACTATTATTTGCTTAAATTTTTTAATACATTTCGTAAAGATAAAAAAAGAGGAGAGGTTTTCACAAAAGTTATTATGTGAAATGTTTTTTCTAAGGAGCAGGTTTTCTCTTTCTCTTATAATAAAACATTAATCATAAAATAACACTTTGTACTGACATTTAGTACATGCCAATTGTATATTTTCTCTATAGTGTTTTTAAGTGAGCTGTTCAAGAAACAAATAACTTTTTTTTGGAAGAAAAACACTGATTTAAGATATTACTGCCCCTCAACTGAGCCACAGAAGTATCTTGACAAATCTGACTTTCAAATAAACTAAACTAGAAGTATTCAAATTATTTCAGATTTGCATAGGACAACGTCCAGAAAAGTAGATGTAGCTGGGAAGAACGCATCTTCACTCATTAAAGACAATACATAATAATTAATTTTCCCAATTTTTCACTACAATGATCCTGTTACCTTACTTTTCAAAGAACAGTTCAAAAATATGTTTTTCTAATGTCTTAATTTTTTTTCCTGTTCCACTGATGACATAGAGCAGACACAAAGAAACAGCTGTGTGCTATCATTTTATATATGAGATAATATTTTGTGAGTCCAAAGTAAAATAATATGTATAGAATCACAAAATATACATCATCAAAGACTGGAAGACTCAGATTGTTTTCCTTAATTTTATAGGAGAGAAAAGATAAAAAGACCTTTACAGAATGGCTAAAATTGTCTCACATTTTTTGGCTATTTTTGGCAGTGTGTGTGCTCTTTCCAATTTCAGTAGGTCACTCTTGTCCAACAGAAACCCTTATACTGCAGAAGACTGAGTTCCAATTCAAAAGTGTTTGATCAAAACTGCCTAGTGTCATTTGGCCTTGTTACATCACCTTGTTCTTATCACCTTTCCCCATCTGATTATTTTATTTGCTATTAGTTTTGCAGAATAAATACCTGATCTTAAGTGAGCCTGCAGATCAGCACTTTCTTTTTTTTTTTCTTTTCCCAGAATTTCCAGAACATCACAATGTTACTTTTGACCTAGAACAAGAGTAAAGGAGGTTACTCTTGAATAATGGTGTATGCATTGGTGCTTAGAATAGCGTGTCTCTTGCTGTCCTATAAAATTTTATTACTCATGGTGAATGACATATTTGAATGGCTACTGTGGGATGAATACCTTATGTTCCATCCATGATCTGAAACTCTTTCATTTAATTGGGGGTGGTGTCCTAGTACACCATTTAATCTCATGGAGCATTTCCAAATGGAAACCTTTAAAGAAAGGTGAAGGATCACAGCACAGGACAAATGTGTTATTTGGTAAGCCTGAGAAGCAAGTAAAACTTTCTGGAGAGGGGAGAGGAAAGCAGTGACCATCACCTATGAAATATATGCTGAAGAAAAGTTGGACTAACCTTATGGAATTTATGGTAGTTTTGGAAGTGTCTTCTTTAATACAAAAATGTGGTTACACATATAAGCTACCAGTAAAAACACCATTGTGAAAATGCATCAAATTCGGCCTGTCTTCCAAGCTGCTGCCTGAAAATGTATTTTCGACTTAAAGCAATTTGAAATGAGTATTTTGATTTCATATTCCTTTTTTGGAATGTTTGGGTTGGGTTGATGTTGGCCAGCTGCCAGACACCCCCATCCAGTCACTCCCTCGCTCCCAATCCTCAACAGGGATGGGAAGAAAATAAGATGACAAAAGCTTATGAGTCAGGTTAAAGACAGGGAAATTACATACCAGCTAACTCTGGGGAAAATCAGACTATGGAAAAATTATTTTAATTTATTACTAATAAAAATATATTTAGGTAGTGAGGAATAAAGACAAAATTAAAATGGCATGTTTCCCCCAGGCTCACTTTCACTCCTTCGCTCCCAAGCCCCACCTGCCCTGACTCTACCCTGAGTGATGCAGGAGATGTGGGTGATGTGGTCAGTGTCTGTATCATCCCCTCTTGGCTGCTCCCGATCCATCATGGGCTCCTCTGCAGAAGCTGCAGCTCTCTCAGGAGAGACTCACCCACTCTGCTGGGGGCTCTCCATGAGAAGACATCTCCTCCTGTCACTCCTCCTGTTCTTCCTTCTGGGTTGGCAGGGCCATTTCTCCCCCTTTTTCCTTCACCCCTTCCTGCCCAGGGCTGAGGGTCTCAGCTGTGCCTGTCATTGCCTCTCCTCATGGAAACCCTTGCAGCACCCACCAGCACATATTTTGATCAGAATTGTTTTTAAAATTCGGGTCAGGTGTATGAACATGAGCCCATGAACATATGCATTGGTTGAAAATACATTATTAGTTTGAAGTTTCAGAAAATGCAGACCATACAGTTAGTGATTGTAGAGAAATTAGAGTAGTTTTCAACATCCTAAAGGTTCAAGACACTCATCAGGTTTTAGTCCAGAAAAGTCATATGCAAAACCACTTCAGCAATACCAGTTGGTCAAGCCCCTAAGGTTCTCTCTAAAGAGGTTAACTTCAGCAAAAATCAAGAGGTTTTAAGGATATTGGTTTGGAGGATACCATCCCTACCAGGCAGTGGCATGAAGGGGATGGTCAGAAATTTTGTGTGTCAAAGGGAACCCGTTTAATACCTGTCTTTGTATTCAGCCCCCAGTACCACTGGGGAGGGGATACAGCCTCATGTTTGTCACTGTCATATTTTCTGGAAAAATCTCCTTGCCCAGGATTCTCTCCTGGGAAGCTGAGAAGCCGCAGAGAAAAAAAGGAAAACAATATCGTCTCATTTGCTTCTCCTGTGTTTTGCTGCTTTGGAATGTGGTTAGAGATTGTTTATCCAACATGTGAATTGTTTGGACTTAATGATCAGTCACAGCCAGCTGTGTCAGGACTCTAGAAAGAGTCACGGGTTCTTCATTGGTATCTTGTTAAGCTTTTTGTAAGTATCCTTCTTCTATTCTTTAGTATGGTTTTAGTATAGCATTCTTTAATATATCATATCATATCATATCATATCATATCATATTCATATCATATCATATCATTTCATAAAATAATAAATTAGCCTTCTAAGAACATAGAGTCAGATTCATCACTTCCTTCCTGCCACAGGGGATCCTGAAAATACCACACATATTTATTTAGACTTCCTCAGCCACCACACACAAAGTTTTGATTCTTCATGAAAGTTATATTATTTTAAACCTGGAATAATGGAAAATTTCTACAGCCATTGGAACTTCTCATATCTTTTTATCTGATAGTTACCTGATCTATAACAAAATCAGTTATCTGCAGGAATAGCTTTTTACTCAGTGATGCTGGATGCCAGCATGAGTAAGACAGACAGATGCTGTACGAAATGCAATGTGTTCCATGATAACATCAGCAAGCCAAGGGTACCTCTGAAACTGTAACACAATTATTTTATAGAAACATTAAAATACAGATGAAGCAGACAAAGGCACACTAAGAATGTTAAAATACCTACGGTTTGCTTTGTCTGGAGGGAGCATGTCTGGAGGGAGCTTAAATCTGCCTTTACATTGCAGGTGGAAGAACAGAACCTGCCTGCACCACTCTATCCAACACAGACCTTAGCAGAGACATTAAAGGTCATAGAAATCCTCTTTGTCTTAAGGTTTGAATCTGGTCTGTATAGCCTGAAGACACAACGAAAGTAAGGTTACACACTATTTTCAGTTATTTTTCAGGACAACAGATTTAATGACATAAGAATGAATTAACTGACAGCCTCTCCTCCCTGTATTCTCTGTTAATAGAAGATAATTCAAGCTGCACTCGAAAAATAGGACAGACCAGATTTATTGTTCCCAGTGGGACCTTAATTCTGCTGCCCTGTATATCCATTTTGTGCACTGAATGAAACTGAAGTTCCATGCATAAAGTAGGAAATAAACTGCCAAGGACTCTTAAAATTAAGACATCCTCCCTGATAACAAGGTGATTGCTGTGGGCCTACAAAAATCATCATAAGAATAACATCACATGATTATCATACACACCCTCAAGTTTTATTTGAAAAAACCCCACTGGCTTAATATCAAACAGGTATATGAAATCTGGTATGTGAAATAGGTTGTACAGGTGTAAGCAAATATGCCTTTCTATTGCATGTGTACTTTATTAGTTATTTTGAAACTACTTACACACATATCTTCTCTGGTCCAGAGCAGACATATGAAGGCTTCCCATGTAGCCAGTGCAGGGGAAGATACTTAGTCTGGTTGAAGCATCTGTCAGCCTCACTTCTACACAGCAGATCCTCTTCAGGATTTGGTTTCTGCACGGCCTAGGATATGTAGACTTATATAACTCATCTCCCTACTACTCCACTCTCCTCTCCACAGCTGTTTCTTTTGCTATTTATTGCTTTCTAACAGATGGCCAGCAGAACCCACCTTGCTTACTGTGCAGCCCCATGCCAATGTCTTTGGAAGGTAGTGGTTGCTACTTGGGTCACTAACACTTTCTGATCTTCCATTCCAAATCTGTTACCAGCATGAAAAGGTGGAAAGAGTTTAAGTCTGCATGTTTGTGCCTTTACAGTACATATATGACCCTTGGACAGAGGCAGTCCAGAGCTTTTGGGCACACAAATAATTCTGTGACAATTACCTCTTACACTGTTTTCCAAGTGCATACCAGAATCATCCAATGAGTAAGAGCTGGGCAGACATTATTAAGAACTTGCTTAAATGACTGGTACTTTTGGATAGGCTTCAGCCCCTGATCTGTGACTACTTCCATCAAAACCAAGTGTGGCTGAGCTCAACTTTAATTTTACAGATCATCAAAACCTCTGAATGCATCTAAGATGCATCAGTACAGATCTGAATGACAGGTCAAAGCCAAAACAGAAACAGTTGTACCTCACTCAAAAAAGGAAAATGTGATTTCCAGTATTTCTTAAACTCATAGCAAAACCCCAAGAATTTACAATTTCAAAGAGAAAAGGATTTTTAGAACCACTCCTGGGTTGAAACAAAACACCTTTATATATTTACAGGGATGATTTTAAAAGTTGATTGCTGATCTGGTGAAGCCTGTTTCAGCAGATCAGCAAACTACAAACTTAGGCATCAAGGTTTTCTCACTTTGATTTATAAGCATTATAATTGTATATTCTGAACCAATAACAGCAAATCTTGATGGAACTAAGTCATTAACCTGAATGATATGGCTGATTTTTCTAAACATCTATTAAAAAACATTATGAGTACTTGTTTATCTGCACTTATATAAGCTCTCAGCATTGAGTCTATTTATTTTTCTGCATCTAATTACTTTGCATAATGACATGTTTATACTACTGGCAATCTTCTCTTTGAGAGTGGAATTATGCATACAGTATCCATATAGAAATGATCCAAACTGAAGAGGTTAATGCTCATGCTATTATAAATAAAAATTTTTTAAAGGAAAAAGAACTTTTATATATCATTTAAAAAATTCAGCATCTTTCAAAGACTAATAATCACATCTTTTATGGGCTGGCATTTCATTTTGAATATTTACTTAAAATAGTAATGAAATCCTGTCTGTCCTGTAGAATTTTGCTGTTCATCCCAATAGCATCAGAGATGCCTCCTGAATTCTGCAATTGAGTTTATGTTGTCCTCTTTGTTCTAGAAACAGCTCTGGAAGTGTTGTAACAACAAGACTGAAGTGAAATATCTAGTGTCTTCAGATAGCATTCAGACCTTCTGTATGGAAAGGGCAATCTTTTCTGTTTTGTGCTGTTTTCTTATAGTAAAGATATTATCAAGTTCTAAAAATAAATGTATCTCAATGAAGTGAAGAGAAAGACAGTTAATTATACTCTTATTAAGATCAAACTAAAAATGGGTGAAGGTTGAGATTATTTAAATTTTTCTCAGCCTATTCTCTTGTCCATAATTTCATTAAATATCTGAAGCACTTTACTTTTTTGTTTAAAAATATTTTTCCTTATATTCTTGTTCTGCAACAAAAGGCAATAGCCATTGCCATTTCCTTTATATTCTGTTTTTTTCAAGGATTTTCCTACAAACTCACACTAGATGAGTTTACTTATAGTCATATTTTTTCTACATTTCTTCCTTCTGCTCAAAAAAATTATGTGCACTTTAAAAGGTGAGGAAGTCTTTCCCTCCAAAATCCACAATGTAATTCTTTGAAATTAAGTTTAGTTGCATATCAGAAGATCATTCCAGGTCTTTGAAGTCAAGAGCCATTCAGGTTTTTGGCAAATACAACAATAATTTGTCATCTCTTGGATGAGCCTGGCATCTTTCTACTCCCAAAGCACATGAATTCATGTTCAGATGGCTCTCTGGCCAGTCCAACAGGTGGCTGACATGAACTGGCATTACAAAGCAAAGAATGGGTAAATCACATCTGGAAATCTGGAAATAGAAGTCTGTTGTGTAACTCAGCATTTGGTCCATCACGCAGATAGCAGCAGAGGAAGGACAAGCAGAAGCTTTAATCAGGCACACAAATACTTTCCTTGAGACACTTCCATTTTTCTGCCCGATATGACATCCATGCCTACAGTTAGTATAGATGATCATATTCTTACTGGATTTTGCTCAATACACCCCACAAGTCACCCACACCATTATACATTTGCTATTCTCGCTCTGTCATGCAACTTATGAGTGTCTGCAGACAAAAGTTCTGAAAACCAGGCTGGTTCCTGTGAACTGTCTTGGTCTTTTGGATTAGCAGTGGTTGTTTTCGCAATTGTTTTGCAGTGCAGGCCTGACCACGCCATTCTGGTAGCACCTACTTTATTATTAATAGAGAAAAAAAATGGTACCTAAAAATAATAGTTGCAGTTCTAAAATATACCATCAAGTACTACCACATATTTTTAAATTCCTCTCTATTTATTTGCCAGGTAAGGAAAAATGATAATTGATGATTTAATTATACCATAAGGCAGTTTATTTGAAACAACATAATAATTTATTTTTGGTACAAAGTACTCATCTTTAATAGTTGTTAGACTAATACTGAAATTAATCACTGAAACCTGTATTCCTTTTAGGTTCATGAATTTATTTCAGTTCCTTGTTGATTGTAATGGGCTTTTCACATAAATTTAAAAGCATTTGCAGCTAAAATACTAGTGACAGTGAAGATATTAATGAAGAAATAGAAAAATTAATTTATTTTAAATAATTAATGTGAAATTTTATAGAAATTCTATACAGAAAGGCTAGTGCCTTTTACGTTCTAGATCTGATGTAATTATGGAAAGAATATGCAGAATTATGACTAATATTTTTCAACATATTTATGACCTATATATCTGGGAAGAAGTTTATTTCAAAGTATTTTTTTATAAATACATAATTATGTAGTGTGAAATAATGTGTTTCAAAAATGAAGTTTCATATTTGGCTATTTATTGATAGGTATATAAGGATAAAATTAAAAATCATCAGTATAATTCAAAAATTCATATTTCTGATTATTTTTGTTTTGTTTAAAAAACAAATTCAATTTTTTTTCTTTACAGCATCAGTATTTACCATTTCATTTTACAGTAATAAAACTTCAGTTTATGTTCTGTGTATATATTCCCAGATTTTTTTGGCTATTTAACATGAAATATTTTGAATGGAATCTATTCAGTATATATTAAGTTTGTTCATCTAAGGAAATGGCAAATATATATGTAAATGTAATTAATCCTTGCTGAGAAATTTGATCTCCAACGTATATACTTAAGTGATTTTGGCTGAATTTGGTTTCTCCATCCCAGCAATATTGTGTATGTTAAATATGATAGGTTTCCCTGCTTGAGCAGGGAGGCTGGACCAGGTGACCTACTGTTCCAACCCTATTCTGTGATTTGGTCATTCTGTTTATTTTACTATTTGTGTTGCTTATTTGCTGTAGTTGTGTAACTCTACATGAGTCAGAACTTGGTCAATCTCAATGTTTAAATAATATTTAGCCAGCTTAAAAGAAGAACTGGAGGCTGATCATGAGGAAGCTAAGAAAATTATCTATCTGTGATAAGATAAAATGAGACACTTGTTTTGACACTTGTCATTCATTCATTTTTACATTTGATACCATTCATTAATCATTTTTAACATTTCTCCAAACAATATAAAAATGAGTTGGTCTCATTTTCTGTGGAAAATGAAAGGAAGTGCCAATCCAGTTTTAACACTTCAAAAAACATTCAACTATGGTGTTAAATTTTTCCAAACCCTGCTGAAAATCAACCATCACTTCTCTGTTGCGCATTTAGACCATGTCAATTATAGACATAATATTGTATAATCGGATATAAAAAATGACGTCATATATCTCATTCAATTGTTTCAAATGCTTACTTTGATAAATGTGTTCAGAGGATATATGGTCATTTAAGTTCTTCCAAGGTCATTTGAATACAGTATTCAAGTTGCATGAAGTCAAAACAGTCATTTGTACAGATAGAGATACACAAAAATATTGCTGTGTGACCTACTTGACGACATTTAAGTGACTTAAAAAATTAGATTGGTATTTATGCAAAGACAAATATATATTGCAGTGTCTCAGCACTTGAAAATAGATAAATATACCCACACATCTGTGGCATCTTTTTTTTAATTCTGTCTGTATCCCTGGTCTTCAGTGCCATCGTTGTAATTGGAAGGCATTAATGTACATATAAGAATTTAAATGTATATTATTTATACAGTGTGAAATTATGTGCTGCCAGATGTCATGTTAGGGACATGGTTTAGTGGTGGGTGTAGCAGTGTTAGGTTAATGGTTGTCTTGATGAATTTACAGGTCTTTTCCAAGGCAAATGACTCCATGGCTCTGTGGTAAAACTTCTAAAAACACAATCTTGACAGCATCAGTGTAACAGTTAAGAAACCTGAGGACTGGTCTTCAGAAATAGCATGTCTGAAAACAATTCCAAAAACACACTTAAAAAAAAATTTAAGCCTTGTTCATGATGTGATATAGTTTATCAGTATCTGAGTGTCCTCAAATTCTGGACAGTTGTGTTTAAGTATCACCCAGTTTATTTAGAGCTGTAAAGCACTGTCTCTGTCAAGAACTAATTATGATCTACATTCTGCATCTTTGCTAAAGTTTTTGTACAATGAACTCATTTAGAATTATCTACCATAGAAGCTCTATGTATTTAAAACTAATAGAAACTCGAAAGTGATGGGGCTCTCTGTCAATTACTAAGTGCCAGTAAAAGGCAGGTGGGCACTGTGAACACTTTTGTTCACAGCCAGACCAAGTGATGATTCTTCTCAGGCCCACTCAGTGAGAAGACTCATCATAAAGGCATCCTTACCCAGCAGTGGTGGAAACTTTGACCAACAAGTGCTGGTTCTAGGAAATCTTTAAAGTTGTCTTCTACACCAGTAGCCACTTCAGTAGCAAAAAAGTCTGTAAAGGAAATCTTTACTCCATCTCCGGTGTGTGCATCAAAGAAAGCAGCGATTAACAATGATACTTGTCAAGAGATTGAATTTCTGCTCCAAAACTAGAAAAACTAGTCTTGGTTAACTTGGCTTCAGAATCTGCTGGGTGAACAAACACAAAAAACACCTCAAAGCAAAATCAAAGTGAAGTCTGCGGTATCAGGAATATTCTATAAAGTGACAAAGCCAGTGCAAGAAATTCCAGCCTTCCATGTTCCCGCTGTTAATTCTTACATGCCCATAACTCTTTGCAGCAGCTCACTGTGACAATGAAGTGGCTGTGGAACTCCTTTGCAAAACAGACAGGCATACAAAATAGAGAATAGAAAGGCTATTATCGTGCACTATTTCATACTTGCAGGGAGCAATTAGCCTTTGTGGCAAATCCCCTATCCCCAGGACTTCTGAAGATTTTTGAAACAAGTCCAAGTGGGCTGAAGTATCTTCAAGAGTCTCTGAGCCTGGAGTTTATGAATTTCCAAAGCCTTGTGAGTTAACAATGCATGAAAGAGGGTCCAGACAGAGAAAAGCTGGAGTTTGTACTAGGTGAGAACTCTGTAACTCTGAAGGAAGTTGGTATTTATGTTCCTAAAAATATGGATCTTTTTCTTTCCCTGAGGAGCTAGGTTATTATCAGAAAGATGGATGTTTTTTTCTTTAAAGCATGTTATTTTTTCCCTAGTCAAACACTATTTGCAAGAAATGAGAGATGGCTCATTAGAGAAAAGCTAGAACACACTATTTGGGATTGATAGCTTATTTATTTAATGGTGATTAATTGGAATAATTTTTGCATCAAAATTTTAATTTACACTTCTCTAAAGCTGTTGATTTAAAGGTGACTTTAGCATTCCTCAGTTAGCTATAGCTCTTTGCAAGTAATAAATCTGTTTTCTGCGACAGTAGGACAAGATCTTTGTGTTTGTCTCGATTTAGCTTATACACCAAACTCCTATAGAAATATATCTACAAAAAGACCATTCCGAATGTGGTATTTCTCCAGCACTAATGGTAGCCATACCTTTTGTACGGTATTGTACACTCAAGTATTGTGTAAAAGAATTAAGACTTTTAGCTTAAGTCGATGATTTTGACAATGCAGTCCTTGCTGGTTCTATTGTGTCAATATGAATGAGATGTGCTATAAACTGTTTCTGTGTGTCTGTGTGAACTGCTGAAAGAATAAGAATATTGGGCTCAATGTCATGGTGCAAACCATGATGAAGATCAGGCTAAATTATTTGCCTCAGAAACTAGAGGCCAAAAGGCATAAAGTCTTATGTTGCTCAGGACTTGAATGACAGAAATGTAAAACATTCATGAAAAACCAAGGCTGATCCCAAATATCTGAGGCAGAGATATAGATGTAGCCTACATAGGACATGAAGTGCTGACCATGGAAATAACTGTGTGACCTATAGCCATATGTCACTAATTTAACCCTGGTGGAGAGACAATTTGGCTAAAAAGTTTTGTCTCTCAGTAAGGTCCTATATATATGGCAAAATCAGTGTTTTGGTTTAAATTAAGTAAAATCTGTAGTATTTCTAATGTATTGAATATGTTTCATCTCAACCTTCATTTGACTTGAAATAAGTACTAATTGTCACATACAGACTTGAGAAAAGTAGAGTGCTGTTCTAGACTGTGAGGGATTTGAAGACGATATAGAATTGTTTCATAAGCAATAACTTTTTTTCTGCTTGATAATACTTGTATTTTGCTACCAGTTAAAATCTCCACAAGCATTTACTTGTATATTACTGACATCTAATATTTTTTTGGCATGAATTCTTTTTTTGAGTGGAATTATTTCTAATCAAGCAAGGTTAAGAACCTGGAAGGGTTTATACTTATAATTATTAGTAATTTTTACAGGTATCAATTGACAATATGCATGCACTTTGCATTCACTAAATTTTTGGTGAATTTCCATAACAATGTATACTTTGCATAGATAATGAGAATCATAAGTTACTGTAATTAACCAGAGCAAATATTGCAGATGTTATTTCTGGAAGTTATGGCAATGGATAGAGGTCCCAAGAGGTAATATATTGGCATCATCAAATATAGTCAAATATGTAATCTATACTTTGCACTGAACTGCTCATTAACCTCAATGTTTTGGAACAGACAGTGTCTAAAGAAATAGGTTTTGATAATATAGATGGAAGTTAAAGATTTATGTAAGGCCTCTAAGATGCAAATGGCTGCCACTGCTCTGGCAAATGAAATAGTAAAGTATGTGAAAAGTACATGCACTAAGACAAAAATGAGCCAAGAAGTCACGAGAATGTGGTTTTCTGTATAATTCCATTAAAAGACTTCCTTAATATTTTGCAGATTACAAAGATGAATGATACAAGCTGATTAAGATAAGATAATGGTTCTAACAGCTATTCCAGACTGTAATACACTGGGAATAAATATATTTTCTCCAGTGTTCAATGAGAAATTCTCCTTATCATGAACTAAACACACTGAGAGATTGAAAAAAGCATGCTACACTTGTCCTTATAAAAGAAGGTTATGAAGATTAGGAAGATGGTGTATATATATAAAATTTTGATGAAAAATACAGGAAAGTTTATTTAAAGTGGAAAAAAGTTTGAAAGCCTTGGTCAAACAAATCTTTGTTTTCAGCAGGGATTTGGCTTAAATAAAAAGTGAAAATAAATTAATAAATAAAAAGTGAGATTTAAATAAATAAATAGTGATAGCTTAAATAAAAAGTAATAATAGTAATAGCCTAAATAAAAATAGAAACTCAGTCTTTTAAAATTTAAATTATTGTTATTATTAACCACAAAAATGTAGATGGTGACTTGAATTTATCCAATATACTGACTGCTCAAGTGGTAGTGGACTGGCCCACTATGAAATCAGTAAAATCTGATTGAGATATCACAATTTGGCAAGCTGACAGAAAATAAAATGTCCAGATCTTACAGTGAAAGCAGTAAGTAAATCATCTTTACCTTGCCGTAAAAATTTGCACTTTTTTTTTAATCCAAATATCCTTCTGAAACTCCTTTCAAAAATGCAGAAAATAATATGAATTACATTTTAGCTGTATTCTTAACAGCCTGAACAACATACCGGATGTTAGAAAAAAATTATGTGGCAACTACATTGACTTACTGTCCAAAGAAGTAGGAAGCAGAAAAGGAAGCAGGAAAGCACATTTGTTCAATCAAAGAGTAAGCTTACTTTCCCTCGAAATTGATTTCAGAAATATCTAAATTTGAGTTAAGAATTGCTAGCAGTATTTCAGCTGTTCCAAACCTTGGAATATTCTATTTAGATAAGGTAGCTGAGCAAATTAAAACATAATGGCTAAATTCATTCCAAATTCATATAACAGTCCCAGAGTCGCTGAAAGTGCATTAGAATTAAATTTAATGCCTATAGATCAAATGGGAAATAATTTGTGCACCAATTAATCAAAAATGCATTTTAATGTTCTTCCATAGAACATCATGACTGACATTTCATAGAGACAAAGCTACAGATTTAGAAAGAATTGGCAGTGTTTCAATGACTGGAAGGTGTTTCCCCTCTCCTCATCCCTTCCTGAAGCTGGTATTATAATCTCTATTATAGGCAAATAAGTCTTCCAAAAAAAGAACATTTTACTACATAATTTCAAGTAGAAACTCTCAAATATATTTCAACAATGCTTCCTCTGCCCTAGGGAGGAAGTCAAAAAAAAAAAAAAAAAAAAAAAGCTGCTTGCCATCTGCTTGTAGCAACTTCCCCTGAATTTTAAAAACTGGGGCCAAGTATTCACTTTTCACCATTTATCATAAGGGAAATTTTGGAAAGACTGAAATGCTCCAAAATCTAAGCCTGACAATGGTCTTTTCAGTTCCAGTGTGGTCTGTGGATCCCATTGCCCCATCCAGAAACCCAGAGAGTGTGTCCACTTGGTATGGGCACTAAAAGCACACAAAACCCAGGGTGGAAGGGACATTCAGGTGTTTAGCCAGTTTTCATAATATGTTTTGCCTTTTCTGCTAGCTGTCAGTTTGACAAAGTTGTATTACAATCCAGTTGCCAAGCTATCTTGTTTAAAGCCTGTTTGTTTAAAGTAAGCTGTTGTTACCCTTTTCCATCCCTCAGGGCAGTGTTTAGAGAAGGTGCTGAAAGCATGTTTTTCTAGCTATTTTATCATGTCTTCACTGATTCTGAACCTTGACTGAAAGTACCTACAGTGTCCAAGTAAAGGAAATAAGCTTATGCATATGCCTAAGTGTGAGAAAATATATAACTTAAATATTCTAATGTGTGTTGTAATACTCACAGGTACTGTTGATCAGGGAAGTAAGCTTGCCCTTGCCTTGGTTGTCCTTCTGGTGTCCAAGTAATTGACTTTCAGGGACCAAATCCAAGTGCTGTTAAAGTCAATGGAAAAATTCCTATTGTCTGCAGTGTTCACAAAATCTATACTGAAATGCTGTAATTCTTTAAGTGGTTTGTTCTAGTGTTGGTAATTAAACTCAATTTCCACTTTCTTTCAATTAATCTTTATTTAAGTTTCTTCCCCTATATAAAGTGTCCAGACATGTAAAATAGAAGCAGCTGTGTTTTTATTAGTACTATAAAGTATTATCTTAACCCATTAGTTAGAGTGAAAAAACAGAACAATTTTATAAATCTTATTTTGGCAAAGGAAAATATTTTGTGAAGCTAGGAAAAAAAAAAGGGGAGAGTTGTGACTTGAGTTGAAACTAAATGTAAGAAAAATTGCAGATGTCACTTTGGGATTCCAAACCCTCCAGACGAATTATCATGAAACACAGAACACTTCTGCTCAGCAGGCAAAACCAGAGAGAGTTCTCAATACTTCTAACAAGTTGCAACTGATGGATGCATTTCATGAAGTTATAGAAAAACCAAGAGGGAAAAAGTTGGCCTGGTCATGTAAGATGAGCCATATGAATCACTTTCTGTTCACAAGAGGTGAAAAAATATATATAAATCCTAGTCTTGGAGAGAAAAAGTGTATAGAATGATAATCTCAGGTATAGTAAATTGTTTTTGAAGTCAATGGAACTATGTGTCTGAAGATCTGGCCAAGCAGTTAGATTCTACTGATTTTATCACGTAATTAATGATGTATAACTGTTGGAAAAATTGATTTCAGAAAGACAGAAAACTGGCATAAAGAGAGAACCACTCATAGAGACCTCTTCCTGGAGGCAATGCAACACTCAAAATTTTGTGTTTGCATGAGTAGCGTCAGTAACTGCAATGGGATTACAAGTGAATCTAGCCGAGCACAAACAAAAATATTTTCAAGATCAGAACCTAAAAGCTAGTGTTCCCAAATGTTCAGAAGTGATTTTTGAAATGAACTGTGTTACAGATAAGGGCCATACAGACAGCTGACAGTAAATCCTTGTTGTCATTACCATTATCATCAGCAGTGCAGAAGGGAACGGATGGCAGCACCAGGAAGCAGGCAAAATGGCATATTAATGTTCAGAGTTGAAATCCACTCACCTTGTTCTTCTCTTAGTTTCACAGACACCACTGCTGTTTATGGAGATATTTTCACTATGGTAAACACAGTTCTGTTGCTGGTGTGTGTGTTTATGGGTTACATAGAATGATAAAAAACATTTAAAAAAAAAGATATTTTAAAAAATCCAGAAAGTGGTGAACTAAATGACCATCAGAGCCTTTGAGTAGGCCAAGTAGGTAGCAGTATATGGAAAATCCTGAATTAACACCACTGTAATAAGCATTCATTTGGATTTGTGTTGCTATCAGAGAATACCAGGTAAAGATTTGACACTAGCTCTCATGCAACCGCTGGTAACTTAAATTTTGACTGCCAGTATCACGTTACATGCTTGTCTAGATCAAAATTACTATTATTAGAGACAACAATGTTTAATATGCAATGCTAGATCAGCACAATTAGGATGTTCCTCAAAAATGTATGAGCTTTGTCAAAAACAGAATTAAATTTTTGAAAGCATTTAATTTAGGATGCAAACTCCAAGTAAATTTTTATAGAAGTGCACAATTTGGATAAAATCTGTAGGGGACTTTCTTCTTCTAAAATTGTCTTTTTCCAAGAAATTTCACCTTTTCATTATTATTCAGGTCTGGCAATATTTATCTTAATTAAACAAAATAAAACCCAGAACTTGCTATGAGACACAGGTTCTTAAGTTATCAAAATTCTGGTCCATAATACATTTTTATGAATATGAAAAATCCTACTAGAGTCCTTCTATTAAAAATTGAAGTAATTGCATTAGTAATAGCATAGTGATGACTATTCAAGAAAAGAAGAAAGTAAAATCTTCCACAAATAATCACAAAATACACTAGATGATTGCCTTTTTCTAAAAAGTTGTCTAAAAAACGAACACTTTAACCAGAACCACAAACATCAGCTGACCACCCTAATGTGCAAATGCAACCTACAAGTTCAAAAGCACTTCTGCTATTAGTAAACCCTGCTCAAAGAACTAGCTTAATCCCAATTTCTCCACATGCACACAGCACAAGGTGGTACATTTTGTCACAAGATCCAGAGGCTTTTAGTGGATGACACTAAAACAATAGCAATGTACCAAACATATTTAGAGAACTGTGGTAGGACCAGTCACTAGGAGATATTATGTTTTTCAACACCATCCCCTTCTTCAACCTGTTAGTTCAGAGTCTGAAAGGAAATCTATAAAAGTCCCTTGGAAATATGCATAACATTTAAATTGTTTAGCTCACACCAAAACTAAAACTATGAAATTGAAAGGGCTCCCAGCTACTGAAAAAAAACTTTTCAGTTTCTGCTTGAGTCCTGAATAAGAGCTTTCATCCTTACAATATTGCCTGCTTCATTCCAATGTGTCAATCCAGATCATTAATGCTACCACTGTTCTACTGTAACCTGGCTTCTTAAAAAACAATATAAAATGCAACTGTAACAGTCAAATGAGATTTTTAATGGAGAGGATGTTTTTAGTTCAGTGTCAAAATAAAAATATTCCATTGGACACTGTAATGTAGGAACCTTTTCCTACTAGTGTGAGAACAATTCAGATTACAATAGTCAGTAATTTCTTATGGCTTTTTCATACAAAAATACCATTTCATTTAAAAAAATGGTTCCCGAGGGAAAAAAATTTCAACACATTCCACATTCCTTTAAAAAAATGCCTCTTTTTTTTTTTTTTTTGAGAAGGAAAGGTCCCAGTTTTCATTTTAAGATCAATTTAAAACTATATATGTAAATTATTTTGTAATAAACTCACCAGGATTTTAAAAGATTGTCCTAAAATCTATCTCTTTCTGTGTATAATTACATTCAAAGGTAAATAAAGTCCCAAAAAATTATTTTGGACATGGAATTTGTTGGCTTGTGTTTCAGACATGAATGTGGCTACTTCTTAATACTACAAAAAAAATTTGTTGCTTCCACATATTCCTTGACATAAAGGAATTTATAACATATACTGATTAGTGGAAAAGCATTACATTGTTTGTACAGATATGCTTGTTGGCATCAACTAACAATAATTTTCAAGTGGAGTTTGGGAAATACAGGGAAATAAGAAGCTCCATGATGCAGTTAATTTCTTAAATAAGCTAAATGAATCTTTAATGAAAGCTATTTCTCCCAATTGGCAAAAAAATAAAGCTTTTCCTAATTTGAGATTTGCCGTCATTCTCTGGTATAAAACCATATTGTGTACTTCCTCTTCAATCATATTTAGCCACCAATTTCACAAAATGTCTGTTATTTGAAAATGCAGGAATGTTACTGTTTTTTTATTAACAAAGGCTTTTATTAATAACTAATCAAATCCCTCGCAATCATATTCCAAGAGAGGACAGAAGTCGAAGCTTTTCTTTGTGACTGTAAACATGAACACTTAGAGTGACTGACTTACCCTTTCAGGATCAATTTTTGCTGTTTAAGGTCTAACATTGCTGTAAAAGGACTCAGATCATCAGTAGAGCAAACATACATTCATATGTTCCATCTTCCTCTCGGTTTGCAGGTTATGTAGGCTTGCACACTCTGTTCTGGAATATAGTGAAATCTGGGAGCCATGGTATTTGAATATTTGCCCTTAGCACAACAGTTACAGAGGATGACTCCTTGTTTTGTCAAATTCATATAGAATTTAGAAAGTGATACTGCTCTTACATTTGATACTGAGGAAAAAAGGACTAAACCCAGAATTTATGATGAGCATCAGTGGACTAAATATGTTTAAATTAACAGAAAAGTTACAAATCCCTTCATCTGGGCATTCATGCCACAGCTTTTGCAATTGTTAATTCATTTTCAAAGTTATTAACTATGCTAGTATACAGGGTAAAATTTCCTGAAGTTTAAAGAAACATCTTCTGTAAATATTTCATATTACATTTAATTTTGGTTACTTGTGGTAAACTCTTGCTAAATCTAATAGACATTAGTTGTACTCTGAAGAGATCTTTTATTATTAGGATCTTAAGATTTTAAGATTAAAAAATTTTGTTCCAAATTATAGTATTATTTGTACTTAACTGTCTGAAACCATCCAGCAACTAATTAATAAATATCTCATAAGAACTGTGACTAGAATTGTCAGGAATATTAAGGTGTGTTCAATAAGAAAAAGTCTGTCTTAGTGACTAACTTGTCATACACCAAGATAATATAAAATTTTCATTTGTAGAAATCCTTTTATGATGCTAGTACCATTGCACAGATTTGAAGGTATGCCTTATACTAGGAACTTATTGAACAAATCTGTTGACAGTCAAGATTTTTAATTAGAGCTAAGAAATAAAAAAGAAAATTAGAACTCTACCTCGGTGAAAATGCCTGATGGGAAAACTATTATGATTGTAAAAGAAGTGACTTGAAACTATGTCATTCACAGAACCATAAATTAGAGAAAGAGGTAGGATTGACCATTAGACTTCAGACGCCTTGCAGGTTCAGCAAGAATTGAATCACTGCAGTTTTACCATGTCTATCAGTTCTCAGTATCTGCTCTCTCTTTGTGTACTTTAAATTATATGGCATAAATCTGGTTTAAAATGTACTTGTAACAAAATAAGGCTAATTTTATATAATTCTCTGAAATTAACTTTTAAGTGATGGTTCTGTATAAATCCAAATAAATTAATTTATACTGTAGTTATTTTGTCACAATCAATAATCTTTCATATTTATTCTGCAACAGATTAAAAAGAAAATCTAGTATGTCAGAGACAGAAAGTAATATAAGATAGGCCTGTTAAGATGTGTCCTGAAAACAGGTATATTACCATGTTATACCTGAAGAGAATTTCATCCCACATGCTGAATTTATTCTTCTCTAGATAAAGCTGGTCAGTTTACAGGTAAATGCCCTGCTGTTACAGAAGCAGTCTGCCATATTTTCTGTTTCCATACATATTTTGATGTAAATAAAAAAATATTTATATCAATATACATTATTGCATCCTCTATAGTTCATATATGCAGAAACTGGTTGCATGTTGTCTAATCAGACTGCAAACAGAGTGCAGTCTTCTAATTAGAAATATTAGCACTTTGCATTAGTCTTAAAATTTTGGACATACAATATCTAAGATGTCTTCTTTATTATTCCTGTTATTCAAAACTTTTCTTGTAAAGAAGATATATATATATATATATATATATATATATATATATATATATATATAGCTGTGTAGTTACTTCCAGGGTACAATTGTTTTAAATGGAAGTGAAGGGAATCAAAAGACAATATCCACTCTGAATTTCTCAAGGGAAAAATGTGCTTGGTGTTGTTTGACCAATATAACCTTTTTTTCTGTGGTCTACTACAAGCATAATGCGCTATTATATATTTTCCTGCAGAGAGTATCAAGTACTCACCTTTGGTCTGACTTACAACAGAGTCAGTGGAAACAATAAAAAGTAAATGAATGATAAATTTTTTTAAAGTAAGAACCAGCAAATTTTTTTAATGAAAACTGAACCACTTGCTTCTGTGCTTTAAGAATTTAAACACTCCTTAGCAAGTTTATTTTAAAGATACTGGCCAAAGTGAATGGTTAGACAAATATTTCTGTAACATATGTCTTTCCACATGGGCAAGAATTCTAACAAGAGACCGAAAGCAAGTTTAGACAAGTTCTGATTAAACTCTAACCATGTCTTACTCAGATTTTGCCATTAAAGAAGTGATACATGGATGACATACTTTTTCTCTTTTGCTCATGATTTGAATTACTCTTTTCTAAGTGAAAAAGGAAAAGTATAATAACTAGAAATCTTCCCTTTTTCAGTGTAATACTAATCTGATATCAGCCCATTTCCCAGTGACTCTGGAAAATCAGAAATATGATGGTGTGCTGGTGGTGTTTGGGATAGAGGTACTTTTCCTCATGATATCTTGTATGGGGCTGTGCTTTGGATTTGTGCTATGGAAACAGTGCTTATAATTTAGGGGTGTTTTAGTTTCTGCTGAGCAGGGCTTGCACAGCATCAAGGCCTTTTCTGCTTTTCACCCCACCAACACAGGGAATGCACAAGCAGTCAGGAGGGGACACAGCCAGGGCAGCTGATCCCAACTGAGCAAAGGGATATCCCACACTGCGTGGCATCCTTTCAGTATTTAAAACTGAGGGAAGAAGGAAGGGGTGAACTTTCAGAACGGTGGTGTTTGCATTCCTGAGTAACCACCACGTGTGATGGGGCCCTGCTCTCCTGGAGGTGGCTGAACACCTGTTTGCCCATGGGAACTGCTGATTGAATTCCCTGTTTTGTATGCATGGCTTTTGCTTTCCCTATTAAACTGTTGGTATCTCAATCTATGACTTTTCCCATTTTCACTCCCTCAACCCTCTCCTCCATCCCACTGCTGTGGAGTGAGCCAGCGGTTGTGTGAGACAGTTGCCAGCTGGGGTTAAACCACAGCAGATGTAAAAAAGGGAAGCAAATAATGACTTTATCTACTAACCAGATTTTAATTACAGAGAGTTTGATATTAAGCCAGTTTTATAGAATTAATTCAAAGAAATTGAATACACAGAATTTTCTCATTTCACCAGTACTTCATTGGATTTTGTCTTTATAAAATATGTGATAGCTTGTAAAGTTCACGAAAAAACAGTGGCATTCAATCACAATAGATGAAAACAGCATAATCCCTTGGATCAGGAAAGGAAAAATTGGAGTATATTTTTAAATTTCAACACCAGCAATAAATTATTACTACTTAATAATCAAATGCACTTATAATTTTACTTTGCCATATTATTTGCATTTTCCAAGAAAAGGTTAATAAATTTTTATGTTCTCAATACCACTATTGGCATATGAGTTTACTGCAAAAATAATAAATTATAAAAATGATAATTAAAATATTTCTGCTTAAATTGTCATTGTATCAAAAACAATAATGCTACATTAATTTCTGGTAATCTGTACTGACATTTGGATTATGCAAAAATTAATTTTGATCCAGAGTTTATAAAATTCATTTTTTCACTTAAAATTGCAAATGACCTTTCAAAGACAAGTTTAGTCTTATGCATGGAGGCCAAATGAAACAATCTGAAAAGGGGCAGATTTCTTTGTGTCATTATCATAGCATAGAACTTACATACAATGTCTTCAAAGCTTTCATTTTTATAAAGATTGTTTTTATTGTCACAGACATGTTGTATGCAGCTACAATCAAAAATATGAGTAGGAAAGCCCTACATGTCATTAAAGGGCCTATGGATGCCAAATTAAAATCAAGCTTCAGTGAGGAACACGAACACTCAAAGGTATGTCCTATTCCCTAAGCCAAACACAGATTAAGACGTAATTGAGCTAAGAAATTTATCTACTTACTTTCCAATGGTTTTTAGGCAGCTCTTACAGGAAATACTAGCAACACTCTATATGGGGTAAGGACATCACCCCTCAAGGAATTATGATGGTTTCCATCAAGCACTCAATACCACCACAGATAATGCTATTTCCATCTATGCAGGAATAAGTCTTCTAAAATAACCTTACCTAAAGCAAAATGCAGTAAACTCCATCTGAAAAGTGCACCACTGAGGCAAGGCTTCATTAGATTTGAAAGAGTAGAGAATTAAGAGTAAGTGAACTTAGATCTACCTTACACATCACTGGAAGACTGCATCTGTGACCTGTTTGTCCTGGCACAGCCAGTCCCCTGAAAGGGCAGGTGAGCATTCTCCATGAACCAAGGCAGTGTGTCTAAGAAAGCCCAGCAAACTGGGTTTGTTTCCACAGTCTTTGTCTCTATGCAACCATTGCAGTGCAGCAAAGGTACAGAAGCAGAGAGGGTGTATCAGGAAAACATGCTAAGAAAAATAAACCTATCTTCGTGCACTTCTCAAGGAAAAGGGGGAAATTTACCTACAAAAATAGTGAGGGGCAAGGAAATAGGAGGTGAAAAAAAAAATGCCTTGTTAGTATTACCCAACCTGCAGAGAAATCGCTGCATTTAATGAGCAATCAGAATGTTCATTTAGTCTAGTGCCAGATCTTGTTTTCAAGAAGACATTTGTACGCTTAGATTGTTAATTAGCTACAGCATCCATAACCATCCCCTGCATATAGGATAAGGGCAACAGTATAATTGAAGCACATGTAGAATTATAAAAACCAAAATGAGGTTTCAGGGGAAGGAAAAGCCTGTGAAATTAAGATTCATATCCTTCTTTGGATTCATGTGAACAGGACCTTTGACAGAAAGTATCAACACAGATACTGGTCTTTACCAAAATATAGCAGAAATGAAATCACATTCTTCTTCTCTTGTATCTTGAAGTTGGATAACGGAACCATATCCCACTGACTTTTTAAAAATATTTTTCAGATGTTAGTATTACAGTTAATGTGTCAGGAGGGAAGAAAGGCTGGAAAAAGCAGCCAACCAGGAATACATTTAATACCAGATCAATATGTAATGTTTGTGCATATAGGTTACATTGTGAATTCAGTAGGGGACAAATAATTAGGTTTTAAACTTTGGAGCTTTAATTTTGATGGCAGAACACACAGACTACTACAGAAGAGTGCCTATGCCCAGCTGTAGATTTGGGCTTTATAAAGCCTGAACTAATTTGAACTAAAGTAACTAAAGTGGCCACAGGCAAGTTACACTGAGGGTATCCATTTCCTCTGTACTGATTGCATTGTGGTGCGTTGTATACCTTGCTGACTTTTTACAGGGGAAGTGAATAGAAAGCTATACCAATTGTTCACATTCTTTGCACATCGAACACATAACACTTTTTAACAAAGAAGAAAATACAAAACATATTTTGTAAGCTGAATTATTACAGCTCATATGCAAAATCAATAGAAGTATAATCAATAAACAAGGCATTCTTATGTCTTGTCCAAGCAACAGAATTAAGATTTCACGTTTGCTCGTCAACTTCATGTCTGGAAATGTTTTTATCTCATTCATGTTTCAGGAGTCGGCATAAAAGTCCGCAGGGACTAAGGATGCACTTCTGTATCATGTTTCAATAGCTGTTGTCATGAGGATAGCATGTTCTCTTGGTCCAAATGGCCACCAATTGCTTCACGTGACAAGCAACTAAACCACTCTGTTTACCTGTAAGTGAAAAGAAGGGGCAGAAAGACATGCCCTAGCATCTTGCCAGCCTTTGATGTGGCTAGCTAGAGTTGGCAGGATGCAAAGGAAGGTGTTTTCTCTGAACCAGCACGAAGTGGAGGCAGGGGAGGTTTCTGAATGCTGTGGCTGTTCTGGTTTACCCATGGTGCTCTCTCCAAGCCACTGAGAGGATGAATTGGACCATGCTTTCACTACCTCCTTCTGCATATCCTTTTTACAGTGTGAATCTAGCACAGGATGCCTGTTGGGTGCCAGGAAGCTCTTTTAGGCATAAATCATGTGGCTGTTGTATTAAGATAGCCAGACCAGTAGAGACCTGCCAGATGTCTGCTGGGAACTCAGCACAGAGGAGAAGAAAGATTCAAGGAGGTCCTTAGAGTGCATGGAGGATGGCTTCTTATCATGGCTGGTGAACGAGCCTGTGAGGGGTGGTGCCTCTCTTGACCTGATGTTTACAAGCAGAAAAGGGCTGCTGGGGAGTGTGGTGGTCAGAGACCCTGAGGGGTACCTTGACCATGAAATAATGGAGTTTTCAGTGTTTGGTGAATCAAAGAGGGGCATTAACAAAACTTTTACACTGGACATCTAGAGGGCAGACTTCAGCCGGTTCTGGGTGTTCATTCAGAGAACACCTTAGAAGATATGAGGGATCCAAACTAATTTAAGGAATCTGCACCACAAAACAAGCTGTTCTGTTGTGGTTACTTTCAGTGAATTGATTTGTTCTTGTTCAGCAGCAATTTACTGCTCCTACGTAGGTTCACTTACTTTCTCATAATTTGGGTGCCTCGTTTGAGGCCACTAAAATCTTATATTACTCATTTAGAATATATCTGATTGCCTTCCCCTCTTAAAGTAATTCTACAAATATGGCATCACTTTTTTGCAGTTTTTGTTTCCTTTAGACTGGAACCAGCACTGTATGCATTTGTCCTCATGAGACTTCAACAAAGCAAACAAAAATAGAAAAAAGTGTTGGCAAAATTTGAATTCAAATGGCACAATACATTTGAGAGAAGTGAAAATTGGAAATTAGAATGGTCCTGTGTAGACCAATATGGAACCATTATACTCTAATTTTCCAAAACACTGAAAAAGGGAAATAAAGTCAATGAAAACAAGAAATGGATGTCAGAATAATAGAATTTTCTGTTTCCCCCTGTAGATTGTCCAGTTTAGAATAGCTTTCAGTTCTGGTCAGAAAGTAAAAATAAATATTGCACATAAAGAAAATTATGTTATGAAAAAAATGCATGTTGTTTTGTTTGAATGAACAATTGAGTCTTCATCAGCAAATTCCTCTTCAAAAAAGTATTACTGTGACAATTCAGGAGACCACAAATGACAGCTCAGTGTGAAGCACAGAGAGAGAATTAAGAGCTAATAGAGAGCTACCTCTAGGGTAATAATCTAGTAAGGAAACTGCACATAACACATTCAAGTCAAATGACCATATTGGTCACTCTCTTGTCTTTGGTGACTGGTTAGCAGTGTCCAGCTAAAAGCTAAAAAGGGACTAAGAAAATGAGCAAAATACAAGGGAAGTAGACTATTTTCTCTTGGGGAAATACTTCTTCAGTTTTTAGAACTCTATAAACTCCAGAGGGAGTGGAAATGGGGACAGAGAAAATGGGGAAGAGGAGATAAAGAAGGATAGTGGAAAACTTCCAGTCTAAATATATATTTTCCATCTGTATAAAAAAAAGTTAGACCTCCAATCTCTAATCATCTTGGAAGCTACCTACCAATGACTTCATGTTTGAAGGCATTTGTCAGGGTAATTGAAGACAAAATTTTGTCTCATAAAAAGCATGAGTATAATGCAACATTCTCACAATTCCATATATCCTGTTTTCAAAAGGCTATACCCTATATAATTCATGTTGACTCACAAAGTCTCCTCAGTTATGTCCCTGTAGTAATGTGCTTTACAGAGTAGACAGCTGAAGTTTGAAAGTAATACAGCAATGTATTGCTGTATTGGAGCACATTACTATATATCTGTATTAAATGTATTACATTATCTATGGCTGCATTACACAGATCATCAGCAGAAGTCTCTACCCCTCAGGCCACTGAATATCATAAGCTGTAAGCTGTTTGGGGTCTAAAATTCCATGGAACTTAGTGGAAATCTGTGTCAGTTTAATGCCTTTAATCCCTACCTTTGTCCAGCCATGAATATCTGAAACAGTCAGGGCTTTTGGCTATCTTTTCAACAAACCTTCAAAAAAAAAGCTAGCCATCCATTCCCAGAGACTAACTTTCACTGTTTCTCTGTCTTCTGCCGTCCTCTGAGACTATAACAACTTCAGAGGTATTGTCTTATGTTACAATGCAAGATGTAACCATATGTATTCTATCACCATCTTCATAAACAGTTAAAACCAGGTGGGGCAGTGTTCTTTATCTCATCCATGACTCATTCCTGATAACTCTCTCCAGGGGCTGTCTTCTGTTAATGGGCCATCAAGTCTCACTGTATGACTGATAAAAATACATCATCGCCTTGAGAGACGCTCTGCCCAGGGGGAGGAACCAAGCATTCCTACCTGGAGTAGTCTGAGGCTTGGAACACCACAGGGTGCTTATCCACTGGACCTTCGGAGGACGACCACACCGTTCTACAGGATCATTGCTTCAACAGAACCACATCTGTCCCTCCAACAGGATTGCAGCCACCATTTAATTGGATTGCTACCACCACCCTGACTGACAGGGTATCAGGCTATATCCTGACTCTGTGTTTCTGTACTATTGCATTTATTTTAATTTTTCTATTAAAGTGTGGTTCTGACTTGGAATCTCCCACTAGTTTGCTTTCAAACTAGTACAGTTATTTAACTGGAAGGTGTTATTAAAAAAGAAATGGATGGAATTAACTAGACAACAATTAAACACCATGTGAAGTTTTATATTCGTTATATAATGTATAGGATTTTTGTGAATGAGGCACAGAATTTAAAGCTTTGAAAATCATAACTGGCCGCAGCTGCAACACAATAATTAGTGCCACCTTGATCTTGGTTTTAGGTGTCACAATGTAGATTGGTTAAGTGGAACTGAAAGGTAAGTTAGGCAGCATGTATTGCTTGTCAGCCCTTCAGAGAGCATAAACATCACTTTGAACCTCAGTTAGAAAAGCAGCGTCCATCCACAGGCAAAATTTTTTCCCCATTTTAGGGCTCTAAATCAATTTGTTTCGGGAAGAGGGACCTATAAAAGACACAAACTTCTCTATAATCACATTGATAAAGAATTACAAAATTAGGAAAGCACGTCGAGAAATGATGACTACCAGCTAAACATTTTCACAACAGCTTGCTCGCTCTCATCCCCCACACCAGAGAAAAACACAAATTGTGGACTGAAGTAAAGACAGGGAGTTCACTTATGGTTACTCTCATGAAAAAAACAGATTCATCTTGGGGAATTTAAGTGAATTTATTGTCATTTAATCGAGTATTCAAGTACTGAATCAGATATTTGGAAACAAAGAGTACAAACACTAAGGCAGAACACAGTGTTCCTCCCTCCCCAGGCCTGTCTCCACTCCAGAGAGATCTCCTCCCACCTTTTTATCAGCACAGGTTACACAGTCCCTTCAGTGAGATAATGGGCAGCTCAGGAAAAGATCAGGACATGACAGTTTCTCTGAGTTGCTCTGTTTTTCTCATTCTCCACAAAGGGCTGCAGCCCCTATTGGAATATCTGCTCTACTGGTTTGCTGAGTACTCCTTTTTATTCTTCTCTGACCTTGGTGTTCCTGGTTTTTTGGTTCCTTGAATTCTTCATCCTCTCTCTGTTTTCTCTCTGCCTTCTTTACTCTGTGGCATTTTGTGACCATTCTTAAATATGTTTCCCCACATTTGATGGTGGCTAATGTGCTCATCTGTGTCCCTTGGTATAACTGTTGCATCCAGCTGTGTCTGGCATGGGCCAGCCCCTGGTCTGTCTTCACAGGCATCACCTCTGTAGTTCCCCAGTGACCACGTTTTTCTTTCAACCAATCTAAGGGCTTTTGGAAGAGAAACCTTTCTGAAGTATTTCCTTTGCTGAAAGACTGTATACTTTTAAAAGCAAGTCCTGAGGGCGTCATGGGTTTGGCTTGTTATCAGTGGGTATATTGCAGTGACAGGTCTTGCAGAGTGCAACACTGAGAGTCTTACAGAGTAATCACGTCCAGAAAAACAAAATATCACAAATGCACTGTGTTCTCACCATATCTTTGAAGAATATAATCATGACATCCTTTCAGATATTTAAAAACTGCTCTAGTTAGTGCATGCTAGAGTGCATTCATTCCCCCTCACTTGCTACACATTCCTTGAGCTAGGAAGTGCCAGTATATCTGTTTTTGCATGGCACATGTTCATACAGCCTATTTGTGCAACAAAAACTTCGAAAATTAAATAATTCATGTCAGTGCTTGATTTATTAACATCTAATTTCATCTATATATTGTGAAGCGCCGCAGACTTGTAACATTGCCATTCATTTCACCTTTTTTGAGCAGAGATTGCAAGGTAAGATTTACAGTGCATCCCTGTTCAAAGAGATCCTGTGAATTCCTGGTACCATGGGCTGTAACAGACACAGACAAAAGGCATTCTCAAATTGTTTGTACTTTAATTTAGTTAAATGCTGAAATAAATGATGACCCAGTAGGCACATGATCTGTTAATGTGAAATCCTACAGTGCACTACAGATGGCAAATACTTTGTAAAAAATATGTTGTAATATCCCAAGTCCTGATAGCAGACCTTTTCCCTGCTATCATATTGTGCAGGACCATATAAACCCTACAAAATTGGTCCTGAACTTAAAGTACCATCTACAGCCTACAGTAGATTCTGCAGTATGAGAGAATTAATTCAATCAATTTCTCTGCAAAAATTATGACACTGCTACATGGGTCTAAAATATAAAAACCTTTTTCAATATCACAGTCACAAACTATTGTGCCAAACTCCCTCACGCCTACACCCATTACACCAAATTGTTTTCAGAGGAACTGCCCATGTATATGTGAGAAAGTAATTTGGCTTGATATGTTGTCTCCAACTGAAGAACACAGAGGCAAAGGTCTTTTTCCCTCCTTCTTTTGAATCTTAAGATTGATACTCTAATTATGTGCAATGATGGCTCAAACACTGAACCTACTTTGAGGAAAACAAGTTATAAGCACTGATTTTATTTGTTTCAATTGCTAAAAAGAAGGAGAAGGAGTACAAAAGTAGTTGTTTGTCTGTTTTGCAGGCAAATGGTGAAAAAAATGGACAAAGTAGAATTCTAGATATTAACCTAGTGAAACTGGGAGAGATTTTATTCAATATATATTGATCTCACTAAGTTTGACAGATCCAGTACTGCTAATTTCTAGCTATTATACCTTTTTTTTTATTATGACAGTTTAAAAATCCCAGCATACATCCAGGTGTTGTAAACTTTCTTTTACATGATAGCAGACCAATTCTGGGGGGAAAATACATGCCCAATGTTTCCCTCAACATTTTCTGTTTATTAAGCTGCAACTTAAAGAAGTACCAAGCTGGTTTTAAATCAATCACCTATTTTTTCACACATTCACTTTTATGTACCTGCTCAGAGAACAAATTAGGATGACAACATGAATTATCATTGAATCACAGAATAGTTTGGACTAGAAAGGACTTAAAAGGCCTTTAAAAGTTTCCGGGGATGGGGCCAGCCCTCTGTGCAATTGTTTCAGTGTTTCACCACCCTCATCATAAAATATTTCCTCCTTATGTCCAGTCTGAATCCACATTCTTCAGTTTAAAACCATTGCCCCTTGTCTGATCACACAGGCCCTACTAATATTGTATACTCCAAAGAGCACAGCTGTGCTGGAACACCAACATTTTATAGATAGAGTTTGGAAAGTTCCTCAGAGGATCCTTTGTAGATATTGTTCACATTTCTGGGCCCCATAATTTAAAAAGGACTTTTAGGTATGTGAACGTGCCCCAAGGAGGGCACTAAGCTGGGGAAGGGGCTGGCAGACACGCCCACTGAGTAGTGGCTGAAGGCACTGGGTTTGTCTTGTCCAGCTGAAGAAGTTCATACAATTCTGTGTCTAGGTGAAAGAGAAGGAACTGGCAGATAAGCCTGGAAATGTTTACTTTACTACATAGAAGCTGCTAGTGATATAGAAACATTCAAACCTGTGAATCTGAGGAAACTTCATATGAGAAAAACAAGATCTTTTCATTTCTTGAGTTCAGTGACTCAGAACAGACAGAAGTGAATGGAAGGAGATAAGGAAATCTTTTGCTAAAGGAAATGCTGAAGTGTTTTTTCTGTTCTTTTCCCAACTGAAAGTTCACTATCAAAAAAAAAAAAAATATTATCTGAGATGAGAACTGTGCTAGGACAATAAAAAGAGGAAAGAATTTTTCTGAAAAAAAAGCAAAAGAGAAAGCCTACAATTGAGAAAAAACAATGAAATCTCATACAAGCAAGAAAAAGAAAAAAAAACACACAGAAATTCCAAGCTACTTTTATTTGTGATGAGCTAAAAAACATTACAGTAAAATAGTAACAGGTTCTAGAACTAAACTAAAACTTTCTAATGATAATAGTGTAGTAAAACAACAAGAAGTAAAAGATATTGCCACACAGATATGGGACTGTGTCCACCTTTCAGTGCTCTCTAAACTGAAGGAAAAATGTATCACTTTGCCACTTTACATAAGAATTTTCAGATATGATCTTTCACTTCTTCTAATTGTGAGGTGGCCTTATTTTTTGACATCAATGCAACTCAAAAATAGCTCCAGTGAATTAAGTTGCCCTACCATGGAATCAACTAAATTTTAGAATCCAGCCCCATGTCATTAGACAGAATTATAACAATAAATTTAGAAAATAATGTGGAAAACAGAAGTATAAATATTTTTTGTGTATTTTAAAGGGTTGTGTTAATCCCCACAATAATTTTCAGTGCCCCCACTAGAATTAATTTTTCAGAACAAAAACTACGCATCATACTATGAAAATAGATCTACTATATCAATACTTCTTGCTTTTAAATAAGCCAAGACAAGTGGATAATTACTAAGTCTCCAACAAATTTGGTAAACTGTCATGTATTTTAGTTTGCAAGGGACTGTATGACTAAAGACACAGGAAATTCTACCACTGAGACCAATAATCAGTCTTTGTCTTACTGTGAATTTACTTAGAGCACTGGCAATTATTTTTTCTTTTCTTCTCTGTTTATATTCATAACTGAGTACAAAATGCCTCTACATTTAATGTGAAGTAAAATTTATATCTTCTTAGTGATATTTCTTACATACACAGAGATAGTAAAAGGCTCAGCTGCCTCCTCTACTTTCCCTTTATGTTCATAGGCTCTTGCTGTCCTGCAGTTTTGTTTGCCTCAAAGTACCAATTCCATTGAAGGTCAAAGCTACTGTATTTGCACAGACAGTGATCCTAAAACTTCAAATAACCAAAACTGTTCAAAAGACAGAAAAGAAGCTCAGTTATAAAAAAAACCCTGAATTAACCACTGCCTGAAACTCCTTATTGTGCGTCAAAAATCCATAGTTTCATGTGTGCCAAAGCTACTGCCTTTATGCTTTGTCCTGCTCTCTATCATTATATCTAGTAGACACAGGATGTTTCTGACTTGGGACAGATACACCTCCCTGAAGTTGGTGTACTTTAGCAGTGCTTAGGCTCTTGATTCTCAGCTATAAATTTTTTGGATTTCTCCAGCCATGGATTCTTAAATCCCTGCATTTATCCATATTCCCTCTTAAAAGAACTTGCTGCTTAGCTGAGGCTTAGATAAGCACATCTAGCTTGGATCATCAGTGTAGGAATGACTTTGATGTGGCATGCTTCCACCTGGAATATTGTCCATGAAAACAAACCAGGCTGAATTTTTTGGTGCTTACCTTATAGGGTAAATAAAATATAAAGTCACATTACTCTGAGACAGTACTGTATTTGTTTATTTATTCTTTTATAATCTTAAGTCTTAAAAGTGATATGATATTTTTGTACGCATGCATCCCTGAAGGGAACAAAAAGGACTAACTAGGCCTCTGTAACTGTGTATCTGCTCTACTTACTGTTAGTAGATTTCTTAGCCTTGAAGCAGATCCTGCATTTTGACAGCCTCATGCAATTGCTGTGGGACCTAGAGTCAGGAGACTATTTTCAATATAATAGAGATTGCACCAATAAAAATGGGAGACACTTGCATCTATAAATACTTTTCATTTTTAGTATAGAGTAAAAAGCATATCAGTGTGCATGGCTGTGGTGTTACAGGAATCCAAGTCAGTTTATAGGCAGAAAAAGCAACGGCTCCAAATTTAGTAGCGTAAAGGCCAACTGTCATAAAATAAACCATCAAAATTTCAGCAACAGCCCTTAAAATGGTTCTCAAAGTTCTAGCTGCAGTTTCATGAAGTCATTAAAGGAGAGAAAAAATGCAGAAAAGCAGACTGGGGACTGTGAAGCAATGACATTGAAGAAGTCTGCCTACAGTAGATCTTTCAATGTATACAAGAGAAGTCTAAAACCAGACCCTTAGGTATGGTGACTGCAGTGAGATGTGTCTGCAAAGAAGACAGACAGGATAAAATAATAATTAATTACTGAAGGAACAATTTGACTTTGCCAGCATTTTTGCTAGGTATCGTCCTTGTGGTAAAAAGTTATGAAAAAATAATTTATTGTACCTGTATGGAATTTTTTCTCATTAATTTATTATTAGGAACACAGAGAAAAAAATTCCTTTTTTTCTGTTTTTCTCAATTGACTTTTAAGTGCAAAATAATACATAGAGCTTTTCAGGTAATATAGTGTCAATTTTAGGAGCATTTTATGTTCTGGGTACAAAAATGAGGCTTCCAAATGAAACCTCGTGCCTGAAGTAACACACTAGGTTTTTTACCTTTACTTCTCCCCTCCTGCAAATACAGTATCTCTCTTTAGGGTATTGCAGGGCAAGCAGCAGAGTTTGAAAATTTGAAGTAAGTTGCATTCAGGTGAGGTCTAAATACACAGTTCTTAATTCATCATGTCTTCTTTATTTATCATTCCTTCTGATGGGTGATTTTTTTTTTCCTGCAGTCTATATTTTTTATACCACAGTGTATTGATGACCCTGTTTACTTAAAAACTGAGAGAACTTCAACTTCTACTGTGGAAAACACCCAAAGGAAATTGTTACCTTGGATGCTTAAATCTATACCTATCTCTCTATAAAAAGTGGACTGATGTTCAGAAATCTGAATCAGCTGCAATTTTCAACCAAACCAACACCTTTGATTAAGGGGCATCCACTAAAAAGCACACAGCATGGGCTAAATAATGGTCCTGTCACAAAGGAAAATACCTACCTGTCATGGGAGCGGAGATGATTCCTCATGCACTGAGTTGAGAAATGAGTCGTGAGGTTTGGAATCACTGCTAGCTGGATGAACTTGGACTTCTGCCCATCAGTGAGTAGATGCCTGCCTCTACACACCCTGTCATTTGAAGATCTGTGGCAGTGTTATTTTTGAAAAAACAAAACATCTGCATACAGAAAATATTTTTCAAGCTTTAGAGCTTTTAACGAATTTGCTTATAGATGCAAAGAAGACATAAGAAGTAGAGAATTTTCCCATTCTTGTTTACACCAAGCGTAAGTAACTGAAAGAAAGGGAGAGAAAAAGAGAAGACTTTTGTATAACCTCATTAATTATTCATTTAATAATTTAACATATCAGATAGCAAACTAGCTACATATGTGTCAAAAGTAGTGAATTTTTTAGACACAAAAAAAAGGATGAATAATACATATTTATAATAATATTGTCTCCCTACTCCCTGCTGTATGCCCTTTTGCTTCCTACTGATAATTGTCCTTTTACAAGATGTAGCTCAAGACATGTGCTGGGTTTCTGGAGTACACATTGTCCCTACCAATTTATTTCTTTGTTTTTTAATCCTTTGTAACATGATGTTAAGTTTCCAGATTATGCCTGTATTTTTTAAATAAACCCTTATTAAGAGACTGCAATTGGCAAGACAAACTTCTTAAGGAGAAGCTACTATGTTTCCTGTTTCAGAGATAAAATTAAATTCCATATTTTTCTCCCAAGACTTTATTCTCTTCCCACAGTAAGCTGTTAACAAGGTTCTGCTTTCTTGATGTCCATAAACTATAAGAGAAATTATTTTCTGATCATTACCTTCTCACTTCATAAAGTTTCTTTTCAAGCCTTTATGCTCAGAACTGAAAGTTTTTAAAAGTCTGTTCTCCTGATTATTTCTTCTGCCTCCCTTCCAATCAAACTGTCTGAGCTGGCCAGCACCAAAATGGAAATTGTAGATGTGAAGATGAAGATTAAGCTATGAAATTAGTGCCGATCATATTCTAGGTTTCAGTTACTGTCACCTAGACAGGCCAATCTAGATCTGTGTCTTCCTTTCATTAAAATAAAATATATTATGAATTGCTTTATATAACTTGATGAGAGTCTACTGGCATAAAACTAATGAGTACATAATGTATTTAAATCCACTTAAATAATAAAATAAATTTAAGTATGGAAGAACATTTTTCCTCTTCCATGCAACTTAGCGAAACCAAAATGTCTCCCACAAATGCTAATTGAATGAACTACAGGATTACAAACCCCAGTTCTTTACCACTTGTGAGTGAAATCTTACATTTCAAGGCAGGAATATATTGCTGGCTTTCTTAATAATTAAGGAGTCATAATTTTTCTGTAGCTGTAAGAAAGCACAATGTAATTATAAAGAAATAAGCAATTTAGCTTAGAGTTTTTCAAAGATGGGATTAACATATTACCTCCTCTTCTGCTCACTACAATTTGAGCCTGCTACCTAGTTTATTTGTATTGGCAGATGATCCTTGGAGGGAATGCAAATGAGCCTCATTAACTCCAGGAGACTGATTTTCTGGCCTGTGTGTTTAACTGTCACAGAAACATTAAGAGCAAGGCTGTTTATTGCTGTTAATTAGGTGAGGACTTGAAGCAAGTCACTACTGATGGAGATGTCTCTTAACAGAACTGAAGTTAGTCACATTCTCTATCCTCTGTTTTGAATTAATGCTAAAACACTCTTACAGAGTCATTACTTTTTGGTTTTCTGCAAGGACTACTGCAGATGTTTTAAAATTGTATTCAAGCATTTGCAGTCTTTTGTTTTTCCAAAAATGACTTTGAGCTGTGAGTTTCTTAGTGAGGTTGTGAAAGGATAGATGATGTATAGGCAAAGTTTGATTCGAATCTCAGTGAAGAACACTTCTATCTTTACTCTGCCTGTTATTTTTTATATAAATCCTTTGGAACATAACCTACTTCTTTCTCATGGCAAAATTATGGCAATCCTTTCTTGGTTAAGTTCTGTTTTTTTAATGTCTCAGAGAAGGGAGATAAAAGCTGATAGGTCAGTACTGGTTCAAAGTATAAGCTTTTGAATAAATAGTTCACACTTTCTGTGGAGAAACCAGATGGGTGTCTATAGCTATATTCTTCAACATTTTTCCATTATTGAATGCTCTATAGACTTGAATGGCAAGAATTTTCCCTGCAGTGTTATGAACTATTGGCTGTGCCCTGGTAGGGATATTCATGCAAGTATCACCACAAGAACAGCAAATCGATCTTTTCTAGCTTGCACTGTACCATGGCAGAGAAGAATTTAAAAGAAGAGTCACCTAAATTCAATGCAAAGTATGGTGGTAAGAACGAAGGAAAAAAAAAGTAATTGAGAAGAGGTGCCATATACAGGGAACCAGCGTCCAGATATTTCTACTGGAAAAATGATGCAAAGCAGCAAATGATCAAGTGGCTTTAGAGAATTTGTGACCAGACAAGAAGCTGAAGGAAAGGATGGACAGAAGGATGAGACTCAGAGCTGATGGAAAGGCTAGAGACAAGGGTGGAAAAAGTGGAAGTTGTTGAGCAAAGAGAGTAGGAGAGTTTGTTTAACCCTAATGAACAGGAAATGATGTAGCGCCAATCTGATTTTACATTAAGGCATTGTAGAGGGTTTCAAATCATAATTCAGGTCTTTGGAGACCTAAACTGAAATCCTAAGTTCACTAGAGGTACTATGGTCTTTCAAATACTGCTGTAAAGCAAGTTCTGATGATCCAACTTACTTCACACTCAAACTTTGGATGTACAGACACACCTGAACAGCAAGACAGACCCAGGATGTCAGGTAGAAGAAACCTTAAGCTGGAATGGACCCATAATGGTCACTCAGTTCAATTCCCTGTGCCTCACAGAACAACCTAGCTTTAAACCACATGAGTAAGGGAATCATCCAGATGGTCCTTATACTCTGACAGGCTTGGTGCCATGGCTACTTCCGTGGGAAACTGTTCCAAGTGACCAGTGACCTTCTCAGTGAAAAACATTTTGCTAAAGGCCAAACTGAACTTCCCCTGATGAAGCTTCCTTCCACCTCCTTGTGTCCTATCACTGGTCACCAGAGAGAGGAGATCAACATCTTCTCTTCTGCTGCCCCCCTTGGGGAAGTTTTAGTCTGCAACCTTAATTAATAGCTTAAATGCACATTTTATGCTATATTCTAGAAGCATAGCATTAGATGCTACTTTTACCAGCAAAAAAATTTGGTGTATTAATTGAACATATTTGATCAGAGTTGGGTAAAACCCGGTAGTTTTTCATAAGACTTACACTTGTCTGTTGTTGAACTACAAGTGTACAGAATAAAGGAGCATGGTTAACAGAAGATCTTTGAATCAGTAAAATTCTAGGATCCTATCCTTGCACTTGTCAGAGAAATCCAATGTGATTAGCAGTTAGTAGGTAACCAGTAACTTTACTCAGGTGGTCACTGAGCATACAATCTTCATTTTCTGGGAATTTGGCTTGCAATTCCCACATCTTATTTGCAGAAGAACTGAGCACACACAGCATGAAAGTAGAGTTATTTTTGAACATGTAAAATACAACATAAGGTTAGGCAATTAGAAAAAAAAGAGTTGTTTTACATTGATTTGCAATTATAATTGATAATAGTGATTACTAATAGATGATAGTGATAATACATAAAGAGGTTTTTTAACCTGAGTTTCTACATGATTTTATTTCTCACTTTATCACAAAGGGATGCTGTACAAATTCATTTATGAGTGTTAGTGAAGCATTAATATATTACAGAGATGAGCTCTATGAAAAAGTCTAAGAAGAAATTAAGTATTCTGTTTTCTAAGCACAGTTTGAATAGTGTGCAGTAAATAAACTATGGAATCATAAAACAAATGGAATAAAACAAAATATTGAATTGCTGCTGACTAAGTAAGTGGCTTACATTCTGTACCTCAAATGAAGAAGAAGTCCTGTGGAAAAATAGAATGGGATCATATAATTAAATGCTGTACCATAATGGATCCTCACTAGCATGTGAATTACATTTCACTAGTAACATTAAATCTAGCCTTTGCAAACATTTCAGTGCCTGATTCTGCAATTTAGTGCTATTATTTTTATGTGAGAGCTTTGATATATAATTATTATATAGAATCTGCTTATGATCAGTGGCCAGCAGTTATGCAGAACTATACATGGTAAGAAATACGATTCATCAAGTTCTAGAAAACTAGGTATATTCCTATAAAGAGGTGTCATATTGTCAACAAAATGCCAGTGGGTGGGATGTGTTGATAATTTAAATTATGTGATTGAAATGTAAAGCAGTGCATAGGTGGAAATTTAAAGTACCCTTTCACAAAATACAAACCTCTGTACTTAGGGATTTCTCAAATTTTGTGCTGGCAAGGCTTTCTCAAAAACTACCCATAGACTCTGAAAGACAGAAATTAAATATACCCTTGAAAATGAAATATAATCTCCTAAGTCACTTCAGCACTTTCAATATCTTCACTGGACAAACTATGCAATACTTGTGGTATGCATTTTATGAAAGAACAGAGGAAAACATGGGAAAGTCACACCATCAGAGCTGAAAGTGCCAATAGAGGATCACTGCTGTATTTACCCGGCTATTACTATTCCCTCTCTCAGAATTGACTTATGCAAGGCATAAATTTGATCTATTGCGCTTGAAATCCAACAGCAGAAGTATTCCAGTGAAATATTTTAGCCTCAGGTGTGTGGATCTTAGCATTATGCTTTTCTTTTTCAAAAGTAAGAGATCAGTTCCAGTGATTTAATTTCAGTATGGGAGTAATTCTTACAGATCATCAATTGCAATCTACAATAAGTAAGCAAGAAAAATGGAGCTGCAACTTCCAGGGCTGCAATATGTGATTAGGAGACAAACTCAGCCCTGTGCAAGAAGAAGAACATACAGGACCCAGCCGTGGGGGAGCACTACATTAAAACATGTGACTCAGGTCACCAGATCATTTTTGCATAGTAGGGTATGCTCTGCAGAAGGAAGCACTTCTTTATTCTCCAGACACTGGAATGGGGCAGATTTTCTCTCCATATGGACTCTGGGGCAGGAAACAGGCTTGCATTTACCACTTCAAAGCTCTTCAGGGTGACTCTCAGTCACTTTTTGTCAAAACTGAGCAGATTGAGGAGACACCTCTTTTGAATCAACCTTCCCTTCCAAACAAAAGTGACCTAACTTATGGCTATTTTCAATATGCTGACGTCCAGTTGTGCTTGGAGAGCTGTTTATCTGAACTCTTACAGATTTCCACTGGGCATCTACATTTTACCTTCATCACACTCAGATTTCCTTTCTCTTAATACCATTTTCAAGCTTTCTGAGCATGGATATTTACCTCTGATTGCCCTCATCCCACTGTTGAGATGCTGTGCCCAAGGGCAGGGCAGGAGGTAGGGATGCTTTTTACATGGTTTATTAGATGGTCTGTTGTGTTCTGACAAGTATGATGTCCTATTCCATTTGACCAGTAGTTAGAGAGATGTTACAATCTGGGATTTTTTTAAAATTAGTTTATTAGGAAATTTCATCCTCTAAGGTCGAGTGCTTTGTAGTTTCTATATCTAAAGTATTTAGATATATAGTTTATATGTAAAAATTCTATGATTTTTAATATATAATATTTAGATGTTTAATTTACATTAAATATCTGATTATATGACCTTAAAATGCATATTTCAAAATTTCTTGTTCAGTAGAACTGAAATTCAGAGAAAGACAGCAATGAATAGCAAAAATGATGAAAAAAGAGGGCCCAAATCTTTGAACAAATGGTATGTGGGAAAATGGTTGTAACAAGCAAATTAATGGTTCTTGGTCCTTAAATAACATGAAAACAAGAGATTTTTAAAAAGAGCAGTTAATATTGCCAAATGAGTAGCTAAATGCAGCTCAATGATAACTGATTAATCATACCAAATAACTTATTACAATAGTAGCATATTTGAAAAATGGTGCCATTCAAAGAACAAGGAATAACACTGAAAAAAATCAGTAATCTTGGAATCTATTGATTCATTATGTGTCAATCAGAGTGGAAGTTGGTTTTTTGAAAAGCTTTAGTACAAAGAACACATTTGCAGGGTTAGTTTGCGTTGAAATTGTAAGTATTATCTATCATTCTAATAAAATATACATTAAAATACTAGTTTTTCTCAAAAAACATTGACAATCAAAGATGAATAGTTTGATATTTAACCCCTGAACTTCCATCTATCCTTAGGGTATGAAAGCTACCTGGCCTCTTTTTTTTAAATCAAAGCACTGGATCAAGTTGGCAATGGTGGCAAAATCAAATGCCTAAAACATCTGCATCTATGAAGAAATAAATTGCACCTCCCAGTGCCTGCAGTTCTAAGAGCAGACAGAACCAGAGGAGTTATAAACACTGTTTGGAGAGCAGCAGCATCAAGTGGAATGGGAAGGCACCAAGCATGAATCAGACACCAGGAAAAGAGAAGGGCTGATAATTTGAGTCATCTTCTTTCCTTTCTCACTGGAAATTCTTATACTTTGTTTTAAAGGGGAAATGTCACTGAGCAGGAGAATAGTAGAATAATTTACTGTATCTCTTTACTTCATTTTGTCTCATTTCCCCTTAAAAAATTAATTTTGTTTCTATAGAAGAGTCCAGACTTGTTTGATCATTACTTAGTTCTTTTGTCATCAGCAAAGGAATAATTTCTGACAGGATACAGCAATGCCATGTTGTCCTGTTCCAGCTGACCAATGAGTAAAGGTTTTTAATATGCACATTTTGCCAAACAACAATCTGAATTATCCTCCAAAGTTGGGGTTAAGTGCTTCTGATTTAAATAAAGAGTCAATATCTGCAAAAATCCATAAAAAATGTAATTCAGCATCACAAACAAACAAAAAAAATTGATTATACTAGTTCGTAGAAACCGATAGCTGTATTTATGCAACCTAGCACATACACAGGGATGTCTTCAGAGCTCTCTTCTCTGACCATGGAAACACTGTCAGATCTGTCCATGGTCATTTTGAGGTTCCAGAAAATCTTTTCAGTTTACCATTCAGGAAATATACAATTTCACTAGAAAGAGCACAATATATCTCTGAACAGTCTAACATACACAGCAGGTAATATTAAATGGATATTGAATATTGAAAGATTTGGAGGTAGTTTTAGTCTTAAATGCTAAACTCTGATCTGTTTTTAGCTTCTGCTTTTAAAAACAACTGAGCTGAGTGATGTTGTATCACAACTGTTATGGCAATTGATATGACCAAACATTCACTACTAGGGCAATAATCAGGTATTTGATACAGATAAAGGACTCTCATTCAGTGTTTGATCTCTCTCAAATAGTGCCTTTATCTCATGTTACTTTGCAAATGTATGCTCCACTAATATACCCCAGGTTGCTTCTTAAAATGAAATGGGAAGAAAAACAAGCTGAAATCTTACAATGTTGATGTATAATATTAGAAGTGGTGGAATTAAGTTCCATGAACTCTCTGATGGTGTTGAATGATACTTGCTATCATATACTCTTTGTTACAGTTCTCATTCAAACAAAGCCATGAGCCTGCAAGCAACAGAATTTCAGAACTGCAATATTGGCATATGCAAATGGAAAGTATTGCTTATCTCTGTGATTAGAACAGTTTACACTTTTCTCAGAAATTTCATGTCCTATTTACTAAACTTTCAATTTTACATATACCTGTCAAACACTAACACAAAACATACAAAAAACACAATATGAAACACTACACAGCACAAATGTTACCAAAAAAATGCTTTAGTACATCCCAGGAAAACTCACTCAATCTAGACTTGTAGTTATTGCATTCAGTAAGTAGATGGGTTTTATATTAGTTCTCAACAGTCACATGCTCTGTAAGACCAAAGGGAGAAAAGAATTGTGTTGTCCTGTGCTTTCCATCAACAATACTTGGTTTGCACACGTTTAGAAGTAGTACCTAAAAGCCCTGTGTTTAATCACAGACTTAATACTGGCTGCCTAGAAAGGAAAAAGTACCTTAAGAATTCACCTTCCAAATTAAGGGATATATTATAAATGCAAAACAATACCTCCTTGATCATGAACAGAAACCAAGGTAAGTTATGTCAGTAAAACAGAAATTACAGAAAATGAAGTTATGCAGAGATCTATAAATCTCAGATCTTCTTCATAACTCATATATCAAAATAAATAAACTTCATCACTTTTTTTGGTCTATGATTCTAAACAAATCTGGAGGTACCATGAATTGAATTGTCATTTCTTATTTCCATCACTTGTCGTGTCTTAACTGTAAATTATTCCCTTCATGTTTGAAGCCTCCACCATAGGAGAAATTTCTTTTGATCATCTTTCTGCTCTGCTACAAATTTTGAAAGCTTCCATTAGATCATGTCAAAATTGTTTTATTTTCTAGATGAATTTATGTAAGAGGCAGAAAACTGTATGAATTCTGATATAAAATAAAGATACTAAACCAATCCTTTAGGATTCCTCAAGTAAAACAGAAAGTGACAGGTGTCACACTTCTGTCTGGTTACTGTAAACTGTGAAAGTCTCATCTTTGCATTCAGTTAAAAAAAAAAAAGAAATCACACTGAACGTTCTTTGCTACTAATCTGTCAAGTGTCAACACATGGATTCCATTGAGCAAGACCAATGCTGTCAATTTTAACTACAGTAATTTGTCATATTCTTTCCATAAACTATATGATGGGAACAAAGGAGCAATTTTTTTAATGCTAAACCCTTTCCTGGATTCTATCTAGACTAGTAGAATGTGAAATCTTTCATTGCTGTGGTCAATATGCTTGTAGCATCAGTGATATAGCAGAATATGACAGTTTTGTTTGTATTCATGGCTGTGACCTTTAGCTATGCACATCATCAATTTCTGATCCAAATCCTTGGCTGCTCCTTTGCTGCATTCCTGCCAACATAATTTATGCTAACGGATTGTCTTGTCTTCTATGCTTCAGCATTAATAAAAATAAAAGTGGGGGAAGGAGGAAAAAATAAAGAAGTGATTTTAGTTGGGGAAAAACCCCGACTAAAATGCAACACCTGTTGTAGAAACATTGGTATCACTGTTAGTTGAGTGAGTGATGGCTTGTGACAGTAGACACAAATGTCTCACCTGCACGTATGGCATTCTTGTCTAAATAGGTGTGCACACCATATGATTTATTTCTGTGGCTGTGGGACACTGTCATGCATAAACAATGAGTTTTGTTTCTTATCCTAACCCTTAACTGGATGCAATCCTCTGAACTGTTGTCCCTTGTGACAATGTGTCTTCCCACTGCAATGCATTTCTTCATTCTGGTGAATGCAGGATAATGTTGATCACTGCAAGAAAGCTTGGAATGGTGTCCAAGAAACCTCTTAATCATGACAAATTTTTTGCAAGGAGTAGAATAGGGCAAGGTAAATCATCCTTTTTTTTTTTTTCTTGTTTAGTGCAATATTCAGCTTGTTGTTGATACTTCTGTGTGGTCAGCTATGAAGGAATGTGAATTACTTCATTTCCAGTAGACACGCAGCTCCCTTTCCCTAGAAAACAGGAACCTGGCATTCACATGTGCCTTGCATTTAGACTTCAGAAGAATACCTACACAGGCTGTATCAAGTGGAAGTGGGTATAATCCATAACTTTATGAATACTGGCTAAGTGAATATCTTCCTGCAATCTTCATTACCACAGAACTTTCTCCATGTAACTGTCTCATCTAATGCCCTGCTCTGGGGTCAAGACTTAAAAATGGGAGCATTAGCTAACTGAAGTATTAGCTCCTCAGAGGGCTCATCATAAACTGTTAATAATGGTCTTGCCTTATTCTTATGTCTCATAGATCTAGTCAGTGTCAGCCGTGTTAATAATTTTTTTTTTACTTTCACTTACCATGTAAAATGTCTGAATAATTTCCTGTTTTAGAAGTTTAATACTTTTCTTCACATTTTCTTTTCCTTTCTGAATTAGTCCTGAATCTTAGTGTCTAGGATAGGCCATGAGTTTCAAGATTAATTGTGCAACCCACTTTAATCTTATACTTCCTAGGAAGCTGCCTCTGTACATAAAATACTACTTTTTATTCTATTTATTAGATTGTATATCGTAAGAGATTCAGCAGGAAATAGAACAAGGATGATTACAAATTACTTTCCAAGCTAGTTGCTAAACAATACCAACACTAAGAACTTTTACTCTTTTCTTCACAAATATCCAATTTTTTTTTTTTTTTTTTTTTTTGTATTCTCATTTTATATATCCACTGATATAGTTTGGCTTGGAAATAATTAACTTTCTATTCCAGGGAATAAAAACTGTGGTAAGTTTAAATAGTTATATATATTGTTTTATAAGCCAGTGTGATAGTTAAGCTTAACTTGGTGACATTTCTGCTCCCTGTTTCTCTCTGTAGCACTTGTTGCTGATCTTGCTGTCATGTGGGAAACTGCTTCCATGGAAACACCCTCTGCTCTATATGGTGTCTGCTTTCAATTGAATGCATTTTTCATAACATTTTTTTTCTCAATTTTTATGAGGAATTTACCATGCTTTGGATATTCTTTGTTTCCCACCCTTGGTAATATTCATGGTTTCCCACCCCTGTTCACAAATACTGGGTGTGTTACACATTTCCACAGCAATTTGTGCGATTCCCTCGAGGCTGATGTTGTGACCTTGCTATCAGCTCAGGTCACAGACACTAAGTGTCTACTTGATCTCATGCAGTACACACTGTGCAGTTCATCCAGGTCTGCTTAAACTACCTCAGGATTCACAACTACATGGATCTACAGCAAGATACAGCATTTGCACTTTGGTCAAATGCAGCATTTGAAATACGGGAAAGGAAACAGTGATTAAAAATTTTAGGATTTTAAGTGAGACAACAAAAACAGTAGCTTTTCAAGAACCAAACTTTTGAAAGATCCAGTGGTTGTCTAGGGGAGTCTGTGATTCACTGCAGTCTCCAATTTTGTTTACATCTGGAGAAAAATACAAATATGTCACATACAGAGAGTAACTAGACTAAGAGTGATATAAATGTGAGGTTTTTTAGTCTGTTCCATCTTTTTCTTAGTAAAGTCAACACCAGACTTTGGTGTCAACAAAGCTTTGTGAAGAGATTTGCTTTTTAAAAACAGCATTAAATTAAAAGAAAAAAACAGGCAGCAAACTAAAACTCACAACATTTTTTTAATAAAACAACCATGGTATTCAAAAGTTATTGGTAAAAGTAATATTGAGGTTCTTTTTTTCTCCAAATAAACAATATAAATTTTGTACACGCAATAGAAAACATATATATCATAGAAACATTGAATGATCTGAGTGAAAAGGAATCTTTAAAGATCGCCTAGTCCAGCTCCCTTGCTGCATACTAAAATTGTCATTCAAATTGTGAAGTAAAAGAGTAAAAAGTTAGAAAGTATCACAACCAAGTTTGCTCTTGCAGCAGTTCTACCTGCATGTGAAAAAGCTGGCAGCTACTAATTAACATTCAGTAGAAGATGAGCATTCCCATTAAGCTAATTTAACAATACCAAAGACTGAATTATTTTTTTCAAAATAGCTGATTAGCGCTGGTAGAGTGCTCTTAAAGGCAGGTAAGTCTTGAGGAAGTGCTTTCCAACACATATCAGCACTTTTAAACATGGATTCATGAGCCATTTCTTATAGTTTTGTGTTATGAAGCATGGACTTTGTAGGGATTTATCATGTACTCCTTAAATACCTGAGCAATCTTTACCCTTGTAACCAACATTCATTCTCTCCCCATTGCTACTGGAGATTTCATGTGAAGTGCAGCAGTTTATTCCCTCACATTGTCTCTCTTTCCCTGGTATTTAAGTAACAGTATCTTCTCCACTCTCTAAATCCATCATCTATTTGGAGTTCTAGTTATCCATGGATATGTAAGTGAAGGTGATCTGTTAATAGTGTTAGTGTTAGATTTGGTCACTGAAAGAGGAAGATGTGTGCAGAAAATAGGAGCACAGGATTGTAAGAGAGAATGCACTGATTATAGGCTGCTTATAATTTCAGCTTTTTTAGCAGAGCCTTGCTTGGATGCAATGGCTACATGCTCTGCAGTGCTCACACGGCACTTATCCAAAGGAATTTGTCCAAATTATCGTCATTGCCTTGACTGTCTCCCTTCCAAAGGAGATGGGATCTTTTGAATCCCACTTATCTACTCTAGCCCTTTGATGCTTATGAAGGGGCAGTTTCTAAGATGGTTTACCATTAGATGGTGAAAAGATGGTTGCCCTTTATTAAGGATATGCAGAAGGGAGATCCAAGCACCCTGAAATGTGGAGGTCACTTAGACCCAGTCAGAGCCATTACATATGGTTATCTCTAAAATGAAAAGGAGAGAACTCTTCAGGTACCAGCATTTCTGATCTGTTGGAGCCCTCCTTTGGGACAGGACTGACAGAGAGATTGCTGGAAAATCTTACTCTTCTTTGTCTGCCCAATGATGCCAAAGCTACAATTAGTGGTACATACAGTAACAGGAGACATCTGATTTTGATCAGCTGGCCTTTCTTAATCAGCATCACAAGAAGTTTGAGCTACATTCACTGACATGCTCTGATCCCTTATACCAGTGTGTGAGGGTGGTGAGCAGAGGAACAGCAGAACCCCTAGCTCCAAGAAAACCAGCAGGAGAGGCCCTGGCCCTGTGCCACTGGAGCGCTCTGCACAGGAGTCTCTGAGGAACATGTGCCCTGCAGTGTCTGCCCACAGACAGCAAACAGTGCCTTGGCATGTGCTGCTAGTAGAGCCCTGGAAAAGTCCAAAATGGTTTTAATCTTTGGGTTTGGGGCACAACTGGAACTGGTCTCAGAAGGCAGAAAGTCATAATGCAGTCCTTGACAGCACCTTGCTTCATGCTTCAGTGCAAACACTCGTGTCTCTTGACTTTAAAGCACAGTGACATGAGATGATCTGCTCAAAGTGTAACACATTTCTGCTGGCAGCCATAGTGTGCAACTAGTCAAGAGCTTTTCTTCTGGCTATTTCTCATTGCTGAAAATCTGCAGGGGGAGTAATTAGAAAAAAAATGTCAACACAAATGATGTTTAAGGCCCATGTGAAGAGCTTACTCATCCCATCTGCTTAAGAAAATCATCCCTCCAGTAAATTCATTTTTAATTTGAACAAGAACCCTGGTTTAGTCACACCACAGTCATTTTTAATTATGTTATTGAGACTGTGTTGGGTTTTTCTTGCCCTTCTGGGCTGATGCTCTATTTCCTCATCAGTGCTGCCTCTCCTTGATTCTTCCAGGAAGACAGGGATTCAAAACACACTACAGAAAGCAGACCCACTATCTTTTTTTTTTTTTTTAATGCAGGGTTTTTATTTTCCTAAAAATAAACTCATCTACTTTTCTCATTTCCCAGCTGTCACACAGAGGCATTTTTAGCATCTGTTTGTATCAGAAATCTATAAATAGGAGTATCTAGGTACAAAACAAGGAAAGAGTTTTTCCCCTCTTCCTTTGAACTGGGTGGGAATAAAAAGGATATTTGAAAGAAAATAGTCAAGGGAGGGATGCTAATGTGTATGCATAAATTTTCTTCTAAATAAATATGGCAATTAATCAGTTAGAGATACATTAAGACTACTGTACTTTAAGAAGAAAGGAAAGTGATAGCTACCTTACCCAGAAGTCTCAACAGATATTTGGATCCCACAAGGCATTTTGCATGGGTGCTTATTGGAAAAAGAATTCACAAGCTGAGAAATTTTAAGTATTGTCCTACCTATCTTCAGCTTCAGTGTTCTGTGTGGATTAAACTGTTGTACATGGACAGCATATCTGCACTATGCTTTTGAAGATTAGATGGTCAACAATAGCATTGACACAGCCAGCTCTCTCCTGCTACACTCCAAAAATTGCACTCCACCATGATAGCCTGCTCTGCAATAAAGTCTGCTTCATGGGAATGTATCTCATCAGTGTGACTGATGATCCCTCTGTGAAACAGGATATTTCCATTGAAGTGCTATGGGAAATGCAATAGAAGACAATCAAAAGTGTCTGGATTTAAGATATTAGAGGGGACAAAGTTAGAACCTAGACCTCAGATTCAGTGATTCCTTTCAATTTATCACATGATCAGTCATTTCTTGCCTGGCTGTTGCTGTTTTGCAGCTACTCCCTGGCACTACTTTAGCAATGACTGCAAAAATGCAGAGATTTGTGAGGTGGTAGTTAACTTCTTCAGAAGAGAAAGTACTCTGGCTTTGCATATCAACCACTGCAGAGCTACCAATATTCTTAGTCTCATGATCAGCAGCTCCTGCCTCACAGGCAGCTGCAGCATTGCAAGGAGAGAATGCTCAGGAGACATTTGCTATAGACTTGTCTTCATTGATGCAGCACTTTATCTCAGTTTAGTTAATAGGGAGAGTCTCCGCTGGTTGAATTAAAAGGAAATGGCCATCTTGCTTAATTTTCTTAAAATATGTTTATAGATGCCTGGTCAGAAGAAAGGCTCCTTCTAAAACCTTGATTTGTATCCTGGAAAATAATTTGATTTCAAGGAATTTTAAAATGAGACACAATGGTAAAGAAAGGTACAATGGAAGATCTGGGAAGTATTATAGCTCTAGGATGAGACTCCAGACTGTTGAACTGTCCTTTGTGCAGTGGACAGATTTACCTGGGGGAAAAAAAGGGAGAATCTCACCAAGGTTTCATCACCATTACACAGATTTTCTATAGAGTCATCAGCTACATGTGATCAAAGCTGCCTTAAGCTACCTTTTGTAAAAGAACTGATTTTATTATCTTAAGCCTCTAACTTATTAAAACTTCGTTGTGACATTTCCTTTATATTTTGCGTTGTGTTTTAGGAAATACCTTATGACTATGGCTATGAACATAAAATTAATAATTCATGCTATACTATGGAGCATCTTGATTTTTAATAAAACTTGAAGCTTATTTATGCAAGGGAAGTATGCTTTTCATATAGTGGGATATGTGTTGCTCTGGAAGTTTGTAATAAAATATTGCTGAAAACATGCAGATCACATTTTAATAAAGCTAGTACTTTATATAGAAGTGCAAACAAGATCTCATCACTGTAGATATTTTGGAGAAGTGAAGGCAGGAAAAACAACAATAGGAGAAGGGCATACTACCCAAGAATTTAAAAATATATTTATTACCTAGAAGCATAGGTGCTCACACTCTTACCCTTGTAGTTTAAAGTATAAAAAATGCACTGTTGTTACTGTCTGCTTTCCTGGCCTTGCTGGATTGAACCTCCACTTTGTTCTGTGCATTCAGAGCTGCTGTGCTCCTTGCCTTACCTCTTGGGGTCTGCAGAGGAATGGAATTTTGAATCACTGGGACCAGAAGGCAGAGGAGATTTTGGTGCACAAAACAACCTTCAGCTTGTGACAAGATTCTGCCTCATCGGTTTTTGGGTCAGGATGAGGCTCTGCTTACTCTGCTTTCATACTTTGAGAAAGCGCCAGGCAATCCTGGTCTTCTTAGTCTGACAGTTCTCTAAACAAGCCTTCCTTTTCTATCTTACTTCTGAAAGTTGATAAAGACTCTTCCCTCACAGGCTATGCTTGGTCCAAAGCCCATGGGAAGACTAAAAAGCAATTAAAAACTAGATTTGTTTTCTTACTTTGCATTTTTGAACACAAAATACTTTTCCAAGAGCTTGGTGATGCTAAGTTCTGAACACTTCCAAATTTTGGAAGACTATGGAAGAGGGTACTTCCATGATGGGTGGCCTATTTTTTGGTTATTTTTTGTAATTGCTGATTAAGAGGGTGCAACAGTTCAAACGTGACTGGGCTAGACAGTGACTAGATTTTCTGGGTAAAAACTGTGCAATAAGACAGAAGGACATGAACTAACAGAGCAGAAAATGATCTATGGCATTATAAAGATTATTGGAACATGACAGAGGAGCTATTGTGGTGATAAAGCATGCGCTGAAGAGGTGCTGCTTTGAAAACAGAAACAGAAGCTAAAGCAGCAGGTTAACACACACATTTATAAAAGGGCTATTAAGAGTCAGGAGGGAAAGCACCATCTTTGCAAATGAAATAAACATCATGCTCCCCATTTTGTGTCTTCAGAATATGTTAAACACTACTCATGAAAATGCTCATGTCTTGTAAAAATGACAGAGGTTTTGGATTTTGTAAGAGGAAGAAGTGTTCAGAGCTGGACAAGTAGAATCAAATGATGAAACTTTTATCAGTGTGGCTTCATCTTTTCCTCCATTATCAAGGCCAGCACCAAAGCTCTGAAACCAGTTTTAGTATTCATACTTGGAAAACATGAATAAAGTGGAGAGAAAATTGACAATAAAGAATGCGCTTTATAGTCTGGAGAAGCAATTTCTAAGGAAGGCCTAAAAGTTTTTAAGCAACCTATTGAGATGAAACTTTCTGGTCTATACATATGTTTCACACACAGAATAGACCTGACAATTCCACCTTTTTTTGTGGTTTTATCTTATCAGTATTTTAAAAATTGTTTCATGTAGCAGGTTGCCTTCATCTTCCCTTACTCAGACCATTATACAGCCACTGCAAAACACTTACTGCATGAGAAAATCTGTAAACCTTTTTTCCTAGCGTAGAAACACATAAAATGCCATAATATGCCATAACCAAATAATATGCCATAACCAAAACTGAATCGACATATATTAGAAATGTGTGACAATTTTTGGTGGGTTTTTTTTTCATAATGAGGGTAACTATCCATTGGAAATCCTAAGATATAAAGAGCACTGGGTTATTATTGAATAGCTCTATAGCAGAGGTACTGCACCACAACTAAAAATTTGGGAGCTTGAGGCAGGAACCTCTGTGCTGCCTCAAGCTCCCAAAGCTCTGCATCCATTGAGATGCAGAAAGTTATGCTAAATTATTGCAATAAGTCCTCATATCTCTGTTTCTGTATATGTGGACCGTGACAGCAGGCACAACAGAACCCCATGGACCCCTTCAGGGATAATGGTCTATAATGACCTATTTAGCAATAGTGTTTCCTGGGAATTTTCACAAAGGAAAAGCAGATCTTCTAGAGTAGAGTACTTCTGTCCATGCTTTCTTATGAGAAGTTGCAGGCATGTTGACAGCAGTTGCTGCTTTTCTCTCTGCTCTGGGATTTTTTTTTATTTTTTTTTTTTTTTTAGCATGAGAAAGTTTATTTCATCTATGAAAAGAGTCTTTTGTAAGACTTAAATCAGAACCACAAGGATGACTGATGTACAAGTGAGAAGAAAAGAAATAATATAGAAAAGATAATACTAAAAAGAAAAGGTAGGAGTCAGAACTCCCAGGTTTAGGTGAGAACTCCAAAGAGAAGGTGTGGGGAAAAAATTCTGTAACAAAAGATGACAGAAGTCTTTGCATTCACATTAACACAAGAAGCAGTTGCAAATTGGCTAAAGATAACTGGAAAAGTTATCTTTAGCCAATTTGCAACTGCTTCTTGTGTTAATGAATCTAAATCTGACAATGAATCTAGAATCTAAAAACTGGCAATGATAAAACTGACAAACTCTTCATTAGAGTTCTAATTACACTTTAAAAAAATTATATCAATACAGTAAATGAACTCCTAAATGCCTGAAGATGCCTTTTCTTGTTTTTCCCCTTTTTTCAGAGTGATAAAAATAACTCCGTTCAAAACCAATATTGTTGGCTCTGGCTCACAGATGCATTCTTTGCTGTTTTATCTAAAACCAGCTGTTTGACTAAAATTGACACTGATGCATTAATTTACCAGATCAGAGGAAGGTCAATAACAACCTGTCCTCTTCCTCCTTAATATTATCTTCAAGTTTACAGTCACATCTCACAGAGATTTTCACTACATTAACTATACCTTATGGTCTTGGTAAGAAATCCATTTGAGTCTGCAAGAGGTTTTCCCCTCGTTAGTGTTGGATCAGGCTGAGCTGGACTTTGCAAAAATGTCATTTGACATCTGTCCATACCATAAGTCATACTGTGCTCTATTCTGCGAAAATATTCTAAATGTTTCTTGAGCACAGGAATGTCTAAGTCCACAGAATTTATCTGAGAGAACATTTCCGGGAAATATTTTGTGGATGGAAATACAGGAAACAAAATATTCTGTATCTGTAGATTTCATTAAAGAAATTAATTAGAACCCTCCTTGCCTTAGAATATGATCACTTTCCCACTATTTAAATACTCAACCATAAAACTGGCTAAATGCTAAAATGTGTGCCATTTACTCTTAGGTGTTGATAGTACATGCTAGGATGTGCAATAAATGCTGTCATGGAAAGTAGGTGTGCATTTTTGTAACATGATCAGGCATACACCAGCGACCTGACCATAGAAACAAGCAAATTGATCTCACTGTGAATGTGTCAAGTAATGAGAAAAGGGCTGTAGGATCTTTGGGGAAAAAAAGTGGCAAGGAACTTGTCTCCCAGAACAATTAATTTGGTCCATGATTTCATCTTGAACCATAGTAGATGATCTCAGGAGGAAAAAAATAGCATGTTGGCTGAGATAGTGAATTTTTGCAAAATAGATTCATTTCAGAAACACCAAGCTGGAGAGTTCCTGTGCTTACAATGGTCCAGGAATATCCATACTATAGAGAATAATATTAGACATAATGATTGCTATGTCTGTGGGGCTAAATATGTGGCAAGCGTCTAGTGAATGCATCCTCCCAGAAACTAACAGTAATAATGCTGATACATAGAGGAGTTCTAGACAGAGGTGGAAAAAGAAAAAGACACAGACAGAAGACTACTATTACATTCTTTCTGAAATATCCTGCACATAACCGAAACAGCATCTTGGATGGCTACCACACAAAAGACTGGTAGTTCCCTCTGCGTGTATTTCTTCTGAATTCATATTGACCTCTCCAAAAAATTTCAGGTCAGGTTATGAACAAACATTGGTATCACAGTTATAACTCTTCACATTTGAGGATATCTCAACTTGGATCTTTCCTCAAGGCGTCTTATCTCTGCACACCTGTAGCATCTTCACTGACAATTAGCTGATACTTTGAGAGAAAACATTTCAATAATACTTCCTGCAAAATCCTCAAGCAGTTGTTTAAAAACCAACACCAGACATGCACCATGAGCATTCCGTATTAGCATGCCATGGTTTTACCAGATTTTTATGACTCCTTTTGGTTTGCGTGTTGGTACAACCATAAAGGATTTAATAAATGTGACTAAGATTTATAAATGTGACTAATTCAAGAGCTCATTACTCTACACACAAGCTCAGTATTGTTCTCCATTGGTATAGTATACTGAAGGTGCAGCTCTGCCTTTCATGAGAAATGGATTGGCTGTTGGATACAGAAATAACACTGATCACTTGAAAAGTATAAGCTCATTTTTTCAGGAAACACTAGAAAAAATGCAGTAACAAGGTTCCTTAGTTACTCTCTGCTTATGACAGATGTCAAGAAAGCAGTTTCCCATCAGAACAAATGAGTTAATGAGTTAACTTAAGACTGGGAATGAGAGCAAGCCAGGCCCTTCTCTACTCAAAGTGGAGTGGTCTCCAAGGTTTACATCATATCCCCCAGGATCTCATCCAATTTTGATTTATTATCTTAAGAAATAGAGATTGATATTTGATTAGCCCATTTAATATATCTTTCTGATGAGTGATATACCAATGAATGAATCTTTCTGAAAAAAATCTACAGAAAATATTCACTTCACATTTATGACAGTGCTCATGTCCATATCACAGAAAATTTTTAAAAAAGAGACAACAGAATATGTCTTGTCAGAGGTGATCTCAGTTAACTTCCACTTCATTTTGATGTGCACTTATTACCATAATAATGAGCATTTCAGAGATCCCCAAGACTCCTTGGATGTGATAAAACTTCTTATTGTCAGAAGAAGCACTGATGCCCACAAATGAGAATCTTTGAAATATTATGCTTCAGACTGTCAATGTTTGATGACCAGCAGTGAAGCTTTTCTTTTTGCAGAAAGAGCACCTATCATTTTGGAATCTTTATATAGACTGTGATTTGGTCTGACTAGAAAGCTGGACAACTGTTTTTTCCTGATGTTTTTAAAGATTGAGCTCCTGATTGTATTGACAACAATCATCATCCAAATGATGAAAACCAACATTTAGATTATTGCTGTATTAAAACTTTTCTTAGCGTGTAGTGATTCTGATTCAGTGGCCTCTTTCTATACAATTTCAAATGATAAATTTGGCTCAAGAAAAAGATGGTGCTGAAAACCAAAACCAAGACAATTATACAACTTGTCATTGAGAACATCACCAGTTAGAATGCTCAGTGATGCAGAGCAACTGAGAAATGTAAGCAGTGATGTCCTTATCAGATTGTAAGTTTCACCTATGAAATTGAAATCTCTAGACATTGATAGATAGGGCAGACATGAAATGCATCTTTGGCAAGGCTATGACTTCATCCCATGGCCTTTACTTATAGTATCTGATTTGCCTATCTTATTCACAGTTATCTTGCTCACAGAGAAGGGAGAGGACAGTCTGTTCAGGGGCTTGTCTCTTGTTTGCCTTAAGATATTGTGATCATCTTTCAAAATAGGAATATCTAATTCAGGTTGAATGACATCAGCCTATCCCCATGACTGCCATCTTAGATAGCAAGCAAGCAGGTACATTAATTTAGATTCTTCAGTGGCAACTGTTTTATCTCAAGCTTATAAAGTCACACTCAAGATCATTCTGTACTGTTCCTAGGAGTGGCTCCAGAAGTTCTGCTGCTTGTCAGCATCAGCATGTAAACCTTTTCACCAGAAATCTGAGGGCATAGATATGAAGTACAGTTGCTGGGATCTTAAATGTACTAAAACATCTTGACCAACCCGACTTAGGCTTCTGTCCCCACTCAGCACAGATGGGGGCCAGGAACTCCAACTTAACTCTGGGCCTTCAGTGTCAGCCTAAACAATGTCATAGGAGTTCCTGTGCTCAGCTCATCCCCATGTAGGTCCTGACCCTTACCTGCAGAATGGCTTCCTGGCTTGCCTTGAACTTGTGCTATCACTGTGGCCCTGCCTGTTGATCACTGAACTGTGTCTCACACTGTCTCTGACTGCTGGACCTTATTCTGCTCCAGCTTACCAATTGTAACTCCCTGGCTTGACCTTGGACCTGCCTTATTGCCATAAACTTGCCTGGCAATCTGGACTCTTGACTGAGCCTGGTTCCATGTCTGGGACATGGAGAACTGCAGTGAATGATCTAGTACACTGTAGCCACAAGCAGTTCCAGATCTCACATACAGTATAAAACAAAAAATATTATCAAATAATTTCTACACCAAACCCATCACTTCCATGTGACAGGCATTTTTAATGCAGACCACCAGTTGTGATTAAAAACCTCCAAGTGAATCTTCTGCTTTCCTGAGTAAAGCACTTATGTGAATTACTGCTTTTATCTTTACAGAGTTGTTGGGTACATCTGTGTTTCCCTAGTGAATATGGCTGGTGTGAACTCCCAACTACTGAATTTCATTATGACCTTTTGTTTTGTCAGAGTAAAGGAATAATGACTATAAAAACTGGTTTCCTTGTATGACTATCTGTAGGTGTTGGTCACCTTTTAATCTTCTTTTAGATAAAGTAAACAGATCCATTTTCTTTAGTGCCTCAGTATAAAACAATAATAATGTTCTTGATTATTGTGAAGAATTTTAATATAAATTAAATGGATGATAATTATAACAATATAATGAAGAGCTGGTCAGAAGGTCAGAGGAAAGGGATGGAAAGTTATCAGCGGAAAGAAAGGAAGTAGTGTCTAGGAAAAGCCTCATTTTTTAACATTTCATTTCTGAGCCTCTGATTTGTTTCACAATTTTCTAAGGGTATTTTCATGTTGTGATGAAGTTCTGTTTCTCATCTTCCATTATATTTCACTATTAATCAGGTTTGGACAAAGGAAAAACAGTGATATATAAAACTGTAAAGGAAGTGAATTCAGTGGTAGTATTTGATGTTTCATTTTCTTCACATATCCTTTATAAATTTCCCAATCATTCTTATGGTAGTGTATAATTAATCACACTATGTTCTATAGTAAGAACACAGTTATTTCCAGACCATATTAGATTATCTAATAGATCTGATGCCAGAGAGCACTCATGAGTAGTGAACAGTCCTAAATATTTTAAAAGAAAGAGGAAAAAAGTGCAATATGGAGTGATGACTATGGCATAAAACATTCTCCAGGAAAGAAACTCAGCCTTATGCCAATTCAAGGCCTTGTAAATGCTTCTCAGGAAGAGCTGAACTCTGCATATGAAATTTGAGGCATCTTGGAAAGAGCATATTTCAGGACAATTATTGAAAACTGTCCCCACTCTGAGCAATGCATTTAAAAAGTCCAAAATAACTAATCAAAGTGGAACTTGGCCTGTTCTTTGTAATTGTCTGAATATTTGAAATGTAGACATTACTTTTAAATAGTCTTCTCATACTTCTCAAAACACACCTATAAAATAGCATTTAGCAGAGCTGGCCATGATTTTTTTACATTTACTGTAAAGATTTTTCTGGGATTTTCAGGGAACTCTGTATTACGATTCTCTCCTTTATGGTGAGAAACTTAGAAATTCTCAGCATAGTGAAAACAGAAGGAATTTGCTGGGTTACTTCATACCCTAAATTATTTCAGTTCCAGGGAGTAAATTTTATCCATCTATACCATGGATATAGTCACAGACCATCATTAATTACAATTAAATAAAGGATACTATGGGCCTTATCACTGATTTGTCACAAAAGCAGTTTTCAGGACTAGATATAATGATAGACTACCATTTTAAATTGTGTTTACTGCAAAAAGAATTTTTGCAGGAAAATCAGATCAGAAAAACAAACACTAGGAGTCTGATTAAGTACTTTAATTTCCGAGTTCTATCCTTCAACTGGATGAAAGCACTTACAATGTCTTCTAACATTCTTGCCTGCTTAAATTGCTTCAGGCTTTTATATTACAGCAAGAAATAATTTCAGTTTAGTTCAGCTTAGTGTTTGGTTTGCTTCTTAACTAATATTTTAAATGCTGTTGGGATCTGCTAGATCCCTGTAAAACAGCCCCCACAAAAGGCGATTTAGTTTTTTCCTTCTCCTAAACTTTAAAAAAAGGAACTCAGTAAAACTGAGGTTTTGAGAGGATCAGAATACTGGCCAAGAAGAATAGGACTTTACTGTTTCTGTTGCAAAAGCAGCAAAGGTGTGGCCTTCTCTTCAGAGTAAACAAACACAGAGTAGTTTCAGGTAGATACAGAGACTTATTTTCTTAGACACTTACCTAAGACAATTGAAAATTTTCAGAAAACAAATCGTTACTTCTGGAAACTACATTGATGGGAAAGAAATAAAAAGCATCTTTAGAAGGTGCTTATACTTTTCTACTGCAATAGACTTGGAGCACTGCATGAATCTCAAGAGACAGCTGCAATTAGCCTCAATTTACAGACAGTAAGGACAATATGACAGGATAAAGGTTTGGAGTAATCTGCAAGAAGTTCACATTCTAGACAATTTCCTGAGTTTAGCTTTTTATTAGCTAAGTAATTCTTCCTTGACTGGTATTTTATTTTATTCCCTTTGACTGGTTCTTTAGAGATGCATAGCCTTTTCCCTTCCCTAAGATCAAAGATTTAATTTGGGATTTCTGAATTTGAGCTTAAGACATCACACCAATATTTGGAACTGAATTCATCATTTCCCAGCATGAATTTGTAAGTACAGGATGATTCTTACTTTTATGGAACCTTAAATATACTGACCAGGGCTTTTTGTGGGGGGTAATATAATTTTAAACTCAGTGAGTAAGAACAGTAAACCCTGGGACTTCAGTCTTGTACTCATTTATTTCCTTCTAATGTTAATTCTATCAGTGGGAACAAGCTTTGCTCTTTCACCTGTATAAGCAGCTGCAGTTTGATACTGGGTACATCTGATTTTTTTCAGAGGCATATTTTATAAAAAACTTTTCCATATATTCAAAAGAAAAGAAGATATTATTTGGCCTAAAATTATTTTTGTCACCCTTACTATTAGCTAGAAAAGTCTATGAAAACACATTTAAGAAAAGTTTATGCTGCTCCTCTTTTTTTTTAGAGGAGTATGTCATTCTCGCTTTGCACACCATGGTATCAATGTTAAGCTGAACTGTGTTTCATTTGCTTCTGGGACTTAAAAAGAAGAGAATACTTCTCCTGTGTTCATGATAAAACTCTAGAGGTAGCTGTGAAGTGATAAACCAAGAGAGTAGTTCACTGAGTTGATTGGAAAACTGGACAGAGTATTTTCAGGAGGGAAAGGATACATCTCCTTTAAGGGGTCACATCAGGTTGTGAATACCAGTTTAATAGCAGATACAGTAATTCACACCCTTCCATCCAAGGTGTGATTGTGTTGGGTGCCTTCCAGAAGACACTGTGTGTGAGAAGTGAGTTACCTTGAGTAGACCATGCCTGCTCTTCTGGCACTATTCTCCAGGGCAGAGCAGCCCATATGTCAGCACCAGTGACTGCTGCAAGGGGCTTTGGGGGAGTGCCCCATGCCAGCCTGCACTGCACTGAGGTTAGGACAGGCAGAGCACTCCAACCTGACTGGAAAAGCATAATGGCTCTGATTTTCACAGAAAATGAAATGCACTGTGGCATGGCACAGAGGAAGAACTCTGTGTAAGCCAGTGAACTGCATGGTGGGAAAATCCATATGGGGTCATTCTGATGTCATATTAGAGAGCAGATTTCTCAGCCTCTGAAAAATGTAAGGTTGACCTGTTATCTATATTACTCTTTATTCCATCTTACTAAACCAGATATTCCATTATACCATTTCTTTTGGGGTCATTCTTACCGAGATTCAGAAAGAATGCTTCACTGTCTTTTTCTCTCTTTCTCCCACCACCTCGGCCCTCCCCGCCACCAGTGCAGAACAGCACTGAAGCTGATAACATCCTGCTCCTTCATTATTACAGGTTCTGAAAAGGTCTGTCAGGTGGTAATCAGTCAGTAAGAATGAATAAGAGATCTTGAATGAGCCCAGAGCTTAGACTGAAAGGAATAGGTGCTTGAGAGTAGGAGGAATGGCAGAAAGAAGCTGTGGTGTGTGGAGGGAAGCCAGTGCTGAGTTTAAGGAATGGAACAGTGAGAGGGCTGCTCAGGTGAGAAGCTGGAAGATTTAGTATGCATTCAGCATTAAATTTAATGTTTGTCCTATGGAATGGTGTAGCAACCTAGTAAATCTGATTTTTGCCATTACCACAAAAAGGCCATGGGGCTCCTGCTGACTGACAGCATAGGGTTCAGGATTTCTTTGGGTTTGCCTTTGTCTGAGCAGGTAATACCTTGTAAAACAGTGGCTGACTAGTGCTTAGTTAGTTGTGAGCCTAATTTCTGAGAGTATGTGATAAAAGTCTGAAAAACACATGTAGTCACTGAGTAACAAAAATAGCCCTGAATGTTAACTGTGGCTGCAAGGAAGCCACTCTGTGATTTTTTAGCTTTAGTTGGGAATCTGTGAAAAGAAAGAGTGCAAAACCAGACTGTTTTAAGAAAATATTTCAAAGAGATACCTTTTCTAAAGGTTCACAGACATGAATACAATGCTTCTCATGGTTATTGGATTGATCAAAGCTCTCTTCACACAGGCTAAAATTTGTTGCTTTGTACCTCTTAGAACCTACTTAAGGCTCTTAAGGCATATAAGGGATAAGTGCTGTACAAAGCCTCTACTGGCTTTCTGCAAAAGGATAATTTTTAATAATAACATTGAAATAAGTCCTTCCTGAGCTCAGTTCATCCTACTTGAATCCCCTCTTGTCACTGTATCCTTCAAGCTCCTTCATGGAAATGTCCTGTATCTCTAGCACTCATTTATGTTATTTGCTCCAATGACCTTACTTGACAACTTACTCCAAGTGTTTACTGCGCTTTGAACAAAGTAGTTCTGCCTGAATTCAGGTGCAGTTAAGCGATAATAGCATTGCTGCTCTGTTTTATGAGGCAATAAGGTGGTTCAGCTGAGTAGTTTATCCCAACAAGGGAACCGGAATATTGCAAAGTAAAACACTCACATAGCTCTTTGGCCGCAAAATATGTTTGTAACCAAACACTTTAAACAAGGAGCAGCTTATTCAAGGCTACATCACAATTTACAAGTACTTCCCTGTTGTACTTCTTAGGCAGACACTTCCCAAACAGCACGTGTCACTGAGCTTTTTGGTTCAGCAGAACTGCCTAATCTGCAGCAGATTGGACCAGTGCACCTGGATCCTCTTCATCTACTATACTAGGTCAAAACCTCACTAAAACAGCTTAAAATATTTCTCTTTCAGTCTTATTATTCTGAAGCAGGGAGGAAACATCTAAGACAATTAATGATAAGAGAGGGATCCACATATTGAGACTCCAGTTTTGAAAAATGGGAGAGGAAGTTCCTTGCATGCCTTGCCATCCATACTTGTGAAAAAGTATATTCATGTAAAATTATGTAAAATAGTATCCTACAAAAAGCACAGGGTGAAGGTGAAAGCAAAAAGGAACTGCATAATCTCTATCAAAAATTTAAATTATGTCTGATACTGATATTCCTTTCAGTACCTATAAGGCATCAAAACCTACCCAAATATTTGGGAAAATACCACATTGCTGTATCAGCAGGGAAAATCTACTGTCTTACCATGTCAGTAGGAAAAAAAATAATTTTCAGCATTTTTTACAGATGTCAAATAGATTACACATATTTTTAATCCCAAATCGTGGTAGGTATGGATGTCTTCATTGTATTTGAAAATAAAGGGCAAGGTACTTTGTGTTTGAATGTAGAACATGACTTTGCTGAATGGAGATGTGTAACTTCTAGATCACCATGCAAGAGACTTTAACATGACTATTTCAAATTAAATTAGCAATATGATTGTATCAATATATTTTCAAACTTTAAATTAAATTATATGGAACTCAGTGAAATCTGAATTAATTTAGTTTTTAATTCACTTTTGAACTTAACAAGAAATACCTTTACCCTAGTACAACCAAAAAAGTTTTCAAACTACATTCCTAGAAACCCATAACTATAACAACAATTTTTCATTTGGTTTTTTTCAGAAGGCAATTCTGATAAATCTAGTAAACACCAGTGAGTATTTTATTAGAGTGCCAGGAAATAAAAATCAATGAAGGAGATAACTCTGCTCACATGTCCACTCTTTGTCACTTTTATTTAAAACCCCAATTAATTTAATGATTAAAATATTGATTGCTAACTTTTGAAATGTCATATTAGCCTTTTCAGTTCACACAGTGTATTTATTCAGAAAAAAATTTAACTGTTGCAGAAAGATACAGAGAATAAATTAGAAGATGAATCATCACTTGCAGAATTTTGTGACATTTCATTATAAAATCCATACTTTGACTAAACTAAGCTGGTAACAAGGTTTATTATAAATTCAAAATCTAACATAAATTTTTTAAGTGACCCTGGGATAATAAGTTTTCATTCCAAAACCATGTAAAACACAGGATTTTGGAACACCTGCAGAGTTTGTTCATTTGGACACCATACTGTTCATCTGTTTGAGGTGTTTGCTGAGCTTCACCTCTGAAGCTGAAGTGGGAATAGATGTAGATTGGATAGTTTAAATTAAGAATTAAGATCAGTAGCCACAGGACATATTTATTTCTCTGGGAAAGCATAGACAGAGTAAAAGCTAAAGAATGAATTCTAATTAGAATTTCCAAAAGTGCAATAACCCATTCAGACTTCATGTGCTTTGCTTACAGGAGGTAAAGTTTAATTTGTTGTGATTGAGGATCTTATAGGTCCTCTGTAATGGTTTGAAGCCTGAGCAAACTCAGAAGAAAAGATGGCCAGCAAGAGTCATCATGTCCCAAATAATGCATGAGGAAAAGGGACACTGGCCTCTTGCATCCTGAAGTTAGAAACTTTTTTTTTTAATGTTAACTTAGCCATGATTATATCATGTCAAAGAACCTTAATGAGTCTTGTTTATCACGCCATAATCATGAAGTATATTGAAATTTGAAAGAATGCTGTACTCAGTTCAGACTGAATAAAGAGTAAACTATTAAAAATGTTTCCTTTTATAACACCAAGCAGCAACTTTGCTAAACCCAAATCCCAGAGGTTATCCTCAGATCTAATATTATTGCAACATATTGACCTATTTGTCAAAGTCCATGAGTGGGTGACTGATCAGGGCTATTGAAATGAACTACATGTCTCTTTGCAGACTGGACTTTATTCCACAGTGTCTAGAGCAGTTACACAGATAAATCTCCTAGTGCTAATTGAAAGTTATAAGGCCTGTTTTAAAGGGGGAGAAAACTAAAGACAGGATAATGGCCAAAAAGGAAAACATGATCCAATTCAAATTTTATTACTCTTACTTTTTAGTAGTAACACAAGCTAAACCCAGACATTTCTCTAATCCAGTGAGAAAACAAATAGAAAAGTGTCCACAAGGTCAATAGTGGCTAGATGAGTTTGACTTTTCAATCATTGTACACAATTTCTATTTAAGGTCTTACATGAAGTAAGTGATCGAGAGTAGTCAACTTGGCTTTACAGAGAGAAATCCTGCCGGATCAGCCTGATAGCCTTCTAGAATGAGCTGACCGGCTTTGTGGAGGAAGGGTGAGCAGGGGATACTCTTTACCTTGACTTTGGTAATGCATTTGACACTCTATACCAGAGCATTCACATAGACAAACAGAAATACAGGTTATGTTAACAACTTAGGTTGACTGAGAAATTATTTTATGCCATTCTGAAAGAATCAGTAGCATAGAGCAAAGCTGGGGATCCCTATAGTATCCAGTAGAGATTAGCATAGTCAGTACTGACATTGGGATAGGATGAAATGCACACCCAGGAAGCGTGTTGAGGATATAAAAATGGGAGGAGCGGCTGACATACCAGTATGTTGTGCTGCCTTTCAGAAAGATCTCTACAGGCTAGAGCATTGAGCTGACAGGGATCACCTCAAGTTTAACAAAGAAATGCAGAATGCTGTATCTGGGGAGGAGGAATAGCCCAATTCACCAGCACATGCTGGGATCTGATAATTGGAAAGTAGCTTGGTAGAGATGAACCAGCAAGTTATCATACAAAAAAAAACCTGAACATGAGCCAGAAATACATCCATGTGGCAAAGACCAAAAGCACCCTGAGCTGTATCAGTAGGAAAAATGTCAACAGTTTGAAGGAGGTGATTCCTCTGTTGTACTCATTACTGGAGGGGCCACATAAGGAGTGCTGTGCCCAGTTCTAGATGGATGTAATGAATTTTACTGGCTGACCATTGTGTATCAAGGAGTTAGTGAAATACCTTATAGTAAATTTGAGTACTCTCAGGCCTGTACTGGGCTGCATGACCAGTGTGGTCTTCAGACCTGTGCACTTTTTCCCCCCATCCAGGTCATCAGTGACTGTGTTGAATAGGATTGCCTTCAGTGCAGTGCTGTGCTGCACAAACCCCGTGGCTGCAGGAGAAACTCATCCAGCTCATTGTAACAGAGGATCTTCCAGGCAGCTCCTGCCTGGCACCAGCAACTACAGCACTTGCGTGTACTTGTGTCTAGGGCACTGGCAAGAAGTTGCCACATGAGCATCCTTTCTGTTTGACTGTTGAGAATGATCAACAGAGCTATTTTCTTGGAGTAAAAAAATCCACAATGGCCTGAGTGACCAAGGGGGCAGAACCTCTTCCACAGAAAGGGGTCTGCACAGTGTGCAGGGGCTCTTTTGACGCTATATCCCTTGTGGTTCCAGCATCTGAAGGCATACAGGATTATCTCTACTTTTCTCTCCTTATAGTTATAGTTAGCTCGACATAAATATTTTTGAAAAGTTGTGTTAAAGGGTGTCAGTTCCTTATTTTACTGGATTCATGAGAGATATCATCTTCTGGTGCAAAAGGGCTTCCAAGTGTAAGAAATATATGAATATATGTAAGTGAGGCTAGTAAAGGGTTGCAAAGATGTTAAAGGACTTGAGGCATCTGTCCTATAAAGAGACAAGACAGATGAGACTGTTTAGCCTTGAAGATCTTACCGATGTGTATGAATACCCTGTGGGAAGGAGCAAAGAGGAAACGAACATCATCTCTGTTTTGCCCAGTCACAGGACAAGAGGCAATGGGCATGAATGAAATACAGGAATTTGCATTTAAACACAAGGAGAATCTTAGTTGGAGTGTGGTTGGGCTTTGGAACAGGTTGCCCAGAGGGGGTGGTATCTCTGTCCTTGGAGGCAGACCGGACCTCGGTAAATATGATCCTGGGCAGTCTGCTGTAGATAACCCTGATTTGAGCAGGGAATTGCAGTACTGATTCTTCAGAGATCCCTTTCAGCCTCAGATTCCATGAAGAAAAGATTTTGAGGACGTGTTTATTTTTCAAGTGTCTCAAAAGCACACAGTTCATCTGTATCTGTCTTTATAATGGTAAATATCTGTTTTATGTATTGATGTGAGCGCCTGCTTTTTTTTTAATAAGTCAACTATATTGATGCTTTCTGCTTTGCACATTTTAATTTCACTAACCCATTTTTTAGAGAAATGTCAACAAGTAAGAAATACCTTTTAGCACTTGATCTGCAGCTCCATTAATATCAGGTTTATTTACTTACCTCTTTACGCATGACAAATATTCAGTAAAGATACATACTGTGCTGCTAAAATTTACAATATTTACTTTTGTACTGACAATCTTTTTTATTAAGTGCTTGGTAAAGCCTTTGTAACTTCTTTCCAGATATTGTTCCTTGTTTCCAAGATGAAAGATTTTAGATCTGACATTAGAATTTATGGGAACTCTGTACACTCCTAACAATACTCTTTCATTAAAAGATGGACTTGATAACAGTCATGGGGATGTAAAAAATTTTCACACACCTAAAAGGACAGCAAAATGGAAAATAACAATCACAGTTTTTTTGGTGGTTTTTTTTTTTGGTTTTTTGTTTTTTGGTGTTTTTTTTGTTGGTTTTTTTTTTTTTTTTTTGTTGTTGTTGTTGTTGTTGTTGTTGTTGTTGTTGTTGTTGTTGTTGTTGTTTTGTTTTTTTTTTAATGGGAAGTCTTGTAAAGAAAAAATCCTTATGTAAGCAATGACCAGAAAAGAAAAGAAACCATTATGGCTAAAGAACTTGAAATGGGTTATATGCTAAAGCTGGAGAAGGAAGTTCTGAGACAAATAGTCAGAAATTCTAATTGAGGATGGAGGGAGGTCTCTCTTTAAATATGACATTTAGACCAAAGCTGACAAAAACACTTCACACCATGTGACTGTTGCTTGGAACTCAGAAAAGCTGAAAAAACACTTCACATCATGTGTCTGTTGCTTGGAACTCAGAAGGGAAAGATACAGGAATGAACAAAGATAACAGATTTATGGAAACACCTTGAAAAAAATTGATTTTTAGCCTTTTATAAAACCTGGTGACCATTTTTCTGAGCAATATAAATACTGTGAATAATTTCTAAAGATACAAGATAGAATGTAGAAGAATTTGCAGTCTAGCAATTATCTGATCAGACTGTGTTCTGCCAAGAACATACATATACAATGTGGTGTATAGTATATGTATGTATGTAAATATAAAGTAACTGGTAAACTTTAACACAAATTATTATTCAAATGCATTTCAGTCATAAAAATGCTTCTTAGGCAAACCAGTTGATTCATGAAGAACTAACACTAGCAGTTCACAGACAAAATAATATAATGCTACTTTCTCCATGATCACTTCCATCATGACTGATTAGTGTGTATGCATGTGTTTATGTTTATATACTTCATTTATCTAATGTTAATGCAGGATCAGTCAATCCTACCTGTAAGCAACTTCATTAGTATTTTAATTCTACTACAAAACTAGCAAGCTCACAAATAATTACAAAGATGTGCTTAATATAAATTTCCTCCCATTTCTTCAATTCTGTGTTTTGTTGGAGCATCTCCATTCTCTCTGATGTAGCAGTGAGTCATCACCATCACTTTTATGAATACAAAGGAACTGCTGAAAAAGTAGCCCCTGGGGAAAATGAGCTTTCAAGGGCCTCACTTGACAATGCTTGGGAATTTTCCCCAGTTATGTAGTCAGCACTCATCTCCTGGAGACATTGCATTTGTAAGCTTTGTGCTTAAAGTTAACCTGGGTGGTGTGGTGCGTGACTGTGTGTCTGATACTACTCAGATAGTTAACAATTTCTATTGTTTGATTTTTATGAAGACAGACAGAAAATGTTTGGAACTGCTAAGAACCCTCAATCTGTTACAATCTACTGAAATTGCTGTTTCGTATATTTTCCATTATATCTCAATGTAATAATTTTTTGCATCATACCAAAACAGTAAAAGTTTGTCATTCAGGCCCAATACTTGAATTCAGTACTTCCAATTCCTAGATAAGTAAAGATATGTGGTTATGCAGGATGGAATTTTTGACTGCATGCTAAAATAGGACAATTCTATCAGAACAGAAAAAGAGGTAGCTTTAATGCAGTAATCTAGTAATGACTCCCTATTTCACTTGAAAAGCATCAAAATATGCACCTATATATGCACAGTATAGCCTCAACATGCTATTTGAACTCTGCGTGACAAAACATGCTTACTTAGCATGACATTATATTTCTGTGGGTATTTCTGTGTGGTTTCCTTCGAGGATGCTGCATTGTCCCAAAAGCTAATAGAATATGTGGTGGGAACAGGTCTCCAATTTTAAGTAAATTGAAAATTATTGGGCTGCCTAGTAAGTGGGCATCTCCTTGAAATTAGCTTTTCATCTGTCTCCTCATGATTCAATTCCCAACAAGTTGCCTTTCCCCAGTGACACACTTGGCCTCTGTAATAAAGCTTGTGCCATTTTATTGGGCTCAGGTGGATATCTGCTTTTATTTTGTAATGTCCTTAAATATTTAGGAGGTACTTTTTGAATAATTTAAAACTTCCCAGGAAACCTTTATGTCATATTGGTCTTTAGAAAGTAGAAAGGCTATAGATTGCATTTTTAGTGGGCAGAAGTGTATGCAGTGTTTCAGAATTTCACTCTAATTGTCTCTTTCTTCCTGATCTTTTCTGTTATTGGGATAAGAGTTGAGTTCAAGGAAGCAGCTAACAGATGAATTGAATATGTTTTAGAATGAATATGCCAATACCTACAGAGGTGTGTTAACGACTTGAATGATATATGAAGACTTCTCTTTAGAGAAAATACTAAATCTTTAATATAAAAAATATAAGGGATTTTGAACTTAAATTACTTCTAATGTGTTTAAAAAGATTTTAAACTCTTGTTACTGTTAGATTGACCTTGATTGTATATGGAAATGAAACTTATGGAAATATATGATTGTATTTGCATGTTTTAACTCTTTTAAATATTTATTTCAATTATTATATTTTTTACCCATCTTGTGACAGCATACATCTGATTAAAGGAGAAAGTTTTTTAAGATTCCACTGAAACAGCATTTTACATTCACCTCATGTTAGATGTGGGGAAGGTTGCTTCTTGCATGACAATTTTTTCCCTTATTGGTTTCTGATGTTGAGGTTTTTCATATGTAATTTGACTAAAAATTAATTAATTTAGAACCATAAAATAGAAATAAATTTAAAAGTTTTTCATGCTCAGGGAACTAACTCCTATTTTCTTGTAACTCTACTAGAGAGATAAACAATCCAGGGAGGAATAGATTTATTAGAAATAGCAATTTATAATGAGATATATGAGCATAAGGAATTTAGCACGTACCAAAAGAAGCAAGCAGAAAGAACAATAGGAGACAACGCAACATAAGAGAAAAGAGAAAAACTGAGCTGTCAAAATCACTCAAGAAAGAGAATTTTTTTAAACAAGATGTTTCAAGTCTAAGAGGACTTTTGTCAACAGTATGAAAACCTAAGTGGTGACTAGAAAAAATGAAGAGTTTTACTGGTAATGTGACTAAAAGCTAAATTTTGCTTTGATGTAAACACAGAGTAAGCACACTCTAGAATTCTCAGGACACCCTAGAAAGCTAAGAATATGATTAGCCTCAACCCCTATCATTTTCTAGGGATGACAGAAAGGCTCTCTTCCAGTCTCATGTCTTGTTCCAAGTTTGTTTCACGTAGTAAGATTCAATTTGCCAAAATACTTACATGTTGCAGTTCACTTATTCAGGATGAAGCATGAAAGTATCATGGGAGAGCAGTAAGTATTTGGATCTTCTGCCTCGTAGTTGCAATGCCTACAAAATTTGTGGTACTCTACACCTTTCATGTATGTGTGTTACATTTGCAAAACTCTCTATCTGTGTATGTATTATTTTCTCCTAAGCTGACTTGCCCTCCTATTCTGATTCTTTTTTTTATTTTGACAGGTTTCTTTGGGCCTCATTACAGTGTGTGTTACTCTAAATTATGTTGGCTGCCTGAACTCCCTGCCGATCCAGTAATCGGACACAGATTCCTGTGTTAGACAGCAAAACGGCTTCGTGTTCCTGCTGAGCAATCATTTCTTGCTGATTTTATATTTCCTCACAGTCTTTTTGTGTGTGTAGCTCTGTGTCTAAGGCAGTATATACCAACTTCCCCCTTACACTTTTATTAGATAGTTATTGTCACTGAATTAGTTCTCCATTGCACTCCTATCTACATCACATGTAGTAGAAAAGGAGCCAGATTCCCTGTTTTTGCAAACTGGTGCTCAAAGTCCAGGAGCCCTGATTCAGTTGGCAGCAGTCTCAGATCTAAGTAATCTTCTGCCACAGCATTTCTCAGAAGCCTCACATTTTTCCTTAGAGCGTTGACACAAAAGCTTCCACATCCTGGGAATTGGAGCCAGGTCAGCTGAGCTAGAAACACCCACCAGCAGCAAGATGACAGATATGATCCTCATGTGCTGGCCATCACATACAAAAAATTAGTTTGATGAAACCCTTCTGATGCAGTGAAGGATAAAACAGTACAGTGGATGTGCTTTGGCTTCTTTACACATGTAGCTTGAAACAACCATCCAGAATAAAAAAAACATTTAGGATTAGAGTTTATCAGGGAAAGGAATAGGCAGTGTATATTCCCTAAATAAATGAATCTTTAGTATTACTATTCCTAAATAGGAAGTACAGGATATCTATCATTAGGTCAGATTTATTCAGATGAACATATTTATTTATTTTGCATACATAGTTTTATAACATTAGAAAATAGGAAGGAGTTCCCTCTTTTCAGAATACTAGCACTCATTAACTCTACAGAAATGAAGTAGGTGAATGGTATTTTTTAAAATTGGAATCTTTATAGGCATTCAAACATATCATAGATTTTCAGACATGTAGAAGGCAAATTTAAAAATTTCCATTTACATTTTCAGTTCTAAGCTAAATTTCATACCTGACAAACTGTCAGCATGGCTAGTACTTAGTTTTGGTCATTTAAATGAAAGAAAGAGAAGATGAGCTTCTTCCCCTCTACAATCCCGATTGAGAACAGTATCAGAGCTGTATCTTCAGGCAGATATGGGCACTTAAACTTTAGAGGGTCAGTTTTGCAGGCAGGAATTAGAAACAAACAAGCAAAAAACAGCGAAAAAACCCACAACTTTTCCCCATTTTAATATAAACATAAATTCTGACACTACTCAGTTTATTTTATGTTTACATTGGAAATAACAAAATAAATTACATTTCTTAAAATGCTTTGAGGTTCAAATGGTAAAAGTCTAAAAAAAGGTGAAGTTATTGTAAGAGTTTTGCTCCAGCAAATAACATAAAAATCAATAAACATTTAAAAGTTTAACATAAAAATTTAACATAAAATAAATTTGTATAAATAAGTAAAAGAAACCTTATTTATGATTATATCCATTTTAAGGAAAACTAAGTATGACTTGTATGATTATGATTAGTTTACTTTTGAATTGTCTTTGAAAGTAATGTATGCCTTGATTTTTAAATAATTTCATAATGTTTTGAAAGAAAATAGGTATCAAACTCTTCCAGTTTCCTGAAAGGAATGCTTCCTAAAATAATGCTGTCTTTTAAAATGTAATATTGCATGTCAACTTCACATGTCTTTGAATTGCAGCATTACAAATCTTCATGTGAGTTTTAAGAGCAGCTTTGGGATGGCAGTCTGACTCTGGGGTTTTTTCTTTCTGAAGTTGCTGGTTTCTGGTCAGAGTAGCCGCCACATGCAATCACACTGCAGCTGCAAAATTCCACATTGCTGATAGAATCGAGTTAGACAACTGGAGAAAAACCTGTAAAATTTTATTTTAGAAAGAATTTAGCCTTACTTAGATTTACTATTGATGTCAATGAAAAGAAAATGGGAATTTTTTAAGGATAAAAAAATCCTGCCTCTAAATTGAATCAGTACATTGTGATAGGCATTATATATCATCTTTGGATGCCTCTGCAAGTAAGTTTGTTGTTGGATATAGACTCAAGAAGTTTAAGAAAGGGGTGTATATTAACATATGCCTGGAAGTAATTTATTAGGAACAAATATAAACATGAATGTCTGTAATCATACAGCGCATATAAACAAAGAGGAAGAAATTATGATCTCAGAGTAAATTATTATGGGTGGTGAGGACCCACAATACTATTCCTGATTTCTGATTCCCTGGCCTTTTTCAGCATTTGGATTTGTACCTACCTTTAACTTCAGGTTGTATCTGGTAAGGACCTGACTTATTTCAAAACCTTCAACTTCTGTGTGTTTCGTATCTCAAGATTTTCAGAAAAGCTAGATTTATCTGTATCTTGCTTCAAGCAGTCTTTTTAGAAAGTCAGGGAAGGATTTTAGCAAAAAACATGTCTCAGATGCCACTTTAAGCTGCATCTCAATGGTAACAGCCTATTTTTTTTCTTAACTGCCTTTTTCTCCCTTGAGCTTTTAGTTATATGGCATGTATCTCTGAAGTCCATTCACATGCAACTCAGACTAAGTCTCCCACTGCCTTTCCAGCAAGACAGCTGAATCAGGGGTAATGTACAACTCCCAATTCAACATTTATCTAAAATTAAATGAACGAAGAAGAAAATCCTCTTATTGCTGAGCCTAGGAGTGGTAGGGCTAAGCCTGGCTGAGAAGAAGGGGAAGGAAGATAAGAAAGGTAGGGAGAGACTGGCAAGAAAGCACACAGAAGGCCTGGAGAAGAATGATAAAGGGAATTTTACTGAGCATGACAATTTATTTTTCTTTTTAAATCTTCCATTCTGATTGATCACTAGTTGCTGTATACAAAACCTTCATTGATATATTGGTGATGTGGGTCATACAACACAAAAGAGCCTAACCCAGGCAGTTATGCTGGGTTAGCGCTTAGTAATGAAAACTAATCAATTGGAATAGGAGATTTCCCACCTCAATTTTATACTACAGTGCCTCTGTATACTTTTTGCATCTGTATGGGCAAAAGTGAAGGTGTTATCAGCTGCATAAATTATGCTGTCTGTGATGCTCAAATCTCTCATTATATTTTTTATTGCTATTTAAGATATGTAAAGCAACCAGAGAGAGTGGTACAAAAGTTTCTGTCTGAAATTGGTCAAGTTTCTACTTCACTGCACTTCAATGTATCTCAGTTTTTTATCCATGTCACAGAGAGACATTCAGAGACAAACAACATAATCCTTACAGGAATAGAGCAAAGCTGCATCACATAATGTCTGTTGAACAGTGCATATCCTAAAATGAATGTTTTCAGCATTGTTATCACAGCCAACCCTGTGAGAGGTTAGTGAAGAGAATCACATCTCCATGGAAGAACAACAGGGGGCTCCCAGAGTTTGAAAGTCCCTAATCCAAGCAAATCCCCATTAGGCACAATAGATCAGGGCTGTGTCTATTTGAGTTTTCAAGAATGGAAGCTCCACAACATGTCTGGGCAAACTGGCCCTGTATTTCACTATTCTTACAACAGAAAATTTTTCTTCAATGCAACAATTTCTTTTGATGTGGGAAAGTATTGGCTGATAATTCTGAGACATTGGTTTAGGGAAATGGCTGGAAATCTCTATAAAATTTGCATTTTCTTGATTTTCTCTAGCTTTATCCAGTATTTGGACACACTCAGGGTTGTCTGCTGAGAGCTAGGTAATAGCTTCAGGCTGATATTCCTGAAGAATGAAGGAGATGCCTGTGCTGACTGTGTAGGCTTTGTTCTCAAAGCAGTGTGCACTTTATCATACAGAAAACCCTGCTGCATCAAAAAATTATCTGTTCTTGTTCCTTTGACTCTGGTTTCTTCTCTGGTAAGAAACTGGCTGCAACTTGGATTTCTCTTTGTAAGCAGCAGCTCTAAGCAGGTCTACTTTCCATCTCTGCCAATCAAGGTGCTTTCATTCATCCATTCGTTCATTCATTCCTTCAGAAGTTATGTACTAGGCAAGTTCAAAATGATGAGAGATGCAAAATTATGTTTGCTCTCCCTAAGGTGGTTTGGTTCTTCTAACTATCATCTTATGAGAATAACACTCCTGCATAGATTTGCATTTTAGGAGTCCTGGGCAAAAAAGTAACTGAGAAAAGGCTGTGCTGCCCCTGTGAGCCTTCCTTTGTTGTATCTGGTAGCTTTGGTCACAAAGGCAAATTTGGAGCTGAATGATAATACACAAAGGAAAATGTGCCACTCTTATTAATATTTTTTTATCTAATTTGACTGGTTAACATTGGGGCGGATTTTACAGAAATAAAATAAGCTTTCTATCTACTTTTTTATAATGAGGACCAAAAGTCTCATTATAATGTTGCACTGGGATATGAGTTTCTGTAAGGAGTGATGGATTACATGGTTACTACTTCCTGAATGTCCCTGCAGGGCAGCAATTCTGTGGTACTTGCAAGATAGTACAGAAATTCAGTCAGAATCCTCTGGTTTTGAAAATGAACTCCATAATATAAATGCTCTCTAGCTCTGGAAGCAAACATAGACATATCTACTATTGTCTAGGGGCTCTGCTGTGCAACTACAGTTTGCATAATCAATCCTAAAAATGTGCATAGTAAATTAGCAGTCAATAAGTTTATCTAAGAAACTGGATAATTAGCTTGAAAAGCATGTGCGTGGTGTAAGAATATAAAAAAAAGAGAAGTCAAGTCAGGGCATGATTCAAATGTTATTTGTTCCCTCATATTTTGTTTTCTTTTCTTATTTAAGTTTCTCTCTGTATGGTCAAAGCAGGGATGTCCTTCCTAAGAGTCTCTTCCATCACAGAATCACAGAGAATACTTTGGGTTGGAAAGCACCTTCAAAGATCATTCCTGCCAAGAACAGGGACACCTTTCACAAGGTTATGTTGTTCAAAGCACCAATCAACATGTCTTGAGTCCTTCCAGGATAAGGCACCCACAGTTTCTCTGGATAACCTGTTCCAGTGTCTCACTATCAACTAATTATAAAATATTCCTTGTGTCCAATCTAAAGCTAGCCTCTTTCAATTTAAAACCATTGTCCCTTGTCCTGTGAGTTACAAGCCTTAGTCAAAGCCTCTCTCCATCCAAAGAGAGCCCCCTCTAAAATCAAAAGGCTGCAATAATATTTGTATCTAGGTCTCCAAAAACTGTAGCTTGTCTAACATTTGATTCTTCAAGTGGTACAATGTTTTGAGAGTCTGATTGCTATCAGTCATGAACCGTGCTGGAGGGGTTGTTTCCACCACTTGTTAATCAGGTGTCAGAAGACAGCATATTTCTTAGTCCTATGCATCCTGTTTATTTTGTTTCCAGATTAAGTTATTTGAAATATGTGCTCATCAATTACTCTTATATAAATGAGAATTTAGCTGTTCAGCATATTAAGCACCCTTAGAAGTGAACAATTTATACTGAGAAACAAGTTGTTTTTGCAAATATTTCCTGAGATCATTTTGGAAGCTCTCTATCTCATCAGTTATCAAAGGTTCTGGCCTTAAGGTGTCTTTCAATCCATATAGCAGTAGTAACTCAATAGCTGTTACAAAAGGGTGTGTTTCGCATCCAGCATGGAAAAAAAATAGTATTGTTGTTTATAAGAGAGTTGTTCCATTCATGAGAACTAACCACGTGTCTTTCTTTTGCAGAGTTTGTTAAAGGCTTTTGTCTATTTTAACGACTATCTGAACTTTGTCATTCGACTTGTATGGTATAGTACTGCAGTGTTCCAAACTAGTTCATAGTGTCTGGTGAATTATACGGTAAATATAAAAGAATTGTTTGCTTTAAAGTACTGCTGTAATACTATGTCTGATGAAATCTGTGATTTCTTTGTGGCATTGGGCCATATTTTATTTCCTTGCTGGTAGCCTAAGTAATATGTTTCTGGTTTTGTAGTTCATGGCAAAAAGGTCCATCTGTCTCCAGGCCTCTGGAGAAAATTCAGGATTTTCATTCTTTCACTTCATCACTTGGCCTGCATTTTCCCACTTCCACCATAACCTTTTCTATAACTAGCTCACAAGCAGCCTTGACTACAATGCTCAATGCAAGGTGTGTATACTGTCTACAAGTCCGAAAATAGCTCAGTACAGTCTTGGCAGAACTCCCTGTTTACAATAAGGTTTTATTCTGGTAGACTGCTTTTATGCATTAAACCTGTTGGATGCTTACTTCTTTCTTGCTGGGAAACAGCTGGGTGTTTTTCATTCAGAGATGGTCTTTCTGACTGTACAAACAACACAAAGGCCAGAAGGAACCCTCACTGGTTTTTGTCCTTTCTCTTTCTCTCTTGGAGTCTTTCTATCCCTCTCCACAAACCAGCAAGTAATGAGCTTAGTTTAAGATTTCAGTTAGACATAATTCTTTATATACTTTTTCAGTTGCTGTACTTGAATACTGCAAAATGACGTAGGAGAAGAAGCCAGCATGTGGATATTAATCCTTTTTGTATGTATTTAAAGAGATCACTTTCTATGCAGTTTCTTGTCCATATACATTATTATCCTATTTTCTACATGGAACAACTATGGTAAGTTGTTCCTTTGCACTGTTTCACTGCCCAGAGTGTGTCTCATACAGGAGTATTGGTTTGTTGATAAGAGTTAGGTGAAATAATTAACCTAGTATACAACTTTTATGGTACATCTGTTTAGGTTTATTTTTAGTTTCACATATTTGTTGCTCACAGAAAAATCGTACCGCATCATCTATCAATCCATGTCGAGGTTTGTACAGGGGACATTATCATGGCTGACAAGTGCTTTTGGGCCACTAAATCTACCTGTTGGCATACAACATTACTGCAGTAGCTGCCTGCTGTAGCAAGCATTGCTGCCTGCCTTTGGTGTTTTATCTGCACTGGTTTTGCTTTAGTTAAATCAGAAAAAAATCTATTGCAGAAATTTGGCAGCAAGAATTTTCTGAACTGTTTGGGTTTATGCAAATAAGCGGTTTCAAAGGGCTGTCAGGCAGCTCTTTCACATTATGATGTTCCTAGCTTTTGCAATAATGTAAAGTTTGTCTTGGTTTTATTCTCTCCAGTATAATATTGCCCTCTTTTTTTCTTCAGTTATAGCAGTTGAGTTATTTTTTGCATCTCTAGGTGACATGCTTTGAAAGTCATCACAGCGTTGACAAAATATTTCCCTAGTCTTTTCCTAGCTCTGCTTTGAAGACCCTACCATGATTGCTCTGAACAAGTTTGCTTACTTTTGATGGAGTGTTTACTGTATGAATCTTTCCTTCAGATTGAGTGAGATAGGATCTCTTCCTACTGTAGGTATAATCAGTATGAACTGGAATCTCTGACTTTGTAGTTATCTTTGGATCTTCATTATCCTGCTATTTATTTTGATCCTGTTTGTGCTATGACCATACCATTACAAAATGGCAATTTTGCTTTGCAAGATTGCAGTCCCATTTCCCTCTCACACATTCTGAAGAAGCCTTTAACCTTGTTTTACGCTAGAGAGGTTCTGCTGTGCTGCTCATGAAGCAAACCCCTTCACGCAGACATGGAGCATGCTGACACAAGCTCTTTGCCTCTCTTAATAACATCAGGGCCTTGAATGAGACCAAAAAGCATCTTCTGTTAGCATTGCTGCATGCACACCAAGGTATTGCTGGCCCAGTGGAATCATCTGATGTGGGGGTACCTACCGGTTGTCAGTATTTCTGGGTCTAGATTGAAGGCACTTGAGACAGTAATTCATGTTCAGACTCAGGTGTTTATTATTTCTTATCAGTAAAACAGTCTCAGTACTGTGAGTTTGGCAGCTTTTCATTAGAAGGCACAAAATGGCCAACAATCTCTTGTTACAAGGTCTTTTAAGACTAAACTATCCAATTAATGACTGACACCTAGATTATTTTCCGTTTTAACCCAATAGCTGATCCCAAAGAGCCCACAATGCAGACTTTTCTGCCCAATTACAAAATGCCACCCAAACCCATGAAGAAGAAGGAAGAAGAAGCATGAAGAAGAAATCCAGGACAACACCCTGCGCCCTCCATCTTGCTTTCATCCACAACATACTAAAAATCCCAAACCCTAAATTTCTCACCAAATGGATACACCTACACTACTCTCTATAATCTATTTCACACTTTTGTGGATTCTAGTCTATTTTGATGTCTAGCAAACTTTCTCCCCATGAATGAGGGTCAAAGTCAGTGCTCCCCTGGGGGTCAGGGCACCCCAGAGCAGACAGAGAAATATTCCCAGTGCTCTGGGTTTCCACAATCTGTTATGGATGATTCTTCTCACACCTTGGGCTGACATGGGCATGCCCAACTCCATATTATAGCCATGTCCTTCGTTGGCCAGTTGTCTCTCTATGTTTTGCTTTATTGTGTTTGCACCTGGTGACGGATTGAATATTATTTGCCTGTTTTGCACTGCATCGCTGTCATACACAGACTCAGCAATTTACTGATTTCTTACCTCCAAAAAATTTCAGAACACAGAGAAATATTTTTGAACTGAGTAATGATGTCAGTTGCAATCTCCAGTTCTCACAAACCTGTTTTCTAAAACAAATGTAGAGCTTTTTGGCAATGCTGGTTTGCAAATTCATTTCATATACTTATAAATGTATACATCTTTATTAAAATGTACCTGATTATAAAATATTATCATTAAAAATATCCTATAAAAATGAATTGACAGCTTCTTAGTTTTTTCTTCAAACATGAAAAATGAAAAAAAAATAAAATATTCCTTCCTTAGAAAAGGAGGTTCTGAGCACAAATGGTTTTGTAATTCCATCCTCAAATTCCTGTCCAGTTATGTGTAAAATCTGACCTGTATGATATTCTGTTAATGAATATGTGTTTGTTTCTATTGGACATAGGTTCCCAGAAAGCTTTTTGATCCCAAGACCATGTTTTTTTCCATGCAAATCCTCTGTATCCCTTCCGCCGCAACTCTTTTTATAATTGTGAATTTAATTTTGTATGTATTTTGATGACATTTTCCTTTATTTTCACATTTGCATTAGCAAATTATCTTAACCGTGATCTTGCTTTAGAGGTGAGATTGTTCAGTAAGTTTGCTCAAAGAGGTACCGTAGTTTCTCTAATCACTCCCCTTTGACCTTTCCTCTAATTCATAAATTTGCTTTATTAGGAAATATTTGATCTTTTTCAGGTTTAGTAATTCGAGAAATTGGACAACTTTTTAAGTTTAGCAGTTCATGGTTTCATCGTTTCTTCAAATCCTCAGTTATTGTGGTGAAGACACCACTCTAAGATAACACTTTTTGTGAGTTCCAAATAGTCTTGGGTCATGCAGAAGATTTGACAGAGAGCATTCAATACACTGTTTATGTATTCAGGTGCTATTTGAGTGTGTCTGTGTCAGCCTCTGTTTTGCTGTCCTTTAAAGACAGCTTCTTGCAATTTTGCAGTCTCCCTGTTGTCACCTATAGGCTCCCTAGCTGTTAAATACGTTCTGTCGTGGCATCTCCCTGGGGACAGAAAGCTGGGAAGTTGCCATGATCTCTATCAAAGTTATTCCAAGGCTTTTCTGCGGTGCAGACAAGAAAGGAGAACCAAGTGCAGGCTGCTCTTGCCACAGGTAGGGGTGGGTGAAGGAGAAAGGACACAACTGGGATGGAGAGCTGTGGAGAAAGTCCTGCAAGGCCAGACTCTTACATTTTTTCTACCAGTGGGAGGGAAAAGGTGGATCTGAAACCTATTGGTTTTGCTGGGAGGGACCCCTCTCTGCTTAGGTCCCCCACAGCAGGAGCCAAACAAAAAATCTGTTTGCCCAGAACTTTAGCAGCACGAGTATAAAGCAGGCCCAGTAGTCCGCTGGCGGTGACCTGTTTTCTGTAGGCAGAGAAATGACCCAATCACAACCTCTGTTCTGCTTTTCCATCATTCATCACCAGCATTGGTCACTTGCAGGAGTAAACCTGCAACAGAAAGAAACAGGATACACATGAACCTCTGTGTCTGTGAGGGTGCTCTCTCATCAAAATAATGATGCATCTTGTAAAGCAGAAATCCCAGTGTTTCTGGCTAAACTATTCTAACAATAAGGTTTGCATTGTCAGAGCTGTCCAGTCGTACAATGGGGATCAACAGGCTGTGTCACGATGTAAAAAATGGGACCACATTCATTTGGGAGCCTGTGGAGTTGGTAAGAATTTCAAATTTTGAGCCCAGAGAAAGAGATTTGATGTCAGTCTTAACTGAAAAATTCCTTCCTATTAAAGGTTTGGGAAACTGTAAAACAAGGCAGCATTTCCATCTTTCTCAATAACTTAAAACATCCTTCTCCTCAGAAGAGCCTTGAAAATTAAAAATATTTTTCATTAGAACAGGATGTGAAGACAGAAAGAATACAGGTTTCCAAGAAATCAAAAGGTCTTTTGAAGCCAAAGACTCATGGAAGGTTAGCAAGATATACCCAAAGAGAGGACATGCATCCTGTTAGAAGCAGAAGTTACCTCTTATCTCCTGAGACTTGAGATTACAGTACAGAATGTCCAGTTGTGCCTCCTTTAGTACTTCAGCCTTTTTAATATTTGTTTCGGTGAGTGTATCTATCTGGCAAATCCTTATTCCTTCATAAAAAAAAAAAAAAGAAGCTGGACAAGTTATTAAAGTACAGAATGAATTCATGGCTATTATATATGGAAGACAACAACGTGGCTTTGCAAGCATATTTGCCCATACAGTATTAGCTGTAATACTATAGATTGTGCTTTGAGTTCTGAATGATTTTGTAGTTCTGCAGCAGGATGCCTCAGTCCTCAAGATAGGACTGAAATCTAAATGATTTTGTCTAGCTTGTGAGTCATTTTAGATATCTGCTCAGAGATTACCTGCTCCACAACCAAGCATTACCATAGAGTTTGTGGAGGTAATAAAGACCCACATCATCAATAGTGGGCTTGTCTTTTTTTTTGCACAGTGCAAACTACATATTAGTACATTTACACTACGTATTAGTAGAAAATAATGATTTCAAGAATGTGTCTTGATCTAACCTTCAGACTAGATCCCTACCTGTCTTTGAATTGGTAGGTTTTTTAAATACCTGTAGTAGTCTTGCTAAATCATTAAATATGGACAACCCAAAGCCTGGACAAGGCTAAGTCAGAGTTTCAGTGTCCTATTCTGTTCAGTGAGGTAGCTTGAAAGAAAGTTAACTTTACAACCAGAAGACTTATTTTGAATAACAGAATTAATAATAATAATAATAATAATAACAACCACAACAGCAACATAGACTCTAAATTAGCAGGAAAATGACAGAGCCTCTAACTAATTTTTAATTTTTTTCTTAATCTGGAAAGCTACAAGCAAGTCAAAGACTGGGAAATTTAAAAAAATATTTTAAAATCCTTTTTTTAATTCAAGTTATGTTTCCCCATCTCTTTTCTGAGTGACAGAGTCTTTGTGCTCAAACCCTGTCACTCTAATGAGTTTCAAGACTTTCAAATGGCACTATCTAAAACTGAAATCAACATATGGGGGAGGCAGGTGGTCATTTTCCTCAATAATGGGATATGATATGAATTCATTTAGAGTACTAAATTGAATAGCAATAGGTTCCAAAATACAGAAGCAAAACAAGCACAACACTTTCCATGTTTTAAATTACATTATTAGGGCTGTTTCATGGATGGATCTGTCAGTGAAGAGATACTATCTGTTTCAAGAGAAGTAAAGCTGCAAAATCAGTGCAATTATTGATGCATTTCTGAAAAGACCCCATGACAATAAAAAGATGGGCCTCAAAAATACATTATAAATTAACAAGAAATAGGAATTAAATTAATGATAACTTTCAGGCACCATTCTGTACCTTATGGTCCATTATCTTATCTGGAAATGAACAGCATCAACTAAAGAAATTTGTCACATCTATCAGAAGAGTTAAGGTAGCTTTGCTGAAATGCTTACAAAGAAATAAGAAACACAAAGAGCTCCTTAAAGTCCTGCATGATTTATAATCTTCTAAATTTTTCCATGTACCACATTATGTAGTTCGCAGCGAACACTGTAAGAAAAATCACATGGTTCTAAATTCCATTACAACTTTTCATCAAGTCATTCATAATTGTCTATCTCGAAGACTCTAGGAGATACTGTTTCCATTAGAAGGCTATTTTGTGCTCTCACAGGATGCCCTGGCCAAAAATTTCCTTCTTTTAGAGAACTCAAACTGAGAGGTGGAACTATTTCACCCAGAAGCACCCTTTTCATCCTCTATTCATTTACAACATGCTACTGGACTCATTTCAAGGAAGTGTCTCTTCCATAAATTTGTGCTTAAGTTTGCTTTAGCAAAGTAAGTGCATGAGAGAATTCTTGTGTGTTTGCATTATGTACATAATAATATAAGAAAACAGACTACACATCGTCTTAACCCCTTGCACTGCCCCCCCCACCAAGGCTCACAAAAAGAGCGGGCTTCCTTCTAAGAGAATCCTGTGCTACATGTAGGGGACAAGAAATACAGATGAGGAACTTCTAATAGAAATAAAAGCTGTGAAAAATTTAAGCTCAGGTTTTGGGTTTTGGGGTTTTTTTGATTTTTTTTTATCATGCCATATTACAACATGGTTTTTATTTCTTCCTTCTCTGTCTTATCAGCTTAGCCCATCACTGGTGGTGTCTCAGCTGCAGTTGCATTCCACTCCTATTGAAGATGAGTGAGAGAGGAGAATTGTAAGCTGCTGAATAGAAGCCACTGCCACTTAGTGCAAAATCCACCAATGTTGCCAGTAGAACAGTCCAAAGCAAGCAGCTGCTCCCTTGTCCCTTATCATCTCTGTTCTGCATCAGCTCTCAAAAAACACGCTAACTTTGGCATAAGACCCTGGAAAGGCTGCTGCTGTTATGAAGAGCTGGAAAGTACAGATTTGATCCCTCCCTTCACAGCATAATGCATTTTTGTTACTTTTCATTTTTTTTCTTCTGTGTGATTGTTAAGATCCAGATAGTGAGAGATGCCTCTGTCCATTTAAGGTACAAACACCACCATGTGTCAAAGACAACAACATGGTTTTTATTTAACAATATATGTGTGGTAGAGAGAGGAGGTAAAAATAGAAAAAACAAGGGTAGGGAGGAGAGAGAGAAAGAGTGAGGTCAAGTGGAAGACAGTCATTACCTGTGGATCCAAAGTTGTCCTGTTTGTCCTTCTTCACCCTGGGCCTCTTGGTGGTAGGGTCCTGTGGTCACTCTTCTGGGGTACCACCTTGATACAGTCCAAGTTCTGTATGGGTATCCAGTATGGGTATCTGTATGGGTCACATAACTTGGGGCAGCATGAGCAGTTTTCTCTCCCACAGTGTGCCACAGCAGGAATTTTTGTCTGGATATGTTGACCAGGATGTGCTAAGGAGACATTTTCTCCACCAGGCCTGGAATGAGCATCTTCTTGCTGCAAATTCCTCCCTTCTGTGCTTCCCTCGAGTTCTTCCTGTGGGGCTTATCTTTGAGCAAGTCTTTTCTGTGGCCTTGACAGTGTTTGAGACAGGCAACTGTGCTCTTTAAGTCCTTACAGTGATGATAGTTTGGCTGAGGGTCCTCTGCTTTCTTCTGCAATATTTGCTTTTGCTGAAGTCAGAGACAAAGAAAAAGAAGGATCATGATAGAACTTTTGCAAGGAAAATCTTTGCAAAACTGTACATCTAACAGGAGGAGGAGAACTTCAATCTGTTTAAAATATTGTTATTAAGCATACTGAGTACTTTCCCCATATTTCTAAGTGTCCAGAGCCTACAAGAGAATTGCATGACTAGAGAAAGAAATTTAGCAGCTAGAAGTGAGCAGATTGCTGAATGTTATTGATGTAAATTTTATGGAAAAATGAAAGCACCCCCCTCTACAAATGAATAGAAGAATAAAACCCATGTATTTTGATTAAATAGAGCTGCCCTAACCATTATGCCTACTTCTATCAACATTCATTAACTAATGTTGTGCTTTACTAGCATTCTGTGAAGCATGTCAGACTTTTCATACATCACTTGTCAGATTTCCTGAAAGGTAAATGTACTTTTCTGTGTCAGTAATAATACCTTGAGTTCTGGAAAAGCAGAGTGATTTTTTTGTTACTGCTGTTGCTTTTGTTGATATTAACCATTGTCAGACTCTCTCAGTGTGGTAATGAGGGAGGGAAATTTGTATTTAAAGATACCAAGTAAAGGACTTCTTAAAAGTACCAGGAATTAGGGCGCGCACAATTCCCATGGATTTAAAAATGCTTAGTGTGGTGTTTACTGGTTTTCTTTCATACTATAAATTTTAGTTCACAAAGCCTTAGTAGTAGAGTTAAATATTATGGCAGAAAATGACATGTTTGGTTAATGCTTGGACCCTTGCTTTGCTTTTATTTCTGTGGGCTTTTCCCTCTGTCTTCCTTGGAGACATACCACACAACTCTCTTTCATAACTAATGACAAAATGAAAAAAGTAGTATGTGACCTCAAGAATCCTTTTTTTTTTTGGAGAAAAATAGTGGCATTTTCAAAGCTTTGAGTTTCAAAAGTTTAGCACCAGTCTTTCAAGCCCTGAAGTACTCTACTGTTATATGATGCAGGGTTTTGTTATGCAAAGCGTGCACAGTTTAAACAAGAATGGTTCTACAGAAAGCTGAATTTCAATATGCTGTAGGTAATGTCATGTTTACACAACTGTGTTTCAATAGACTTTTCAATGTCTAATTCTCTTCTGTGTTCCAAGGAGCAAGACTTAAGGCATGATCCTGAGTGTGAATTCCATACCTGAAAAAAATACAAAATTCAGGTGGAGCTAGCTACATCGACTGCATTTCAGACCAGGCACATACATTCAATACAGACAGATCCAACAGGGAACTGCTTCTGTAAAATGTGAGCAATTTAATCCAATGCAGAAACACTTACATATATTAATAGACCATCACAAAGTTAGTTCTCAACACCTTTCAGGATCAGTTCTTCATAGAAAACATCACAGCAAATGTTAAAAGAGTATTCAGATCCAGATTCTGCACTTGAAAATCCATTATTCAGAGTTTCATTATTTTATCTCATTCCTGCCCTCAAAAGCAATGCCATCCCTTTCTGGATTATTTAATCTTCTATAGTTGGAATAACAAGCTCCTCACTTGCATGTTTTCTCTGGTTCAGATATAAGAGGCATGATAAGACCCAGGATTATGTTACCTCTATTCTGGTCTTGGCTGCTATTCCAGTCTTTTCTGGCGTTGCTGGCAACCGTTCTGTTTAAATGTTAGCAAGAACAGATGCTTTCTGGACTGCACTAGGATTTGCTAAAGGAGAAACAAAAAGTTGCATTATTTAATTTCATCAGCTTTTCTACAAAGTGGAACAAGTATTTTGTTACATTTGAGGCCATAATATGACAAGGAGTTACTCTGAAAGAAAATATGACCAGGCAATTAAGAAATGGAACAAAAAAGACAAAGATTTTAGCATATTTGAAAAAGTTTTAAAACCATGCTACTTTTTGTAGGTGTGTACATCATTAGTTGTAAATTTGTTATGCAGTTGGACTGTCCAAGGACTTCGAGGTAAGCATGTGATTAAAAATCTGTAGAGTCTACAAAATCAAAATTCATCTATTCTTACAAATACTTATAGTCAGGTGACACTCTTTTTTTATCCCAAGTATGCATGTAGTACTCCCTTCTCAAGCTGTACGTGCCATCATGTTAATAGTCCCTGTAAGAGTCACCTTTAGTGGCTTTCATTGTTTAGTTTTCTTTTCTTAAAAATCTAATTTATATTAAATAAACACATTCAAAATTACTTTAGACCATCATGCATTTCTCAGCAAACATTCCAATGAAAGGAGAAAACTAATGGCTGCTGCCAAGTCACCGCTGGCCACCAGATCATTTTCAGAAGTCTTTGCAAGGCAAGAGGGGTGAGGACACTAAGTGGTTACATCCAATTATCTTACTGTGGCACGTGTGAACTGTGCATTGCGTTTGCACAGAGCACTGACACAGGGCTGAATTGATGTCTGTATGGTAACTCAGGTGCTATGAAAAGATTTTTCCTGCATGTGTCAGAAAAATCTGCTAGAGGGAGCTTTGCCAATGAAGTTGCATAGATTTAGAGAGAAGATAAAAGGACAACAATGTAAAAAGTGAAGACATTGCAAAGATGGCAGGTGAGTTTATTCAGGGTGGAAGCACCCTCGCAAGTTCCCAGCAGCAGCTGGTGAGCAGGTCTGCACTGATACCACACACTGACTTGCATTGAGGCACCAAAACTAAAAGAAGTCCTGGTTTTCTGCATAGGTTTGGAGTTTTGCATAGTCCTGAAAAATATTATTAAGAATTCATGACAATATTTATGATATTAGCATTACCATAATTGATACATTTCATATATTTAAATTATATATTTGTACAGCATATTGTACATTTTACCTCAGGAAATTGAAGACTTTCTTAAAAACATCAGAAATAATTTTTGAAATGAACCTCTTCTTTGTGGATAGAAAGTAAATGCTTTAATTGCCATTGACACATTTGTACCTGTGTTTCTAGGACAAGAATGTAGAACTGGTTAGCCAAAGTCCATTAAGTTTTCTTGGGGTGAGGAGGAGGAAATTGAAAAGAAGACCCACTAGTATGAATGCTCATATGAAAAATTACTCATCAGAGAAATTAAGAACTGGTCTAGAAAGAGGAGGAAACAGTACTTTTGCAGTTCTTTAGTGTATAAATTTTGCATATGTGGCATTTTGTTTGAAAAAAAAAAGGGCCTCTAGCATGAAATTTCTTGTTATAACAAATCAGCATGCAATCAGCAAATTCCATTTTGTGTGGTTGTTTTCAGCAGTAAAATGTGTTTAATTCTAAGATGGTATCAAACTATTTCTAAAATAATTGTTATGTTATCTGGAGAAAAAATAGCTCTCCCAGTGTTTTTTTCATTTTGAGTGGTTAATTTTTACAAGAGTCTTGCTTTACTTCAAAAGAGTAATACCTCCTTTGAATAGTGCATCTTGTATTATGTGACTACTGAACCTAATCATCCAAGGAAGAAATCTATTCCAGATAAATAAATTAAATTTTAGGAAATAGAAAGTTTTGCTAATTGCATTCATTTTGTAATTTAGTAAAGTACTAAGCATATATTTAAAAATTGATTTTATCTCCATACTGCTTCTATGAAGTTCATAAATTGTGTACCTGCTGACATAAAGGCACACAGGTGAAACCCATTACATTTGTGTATTAGTAAGGAAAATTGCATTTTGATTGATGCATAAAATGAGCTTCATCTCCTAAAATGAAATATTTGCAGTGAGTCTACTAAATACCCTGCTAGTTTGCTTATAATGTCAACCTTTTAAAAATAATTAATAGGACATGAAACTGAGTTTATTGATTAAGAGTGAGACTACCCAGGAAATAAAGGAAAATTACCTCTGTAAGGTTGAAATACCAACAGTTCTCAATTCCAAACATGATATAAGAAAGAAAGGCTGAAAAATGCTAAATATTTTAATAGATATGCACAGACTATCAGGATTAAATTCTCTATTAAATTTGTAAACAAAAGCAAGTCCAGTTCTGATGTTTGAGTTTCATTTTTTAAAATGTGATTTGGCTTTCTGTATGAATGATTTAATCTGTTCACAGATTTATAGCCAGCATTCTGAATTTCTTGGTTTTCTAATAACAAAAATCTTTTTGTTCAGATCAAAAGTTTATGATCACAGTTACTTGTTCCCACACACACAAAAAAATATTAAAAAGAAAAGGAAACAAAAGAGGATGAAATGCATAGCAGAATTATAAAATGGCCAGTTTAATGAGTTTCTTCATAAGCATATTTAAACAAGCAAGGAAAACTGAGAAACCCATGGACTTTCTATGGCGAGCAATATTTCTCTAATAATTTTTTTATTGTAGCTTGTTCCTCATCCTCTTCTCTTTTCTTCTCTTTTCTTTTTTTCAGTGTGAGTCCTTTAAATGTTGTGTTGCCGCTGGGTTTCTCTTCAGTACCGCCAGCTTCCTTATTGCTCAGATCAGCTGCTGGTACTCCCTTGATAATATCCTAAGATGCCATAGAGAGCTAACCTGAAGAATAGCTGCTGTACCTTTAACTAAATTTAGCTGCTCCACCTTTAACTTACATTTTTGATATTTGCTCTGTTGTGTTGCATCCAAAGAGAGGCCTGGGAAGAAAGTTGTCAGTTTGGGTCCAGGATTCAGGCAGGAAGGTATACAGTCAGTATTGCTCTATTATATGTCACTATAGGGAAAATGGACTGACAAGTAGAAGGATAGATCAGAATATTTCATCCTCCCACCACAGCCCCATTATCCCCAGAATACACTGTCTCAACCAGAAACTTAGCTAAAGGAAATGACCTCTCACTGGTCCCTGATTTCTCTGGGACTGAAGCACTGTTTTGATATCATAAGGAAATCTCACTTCAGTAATCAATATTTTAGAATGACTTACTACCTGAAATTTGTAAGGAAAGAGCAAAACTTGGGAAATCTGTATTGGAATTCAAGGCAGGAACTGTATCACAAGAACAGGTTGCACAAATAACACCCTTATTCTCTGCTTGTAAAAGCTGACAATGATGATTGCTTCAGCCTTGCAAAACATTGAACAAATACATCCTTGAGACCCTCATAATTTAGGCCAACTTTCTTTTCTGAGAGAGGTCAGTGACACAGATTTTAACTGTCTTTTGTAATGTCTTTTATTTACAAAGTGTTGACAGCTCTATTTTGAACAGAGCAGGCCAAGGCAATAAGAAAGTAGTTCCAGAAAATCTCACCTTACGTGCTACGAATGCTTCAGGTTTTGTAGGTGATGGATTACCTTTTTAATCTCAGTCCCTTTATTTTTGCAATATACCTCTAAGATGCAAAAGCATCTGTGATAGAAGTCACTGGTCATAACTAATTTCCAGAGATTAAAATTGTCATTCTCAGTCAGAGGGATTTTTTTAAATAAAATTTGAGATTTTAATAGGAAAGTGAAAAAAACCCGAAAATTATTTAACAGTGACATGATGAATTCTTTTAATTTTGATGAAAATTCTTCTGTGTAAAAAGATGTTTCAATTCTGATAATACATAAGTTTTACCAAATGTATATATTGTCATATAAATTCTCTTTTGAAATGTGTTTGCCCGTTCCTGCTAACTATTGTCAGATCCTAACAGGATCCTTCACATGGGGACAGGTATTTAGCTAATCCTTTTACAATATTATTCTGGAAAATTCCTGTGACCTGCCTATTAACCCATCTGCTATAAACTTCTTTCTTAGTGTTCACCTGGATAAATGACAATTTCTAAGCCCAAATAATTACCTTTGATAGATATGAAGGTGAGAATCAACACTGTACAACAAATGATTCTGTGAAAAGGCAGACTATCATGCTGAATGCTATTACCAGCACTTTATCACAACTCTCTCTTTACAATCACACATAATGAGGTTATTTTTAAGATTTGGATTTGGGATTTTTTTAGTCCAACAGAACGGGCATAATCCCCAGCACCTAACAAATGCTTTAGGTTCAGATCACAGCGTTCCCTCTGGACAATAAGATCAATAAGATAATGAGGTTCCCTTGATAGATTCTGAAATTATTATATTTTTTAGCCCAGCAGAGATCATTATGGCCATCTTATGCAGCCTCCTGCACTTGGGTCACAACAACCCAAGGCAGTGCTGCAGGCTGGGGCAGAGTAGTTGCAGAGCTGCCTGGCAGAAAAGGATCTGGGGGTGCTGGCTGACAGCAGCAGAGCATGACCCAGTGTGTGCCCAGGTGGCCAAGCAGGCCAATGGCATCCTGGCCTGGATCAAAAATAGTATGGCCAGCAGGAGCAGGGAAGTGATCATCCCTCAGTACCCAGCACTGGGGAGGCCATACCTTGAAAACCTCCAGTTCCAGGACCCTCAAATTAGGAAGGATGTTGAGATGCTGGAGTATGTCCAGAGGAGGGCAACAAGGCTGGGGAAGGGTCTGGAACACAAGACCTGTGAGGAGCAGCTGAGGCAGCTGGGGTTTTTAGCCTGGAGAAAAGGAGGCTCAGGGGAGACCTCATTGCTCTTCATAACTGCCTGAAAGAAGGTTTTGGCGAGGTGGAGGTTGGTGTCTTCTCTCAGTCAACTAGCAAGAGGGTGTGAGGACACAACCTCAAGTAGACACAACCTCCCACTAGGGGACGTTCAGGTTGGACATCAAGAAGAATTTCTCTATGGAAGGATTGTCAAGCATGGAACAAACTGGTCAAGGAGGAGGTCAAATCACCATCCCTGGAGGTGCTCAAGAAAGGACTGGATGTGACACTTAGTGCTATGGTCTACTTGACAGGGTGGTGATCAGTCAAAGAACGGACTCAATGGTTTTAGAGGTCTTTTCCGACCTAAACGATTCCATGATAACACATGCCATATAATTCATTCCAAGATTTCTGTCTGAATTTCAGCTACCTGTGGCTGAGCTGGGACTTGCAATGGAAAGTGTAATTTGCTGTTAAGTCTCTCTGTCTAATTGAATGCTCTCCTTCCTCCAGTGATGTGCTCCTGTTAAAAGTATCAATAAATGTATGCACAGTGTAAGTTGAAACGCTTTTGTATAACGGTAAAGTTTTCCTTGAAGCATCTTGGAGGAGTGTTAAGCACTTTAAAGTTTTTTGAGAATTTTGAGACAATGCTTTTTGCTCAGGCAATTGAAATATATCTGCAAGGCAAGAGTAGTTCAAAGTTGCCAATATGAGGAGAGACAGGTGCCTTTTAAATTATTCATAGATCTCTGCTGGCTACCCATCTCTTTGCAGATGGGATTTTTGTTGTTGCTTTGTTGGGTTTTTTCCCCTTTCTCTCTTTCTTTATCCCTGATGGGTTTAATGCATTTATTGCACTCTTAGCTCCATGAATAGATATGAGGAATACAAAGGCAAAGCTTTAACTAGCAAGAGAACAAGAAGTATGTTCTGCTTTAACAGATTCTCTGTCTGTTTATCACTGACAGCTATCTTAGATTGTAAAGGTGCTTCCCAGGAAAGATTTTTTTTTTTCTCTCGTGACTTCTCATTGATGACTATGGCTCTTTGTGACAACAACCCAGACAACAATCAGAGGTGGAAGATAGTTGCCCAAACCTGCAAAATCATTTATTATTATATATTTGATCAGTCAGGTAAAAAAACTACTATTTTTTAGGAGAGAGGGCAACAAAGTGAATAGTTTGCTAACTATTAATTTTAGTTGTATTAATTTTAACCTTGTGCCAGCAGAAATTACTTCACTAATTCTTATCACCAATGTTTCTTTCTCCTCTGTCCTTATAGGATTTATTTTATTCATCAGCCTTTCTTTAAAAAAATAGATTTTGCATTATAACAATGTCTTTTTTACATCCTTGTCTTACTTCAGGTAAAAATACCTTCCAGAATTCTTTCTCCTTTCTCGTCTTGCTCTCTGCATAGTCTTCATCTCTTTATCTATTACACCTCCATGCATCCAGACAAAGAGATGGATCAACCTACTATATAATGGCGCATGATTCTGACATCTGATGTCAAGTTTGAAAAAAAAAATGCAAAGTCAATGTATATTCAAAAAAAATTAAGATCTTGAAAATCAAAATCTCAGTCAAGAAAGGTACCATCCCAAGGTAGGGCTAAATACAGATGCTGTGCTGGAAAGTGTGTGAGAGAATATGCACATGTGAGAAATGTGAACTATTGCAGCTTGCATTTGGCAATGATCAATAAAACAATCTTAGCTGTTGTTAGCTGACTTCCCAGGTCTTCAGATGCTAGGATTTGAGATGGCTTGTGTTTGGATAGAGCTCAGGAAGTCTCAAAGGCTGGAAACCAGTTCAACCAGGTGCTGAATTCCTCAATGTTAGGTTTTACAGTCACATAGGTTCAGAAAGGCTACCTCTTACCTCTGGAAAACTTGGAAATAAATTCTCAATAATTTTTCCACTGAAATACTACTTGGCCTAAAATTGTAGTGTCTTGAGCTGTTCCTTTTCTGTTCTTTTCATATTAGCTGGAGCCACAGAGAACAGAGGCATTCACACATAAACATTTCAGCATTCTATTAATCAAATTTAGTTTCCTTTCAGACTGCAATAGGTAGCTACTGAGACTGTATTTTGGTCAGTTAGATTTTGGGTTTGTGGGTTTTTTTTTAAGGATAATAAAATAAAGGTCAGATATGCCTTTATGTTTTGGGTTTTTTCTTTGCATTGAGACCAAGTATTGTTATAACTTGGATTGGTGTAGAGGCCAGTAAATACTCCCTATTCCATTAGAATAATCTTTTTATATTGTGTTCCTGGACCTGGGGACTGTAATATTGTATTTCATTGAGGAGCAAGAACAGAGAGCAAAACATCAGCATATGCACCAAAAATTTCAAAATAAACCTTTTATCCCTTCAGCACCTTCACATCATAGTACTCTGTAAGTCTTCAGAATATATATCCTTCAAGGCAGTGGCTTACCCTGTCAGTATGCAATAAATTGGTTTTGCCGTCAAGATCTGGATTAGTACTGTAGTAGATATTTCAGGTTTTAACTCTTTTTTTTAGTATTTCAACCTATAAGAAAATATAAATTATTAGAGACTGTGAAGAAATGTCCACTGACCTGAGATTCAGCTTGTCCCCAGCACATTTCACCTAAAAATGTTGTTGCTCCATAGCATTACAAGTGATAGCAAACACACCTGTGCTTTCTTCTTGTCATGAGAAACATCTACATAAACATTGTTGGGGGAGCAGGCAGTTAAGCAATTAAAACTGTTTTATAATTATCCAGTTTTCTAACAAGCAGGGATTCATCATAAGTAAATGGAAAAAAATCAGCTGTTGTTCATACTGACCTTGAGTGCAATTACCAGTTCACAAAGAGCAAAATTGTGTTGTGGGGTTTTTTTTAACATAATATCAAGTGTACTGAATGTACTGTTACATCTAGACAAGTGCTTCTCACATAAGGATTAGATTTTTTTTCTTTGATTTTATTTTCTTGCAAATATTTAAATCTAAGAGGCGTGATACTAATGGAGAAGTATCTTTAAGACTACTCTTGACCTTGAATAATTTGAATGATAATCAAAATCCCTGGTTTTTCAGTATAAGACAGTCTTAACTTTAAATGCAAACTTTATTGAGTATATTGCTGTATATGTTATGTAATATTTAAAGCAATAGGCACAAGACAGCTCAGGTGGTCTAGACCAAATTCTATGGCTTTTTACCATATTATGTGGTCACAAGCAAACAGAATGGGCTGACCCTGGCTGGATGCCCACCTAAGTCACTCTACCCCTATCCTCCTTAGTTGCACAGCGGAGAAAAAAAACCTAATGAAAGGCTCATGGCTTGAGATAAGTGTCAGGGAAACATCATTCACCATCACAAACAAGACATACACAGCTTGGGTAAATGACCTGAATTTATTACCAATCAAATCTGAGAAGGATAATGAGAAATAAAACCACCTTCCCCCTACCTCTCTTTTACTCCAAAGTTTAATTTTTTCCCAATTCTCCACTTACTCTCCTGCAGCAGTGCAGGTAGGTGGGAAATGGGGGCTATGGTCAGAAGCTCACATATGAACTGCTCCAATGTGGGTTCTTCATGGGGTCACAGCCTCCTTTGGGCATATTTATCTGCTCCAGGGTGGGTTCCACAGGCTGCTGGTGGATCTCTGTTCCCCCATGGAACTCCATGGGCTGTAGGGGCACAGCTGTTTCACCACAGTCTGCACCATGGACTGCAGGGGAATTCCTGCTTTGGTGCCTGAAGCACCTCCTTGCCCTCCTTCACTGTCCTTGGTGTCTGCAGAGCTGCTCCTCTCACATATTCTCAATTTTCTCTGCCTGCGACTGCTCCTGTGAGGTAACTTTTTACCCATCTCAAATATGTTATCCTGAGGCACTATCACTACTCCTGATGGGCTTGGCCTCAACCAGCAGCATGTCCATCTTGGAGCTGGCTGGCACTGTCTCCATCTGAGACAGGGGAAATTTCTGGCAGCTTCTCACAGAAGCTGCCTTTGTAAGCATCCTGCTACCAAAACCTTGGCACCAAATCCAATACAGCAAATCATTTAATCCTTCAGTGCCTATGTTTTTTCATCTAACAATTGGAAATAAGTACTGCCTTTCTCCTGTTAATCGTGATTACTTAGGTTCTTATCCTAATAAGTGAACTGCCTGTTGGTATGTTTTACAGTGTTGATCACATTTGGTCACAGACCTCAAGGAGAGATTTGAGCGGACAAGAGAATTTTCACTAGAGCTGTAACATTATCAAAAGATACTTGATACTGCTATTTTTCACCTGTGTCCCACGGTGTTTTCACTCCTTTGGGGACTTCAGTAGTTTCAAGTACAACAGATGCAGTCATGTGTACCACCTGCCTGTAAATTTGAATTCAGATATGATAGCAAATCATCTGTCCATCCCTATGCAAGTTTATGCTGTTGCCCACATGCTCTTTCAGGAAATTTGCATGTGCTAACTGTAGGACTCTACATGAAGTTCGGTTTTCCCAGATGAAAATACAGTCTAATATTCCAAGTTTTCATGAGTAAGCAAAAACAATGTTTGATTGTTGCCTTTCTTTCCTTGGATGTATAATGCACGGACTCTAAAGTAGTGAATACTTTGATTTCCATGTTAAAGCTTTGTATTTTTAGAATTATGTCATGGCTGATAATCAGGAACACTGTCAGAAAACCAAAAGCACTGTCAGTCCCACTCAAATTAAATGAATTTTAAAATTCATTCATAGAGGCAATGTTTTTCTTTACATTTGTATTTGGTCAATTAAAAAACCCACACTTCAATCAAAAATGAAATAAAATCTTTCCCAAAATACTGAGAAACTAAAATTGCTTCTTTTCTTGACTGAGACAAATCTAGTTTCCTCTGTGAAACATGTAAGTAACAATGAGTTTTTCTTCCATCTTGCTAGGTATTATGCCAACACGTAATCTAACTTCCAAACATTGTAAAAATGAACAGAAATCACTAGGTGCATTATATATGACTGAAATTTATTTAAGAATAAATTAGGTGCACAAGGCCTGTCTACACCACAAAAGCTTTCTTCTACTTGAAGATTAACTTAAACTGGGCAGATCCTTTTCTATGAAGTTTGTATAAAGCAAGGCAGAGTCTAACCTCTGCTTTGCAAGAGTCTTATGTGCCTCTCATTTGAATGTTCATTCAGTTGTGCAGACTGATGCTGGGGCAGCTCTGCTATGGTCAGCAGAGTGACACTGTTTAAGCCAAGCAATCTGGGATCCTATATAAAAATTCTTCAGATGAATACTGGCAATAACTTTCCTAATGGATTCTAATTGAAACAGAAAATGGAATTTATTAAACTGAACTGAAAGCCCATTATAATATTTGGTTTTCTTGAAGTTTTGTATAACCTATTAATTCATTAATTAATTTTTAATTGGCAAAGTTTCCTCTAGCATAAAACTTTTCTTTCAAGTGGAAGTCAATGTAAGTCTCTGCTTTTACATGACTATCAATTTTTTCTCAAAGCACCATCCTTATTCATACTTGAGTGAAAGGTAAGCTGTGAAATCAGTCTGTAGGGAACAGACCTTTAGTTTTTTTCTCTTTTTGGTGTCCCTATTAGCAGTCTAAAATGTTAGCAATTTTGAGGATCATGCAAGTGTGGTGTATTCAGGAATCTATCTTACATGCATAATGCTTGAACATTTGTACTAATCCATTTTCTATTCCACCTCTACAGAATCATATTTATTTTTGTACAATTTACATAACATTTTCTTATATCTCACTGAACTACAAAATCATTAACTGAAGGATTGTATTCTAGCTTTTTGAGTAAAAGACTTGTAGATTTTGATGGAATTTGAGAAAAGAAGGTAAGCACCCAGTTTTTTGGCTCTCTGAAAAATTTCACAGCAGCTGGTGGACAGTGCAGGGGATGTGAAGATCTCAGAGAACTGGACTGCTAACATTTTCTTCTTCCAGCTGTATGTCCAGCCTTGGGGACATTAAAAAGACAACTGTTATCAGTCATATCTAACTATAACCCTGATGTACTACTGCTAAATGGTAAAGGAATTCCTGCTCTGGGCTCCAAACAAGAGAAAAAGAAGGCAAGGTGAATCAGTAGGAGCGGCATGAAGTATGAGGGATGAAGAAAGAACCCAATTAGGCCTGGCAAAGAGAAAAAATATCATATGCTAAATATGGGTTAGACATATGAGGAAGATTTCTCACATCATTCAAGACTTTTTTGAACCAGTTAGCTGTAGGAGAAATTCTGTCAAGAAGTAATACATGCAAGATAAATAATAACATGGCATATCTTATGTACAAAAAGTTGTGTCTAATTATAAATTTTTCAGGCAATATAACAAACCAATCCTGTTCCACAATATCATGTGCAGAAAGCTCTATGAGAATGTAGTTACAGCACAAGGTTAAAGCCTGAGCTGTGACCTTCACATCAAACCTGAGGCAGAAGGGACTTTTAACTCTGAAAATGGAAAGCACTGAGGACTTTCACAGCCACCATCATTTTTGAATGTTGTGTAACAAATATAGGAAGGAGCCCAATCTGCTGTGAACTCAGCTGAGCATTCCCTTGAGCCCTAGGAGTGGGCTTTATTCCACAGTGTGCTGCAGAAAATGATGAAAAGACTTTTCACTAATATGATGGCATAAGTCTACACATTAGTGAAATAATACTGGCTGCTTGCGGTCTTTAATAGAGCTTCAAAACAAACAGTACAAAGTAAGATCCTGGAATAAGCAAGGGTATTTATGTCAGCAGTGATTCTTTGACTGAGGGTAGATACATATATAAGAGAATTAAGTGATCCAGTTAAATACCCATTGTTGCTATTCTTTCAGGTGGGAGAGTATATGTAATTCTAACAAGCTGGAGCTGATGTGGTCTACATTTCTATGCTGCACAAAACTATGAACCAAAGATACTCAAAATCTAACTTCTATGACTATATTATGGAAGGACTCTTAACAGACACGTGCACACGTGGTAAATGGGTCACTAGTGTCTAATGACAACAGATGTTAGTTCTTTGCTTTCCTGCCACTGAAATGCAAATTATACTTTCCCTTCAGCCTTATACAGTCAAAGCTGGCTGTAAGCCCACAGGTCCTATTTAACTTGATACCATTCTCTGCAATTTTTGCAAGGGAGTATAATCTTTTGCTTTCAAACCTCTCCCCAGCAAACAGGCAAGAAATCATTTGGTGGATATTCAGTTTTGTGATGTTGTGTTCATCTTCTGTGATCAAGTTCTGTTCTTTCTTCTTACTTTAAACAAAATTCTTTCAATTCATATGATATACAAGGTAATTTTTTCTTCTGTTCTTGTACAAAGCACTCCAGAAAAAAAAAGCAAAGTGTAATCAAGTTGTGTAGGACTACATTAACAACTTTAATGTAAAAGGAGGCACAAAATGTGCAATAAATCACCTGGTTAAAGCCTGAAAACTGCTTTTTGTTTATACATTTATTGATTTTTTTTTTCTCTAATCATGTCTAGCTCCTTTAATCATCAGTTGCTTGCTTGCCCCCTATTATCCAAAATCAACGTAATAGACTTCAGCTAAACAATAGTTGCAATTTATAGAGTGACAAGGAATGCCTTTTATCCACCAGAGAGACTTCTTCCAACTTCAGGAAAGGACAAACTCTTCAGATGTTTTTCAGTCTTCATGAAAAAAATTGCAAAGCAAAAAGAAAACATTTCCCTATAAACCATTGCTGAAACAGCCAGACGGGGAAGCAGCTATTGTTTCATGCTGATTTTTGTTGGTTTTGCTAAAGTAATTACATGAAGGGCAGGGTGGGCAGGATGTAGGGCAAAAGGTTATGATACTGTCATGGCCCAGAGTAAATGTATTCTCCTGAACTCCCCCACTCATGCTGCAGCCTTCTTTATTTTATAACATGGAAAAGCAGCCCATGCATAAATTTTCTGGTGTAGACAGACCTGGTTAATGACAGGTGAGATAGTTCCTAATTTCCACTGAGAAATGTTGATGAGTGGGTAAGGATGGTCATTAGTACTGAATGTTAGGACTGCAATAAGCGTCTTCAAGTCCAACTCAGCATCAAAGGCTAGTGTAGACTTGAGTACTTTCTGCTTGTGCATTTTTTCCATGTACCCAGTCACACTGCATGATATTTAGAGAATTAGAGATGCTAACATGCTCACATTTCCCCTTATTCCTTTTCTCTTCTTACAAGCAAATGCTAGTTGAATAAAATGTCAAAGGTTTCATGTGTGGCTTTTAATATACATTTCTTGATTTGTTGGTTTAGTTGTTTTTTGGTTCTTTTTGTTTTTGTTTTTTTTTTTTTTTTAATAAAGCCAGTGCAAAAACAAAGTGAAAACCTACTCAGTATTTCCTTCCTTAATGTCCCTACATGTGTTGACTGACAAGCTGAAAGTGTGGGTGGGCAAAAGAAATCTTCACTAAAATATTTCTCCTAGAAATGCTTTTCTAAAATTTTTGAAACAGCCTCAAACAAAAATTACTCCCAGTAGTGCTCCAGAGTTGTTTGAATACCCCACTGATTATAATTCCCCAGTATCTATTGTTTCATCATTACAGCATCAGGGAGAAATTAAATAGCTCTTGCCATGTATCTTATTCTATTTCCTTCATTTTATTTCACAGGTCATTTGCAGTCTCTTGAATGTGAAAGGTAAAAATCTTTATTGTGTAAGCAGAAGCATGGAAATAAGGTATGAAAGTGGATCAGAATCTTGAAAGACAACACTTTTTCCTTCTGATTGCTTTGGTAATTGCTACTTAGGGCTCTTCCTAAGTAATGCTGGCATGCTTATGATGACAGTTTTTGGTAGTAGCTCTTAGGATCCTCATCTTTCAATTCCCACTGCATAGTGTACTGCCAGCAGAGAACTATGAAATGGTTTCTGCCCCTAAGAGCTTATACTGTTTTAAATTGTGATTGATAGAATACTATCAACCCAAGTGCTTTCAACTTCTTTGGGTCTTTTAGTAAGAAAACTAGATAAGAAACAATAGGGAAGAAGCAACATTTTATTCTGAAATTTTAAGATGCAGACAAAGGTTTTTGTATAATGGAGACTGGAACAGACCAGCTTGCGGTCTTCGGCTTTTCTTTTGGCAATTGATTCAGGAAAGGAGTAATTTGGTACCTGCTTTTCTGAGCTAGCTGTATCTTGAAGGGGCCACCACCCCTGTATTTTTGTGTTTATGTAGTCAACCTGTAAAGAGTAGCTGATTTTATCAGGATTTGTGGTGTGGTTTTTGCCCAGTAGCAATGTAGAAGTGACTCAAAATTTACACCACTGTTAGTCCAGTGATTTAAGTGGATTCCTGGACATACCAGAGTTAATTAATAGGCAGCAGCTTACTCTCATATCAGAATGAGCAGAGTAGAGCATGTAGTCCCCTTTTAGTAGAACAAGTGATACTCTATGTTGTCATTAAGGCATACAGTTTCTTATTAAAACATTCTATAGAGAAAGAGAATAAATGATATATTGTAAATTGATATAACTAGAAGAACAGTCAACATGAACAAACCATAATTAAATAACCACCTTTAAAAAATACACAGGATGTAGGAAATAGGATGATCCAGGTTAAACAATGTGTGAACATAATTTCCCAGAAAGTTATATATGCAAAATCAAACTTGGCAAAGTATATTTATATTTCTTAATAAGAAAGGAGGAAAATGTGTATTGAAAACCGACAGAGTAAAACCAACCATGAAATTTCATGAGTTTGAAGAAAAGCTACAAAAAGCCACCAAACCAACAAAATATCAAAATATATTATCGAGCAGAAATGAAACAGAGTTCTAGCATTCAGCTAGAGATTTTCACCCCCCTTACACACATTCAAAATCTGATCCAGATAGGCTGCCCTCATCATTCTTGCCTCTTAATATTGAGAGCTCTGCATTGCCATTCCATAGAGAATTTCATGGAACAAAAATCTCCTGAGAAACAACAATATCTTGAAAGTCTTCAAAGAGAAATAGAGAAGTTACCTGAACAGAAAAAGAGGTGCTTAGATCTGGGTCCACACATGTGTTTAGGACCCTAAAGAATATTAATTTCAATAGGGCTCTAATTCATAAATTTATTTATGTATGCGTATCTTAATTATTTCTATGAACTAAAGTCAAAGCTACACGCTAGTTAGGAATCCTGTGTTTGGAGAAATATCTGAATAGTCCAAGGCATCAAAGAGTTCCAGTTCAATTCTATATGCAGGAACAGGTGCAGTTACCATATCTCTACCAGACTGATTCAGTGATAGATGAGACACGCCTCTCCAGGCCTTTGGGCAGCTGGATATAGTATCTTACTTGATTGGCCAGAGTTTGATGTGTTTGTATACTGAATTAGATCCCTAAAAGACATTTTTTCCCCTACTCTCTGAATTACAGTCCTGCTACCAAAACCCTTAAGTAGTACACTGATTTCAGATGTCTCTGTATACCCTTTTCCAAAGAGGCCTGTAAAATGTAGATCCAGATTTGATACTGGTTAATACATCAGTGAGAAACAGGAAGAGTCAAGAGCCTCTTTGCCAGAGGCAAAGTCCCATTCTCATACTACTGCTGGTATAAATTTCTGTGCAGACACTTCTGTGAAGTGTGAGAAAGGAAGTGATACCTGCCCTATAGTGGGCTGAATACATCAGTGTGGCACAGCAGTCTCATGAGACTCTGATTGCCTCTGCCCCTGGTTCTCCTCTCCCTCACACTGCTCCAGGGTTACTGCAACCTGCACTGTTCTCGTACAATTTCCAGATTTAACAACGTAATTGTCTCTTTTCCTCTCACCAGCCTCCCTAGAGGATAAAAGCTCCACAGTCTCCACTGCCTCACATCCACTGGGCAGTTTCATTTCAGAGATGACTACCCAGGAGCTGTTAGTGATTATAAGAACATCCATGCTATGCCTGCTGCCAGGTTCCCTTCTGGGCCAGAGTTGAAAAGACATATTGTACACTCAGCAAGAAATTGCTGTTAGCTTAGGATATACTTAGACCAATGTTTTGAGAGGGAATATTAAGAACTCAAGGCAATGGAAAAACAAAGGTCTCTTTCTATCTCAGGAGGTAGAAAAGCACCAGAAGGTGGATATGAGGCTTTTGTAAGCTTTCAGTTTGTGAATTCTGCTGTCTGCATCAAGGTTCTAGCTCTCTGGTATGCAATTTAAATCTCCTCTAGGTGCTTATAATTTAATTGTAAGGTGTTTCACAAACATCTTAGCAGGTGCAAAGAGGACGTGAAGTGATCCTTTTTTCCTCTCTCCTCAGCTGGAACATGAAGAAGGCACTTTATGATCCAATTAGTGCTTCCAGGAGCTCTCTAATTGCATTATAAAGCAACTAAAAAAAAAAAAAAAAAAGCAAATTAGAAATTAGTTTTAAAGCCTGAAAAAAAAAGGAAGTGATTTTTAACTATTTGCCCTCCTGGTAATTCAGCAGTGAGAGGACCCAGCATCCTTATACACCTCATTTTGTCTGTAATTTCCACATTTGTGAAATGCATTCCATTGTCCAGAGCTCTGGAGAGTGGAGCATCCTTTATTAGGTTGCAATCAGAGCTTGAAGTGTGATGGGAAGCTTTGCACCCCAAGTAGCTTGTGACATTAACTCATGTTGCTCATTCAAGGAAACTGCAATGGTGCTGCTCTATCTGTGGCCATTTTAGCCTGCTAAATCTCGGTTCTATTGAGTTTTTATACCAAGCTCGTTGGCACAGTGTCTGAGAGGTATTATATATAATGAGCTATAACATGCTTTCAACTTCAAAGCTCAGCCTCTGTGTAATAATTATCACATCACTTTCCATAACTCTCACATATTTTACTTACTGAGTGGGTGGGAAAAAGATACTGAAATAATATTTAGACTTATGTAGTGCTTTTCAGCTGTAGATAACAAAATATTTTCTGTTGGCAGCTAAGCATTATCATCTCCACTGTGAAGATGGAAAAGACTAAAAGGCAAATAACAGAGATGTGAATAAAACCCCAGCCTCTGATCTTTGGTGTACGGCCCTTCTTATTCATTCAATTAGTGCAGCTCCCAAGTGCTTTTCTTCATTAGCTGACAAAAGTTATAGGACTTTTATCCTCTTTCCAATAAAGGCATGAAATGTGCAAGAGCAAAACACTTGAATATGTCTGTTTTATCTCATATCTGACAGTAATATTTGCTTTCCCTTACACCCACCTGCAGCTGAGCAGAATACCAGCCCTGCATTTTCTGTTTCCATCCATCCCTTTTTTTTTGTAGCTGGGATTAAATGCTGCCCCACGCTGCATAAAAAGGAACAGTAGCAAGACTCTGAGATGAGATTACACTGTGAGCAGGGTCCTCTACCCATCCCCTCTGAAAGAAGCTGACATGACCAAGGCTGGTCTTTAAGCACCTATGTATCCTTGAAATTACTCTGAAAGGGACATCAATCTAATTTAAATAGAAAGCAGTCCTTTTCAAAATTCAGGCACTATGTTACCTGAACCCAGTCCTCCTCTTCCTGGTAAATTTGCACTCATATTTAGGAGAACCTTTTGTTGCATGGTACTGTGTGGTGGGAACCTCCTCTCCTTCTGGATAGCAGGGACTGACTGTCTGTATTGCAATAATAGGAGAAAAGGGCGGCACCTCTGGGAAGAAAAATTCATTGTCAGGTGCCATTTCAGGAAAAGGGTAAGGGACAGCTGACAACTTTCATCTTCTGTGCTGATTTAGCATGTCACACTCCTATGCACTGGCATACCCATGCACACACTGCTTTGAGTATAGCTACTGATAATGCACAGAAAGTCATCAAGAGATTTTACCAGAATACTCTTTCTTTTTTTTTTTTTTTTTACTTCTTTTCTGCAAAACTTCACCCCTGCATTGTCTTATCTGAATTTCAACCCAAAATTCATTCATACTCAGAGCTCAAAACCAAGATTAGTCCCCAAAACCAAGAATGCTGAAGAATGCTTCTCACATTAAAACTCCTTTGATCCAACAAAGAGTGCATCATCTTGTTTCAGATTCTTTCATGGCAGGATCCCAATTTCTGGTATAAAATTCATGGGCCTTAATAAATCTTCCACAGTAATGGTCTGAATTTTAGGAGTTTAACAAACACACTGAGTTTTAGGTTTTATTACAAACATTTCATATAATTAGCATGAACAGATGGCATATGATTCTACCATTAATCATTTGTGTGCAACCAAAATACAGTAATGCCAGTATCTCCCAGAATGCTTCTTTGAAAAAAATACCTGGCTGCAATCCTGATTTCTCTTGCACCCTTCAGACACCATGACTGTAGTAAAATTACTTCTGATTTATCACAGAATTAAACAATGGTAGAATGAAGCCTTTTTCATTATGCAAACTATCCTCAGTTGTTTCAAGACTTACACTGGGTTTTATGCAATGTATAATCAGTTAAAAAAACAACTTCCCTGTGTAGGACAAAAAGGAGGAATATTAATGGAGAAAATCTTTCAAAGCATTTCTGGAAACAATACCCTTATGTATAAAAGGAGTCTTTTTTTGGCATCTCTATGTGGTAATGTTTTCAATTCCAATAGCTATAATAAGAAAAAAAATCTGCCCTATTTGTCAATCTGTCAGGAAATATATTTCAGCTTCAAGCATCATACTCCTGGGGTTTATGGAAATCACAAAACATCTCATTCAGATGAAGAGGCTGAAGCTATAAGCAGTGCAATTAATATCTTCAATTTCTGCCTTCAGCATGAAAAGAAGCTCAAAAGCTTTTTGAATCTGAATCCCAAATGCTATCTAATAGTTCACATCTGGCTTGGGCTATTTAGGAAGAACAACAGTTGTTGGTGTCAGCAGTGCGTTCAGTGACACACTAACCTTGCTTATCCAGGGAGCACAGAGGTCATGGAAAGGTTGCTTGGCAGGTTCATCTGGGTGGAAGTGTAGCAATTCAAATGTTGCTGCTGTATTACTTGGTGATGGAAAAGCCTGCAGCTCCCTGAGAGAACACAACCATAGATTACCATGTGTTTCCGCACGCTGGACACACAGAGTACAGCCAGCAAGAGTCATGCTGTTTATTGGCAACAATCTCTGCACAGTGATAAGTTTAACCTTTTTATTTGCTGTTGGCGCTTCAGTAGTACTCAACTCCTCATCTCAGGGACTTCTGTATTTGATCCTATGCAAGCACCTAAACAGGGATAATTAATTCCTTTAAAAAAGCCTTCCAGTCTAAGCTTTTTTGACACATCTGAAAGAGCCACATTGTCTCTTGTGTTGCGTCTGTGAGACTCTTGTCTCAGATAAATAATAGCTCCAAGAAAAGCTCAGGAAAGACAATGGCAATTGTTATTTCATTACTGCAGCTGGAAACTTGATCAGCCATTCCAAGCAGATATTCTCTCATATAGTCACTTTACTTCAGAGTGTTTCAGAAGGACCCAGATCATATAAAAAGCATGATACCATAGCAGAATGTTGTACAGAGAGAGGAAGAGAGTCACTGAAAATTCCACAGAAGTCTTGGTAGCCTTCTTTGCTTGGAAGGCTTTCTTCTAACTTGTTAACTTTAAAACAAAAAAAAAATCATCCTTTCTCCCCCACCTTCTACCTCCAAAAAGAGGCCTGCCTTTCAGCAGAGAAATGGAGAAAAACATAGATTTGTATAAAGATTAGTTTGTTCCACCGAGGTAGCTAAAGTGACAAAGGAATTTGGGTCACATTTGAGTCATGGATTTGCACTAGGAAAATGAGTGGTGCCAGCAGTGGCTTTCAGGACCCTACTAAAAGAGCTCTTATCAAACAGGATTTGTTGAAGTGTAGCCTTGCCTTGAGCAGGAGGCTGAACTGGATCCCCTCCCAAGGTCCCTTTCAACCTGAACTATTCTATGTTTCTAAGAAGTCATGCCAACATTCAGGTGCCTGAAAAATGGCAAACAACCATGCAGTAATTAATTGTTTGGCACAACCCAAGCAGAATTCTGTACCTCCCATGGCTTTTCTTCCCTTCTGACCAGGCTTTTAAACAGCAATTTACGTTTTAGTTATTCTGTTGTAACCACATCTGAAAAAAATGAAGGGAGAAAGGGAGGTAAAAGAAAACAGCTTAGATGGTCTTGCTCATAATGAAGAATACAGATGCTGTATTACAGTGTGCTGTGAAATGCTCTCCACGAAAATGGTGCATGACAGTAAACCAAGCATGATTAAAAAAGCTGCTAACAGGCACAGGCTTCTTAATATTCCTGCAGTCTACAAAAGACAAATGTTTTCCCAATTCATCTCTATTTAAATGTAATAAAGCAAAAGAGAGAGGGAGAAGGAAATGTGTGTCATCTTGGGATAAATGTCTTTCCCTGAACACCAGAAAAACCCACTGCCAAAGTTTGCTGCCCAAAAGCCATCAGGAGGTTATTTCTTCACCGTGTTTCAAGCTTACTGAAAATACCCTTTTAGTCAGTGTTAAATTTATCTCATGCTGCTACAGAGAAAGCACCTTTGCAGCCAAATTTTGATCAGAGGTGTGTCTTGTCTGAGCAGTCACAGGACTACAATACATGAAGGGGCACTGAGCAGTAGAGCGCTCATGCTTCTGAGCTAGGACATGCAGTTACAAAGCACATAAAAGACTACCTAGGGAAAGCCTAACAAACTCTTGCTCATGGCTATGAATAGCAATGAGAGCAGTGTTGAAGGGTATTGTGAATTTTTTTTTTCCTTTTGTGAATTTCCACATTTAAACTGTACTGTTTTATTTACTTATTTTGTGCATATGGCTAAATCCCAGCAGAGGGTGACCACTATAAGCTTTATGTCCTCTGCTTGTTTTTCTAAAAATATTTGGGACAGCTGGAGGAGTTAGGCTGGATCCCTATTGCTTTGTCACTGGTGCAAAGAGAGTGTGAAATAAGGCCTTGAGGTCTTGATAACTTTCAGGTACAGTCAATCACATAATATATGCACACATACCACATATATACAGGTGATTATCACATAATCAGCCATTCAGGTACTGAATATTGAGACCCTGGGTGGTACTGTTTAGCCAGTCTATCCAAGGCTGGGATCACATCAGAGAATCAGAGAAGAGTTTGAGTTGGAAGGAACCTTAAAAATCATCTATTTCTCTCATGTGGCCACAGCTACTTTTTACTAAATCAGGTTAGAATCCTATCCAGCCTGGTCTTGAATATCTCCAGGGGTAAGGAACCTACAGCTTCTCTGGGCAAACTGTTTCAGAGTCTCACCGTTCTCATAGTAAAGAATTTTTTCCCAATATCTAATGTAAACTTACTCTTTTTTAGCTTTGATCCATTGCTCCTTATTCTGTTACTACATGTCCTTCTAAAATGTCTCTCTCTTTCTCACAGGTTCCCTTCAGGTACTGGAAGGCAGAAATTAGGTCATCCTAAACCATCTGTTTTCCAGGCTGCATAATCCCAATTCTCTCAGTTTTTCCTCACAGGAGATGTTCTCCATCCCTCTGACCATCTTGGTGGCCTCTTCTGGACTGGTTCCAACACATTGATGTCTTTCCTCGGGACCCCAGAGCTGGATGCAGCCCTGCAGGTGGGGTCTCACCAGAGAGGAGCAGAGGGGCAGAATCCCCTCCCTCACCCTTCTGGTCACGCTGCTTTGGAGGCAGCCCAGGACACGTTTGTGTCTCTGGGCTGTGAGTGCCCATGGCTGGGTCATGTCCAGCCTCTCATCCAGCAGCACCCCCGGGTCCTCCCCAGGGCTGCTCTCCAACTGTTTATACCCCAGCCTATATATTATCTTGTAACCTTTGTACACAGCAGATCAACTCATTATTTAATAATAACTTTGATGGGTTTTCTCCAGAACATGTTAAAGGCCAAAATTTGCCTACACACTGTATGAATGAGAGCGGAACAGGCAGCCTAAACACAGCTTATAAAAGGGGTGGGCTAAATTTCAGTTTTTACTCTTTAGAGATGTCTGTACTGTCCCCATTTCTCAGTGGAACATTTTAGCCAGGGAGCATATGCTGGAAGGAAAATGGTATCCAACAACAGAGAAATGGAATTAGTGCTGGAACACTAAATATACACTAACTGAAGTGCTGGAAGTATTCTGCTTGCCTGGACTCTTCACAGCTTCAGCTGGCCTTACAGAGCCTTTAACTCACCATGGAAAACTGGCAGACATTAGCTCAGACTTTTGAGAGGGAAGCAGTCACACATCATTGCAACACATAGTTTTTTCCTTTTTTTTTTTCCAAGTGAAAAGCTGCTATTATCTGCAAAGAGTTAGAACTATTTTCTTTTGCTTCAAAGGCCTATCTTTCCTCCCTCAGAAAAATGATTGCTTCCTGCTCGTAACAAAATTAGCTTATATACATGAATGAAACACTGTAGAAGTTTAGAGACAAGACTAGGAAATGTCTTGCTTTTCACAGAATCAGAGCAAACACCTGTGATGTTTGAAGTTAGAAAGAAAGCAAGATTTCCTTGACATTTGTATGTTTCCATGAAGATCTGGACTTGAGACAATAATAAATTTTTGTTTTGGTGGATAATAATGATGCTTAAATGGAACCAAATTTTTCCTGAATTATAATTCTTTTTATCAGGAAGTACCACAACATAAGAAAATGACAGTTGATAACTTGATTGGTAAGAATTCAGTCCACAAATAAAAAAGGCAAATTGCCTTTTTTTGAGGTGGCTTGCTCTCTTGGTTAACAGATTAACAAGAAAGTGATTTATGTAGCAGGGTGTATGGAGAGGAGAAAGTGGCTGGCATTCCATCCACATGATAGTTGTCTCCCAAACCTTTCTTACCAGGTATTGAGGCTGAGTCAGCTGCATATGACATTCACAGAAAGGTTTGAATTTATGCCTTAGATCTGCATGGGATGTTCCTGTTCCTTCAAACTCTTTCACATTCACTTTGATAAAAATTAGAAAATACACACTCTTTATATATATGACTCTCCTCTTTTCAGGTGCTGTTCCTTAAAACACTGTTGTCTTTGAACTAGAAACAAGATATTTACCAATCCCTTTACTTGAATTGCATCATCTGTCTACCTGTTGATACTTTTCAAAAATGGGAAGGCTGCAAAATGGGACTTAAAGAGGAATGTGAAAGTCCTTTGCAATAAAAGGTCAAAGAAAACAATCACTTGAAGACATACTTCCCAGAAATACTGCACTTCAGTTCTTGTTGGAGGTCTATGGGAAAAGAATAGAGACCAGAAGAGAAAAAAAATAGAAATTAACAACTATTACTATGATTCTACTCCCTGCACACTTTTATACCTTTAATCCATGGATTTCAAAGACATCATTAAATCTGATTTTATTAACCTTAGGAAATCCAGGAGTTAATTTACAACCACTTGCCAATTTGCAAGTCACTGAAGTGCAATGAAACTGCGCATTCTTCTTTCAGCACTTTCATAATTAAGCATTTGACTAATTTAAATATTAAAACTGTTTTCCCATAATTGCATAATATCAGTTAAATATAAGCAAGACAAATTCATGCCTGCTTAAAAGATCTGAGATCTGTTTTAGCATAAAACCCACTGAAATCAGTGGAAAGATTCTGGGGGTTCTGCCAGCAAGGTCAGAATCTTCAAGAAGGACTGGCACCAAATTTACAGTGTAAGAGCTGGCTTTCATTGCATACACTAAAAGAAGGCAACAAAATTGATTGTTTTTCTCTTTCTACTAACATCATCTGAAATTATTTTAAAACAGAAGAAAATATAAACTGTTAAAATATAGTTATGTAGTTCCTAATTATTTTTACCTCATTTTGCTCAGATGAGACATTGGAAATGGGAGAGTAATTTTCATTTTCTGTTTCTATTCCTGATAATTTTCAGCTTAGATTCATGAACAGAATTCAGATGCTGCCATAGGCTTGTCAGGGAGTTTGTGGTAACATTCTTATCCTTGGAGATACTCAAAACTTAACGAGACAATGTCCTGAGCAGTCTGCCCTAGCTGACCTCTCTTTGAGCAAGGGGAGAATTGGACTAGACATCCTTCAGAGACATCTATCTATCTATCTATCTATCTATCTATCTATCTATCTATCTATCTATCTATCTATCTATCTATCTCTCTATCAATCCTTCTATCAGCTATTCTATGACTCCTTGGAAATATTGAAATATGAATTACAAAAATATTTCACAGTGTAGAAAATATATACTTGGAAAGTTAAATACATTATTCTTATAAACCCTAAATTCTGACTTTACTGGTATCTCCTACTCCTACTAGGAAGAAATTTTATTCCTGTTCCTTGGCATATTTTCAGTTCCATCTTACAATTCTAATAATTTTAATTAGTTTTTAAATTCTCTTGTACCAATGCACCACAAAAAGTAGATGCTTTGAAAAAAATGCAGTGAATTTCCATTGCTTTCATACATTTCTTACACTCATCCCAGTAAGGGCAGATAAGTTCATGCCCTGTCCCTTTTTTGGGAGGGCTAACCTCAAGAGTAGTACACATGTATCTCCCAATTCACACTCAGAAACAGAGGAGCACACAGACAATAATTCCCAAAGCAATGGTGAGGTGCAGGGGTTTTATTCCCTGTGGCATGAAACCAAGTATTCGTTACTTCCTCTCTGTCTCCAGATTTAAAGTGCAGGAATACAATAGCACCAGAGTTCCTCTATGTGGCTTCTGTGGGTGCACAGCCCTGTCCTTGAGTTGGCCCACGGGTAAATAGGACACCTGACTTTCCCCACTGCTCAACAAACAGTCAGTGCAAACTATGCATCACTTGAGATCTACTTCAATTATCAAAATAATGTTTTATCAGGACATGGTTCGTGCACAATCTGTGTCCTGGATCTGTGCATGGGATTTAATTCATCCAGAAATCTGGACTACTTCAAATAGCTTGCCTCCTTATCTTCTCTTAGCACCTCCAAACAGGAGTTCTACTGTCTCCCAGTTAGGAATCATGCTGATGATTCAAGAGCCACCCACACAACAGTACTTATTTTTTTCCAGCAAGCATTGCAATTGCTGATAAGTGTGGGTAAATAATATGACCTGTAAAAGAACACTATGGAATTATGAAGTGCACTGTATTATTACCCATCTGGAAGATTTATTTGACCAATATATCAACCGTCAGGGAACTTGAAGCACCGTCACATGTTTTCAGAATCAGAAAAATTATCTACCACAATATATGTAGGTACTTCATTAGTGCTGAGGATGTGTCATTTTAGCAAAGTATAGGAAAAATCAAAGTCAGTCAGGGGGAAGCAAAACTAATTACTTAAGAGATAAATCTGTGTTTTTTCAGACAAATTATGGGACTTTCCTGTACTAGGGAGACAGCTCATAGCATAAGATCAATACACAGGAGTGTGATGTAAGTTTGGAGCAAAAGTTCAAGTTCTACTAAAGACGTTCATATACCTACCTTCGGTAGGTACTACTGATCACACCAATGAAATGCCTCTGTTCATAGAAATAAAAGAAAATAATATAAGGCCAGCAAGTACTGATGATGTCCTGATTCTTCTTCTTATACTTTTCTTTGAGACATTTAAGTTTGCTAATGTTCAGGATGTTGAGCAAAGTTAATTTTCTTGTGACAAATTGACCAATAGCGGTGCTTGGAGACACACTGCGTGACGGATTCAATTACATAACCTTGTCAGTAAGCAATTTTTTTTGCTTGCCTAAAGTAAAATCTAATAATGAAAAAATATTTCAAGAACCTTAATTTCTATTTTGCTTGGAAGTTCAAAAATGTAGGCATTAGTAGGTTTAAATCAGATTTTGACTGGTGTATACCTTTCTTGAAAATCAAACCTTCACTCTTCAGTCACTGAAGATGATTAGAAAATCATACCCAAAACATAAATATATCAAACTGGCTGTCAAGATTGCCAAGGTATTAGACATTATTAATGTAGTATTCAGTTGCTCTGTTTTTCACAAATTATGATAAACTGAAAATCTGGGTCAATGTCACTTTGTCTTTCAAAGTAAGATACTTTTGGTCCCTCATATGCATGTGATTTGGGGAAAAGTTGGTGGAGATATTACTAATCACTGGTAATATTTATTTGACAATAGAGGGTACGTGTAATTCCAAATGTAATTTCAAAAAGGCTGTCATGAACTTTTTTTTCTCCAAAAATTAAATAGCGCTTGAAACCATGCAACAAGATGCACATGAGATTGTTTACTACTTTCTGCTCTAGGGAACTAATTTAAATACACAATATGGACTTTAAGGGGTTTGTTTATGTGTTTTGGGCTTCTTTTTTCCCTTTGGCCCAGCTCCTAGTTTCAGAAACAGTTGCTATTTGTTGTAAGCACAGGAATAACACACTCACAATTCCACCAGAGACATAGGCAGGTTATTAACAGCTGGGGAGTAAATTCCAAGTCAAACAGTACCATATTGTTTCTGTTCCTCAAATGCTATTTTCATGCATATTAGCAAAATAATTACACTTTCCTTTCACAAGGAGAAATATTTATAACAAGAATTATGATACTTCAAGGAAACTAGAGTCATTGTAGCTAAACCTAACTTGTGTGCTGACTATTTTTCACTGGAAAAGGCTTGACAAAAAGTTTACTGAAAATTGTACTCTATGAAAAAAAATAATCACAAAGTAATAATAAAGTTATGGAGGGCTAATCTCATTCTTTCCCTTTTTCTATTATCTTTGTTTCCAATGATGGCAACTACAGGAAAGAAGCTGTATTAGAGGAAGCTAGTCCTGTAGAGGGTTCGCTAATGCTCTGAAAGAAAAAAAATTCAATTTCTTTCTTTTGTTATTAGTTCTTAAAAGGTATGTACCGAGTCATGCAGGATCCAAGGTAATGGAGTTCCAACTGACACTGCAGTTAGATCCATGGATTTGAGCTTGGCACAAGCTTCATTTCATGCCTACAGAGACTTGTCAATCTGTCAGACCTTTGAGGGTCTAGGCCTGAACCACTCTGAGTGAAGTTTGCAAGGCAGTTTTAGCACCTACATACTACTAAATAATATGCCTCTCCAATGAGCCACCTACATGAGACATAAACTCAAGGTGCCTGTCTGCAAAATAGAAATGTACTTCCATGAAACGACATGAACCATTCAATTAGCTCATGTTTTTTTCTCAAACTGTTTCAAGGACCAATGAAGAAAAAAATCCATTAGTGAGACCCCAATGGTCCCTATGTGATTTTAGTCTCTCTATATATTTAAGGGTTAAGATATGTAGTGGATCAACACTACCCCAGTGTGAATTCACATTCAGATGTCAGCTGAAGGGGGAGAACATGCTTAAAACAAAGTAACAAATAGGGTTTCCCCTAAATTACCCTTTTCTGAAGTTTTAATCAGTATCATTTCAACAACACTTTTCTCATGGCACTGACACACTGCTGTTCTCAACTGAAATGCAGAAGTCAAGGACTGGACCATATTTCTGTCCTTGCCTTGTACACTACAAGTGGTATTAATGACTGGAAGAACACTAAAGTAAATTGATTTCTGGAATGTTGTTTTAATGCAAATTCAGCAGTGTCCATTCAATAGTGATTCCAGCAACCATCCTATACTGGCTTTATACCTATTTCTATCAGAAGGTGCATTTTCCATTCTGTCAGTACTTACAGAAAGAGACCAGAAAAAAAAATAAGACCCTTCCAATTACACTGCAAATTTTATATCACACTTGCTGTATATCATCCATAGAGCTGGACAGGTTAAGATCCTCAGATAATCTCAAGCATCACTGGTTTAAATTGCCTTAAATTGTCCTATGCTGCACCTTTGCCTGTATTGTCATGAGTGATGATGTGTGCCAGGTGCATTCAGACTCATAGTTTTCTGCCAGTCCCTTCTAGATAAATTCAGGTGAGGTGTGAGGATATCAAATGCAGCTAGCACAGCTTGCTCTGCCTGTGCTTGTGTTGTTTTAAAGTTCACCAAGCTATTTTACTGTTCAAAATATCTTGTTAAAATTTGAACCAAGATGTCTTTGTTTAAAATATGTCAGTTTATCTTCATAATGCTAAAGTCCTAAAGCACTAGAAATTTGGGTATCATCTGAGAGGTTGAGTTAGACCTGATCTTGCTGTCTCAAAAATTGTTATAATTTACGGCAATAAAAATGAGGTGCGGGGGAATCAATTTCAATAACAAAGAATACCCTACTTCGTATGAGGGCTACAAAAAGTGTTTCATAAAACAAGTGCTCATTTCACCACTCCTGCAGAGTTGTCTGAGCAGACTTTAACCCTCTAGTCAAGCATGTGTATGAGTGGTCATAAGGATGAAGACATTTTTCTCTGAGCCTATGGTTGAGGGATGATTTAGATGGACTAAGATGACTCAAGATCAGCTTTCTTCCCTGCAGGTGAGGCCATGTGTATAAGTCTTACAGTGCCTGTAACATGGGATGCAAACCATCTTCCTAACATTAAGACTTCTCCTATTGGCACATGCTACACTCAGTAACCAAAATCCTGTGTGAGTCTTTGGGGTAACTAGCTCCTGCTATGTCTGCCTGTGAGTTGGACCCATTTATCTGTCACAGAAAAAAAAAAAACAAAAAAACAAACCCAAAACCAAACCAACAACAACAACAAAGCTCAAAGTTGAATTGCCTTTGTGGCACAAAGATAATGAAGACTGTAGGGTTTCTGAATAGAAGGCGGACAAAAATTTTTAGTGAGAAAATCTGAGCTAGTAGGCAAGGGTCTTGTTTTGGAGGGTTTTTTTCCAGGGGCAGGAGAGGTGAGGAGAACAGGAATTGTTGTTAATATTTAACTAGCTATGCCTTATCATCAGAGAATCATAGCTTGAGTTCTAAGTCTGCAGACTTTCCTCACAGGATCATAAGGAATCAAATTTTTCACAGTATCCTGAATCTGCCGAAGATGAGGAGCAGCTTTCATGAGGAACTACTAAGACAAACACCTTACACTCATATTTGGGAAGTGCAGGTCTCATGTGTGGGCCTCCTTTTTTCAGGGAGTTTACTTGTCCTTTTTCTTGGATCCTACTTTCCCATAGATCTGTTCTCCTGAATTCCTGCCTCACAAGTCTGTGAAATGATTCATCACCCCATAACCTTTCCCACCAAAAAAGTAAATCAATAGGATCAACTCAAACCTTATCATATTTTTTAACCTTAAAGACTAGAAATTATAATGAACAGAAAAGCACATTTTGAAAAAAATCTACAAACACTCTGTCTGTTCATTCTCTCAAGTGGACACAAGGTACTGTGCACTCTGTTCTCAGTAAATGGATGTCTAGCTTTAAGCCCTTGAACAGTCTCATTGAGTTATCAGGACAACTTAGGCACATAAAGTTAAATACCTAAGGTTAAGAATGTGCTTTTTTGGTATATTAATAGCACAGTGACAAAATTATCAGCCATTGGTAAGCACAAGTCTAAATATTAAATGCTTTTCATTTTTCTTTTCTTAGTCATTTTTTCATAAGGAAGGAAAAGTGAAAAATTCCAAAGGCGAAATATTTTGATTGGAAGTTGAAATATTTCAATGGGAAAAAACTTTTCTTATACATCATGACAACTGTATTTTGGTTGCTTCATGGTTCTGTACTCTATACATCCTTGATTACTTTCCTATCAGGAATTTTGATGGAGAGGAAAAGCAATGTATGACAAGAGATTGTTTTCCTTAAAGCCTCTGACCTATGGACTGTGATGGAGGTCAAAGTTAGGTAAATATACCTACTGTAAGCGACTAGCACAGCCTTCCCAACTGAAAATATTTTACCATTTAGAACAGAGTCATAAGCTTCCAAGAGCTCTATGAAGAAATAGGGATTTTTTTGTGGATAGGAAAAGTGTGCTGATCAGCCACACGTGCAAAATGCATATACAAGAGGTACAGCATGAGACACAGTAATTTATTGATTTTTTTCTTGGCCCTCTGCACAGTCTTGAATGACCCCATTTCAAAATATTCTGTGATTGTTGCAATAGAAACTGTCGCAGCTGTCATCAGGTTCAAAATGCCTACGCTAAAGTATCATTTCATCTGGTTTTAGCACAGGTGTTTTTTCGGCAGGCATAACTAAAATGAGGCATGCCCTAAAATCCTTTATTTAGCAGATTGTGACTTGCTGTTGCTGCAGACACCCAGCATTTAATAAAGGGTTTATGTCATTGCTGCAGCTTGAATACATACTCAGAAAGGAAGAAAAAGTTTTTTGCCTTTTTAGTTGTTTCATAGGCCAGTGACCTTTATAAATGACAGCAAATCTCTGCTGAATGAAGGATGAGGAAAAATGGGAAAACATTAAGATATTTTGTCCTACTTTTTTGTGGCATGTTGAAAACAATCACAGTGCCTATTTGTCATGTTCCAGCTTTGTCTCCCTTTTGCAGTAGTCTCTGACAGGCTGAATGAAGAAAATCTAAGTGAAGATGAATTGGCAAAAGTATCACTTCTGGTCTGCCTAATTCTGAAGCAGATGAAAAACATATATAATACCAGGATGTTGAAGTGAAGGAAACATTACCATCAAGGGACTGCAGGGATAAAATAGAAATCCTTTGGGCAATTTTGGCAACAAATGAATAATCTAAATGTGTTTCCCATATTTCAGGATCTTCAGTCTTCGTGCTATTTGTAACATTACAGTAACAAGCAGGCTGTTCACAATGGAAAGGAGTGAGCAAGGTGAACAAACATCGAAATAATAGTTCTAAGAATAGAGAAAATATGGAAAAAATTCCCTAATATCAATATTTATTTGTGCTGATTTTTTTTTTCATGGGGGAGCATCCCCTTTTTTCATGTGTTTCTGTTTTAACTTATTTAAAACCAGATGGAGGAAATACTCACAAGTAGACGACACAGAAAAATCCTTCCTCAGCAGTTAAATAGATGGGATGAATATTACTACTCTTTCATGCAAGAGTAGTATAAGTGAAAATCTAAAAAATTCTGGTGATCCTGGGGAGTGTGACAAGGTCGGTAGGAAGCTGCCCCAGGGCAGTGCACATGCTGCCAGGAGCGTTGTATCTAGCCAAATGCCAGTGCCTGGAGGAAACACCCTGGTGAGCCCAGCTTGCCAGTTTCCCTCTTCCCTTCACTACCTAAAGCAAATATTCAAAGTCTCATAATGATGGTCATCAGGAGTCAGGGGCTAAGGATCATGTTCTGACCATATTCTTTCATTCAGAGAGAGAAAAGAGATATCCAGACCTCAGTCCTGTCCGAGAAAACTGCCCAATATGTTACAGTTTTCACAATGCACAATCATCGAGCTTCCAATGCTGTTTCCTTTGTCCAGTCCAGTGGCAAGAAAGCTACTCAGCCATGCTTGTGCACGCACACAAAAGCTTGCTCTCTCCCTGTCTGTGTAGATTAAAGCTGGAGACACATTATTCCATAAATAACAATACAATCATATATAAACTCTCTGGGCAATTTACTACAGGCAGATTGTGAACAAGACAAGATAAGAAGTTCATAGAGACGAACTGAAAGACCTTTATGCAAATGTTTGACTGTCTTCCCCTGAGTTCTGAGGAAAATTTTTCTACTGGTCTGCATCTAAAAATGATTGAAGCTTAGTTAACAAATCAAGTTAAGAGAATCAAAATTCTGGTTTTATTCAAAGCTGGTTTAAACTAGGGTTTTCCCATTCAGTTCAGTAAAATAATTCTCCACTGATAGCACTTTCAAACTAGACCCAAAACTTTATCTTCTACAGCTTAAAAGATAAATATCACATCTGAAAATAAATTTAGAGCATTAGAACTACTTGAAATTTTTCATTAATTATTCTTGCTCCAAAATTGTCCCTTACAGCAAAAAAAGAGAAAATATTTAAGAAAAAATCTTGATATTGTTGTTGCTGTTTAAAAAAAATTATTGTTTGTGTACAAGGTTTTCTAATGTTTATTGGAAATATTACGGACTTGTTTTTTTCTTTGCTGACCTGATTTTAGCACAAAGAAACATCTGGATATCTGCAGGGATATTTCCAATTCAGCAGTTCAAAAGAAAAAAATGCAGATGCTTGCATTTTGCAAACAAATTGCCAAACCCCCAAAATGGATCTGTTTCACACAGTTTCAAATGTAAATTACATCAAGTAGTTCAAAATGTGTCATGAAACCTCATATTCTTTTTCAGCCACCTGTACAGACTGATGTTACATCATCTCTGCCTTTTTTACAAACTGAATTTCTGCCACAGTCACTGTTATTATGAATTTGCTGCCTGTTCAGGAGGAGCAGTCACAAAGGGAATTTAGCAAACAGAGGAATGACAGTGTCTCATTGAAATTACTCCCCCACAAAATTGGTATGAGGCAGAGAGTGTGGGAGGCACAGAGATTATCTTCAGGTTGTAGATTGATAGGCACCACATGGCCTGATCCTACGGGGCTATGTCTGCGACAGTCACTTCATACAGACAGACCTTAATGTACTCTCTGCAATGATTTCTTCAGGCCTGTAACACCAGGGAATGATGTCACGCAATGCTCTGACGCATGTTTTATTGAAAGAAGTCTGATTACCTTTTCATGGATGCTGATTAAAATTTTGCTAGTGGTTTAAATGGAAATAAAAATTCCTAAGTTAACAAATCACACACAGCCAGAGAAATTTTGACTTTATTTCTAACAGCTTTAGACATACTGGTGTGTCCCCAGTGAGTTCGGGGAACTATTCTTGATTAATGGCCCAAGAAAATTATCATGGGTGGCAAGTATAATATGGAAGTCAGCATTCTGATAGCTACCCTAGTGGGAACAAAATTTCAATAATGTGATATAGTTATGCTTATTAGGCTTATCATCTATTACAAATGAAAGTGGAAGTCCCTGCTGCACTCGTTTGATTTCAGGAACCACCAAGACACTGGGTGAAAGACAGCAAATGAATTTCATTTTTCACACATTTTCTCCAAAGCCACCAATAGTTCATCCATCCTGAGATGACATCCTAACTTGTGTAGGCAAAAGTGTTTTCCTGTGACTAGATCACTCCCAGCCCAGGACACGTCCTTCATCTTTAGCTTCGTGCTCTTGATTTTTCTGGTGGCAGGTTACTTATTGTTGCTGTGTACTCTGCTGGGTGTCCTCCTCTCCTCCTGAAGAACTGTGTGGGGTCCTGAGCATCCCTGTCCTTAGTCCCCGTTTCTCCTTCTTTTGTCTCATTTCCCTGCATTCTCTCATCCATGAGTAAAATTTCACCTCTTCCCTCTGCACTGGTGATTCTCGCACCTTGTCTTCTCTTCTAGACTCGGTTTTGGTCTAGGGCAAAATTTTAACCATCTCTGTAGCTGTTCACTAGCAATCTCAATGGTAAAAATAAAATGCCTATTTTTTGTCACCAAGACCTCATCAACACCAGCATCATTATTGTTCCCACTGTTCAGGCTAGCATGAGACATCATCTTCAGCACAGCTTATTCCTTGGACTCACACATTTAGGGAACAGCAATGTCTGATAAGTTGTCATGATTAAGACAAAGCCTTTCCTGTCTATGTAAGCAATTAAAATTTGTCATTCTGGCATCCTTTGTTTGGGGCCTCAACTACTGCAGGTTACTTTTCTCTGGCTTTGAAAAATGTGTGTTTGCCCTGAGGACGGGCATGCAGAATGCAGCTGCAGACAGTATTTTTTATGCTATGGCACTGTCTGTCTTCACTGCTGTGACAGACGCTTGGCTCCCAATTCTCTGCTGTGAAAAGCATTCACTGCGTCTCCTCATTTGTAAAGAGTACTCAGGCTGGTTCCCAGGGCTCTGCCTTTCAAACATAATTTCATATTGAAATAAAGCTGCCAGTGGTGGCTCAGTGAGATTATCTCACTGAGCCACAGCCATAGTACAGATGGAATTTTCCTCTTTCTGCAGCAGAGTGGTGCCTGGTTAAGACCCAAGCAGTGGGCCATTCAGGTCTCCCCATGGTCTCTTGCCTACTTCTTTAAGCCCTATGGGAGAAGAAAATTTTGCTCTGATGCAGGGTCCTTAACTGTGTACTCAAGTACTACCAGAAATAACTTGGAAAAAAATTAGAAAACTTGCTATGTCAGCACAGAAATATTCTTTCTCAAAAACCCTGCCTAGAAGAGGAGTTGAGGATCACTGTCCGATAACTGTCTAGTTAACACATGGCAACAATTACAGCTTGAAAAATAAGACAAAAGTGAAAAGCTACTTTTTCATCCATCTTAAATTCTTCCACACATAATGAGACAGGTGAAAAATGTTTTACTTGGAGGTACATGTCGCTTCTGAAAGCTTTTAGTCACTAATTACAGAGAGGCTTTGCTTTGTGGCATACTTAATGTCAATTCTTCAGCAAATTCTGGTTTAAAAATAGTTGTTATATTAATTGATATGTGATTAAGTCACCACTTTTTCTAGGATTTCTGTGCTAAAGTATTTTTCTTATTGTAGACCTATTAATGTTAAAAAACAATTATATCTAAGGGGGTTGTTTCAAGAAGTTCAGAATGTTTTAACAAATTAAAATTTGATAAATTTTATGAAAACTATGCTTAAAGATATCTCTATCTATCTATCTATCTATCTATCTATCTATCTATCTATCTATCTATCTACACATCACATCAGGCTGGCCACTTCTCCATAACAGGAAAAGCATCCAAAGATTTTTGTCTTGCCTCACAATTGCAGTGATGAACTAATACCTGGGCTATCCTACAAAGTAGATTTTGTGTTTTTTGACATGTCATATACCCTAATTTTTGTCAGCGGTTAATGAAGAGGGAAAAAGGCTGAATTTGAGGTGTGGTGGTTGCCATTCTATAATCACTTATTCAAGGGCCTAAGATTGTGGCAGTGAAGCTTGTCTTGAATTGTGTGCCTCAGTTTTTGACTATCTAATAGGAATAAAATTGCCTTTCACTACTGTAGTGGTTTAGGTTCACCAATTTGAGATTCCCAGCCATTGCACCAATTAATGTGGTGAGTTCAGTGCTGGCCAAATGTCCATGTACCCTCTAGAATGATTTACACATTCCCTGCTGTGAGACAAGATTAGGAGGAAGGCAAAGCGGGCTCAAAACATTAAAAGGGTATAAAGAAAACTTTATTAACAATAACTAGAGGGAAGAATAATAAGAATAAAACATTTAGTAAAACACTTCTCCTACCCACTACAATATTTTCTTTCCCACACAGAAACAATTCAGTCAGTTTATCACCTCTAGAATAGTCTTCAGTTCACTTTGGGAGAAGAATCTCTCTTGTCATGCTATGGAGACTTCTCCGCAAGAAAACAGCTCTCTTGTGGCTTTTAATTTCCACAAATAGCAGCTGCCCAGGAATCTGCACTTGTGAAGTCCCTCCCATCTCTTGTAGCCTTCGCACAGCTGCATTCATGGGCCAAGTCAACTTATGGGGTACTATTTTAAGGAACCTCATAAGTTGACATGGGCTGTTCAAGATGTGCTGTTTAAGAGCAAAGGTTCTCTTTATGTATCTCTGAGATCATTTCATCTCTGGGAGCAGACGTCTTCTTCTTCTTTCCCTGGGGACAAAGGATCTTCATCACTCTCTCTCTGTTAAAACTTCTCATGGGATCACAGCTACTTCAACATCTGCTTGCTTTAGCATACATGCCTTTGCTCATATCTACAATTTGAATGCTTCTTCCCCCATACCTTTCACTGAGTTAGAGGGAAAAAGAGTCTCATGTATCAATTATATCTTCTCCACAGCTTTACAAGAGCATTTCAGCCTAGGACTGAGGCATCTCCTCAATCCCTCCCATCTGGACCTTCACTTCTTCTTCCTGACCTTCATGTCTTATGTTGTTCTCTCTGTATCTTCACTCTTTCCTTTTCTTTCACTCGAGAGAGAGAATTGATATTTGTAGGTTTCATTAGCTAAAAGAGCTAATATCTCACTTGGGGCCTGCAGATGTGACCCAGGCCGGGTGGCGGCTGAAGCAGTTGCGATGATGAATCTTCAGGCCACACTGGGAGGGCTGTGTCAGGATCTCAGGAGGCCTGACCAGAACGGCAGCAGCCGCTCTGGCCACACGGCTGGTCTCCAGCCCCTGCTTCATTCAATTCCAGCTGCAGGCTGGAAAACTGAAGGCTTTCCCCTCTCACTGCCCAGCAGCCTCTGGGGCCAGGCCCGGGCCCCTCAGGGCCACACGGGCAGCAGGGCAGGGCTTAATGTCGGCAGGATGTTATCAGCCATGGCCCAGCCCTGCCTTGGCTGGGTGCCCCATGGCCTCTCCTCCCCTGCCCAGCCACCGGGCTAGGAGGGGAGGGGGAACTTCTCTCTCCAAAGGGTGGCAGTAAGAGAGTTTTTCCCAGGGTTTGTGCATTTTTAACGTGTATGTTCGCAGAGGCGTGTTCAGCTTTCTAGCGGTTTAACAAAGTGTCAATATTCAAAACTAGTCACTGATTGGTTTTTGTCAGGCACAGAGGAAACTTCTAGCAGCTTCTCTTGGAAAATCACTTCCATAACTGACTTCTTCCCTGCTCACCAAAAAGCAATTAATATAAAACCAGCACAACTACATTTTCTATTTAGGCTGCCAGTTATTTGGAGTGATAATTAATTTAACAATGCATATATGTCATACCTATAATAGGGCTTATCTTGCAGGTATTTCCCAATACATATTGACATATGTATTGATGTATTGACTGCACTACATATTGACAAAAAATTGAGAATTCCTTGAAAGGAAGTTATTCTGTGATAACTTAGAAGTCATGTTTAATTTTAAGCAAATTCCTTGAGATTTTTGTCCTCATTGACCTGTTAGTTCTTCTACAGTCTCTTTGCCTTCAAATAAAATTGAGAGTATTGTTGCTTTTCCCTCTGGCAAACCTGAGCTATATGTTCTAGCTGGCACAGTTGAATTCAACCCCAGCTTCAGTATTTGCCCTAGTTTTTTCTTGGTTACAAAAGAGAAAGACTAAACCCTTTAGATTGATTCTGCCAAAGGGATAATAAAGACTTCTGTGGAGATTGTAGTTTTAGGAATGTTTTTCTTTCTTTCTTTCTTTTGGAAATGCCAGAATGAATGAATGAAAACCTAAATCTCCTTTCCTCATATAGGAATGAATACTTATTAAAGTCCATGTTTTTCTGGGGTGTTTTTTGAATCTTGTCCTTTTTGAAGCAGGTCTTAATTGAACATGTAGCTTTTGCAAAACAATTTTTCAAGGAAGATATGTTAGGAATCATTAATAGGCTATAGGTATAATTCTGTTCTGATTACTCATTTTTTCCTGTGGAAAACCTGAGGATAATTGGGATGCGTGAATTTACAATAGAGACTCGCTTAAATCTCCTCACCCTGTGGTTAGCTGGAATTGATAATGCTGAAATAAGCAGCAAGGTAAGTTACTTCAGTGTGAGTGGGAAAGGAGGCTAATCTGGTGGACCAAGTGGGTCAGAAAATGAATTTTCTCTGCAGGAGCTGAAATTGCATAAATTATAAGTGCTTGATGAGGACTTTCCCCTCCCAAAAGAAGTCATTATCCAGTACAGGATTTTAGAGAAGGTAGGGCAATAATCTGATTAAAAATGGGTAATTCCTGTGGAAGTGAGATGGGAAAAACTCAAAATTGATATGACTGTTTCCTGGGGAATACAGTGAAGCTATGCAAAATATTGTTTAGATGTGTGATTTCTTTCACATTTTCTTTTCTGCTGAAGAGCAGCAAAAACCTTGTCTGATATTTTTGGCATTGTTAAAATTCCTCAAACCTCATTGTAATGGAGAGCTGGAAACTTTTTTCTTGTCCTAGAAATGGATTTTTCAAAACTCTCTGGTGGGTCTTGCATCAGTCCATACCTTTGCATGACCTAATAATAAAGGAGAGGGAAAAAATAACAAGCTTATATTTTATATGAGGTAATGTTGTCCCTATTCACAGCCCACAAGCTTTGATTTCTTCATTCTGCTCTAAAGGGCTTTGCAATGAAGCCATTCTTGAAGGCCACAATACTTAGTTTGCTGTTCCTAGGTCACAGTTTCCAAGGTATTTTGGTGGTCGGGTGAAAATGCAGAATCAGGCTGTTCTGCTGTGCTACCTTTATCACTATAAAGCTGTTCTCTAAAGGTGCTTAACAATCTGAGGTATTGATTTAAGCTTCCTGATTAGCAGTCTGATATAAAACACAGGGATTATAAATCTTGTGTAATATTTAAACAGGAGATAAATACTGAAGCTTCCAGATAAGGATACTTTCCTTTCTGGAGAAAATGCTACTGTGGTAGAGCAAGCTTTACACATTTAAGAGTGTATTTCTAAAACATTTGTTACAAACCTAAATATATTGTGTTTCATTTTGATCTCAGGAATAAAACTGGGAAAATAAATTTATCAGTCTGAGGTGTTAAGTGAAAATCTGCTCATTTCTTTCAGTAAGCAGCTCTTTGGGCCAATATATATAGTTTTGGCATAAATTATTGCCATTAAAAAGTCATAATTTACCAATAGATATAAAATGTGGATATATCTACAGTGCTTTCCCTAACACTTTCAGAATGCAAAGCAACTGCATTAACTCACATGCTGTGAGAGGGCAACTACTGGTGAATTTTGATTTTTTTTTAATGAGACTTGCTGCAAGTCTTAAATGTCCTCTGTTCTTCCACAAGTTCATTGAAAGAAAAAAAAAAGCAAAAAACAAAAAACACACAAAACCAAACCCAAAGAAAAACTAACCACCAGTGAAATTTCTAAGGCTATTAATTTCTATTTGATGTTTACTGAGGCATATTCCACTGCTTAGGAGTGCATATAATCTAACAGCATACACTGCTTCAGGAAAATTACAAATAATTCCAGAGAAAGACAATAATGTTGTTCAGAACCTGCCTGTATGAACCCACTACCTACCACCTTTTGACAAATATAACCCTTCTGTGTTAAGTTTAGCCTAAAGGTACATCAGAAAATTACCTGGATAGCTGTTGAGAGCACATTTTAGAAGGCTTCCCCTCCTGCTACAGCTCCTGGTGCCAGAAGATCCTAGGGTGAAATTCCTTTTCTAAATTTATCTGTGTCCAGGTCACTGGCATTTGCTCTTCCACAAGCGTTATCATTTAGCTTCTAATGGCTCTTTCCCCTTCCCTTCAGACAGAAAGGTCTGTCTGACTTTTCTTCTATACCCTTTCAGAAAGGAAAGCTGTGAATTGATGGTTCCAAAAACCAGAAAGAACCCTTTCTCATATGAATTTTGGGGCAGTTTCAGACAATAAAAACTAATACAATTAGTGATTCCTGTGGGAAGGTAAGATAGATGTTCTAGCTTGTGCATCATCCTCAAAAAAAAACATATTCCCGAAAACCCCAAAGCCACATTACCAGTTTAATTGCAGTTTCAGAATTATGGCTGCAGTTATTTATGTGTAGATGGAGAGACATCACAGCTAGATTTATTTATTTTTTAGGTCAAGTTAAGCATGATATTTTGACACCTGGAAAATCAAGCTATGACTTACAAACTGAGCAAATGCAATGTGTATGTAATGGGAAGAGAATAAACAGATAACTAAAATGTCATTTTCTTGAGAAATTTTTATGGCCAGGGCCCCATTTAAATGCAAAGTAAAGGTTCAGTCCAATGATTAACCCAGGAACAAGATGCTGCTGGTATATTAATTGACCTAATAAAGTATTCTACCTTAGGCAGCCTTTGTCTACATCCATTACATTACAGAGCAGCCAGTCAGTCAGAGTAGTTATAATTCACACACACAAAAACTGTGTTAAGATAATGGATGTGATGTGTCAGCCTACATAAACTGCCAAAATGGAGCCAAGAATTCCACTCCTGAGTCAACAATACTTTGAAATGTAGGGCACAAGATTTAATCACCCCATTCTTTAATTCATTCTGGTTTACCTGCATCACAGTAATCAATGCTGCGCAAGAAAATCATGCTTCCTGAGTTGCTTCAGGATGGTAAAGTCCCATAACTTTTCATTTCAGTAAGTTCTTTTAATATTATTAGCTTAAATGTTATTTTCACAAATCCTGTGTCAGACATTTTTCTCAGGACAGGTCACTAGAAAAATACTTAATAAGGCCTTATGATTTTTTAGAGTCAGTGCAACCCTTTTTAGGATTAAGCAAAACCCCAGATCACTTATATTAAGGGTCCCTGAAAATTTTGAAGTCTTCATATGGAATGCATTGATAGGTCAGTGGTGGCCATTTAACTTTTCTCTCCACCCAGAAGATGACCAGAATATCAGAAGCAAATCAGTGAGAGGAGGTGTCAAAATATCCAGTGAGTTACCAGTTCAGTCACTCTATACAATATCAGATAACCACTGGTATGATAGAATTATTTGGATCCTTTTTATTACAGCATACACAAGCGGAAAATCATCAGTAATGCAGGGATTAAATTATTTAAGGAATAATCACTTACCCTATAGTTAATGTTGCTCTCCAGAACTGCAAAAACCTGGTTAGTTGTTAAATAACCTGACTTTACTGTTGTGGTTTCAAACTGAGCATCTTGACTAAATTAAATAATTTTAAAAACATGATCATCTTTTCTGGAATTTGAATGGTTGCTAAAAAATAATCTCCAATGAGAAAGTATATCCTAGGTGGTAAATAATAGCTTTTGGGGTTTGTAACATGGTTTTTTTCTAAAATAATCAAGAAACTAATATACTAAGCAATTGCCTTTGGAATTTGTGTTTTCTTCCTTTGTAACTGTGTGAAATGGCACTTACCTTTAAATCCAAAAATCTAGTGTATACTCAAATTCCCTTTTGGATCTAATGGAAAGTTTTGATCAATCTATCTTAATTTAAAAACATAGATTGCCTTTGTATTTATATATCCCATGGCAAAAAAAAAAAAAAAAAAAAAAAAGAAAAAACCCCAAACAAAACAAACAAAAGAAAAAACACACACACAAACAAACAAAAAACCTACATCAAGACTTGCCCAACAATATTTTTATACTTTTATTTTGTCCAGAAACATGGGTACAAGGGAATAAGGCACTAAAGGCTGAGAGCTGAGCTGAATTCATTGCTCCTCTATTTTACTGGGTCAGACATAATTGCACTTACAAGCCATGAATGCTCTTGAAATTTCTTCAGGAGGAAAGTCAGAGAGATGGAAGAGAATGAAGAGCAATCAGCTTCCTAACAGATCATCACACTCCCTTGGCCTGGGAGGAGGTCCAGCCTTCTGAATTCAGTTACCTCCCTATTCTGAGGTCTTCTGATCTTTTTATTTAATATTTGAATTACACTACCCCAGAGGCACTGGCTGTGTTTTCTGTATAAACTTGAGTCCGGCCCTAGATTCGTGTGACTGTATTTTTTTTTTGGATTTTGTGGATGAATTCTTCTGTTTGTTTTTATGGTAAATCTTATTAAGGAAAATTTTTCCACAAGGTACTTGATAGAATTATAGCACTTTTTTGCCATTGCTGGGTTTCTGCCATCATATATCATACTGTAGAGCTCCAAACTTCACAGAGAAAAATAGAGACCATTTATTTAGTTACCCCATAAGACAATTCTGCTTCCATAGGCAGTGGCACCAATCTTAAATTTGCTGACACCAAACTGTGGTTGATTCTGTCCTAACCCTTTCCTTTCCTTACCAATACTCCTATCATTCTTCTTCCCTGTTTTCCTGGCTCTGTGCTCTCCCCTTTCCACCTCAAGAGCTCATTAGACCTTTTGTGAGCCACTTTGGCTCACTGTTGTAACAGAAAATATTCAGTTGTATTTTCTGCTCCCCCTGGAGTTAGTGAATTAAAGAGGCTGTCAAAAAGGATAAAGTGAGCACCAGCATGGAGAACATGTGGGAGTGGGAAAGGTGTAAAGGACATCCCCTTTTGGCAGTGGTTATCTGTTAATTCTCTGTTATTTCACTACACCAGGCCCCAGAAGATGACCAGAAAACTCTAGAATCACTTTTGATGTCTGCAAATTACTAAATAACTCTTTTGGATTATAGATATCTCTTCTATGCCACAGTTCCCTGGTAGGAAAATCAGTTTTACCTTCTCTTGCCTTCAGCACTCATTCCCATGACATTGCCGGCTATAATATACAACTCATTTCACTGCTGCCATTTGTACAGTGGAATTGCAACCAGATTTACAAGGGAAAATGTGTAGGATCAAAAAGCAGGGATTTTATCAGTTATTTTTTAAAAAAATCTGATCAAGCCTGTAAACACCGTGCTAAACTCTTGGAGATGTAGTGACTTGCCAAAAAGCCAGAGGCTAGCAAGAATGCACTAATCAAGAAAGAAAATGCAAATATTCTTTTAGGGATGCTCACAAGTATGTTGGAAGGGAAAATGAAATCTAATCCCAGAAAGCAAGGGAGGCATATTTATTGTAATTTTTTCCAGTCTAGCCCCTACCACCCCCATTCCCCACCCCCCAAAAAAAAAAAACCCAGGGAGAAATCATACTATTTCATTATCCTTAAGTGAGATTCATTTTACAAGAGGAAAGAAAACAGAAGGTATAACTGAAGAAAAGGCAAGTTGGGAGATTTCGTATATTTAGGCAGAGGAGGAAAAAGTGAAAAAATGAACAATTTGAGTCAACACTGTTTGCTAATCTAACATGGAGAAAGGAAATCAAGATTGATCTAAAATTCTGTAAGAGCTAAAATCCTACTTTTTTCATAAATCATATATCTAAATGTACTCTGCAAATGCCTTCCAGATACTGATGCAGTGTGTTTTGTTCACCTAGAAAATTTGTCAAGCCAAATTGCTTGGTCAAGGAAGTAGACTTCATAGTACACAAAATCCTTTATCAAGCAAACTTATATCTTAAAAATAATTAAAATACGAATTATACTTTTCTTTAGGCAACTTTCCCCAAACTGTCTTAGTCTTAGAGTCATAACAAGTAAATTTACTATGCCATATATCACTGCCAACTAAATTCAGAATGAGCTGTAATTCAGTATTGGCAGCAGTAGGTAAATTTGCTACAGTCTACTGAAGCTTTCTATTTTTTCCCATATAACTTCTAGACATCTTAGGGCACAATTTGGTTGGAACCACAGATATGACTGAACATTTCTATTCAGCTTCTTTCGTTTCTACATTTTTCATATAAAATATCATTCTGAATGCATCCTAAATCTGATATAACTGAACCTCAAGAATCTGAATGCAAACTTAGATGTGATTCTATTCTGTATGGCATTAGGTTGAATTCACATGGCTGAGGCAACTGCCAGACCAAACCAAAGGTGAATAACCTCCAACATATGCCTGCCATGCTGTACCAGCAATGAAGAAAGAAGGATTTGTAGCAATGGACAGGGACAGGAACTTCTGTTTAAGATGGCAAAAGAACATCATTATGCAGTCAGAGCTTGCAGGACTAAATTTCTAAAGCTGCCAGTAAGATTTAGTTCCTTATTGTGGGCAAGGGTAACAGGCCCACAAGAGCAGCAACATTTGCTACAACGCACAATTAGGGTTTGTCTTTAAGCTTTGGCAGTGATCCCACAGGAGAAAATACCCCAAACCAGTGCAATCCTGCGCTATCACCTGCCTTTGCCAAACCCTCATCTCTCAAAGGTGCCACTTGGGTTTGCCTGGGAATGAAGTGAAGTCACTGAAGTTGTTGCCTTCAGTGGTTGTCATTGTCTCTCCAAACTCCCTATCAGGTGGTTCTGCTGCTGCATTCTAAATGCCCAGAAGTGAACTCAGGCCAGGAACTGAATGTTCAAGAGCAGTAAACTGCAAAGGAGTTTGTTTATCTTCTCCAAATTTATGGAAGCCTTAGACACTCCTTCTGGGATCTGAATTTTAATTCCCAGGAGTCTGGGGGAAAACTATATCCCTTCTTCAACTCCATTTGTCTCTGGATAGCTAAAAGCAGAGATGAATTTATCCCTAAATGTTTTGCACCTTCACTTTAAAGCCATAAATGACCCCTCTGGCACACAGAGTAGGTAGAAAACATAGTCTTTTCTCTTTCATTTTCCTCCCACACTTCTGCTCTTCTCATCTCCATTTTTTCTTCAGTCTCAATTATTTTTTTTTCCATACTATGAAGCTGTAAGTAGTTGAAGGAATGACAATGATATAAGGCTGCTTCTCTCTGTATCCTCCATCCTTTACATGGGTGGATGGATCCCTGTAATTGCAGTTGGTTTTAATCAATTGCTCTCAAATACATACTAGTTGTCCTTTTTTTGGCAAGTGTTTTGAAGTTTAAGAGTACCTATTACCTATTTAAAATTAATACAAGCTTGGAATGCACGTAAGTCCGTGTAACTTTTCATTTTTAATTTGAATCTATTCTCCCTAGAGGAGTCTAGAATTCTTTATGAATTTATCAGTGTTACCTAAGGAAAAAAAAAACCAACAAATGCCCTTATATATCCTAGATTCTCCTCTAGGGAAAACTGTTGAGAGTTTACACTTGAAAAACAGTGTTTCTCATTAAGTTAAGTTGTTTTGAACTGTAAGAATGTTCCACCATTCAGTAAAGGTCTAATTTAATGCCCATTGAATGCCAAAGAAATAATCTCATTTATTTCAGTGGACACTAAGGCTGCTCTTGCAAATCATTTTGATTCATATAGTAACATTCCTCAAATCCAGAAATGGGTATCCATCAGTATCCATGGAAGCAGGGTGAGGATGAGTTCTGTTGCACAGATGAAGCAGAAACAATCTTGTCATCATTAGGCAGAAGCGACTTGTGATTATTTATAAGGGTAGTTCAGGTAACTGCTACAAGGTGAAACCCATGGGCAGACACATAATATATAGGAAGGTCAACAAATACAATAGAAAAGGTGAAGTTAGAATTTGTTTATGTTTTATTGAAAAAAATTAAACCTTTTTCTGTAATTGGTAAGTTTCTCTCTCTGAGTGCCGCTGGGTTTGCTAGAGTAGGGTTTTTTCTGGTCAGTCAGATACTGTGTGTTATAAATTGTGTAGAACTCTGCCAGCTGAATAGGTGAAGAAGATCTTTGATCACAATTTTCAGTGATGAGACTGATTAAGAAAATAAGTCTAACCAAGGTTAAAGTTCACGAACCAACAACCAGGGACCAAAGAATAAGAGTTGCGGATTAGGAAGCATTTATCCATTTTTTAAATGTAAAAAATTAGAAAAAAACTAAACAAACCAGCATCTGTTGCTGCTGAAATAATGGAGTAAAGATACAGTAATTGGATACAGGCATCCCAAAGGAGGTATTCTTCTTCACTGATCTTGTGCTTGAAGCTACTCTTTTGTGTGGCATCATGTAGAAGTATTGAAAGAAACTATGTTTTAGGGCTGCAGCTGGAGGCGAGGGTGAACTATGTGATTTAAAGACAAAATTCAGAAGGGGAGAGCTGGACAGTTCAAGAAATACAGAAATTTGCTGATCTAAAGACCCCAAAGTGTGGATCACCAACTGACCTGGAACAGCTTACACTTGTAGGACATGATGTTCCATGGTGGAAAACCATCATCCTGTTCTGGAGGAAGCATGGGAAGAAATGAAGGTACAACAGCAGTAAGAAGAAGCAGAGAGCTGCTTCAACAAAACTGTATGTTAAAACAGGCCTGCCACTAGAAGCATTCCAGAGAAAAGGCACAGTATTGCCTATGAAACAGAAACTGAAAAGTAGTAAGAAGTGAAATACTGTGATTATCCTGCAGCCTGGGATGACTGGATACAGCTTTGGATGGCTTGTGGTACTTCTACTGCTTCATAGCTCTTCAGTTTTGCATCTCTGAGAAACTGCATCTGAGCTCTACAGAGAAGCTGACAAGGAAGTTGACTGTGGCTGGTCATTAGGAATCAGATGAAAAGACTTAGTGTGCACACACAATATTTTACATCCATCTCTACTGTCACGTGCAGGAGAGAGATCCTTTCATAGTGCAGCAGATGAACTTACCTTTTCTCCCCAGCACAGCTTTGGCAGCTCTCCTGCAGCAGGAATTCATCACTTAAATCTCAGTCTTTATAATTTTCTTCTTCCTGCTGCTCTTATAAATGAAACTGGGATAGAAGTACTGGTAGATAATAGGAAAGAAATGTGATGTCAGCCTTCAAAAAGAGAAAGATCGTAGTAATTACTGTCAAGAAAGTCTAGCTTCAATCCCTTTTAAAATACTGGAATAAATAACAGTTTCTAGCCATTTGGAAGATAGTAGAGGCATCAGAAATAAGTGCAGCTTACAAAAACAAACTGTAGCTGTTACTTTTTGGCAGAATTACCAAATGAGAAGACTGTGACAGATCCTGTGTAGGAATTTTCTGCCTGTAATAATTTCATGAGAAAAGTTATATTTGCAATTAATTCTTAAAATTAAGTGTAATACCAGAGAGTAAAGATGGAAATTACACAAGAGATAAATGTCTAGTGAGACTGGGGTTGGGCACCTGAGACATATTTATCATGGTCTCTAAGGAGATTTGCAGTGTTTTAGAATGGCTTTATGCTTGGTAAAGCTCTACTCACTTGAGTGTGGGGCCCTGCAGTAGCCTTTTGTTTAACCTACTCAAAATACTTGTCTGAGGTCCTTCTTTCCCACTTGCACTACCAATTAAATACTGGTTCCAAATGGTAGGTCTTTATTGCCTTTACCTTCTTCCCTGTCAGTTTCATGTCAGTTCCTCCAAGGAACAGCCTGTCATTCTCATCCAGGGAGTCATATCATATCAATAAGACAAATAGAAAGAATGAATGATATTTATCATTCATTGCCTGCTTTAGCAAAGTTCTTCACAGGGAAAAAAAAACACGTGGAAATTTTGGTTTCGCAGATAATGTTAACGTGGAAGGAGTAGCAAGTCAGATGATTGCACAAAGATGTAAATGAAAGATTCTTAGAGGTATAAGGATTAAAAACACTCATGAGAGAGGATCAAACAATGCCACCTAACAATTCATTTGGAGAGGAATGACATCTATCGAGAAGAGTTACATGAAGATTAAATTAAGGAAGGGCAAAATTTGGGCCAAATATCAGGAGAGTTTTCCTACTAGTGAGATTTAGAAGATGCTGCAAAGGAATGGTCTAAATTCACCACTTTTTAAGGTAAAAGCAGATCAAAGTGTTCTTTAGAGAATATAAGCAGATAGGGAGATTAGGCTGCATGTCTGCAATTTATGAGTTCTGATGCCCAAAAGAATTATTTGAGGAAATCTGAAATTCATAAAAACCTTCCCTTTCTCTCTACAGCATGATGGAGTAAGTACCCCTACCCTTTTTTTGGCATAAGACATTTGAATTGTTGCTGGAAATGAAACTGTTAACAGGTGTCCTTTACCTTTACAATTATATATACTTTGTTTTATAGCAGCATCTTGCAGTTTTGCTCCCCAATAGATCCCACTGAGCTAAGCGCTGTCAAGAAATACAACAAAAGTTATTTCTATATCCCAGAGCTCTAATAATCTAAATGTAAAAATAATTCAATTAGTAAGTTTTATAAATGGTTAGGTATGGAACCAAGGACAGAGTAGGTAGCACCACCATGATGACAAAGTAACATAAGCTAACTATTTTTCAAGTTGTTGATTTTGTTTGTGCCATGAGTTCTTCAAAAATCATGTACCTATTTCTATGTTGAAAACAATTTCTATATTCATCTGTCACTGGAAGTGGATATTACAGATAGAAATTCAGATATATCTCATGTAACGAATATGTACAAAGAACTGTATCTGGGAGCTGTGTCAAAAAATGTTTGAGCATCCTCATATCATGAGTTGTAAATACACAAATATAGGTGCCCTAACCAGTCTTGTGCATTGACTGTTGAAATGCAGGGCAGCATGTACAGTGTGTGACTCTGTTCCCTTCTGCACCCAGAAAGCCCTGATGAATATTCATTTCTGTATGACCACACCTCTCTCTGAGGGCAGGATTGTGCTGCACAGTTCACAGGTGCGAGGATGGGGCTCACAACTCACCTTGCATCTATAACTTCTGAAAGAGGTGTTCCTCCTTTGTATTTTTGTAGATACTGCTTTCTTACAAGGTCTTTTCAGATTCAAAGTAAAAAGGAGAATTGTTGTTTTTTCACTACTTTTCTACTCATGTTCATACTCAGATATACTATGATCTGAGCCGTGAAGTTACCATAAGTCTAGGGCATTTCCTAGAAAGAATTGTTCTAAATTAACCCTCTTGGTATTTCAGGTCAGATCTGGTTCCATGCACATGCATTTAATTTTAAAGACCCTAAAGAAATCAATTACCCCGCTTTTTCTGTCTTCAAATTCTATGTTCTGAACTTTATTTTAACTGCAGTGATAGTGTATTCATATAAAGTTTCTCCTTTTCCAAATACTCACTGATAAAGTAACCTTCAGCACAAAGGGCTTTGAGTAGTGGAGTTTTTCCTCTCCCTGAGAGGAAAAATAAACTCTCTGTTCCTATATGCACGAGGTAACACATGCTGGAACATGTGATAATATAACATGAAAGTATTCCTTCAGGTTATTTTACTTGATGCAGTTTGACACCATCCTGTAAGTGATATTCTCTTTGTTCATATTGTTCTCAGTATTCACTGGCAACAAAAAAGATTATTTTTCAAGCTTGACAGAAAGGGACCTTAGGTCTGCACTCCTCTTGCTCTTTTTCAGGACAATGTCATTTGATATTTCCTCCAGACAGACTGCTAAAAAAGCACCAGACTCAGCCTAGTGATAGAAAAATACTATTTATTCCTTTTTCTTTTCAAATTCATGCAGAGATAATTGCAGTTCTTTGTGTCAGCCTGTTGCATTACTAGATTTCAGATACAATCCTTGTTTTCCTTCCGTTACCAATATAATGACACATGGTCAGGAGCAATCTGTCCATATATTGAAGTTTCAGGAGCACAGGCATATCTCACTGGGAATGGGAACTGAAGAGATGTAGCTAGTGGCTATTCAGATGAATGTCAATGGGAGAAAAGAGCCCTAAGGATGCACAGCTACACTTACTCCCATCTGGATACTTCCTCCACTTCAAAGCATAGACAAAGCTGGAATCTCTAGCTGCAGGGTTTCACTCTATCTTATTCTGAAGTTAATACAGCCTACAGTCTTTTAAGTTCATAGCTTTTAACTTGAGTAACTGAAATATGGAGGAAAAAAAAAGTCACTGGTGATCTACTTTAAATGTGGTTCTGTAAGGACTCACAGGAACAAAGAGAGCACATTTCTGTTGATGTCAGTCACAAATTTCCACAAATTTCTGTAGGTAACTGCAGTGACTGGTGAAGGCAAGGGTGTCTTGCCAGGGAGCAGCACAAGCAGCCTGCTCTGCCAGGCAAGTGGGTGGGTGAGGGTCACACTAAGAGAGGCAGATGCAGCTCCTCACTTACTAGGGCAGCTGTCAGTGAGGGCTTCTCACAGCTCTTTTTCATGGATTTGCTGTTTTCATGTCAGACTGGTATAAGGTCATACAGCTGCGTCATACCCAGGAAGGGAAATGAAGCAGTGCAGAGAGAGATGGTACAGGCTCATAGAGGTTCATAAAAGATGGATGATGCAGTCAGGGCCCTGTAATGGTGTTTCTAACATGTCCAGTTTATTTTTAGCAGGTGATTTTTAGGCAGTCTGACTAATGAGAGGTGAGATATGTCTGCATTACCATGAAAGCTAATTTCATGGTTATGCAGACACAAGCTGGAAGATGCTGTATGAAGCTGTTACAATCCAGATGTTTGAAGAGTCCCTTGACTTGGGCATGTTCTTCATGTACACATGTGCATCTAGCCATTCACATCAAAACCCCTCTTATAGCTCCTCCAGAATCCATAGCATGGAAACTTTGCCAGAAGCTTTTTTTAAAACGCCAATGCACAATGCAGTAGATCACTTCTATCTACATGCTGTTGACACTTCCACAAAACTCTGACATATCAGTGAGCCCAGACTGCCCTTTCCACAAGCCCTGCTGCCTCTTTTGCCCACAAGACTTTGTTCACTTCTGGAACAAGGGAATTCTCTCATCATTACAGACTCTCCCATCTCACAAGGAGCGGTCAGCCTAGCCAGCCCACAGCTTTCAGGGTACCCTCTAGAAACTTCTTGGCAACAGGAGTGCTGCTGGCAGTCAGCCAGGCCTCCATCACAGACAGTGCTTGAAGCAGTTCGCATGCTTTGGTCAGCAGTTCTGTAATTTCACATATGAGTTCCCTAAGAGCTCCCCAGTGAACACCATCAGTCTGGGTGACTTATGAACACAGCTTCTCTGCTTGGTCTGATGCTTCCTGTGTATTTACTTTAAAGTCATCTAGCTCATCTGACTTATTTACTACAAAGCAAGTGTAGACATATTTATGTCATGATTTACACTGAAATCACCAAACCTAGAAGTTTTCTTCAGGCTCCACTGTAGAATTTCTCAGTGTCATCCTATGAAAAGACATTGTCATTTTAAATCTAAAAATATAAATGAGCCATAGCATGGATAAACCTTTGACCTGGTAACTTTAAAGAAATTTAGGATGGGGTTTCCATGCCAGCTGGACTCTAGAGGGCTCTGAAAGCTAAGGTAGTTCTAAACTACTCTAATGCTGTTGATACCAGAAGATACCAGGTAACTCTTGTGGCACAGATGAGATAAGAATCTGGCCCTCATGGATAATTCAAAATTATCTTGTCTGCTGAAGATCCAAAGTGTTAGCAATGGTGAAATCCCCAGGTTTTTGTTATCTAAAATGATGGCCAAATATGTCTATAAGGTTGTAAATGATCTCAAAGGAAAAAGTCACCTGTAGGAAAATGACAAATATTGATTATTACACAGTAACAAAGCCATGAGACAGATGCTCTGCCAATCTAAATCAGTGACTGCTATAAAGACTGCAATAGAGACTTAGCAGAATTTGACATCTAGTGCTATACCTGTAATTTGTACTTTCTGAAGTCAGTAAATATATTTTCTTTAGAAAGTTTACACAAGAGATTGTTTTACATTCTATTTCCTCCAAAATTAAACAAAGCAGTGATTTCCACCACTGTCAGATCCTCATTCAAGCATAAGTATTGAAACTTGGAAATGAGATTCAACATCCATTTTGATACAGACATGAAAATGTACGCTTGTCTCTCTTATGTAATCTGTTCACCTATCATGTAAAAATATTCCAGTGAAGATTTGTTCTCACAAGGCTATGAAAGTTCAGCAAAGGAATAGATCTGACATTTTCCAATGAATTATTTCACAAATGTCTTCTTGTTTGGCCACTTTAGTTATTGTCTTGAAATAAAAGAAGAAAAAAAGGAGAAATCCAGTTAAATCACACCCAGAGCTCCTCAGAGGGAATAGGTCTGAATTATTGCTTACACGGCAGCTTGCCTCAAAACTTGAAGTTACTACCATCATAAATAAGGGCAAAATGTCAATAGCTATTTGAAGTTCTACTGCTATGCCAGCCTTTAATTTCTTTCCAAAATAAGGAGTTTCAGGGCTAATATAGTCCTCTTCCAGACGATATACAGGTCAGGAAGGAATAAGCTGGCTGTGGTCTTTTTTGTGGGTCTGAAGCTATTCTACCCCAAAATGTATGGTGACTGACTGCAGGAGCTTAGTCCTCAGAGGTAACAAATTGATGTAAATGTATCACTATCTACAGACTAGTAGAATTATGCCAGTTTAGTTTAGGAAAGGGCCCAAGCATAAAATTATGTATAATACAAAGTAGACTTGTATTAAATCTGAGTCTCATGAAATATTCAGGATTGGTTTGTTTTATTCAAACAAGCTAAAGCTTTTCTTGTTCAATTTTGAAGCATGAGGAAAACTTGTACGTCTAGATGACCATAATGTCCAAAATATATATTAAGGAGGACATTATAAAGGGCCTGGCAAGTTTCCTTTTTGTGTCCAAAAAGTAAACTATTATGGTTTTCTTGATGCTTTTGGTGGACCCAGAATCAAGGTTCATCTCTTTTTCAATTTAAAAAGCATTTATTGTCATTCTTCATAGAGAAAAGAACCTTCAATTGCTAGACCTGAAAGCTTGTCAGAGTGATTTTTCCTAAAAATCATGGCTTTTCAGAGTTGGTCTCCTGAAAGGAGCAAACTTTTAAGGCATGTTATTTCACAGAACTGACACAAAAGGATAGATGCTTTTCACAACCTATTTCTAAGATCTGTAGCTCAAGAAAAGTTCACATAATTTGCCCACAATTTTGACAAAAGGGAGTGTCTGTGCAAATCTCTAAATCCAAAATGTGAAGTATCTGCAAACCAGTAACAAGGATTACAGAAGAGGGAAGGCAAGGGCAGATGTATCATGTTATTACAAAAGTTAGTGTTCAATAACTAAAACTGCAACTGCAGAAAATGGGCTTTAAATTATATTTTTCCCAAGTGCTTAGGGACAGTTACATTTTAAAAGGTGTACTTTCTATTTGTACTTTTTGTCAAATCTAACAGTGGCCATTCACGGCTCACATTCTCTTCTGAAACAACACAGGAAAGCCCTGTCTTGGGTTCCCGATGACTTCTCAACCTCAAATACTCAAGCTCAAATGACTTCACAAGCTCAAATGACTTCACAAGCTCAAATGACTTTGCAAGCTCAAAATACAGCTTCATGTGTTGACATGGGAAACTTAGCTGCCTGCAGCACATTCATATTACTTTCCAGATGTTGGAAATAATCCAGAGGGTTTAGACTAATGGAATCCAGTACCTCATGTGTAGCCCCAGCTGTTAAAGCCACTTTATAAGCTGATGCAGCAGAAGGAAGCAAAATTCGTCCTCAATGAGTATTCCTGCTCAGTTTGTACTGCTGTCATTTCAGTCATTTTGCCAGACTGACAAAGCCCAGGCTGTAAATTGGAGAGGTTACAGCATATAGAATGTGGACAAACTTACAACTATAACACATTGGGGTAAGACAGACTTGCATAAGTCTTGGGAGGGCTGGTTGAGACAACTGGCCCACATACTTGCGTTATTCAGCATCCCTGCAACATATAAGTTTTTTATATCTCTTGAAGTCAAACATCTGCTAGAAAATTTTGTTCATTCTTTCCTTATGTGCAGAATATCAAGAACCTTGCATCTTCCCACAACAGCATGGGCTGATGCATGTGTTTTGGCAACTGCAGTAACCAGCTTGAGGATGAAAAATTTACTGGTGACTAAGTCAAACATCTCATGATTCTGCAAACAGTCCTAAGTGAGGCCCTTTGACTTCTCCTGGAATATGGAGGGATGCACCAACACCGCCCTCTTAGCAGGACTCCTCTCAGAGCTCACAAACTCTCAAGTTTATGATACTCAAAGGATGATCACCAAAAGCCAGCAAGGCCTGGGCTGTTACCCCTGCTCCTCAAGGCTCAACCCTCACCCATTGTGAATACCAAGGCATTCCACGTGAGCATTTCACTGACACTTGAGGGGAATTTTTCATAACTTTACCTTTGTGCATACTTATTTTTGTCTGTGTGCCAGTGTGTGTGAATTGATTTGAAAGGCCTATAGCAAATATAACATAAATATTGTCAAGTCAGATCTATAATTTTCACTATTTTAATTATAGTAAATTCTATTGAATCACTTTAAAAATGTTAAATTAGTTGATTGATTAAAAGTTGCTAAATCCTTTAGCCATAAATTGTCAAGTCTGAGCCTGTTTGGCAAAGGGGTCCACTGCACTTAGTGATCCAACAGAAGGGTCTCTCTTTTCACCCTTACCCTTTTCCATCCTTACTGTTTTCATTCTAACCTCCTGTAAATCATTCTAAATTGATTCTATTTTGATTTTCCTTTGTATGTTTGTAGTGGGTTGACCCTGGCTGGAGGCCAGGCTCTCACCAAAGCCACTCTATCTCTCCCATCTGCAATTGGACAGGAGAGAGAAAATATAATGATGGGTTCATGTATTAAGGGAGAGATCAGTCACCAAACACCATCACTAGCAAAACAGACTCATATTGGGGATATTAATCAAATTTATAACAAAATCAGAGCAGCATAATGAGAAGTAAAACAAATCTTATAAACACTTTCTCCTCTGGAAGGATTCCTGGCTAAAAGCTTTTGGGTACATGTATGGGGGAAAGGGGAAGTTTGGACCTTGCTCTGATGGGGCAAAGTCCTGCTCTACACACCACATCCCTCTGGGCCTGTATCCCAGCCCCACAGTGGGCACCCATCCCTGGTATACTGGAGTCAATACTCCACACCCACCCCTGGAGGCCCAGTCTAGCCCAGAGAGGCCAAAACGAGCAGAAATCCCACCTGGGTAAATGGCCCAGGAAAGACAAAGGGTACTTAACCCAGGACATAAGGCAAGCAGGTCTTGACCCTACATCCTCTTGGAATTTTTATTGGCTGAACAACATTGGAACCAGGATTGGTAGCTATAATTGTTCTGTTCTATATCTTTTTTGTCTTTTTCTTTTTTTTCCCTCTACTTCCTTCTTATTGGAGTTTTGAGCAACCTAAAATTGGACAGACTTGTAGTTTGCAAAGTTGAATGGTCTAAGTTAATGTTTTGTGAAGTGTTTTATGTTGATTAAATGCTGCTCTAAGCTTTTGCCAACATTCTCTGATTTTCTGAAGTTGCCAGTAAAATTTGTTTCTACTTCTTGAAAATATTTCATCGGTATTTCTCCTGTTCATCTAACTCAGAGTATATTAAAAACACCTTAAACCCTTTCAACCCTCATTGACCCAGGTTTTTTTTCTGCCTGACACCCCAACCCCTGTCTTCTTCCAGCTGTACCGCCTCTCCCTCAGTGGCATAGGGGGATGGGGAATGGGGGTTACATTTCATCACAAGTTGTTTCTCTGCTGCTCAGGGAAAGGAGTCTTTTGCCTGCTCCAGCATTGGGGTCCTTCCAATGAGACACAGTACTCCACAAACATCTCCAAAATTAATCCATCCCACAGGTAAGTTTTCCACAAACCACTGCCCCATGGGTCCACAGGGTGCAGTCCTTCAGGCTCAGCCTGCTCCAGCGTTGGGTCCCCCACAGGGTCACAAGCCCTACCAGGAAATCTGCTCCAGCATGGGCTCCCCTCTCCATGGGACTGCAGGTCCCCACCAGGAGCCTGTTCCAGCATGGGCTTCCCACAGGTTCACAGCCCTCTATCAGGCATTCACCTGCTCTGCTGTGCATCTCTGCCATGGGCTGCAGATGGATCTCTGCATCTCCATGGTCCTCCCTGGGCTGCAAGGGCACAGCTGCTACACCATGGTCTGCACCACTGACTGCAGGGGAATCAGTTCCCGTACGTGGAGCACCTCCTCCCTCTCCTCCACTGACCTTCATGTCTGTGTCTGCAGAGCTGTTCCTCTCACACGTTCTCACTCCTTTCTTCTCTGGTCACAATTATATCCATGCAATATTTTTTTTTTCTTAAATAGATCATTACAGAGGCACTACCATCATTCCTGATTAGCTAAGCCTTAGCCAGCAGCAGATCCATCCTGGACCCAGCTGGCATTGGCTCTGTCAGACATGGGGGAAGCTTCTGGCAGACTTTCTCAGAAGTCATCCCTGTAATGTCCTCACTACCAAAATCTGGCCATGCTTTTTCAAATTCTTATTAAACCTTCTTTACTAATACTTTTCATGATAATTATTTAAGTGACATAAACCCCTCATTCACAACAGTGTGTTGTCAAAAAATACATGTAAATATTTTTTCTCCCCTTCCTCAAAACTTAAGGCTTCAGAACATAAGGCATATCAACATATCTTAAAAACTCACATTCTTAAGGAAGCTTTCTTAAAGTTTATGAGGAATTACTTCAATGCCTAATGAGAAAAAACCTGAAAATTGCAGATCAAGCAAAGCATGATAAGATAAAATCTTCCCAGAACTTTAAATAACATAATGACCTCCTCTATCTCTGCTTTAAAAAAATGAAACCAAGTTTCTTCTTTCCCTAAAGACATAAAAATACAGTGTGTGATTTAAACTGAATTAGAGGAAGCACTAATATTTTGTCTGATTTCTATTTCTCTTCACAAAGCAGGCAGGAATGTGACATGTGGAATATTTCTGTGCATCTGCAGCAGTGTCTTTTTGACTGAAAATATGTTAAGAGATATTGCAGGTCAAACTGCCAACTGGTTTAATTTACTGAAGTGGGGAGGAAATGAGCTTGGGCAATTAAAACTAAAAGATAATAATCTTCCAGGTCATCTGATAAAACCCTGAAAGGAGAAGTATAAAGTTTTATTTCATAATCATAATGAAAACAATGGTCTCCTCTCCTTGTTTACTTCATTATACTTCTCTGTTCATGGATTTTCATTAGACTCTTGCTGACTACCACATATGACCTTGAGAGGAAAATCAACCTAATGGAGGTGGCAAACAGAAAACAATATGACCCTTAAAAAGTGGTCCTATGCTAGATATTAAGAAAAGGATTTGGCCATCATTTGTTCCTGTATTCACACATGATATTTCTTGCCAATTCTACAATAATAGTTCTGAGGAGATTTGTATTGAAAATCAGGGGGCAACAGTATTTCAAGAAATATTAATTTATTCCCAAATAAACCTGAGTTATGTACTAAAAATGCACAAGATTTTGCAAATTTGATACCTATGATAATTTGTGTATTAAAGCTTTGCCAGGTGCAATGTGCTTTAAAAGTTAATCTTAAATGTCGGTGAAATTGTTAGTGGTTTTTTGGCATTTGAAGTTCAAAAGACATCTCCAGTAATCTCATAAAACTTATATATGTGTTTCATAAACACCTATTGAAGTCCTATTGAAGTCATAGAGATTGCTCATGTACTTCAAGTTAAGTGTTTTTCAGTCAGGAAGCTTCTTTTGAAACTTTTTTTAAAGCCTAGAAGTAGGGAAACTGAAAAAATTCCACAAATGCATTATCTATTGTGAATTATTCCTTCCAGTAGCATTTTGTTAGTGACAAATGAGCATAATTGAAGTTCTGACTGAGAGCTGATAATAAAGAAAAGACTACCATTTCCAAAATGTAACTTCTTTGTTACCACTAGCAAAAGCAAAGAGAGTTTGTTTATATTCATTCTTTCGTGTAGAGGACTGACATGGGGCATTCAGTCGCAAAGTAGTATTAACTCACACTGAAAAGTGGAGAAATTAGTAATTCCTACATTATCACCTCTCCTAACTGCTGACTGTGGTGTGTGGCACCAAATAATTCCCTTAAATCCTTATGTTTTGGGAGCCCTGACCATTAGGTTGAGATAACTGAAGTAAAGCCTTCAGAACATTGTGAATGTGAAACCTGCAAGCTCCTAGTCTACCTGTGGGTGTTTGGTGATGTTTAACACAATATATCATTTGACTAGGAATACTTTCTTCCAAGGATGCCCACAGTGTCCTTCCTAAGGACAAGTTATAATACAGAAATAATATAATATAGTATTCTCTATATATAATACTTACTTTTGAGGTGCGAATCAACCCCCAGTCAAAATCCTATCAACAGCAAGATTTTAGTCTTTTTTATACCTTTCAAAAAGTCAGTGCAGAAAAAATGTTTGCATTTCTAATGCAGGGTAAGTGAAAGGCATATGAGATGTGAAAGAGAATGCAGAATTCCAGAGCAGTGACATATTACTGAACAATCCAAAAATCATTTTGCCTCTCATAGGAAACAAAAGCCTAAAGTCAGAATGCACATAAAATGAAGACCAAGAAGGAAAAAGTGTCTTAAAAAAGAGAAATGTCTTAATTACTGCCAGATGTTATTGCTATGATTTAATTTTATTTTCATTAGATCTTATTTAATCTCTCTCTCAGTGGGCTGATCTACACAGAGAAAGATGTCAAAAATATATTACATGAATTCCCAAAATTACAAATTTAGTGTGAGTTTATTTTGAAAGGTCATAAGTTGCTCAATGCCCTCCGACTCTGCATCTGCTGCAAAACTTCATGGATGTTACTTATCCCATATTCAAAATCTTCTAGAAAAGTTGTCCATCCTTTGATGTTTTATTCACAAAGTGCTAATCCCTGTGAGGCCTTAGTCTGGGTTTCTTTACTTTCAGTTGTAATACAAACACAAATTAATTTTTATTGATGACAATGATATCTTCTGAGAATCACTGCATTCCCTGTTATTTGGATAAATGAATATAAATCTGTTTTAAGAGAGGAAGATTTATTTTTAAATACAGCTATTGAACATATCACTGCATGTTTTCAGCTTGTAACTGTTCAGAATGCTGCTCACAGGACATAGTTTGTTCATTTATGTTGACAAATATAATGTTGTGGTTTAATTATTTATGGATTTTTAATTATTGAAAGCATTACTTAGCAGTCTACCAGGAAATGTATCATGCTATATATTCTGAAGGTAATAAAAACTTAATGATCAGAGGGCCAATGGCAGCAGTTCCCTGAAATTAAATCTTTGATGGGAAGTGTCAGTGTGCTTGCAAGTTTTGGGACAGGGAGGAAAGAAAAAGGGTAATAGGTAACCAGGTAACAAATGTTTTCAGCTATGTGAAAGGTTAATGAGCACATAGCATTTGCATAATGTGACCCTTGGGCTTGTCTAAACCGCCCTTTATTTCTCCTTAAAAGTACCCTATCAATGTGAAGTCTACTGTGACTCCATCAAACAAGTACTAGTGGAAACAGAGTGCTTGGGACTGTTTTTTAGCTCCACATTGACAAGGTTTAGACAATGACATAGCAAAAATATTTGTAGATAAAAGACATGTATCTCCACCTAGGCACATTGCACAGAGGGAGCAAAATCAGCCCAAGCAGGGGTGGGAAAGATAAATGCAGATGAGGCCTTCATGGTTATTTTTTTGTTTTGTTTTGTTAGTTGTTTCTTCTTCCTGATAGCTTCCTTTTTAATCCAAAGTAGATGCTAAAGCTGATTTATTATTTTAAGAAAGAGAACAATATTTGAACAACTGTCTGGTTAGTCTCTTCACACTGTGGTAAGGAGTTAATTTAGTAAAATAAAAGGGCTACAAGAAGGTGTCAAAGGAAAATATTCCACTTCTTTTCTTCTCCATTACCACTGTATAAAATATGATTATAAAGCACAGGAAATTCAATAGAACAAGCTGGCAGGCACATATACCAGTGGAGTGAAGTCTCTGTTTTTTCCTGCTCTCCTTTTAATAGAAACATTTCTATTAAACTCATACTTCTACTAAAATATTAAAGTTTCTTGAAAACTCACAAGGCTGCATTGATCCAAATTATATCACTTTTGCATTAAGTTAAAACCTGATTAGAGGTGTCCAGGAACATGTTCTACTTAACAGAGTCAAGTAGTGTTGTTTTTGGTTTTTTTGTTTTTTTTTTCTGTTTGTTTTGTTTTGTTTTGTTTTTTCACTTTTTTTTTTAATGTGCTTAAGTACAATTTATTTGAAACACAGAAACAGACATAATGCATCAATTCAAGTTTACTCTGTAACATGTTTTTGTCAGTACTTAGCTGGTAGCAGCAGGGGATGATGCTTCTTAACCATCAATTCTTGTTGAGCCCAAAAGTTGGGAAATTAAGTTAAAGTTTGTGGTGCTTCCTGAAATAATTTTCTTCACTTACAAACATTAATGACTTGACTCAAGCAATATTTTCTTAGAAGAAGAAAAGCACACAAAAGGCAAGAAAACAGAGTAATATATATTATCTTAAATGTTGATTAACACTATTTCACACACCTGTTCTATGGTAAGGCTTTTGCCTAATCTGCTTCATTCACATTTTGTGACTGTCAAACATCACAGGACTCCATACAAGCTGTCTCAGATCCTGTGCTCTAAGCTGGTTTTGTTGCTATAAATTCCTTCCAGCAAGCCCATATTTCACCAATTGTTCTAGCAATGGTCCCCAACTTTACAGCTGTACAACAGTTCTCTGGCATGCAAGAAATATTTAAAAGCATCACTGCTTTTCAAGGAAGACTAGTCTTTTGTCCTTCTTATTTTTTCCCTATAGCTACACACAAACACACTTCTTTGCCTTACTCTAGGGTGAGCTTTTAGCTCAACTCCAATGAGCATTATTATTCTACTCAGAAATCTCTACCATATTATAAGCACAAATTTTCTCCACTGTTCAGCATTAACAGAAATTCTTTCCAAACACAACAAAGCATACAGTAAATGGATGTAGTTTAAGCCTGTCAATCTGTCCTTTGCATTTACACCTTCCTTATCTTCCTCAGAAACAAACAGCATGCACCTCCCTTGCCTTTTGCCCCCAACATTGCCTGGTGTTTCTTTTGCCTTTGCTTCCAGCCTCAGCTGCTGAGGCAGCGCAGGTAGCTGGAACTGTGGGATGAGAAGAAGCACCAGCTCCACCAGCCCAGACAAAGCCCTGAGGAATTATCCTGTAAATCACCAGACCTTCCCTGCAGTTTCCTTTCTTCAGAGGTTTCACACTAGATGTAATGGGTCTATTTATAGTCTGGTCCAATTATAGACCACAGAAGGTGCGGTCCTACTCAAGCACCTTACTTTTTCTTTTTCCATTGGCTCTGGCAATCAAACTGCCATTGGATAAATGGGGTCAGATAATTAATCCAACAGAGAATGAGCCTGTCGTAAGAAATTATTCATTTAATCAGGCGATCAATGAGCTTTTGAGGTCACTCTCCAACCACATGATCTCCAGCTCTGTCTCAAGGGAGGAGGCAGTAGTACATGCCTGGGGAGAAAAGAGATAAGAAGACTGTGCCTTTTGGCATCAGTCTGGTTGAATGTAGGCTAGTTGCACTGTGAAACACTTCAATTATGTCTCTCTGGAGAATACATTCTCCTAGCCCACCTATAATGGCATAAAAAAGGAAGAGAGTTTTCATCTTTTTTTTCCTCTTTTGCAACCTGCTGCCCAGAGAATTTCACTACCATTGTGTCATACAGATATTACTTCCCTCATATAAAACAAAATAAAAAAGAAGTGCCAAATCCTCCTTCATGTATGGGTACTCTTCTGAGTACCACCCATGTAAATGTTCACAAACTCCATATTTCCTTTGGTCTGTCTGTAATATGAGCTCACCAAACCATACCAATAGCATTAAGCTATATCTAAGAATTTGCATGTTCATTGAAGAATTTTTTTTCCTCCATTGTAGAAAGGCTCTAAAATCTGTTTCTAAAAGAAACAGACAGTAGTATAAGGGCCAGTAGATAAGAATAAAATTAATTTATATATTGCACATGGTTTTTTCACCCCTCCAGTCTTTTGCCATATTTGCCTAAAAAGCAAAGAGAGTTGTTTCTGAACTCAGGTTGTTTATTCTGGATTTCCTTGCACAGTTCTAATCTCAAGTAATGAAAAAATGAAATTCCTAGAAATCCTTCTTCACCTAACCAACACAATGTCATTGTTCCTTGTTATTTTCTTTTAAAAAATCAAAAAAGGGAAAAAGGAATTGGGGCCAAGTGCATAGCTCTTCTTTAAAAACCATCTTAGTTCATGAGACATTAACAGCTGGGTAAACGTCCAGCCTGGCTGGGCAAGGAGGTTTTGGAGGAACTTAGAAATAAAAAGAGGATGTATCAGCATTGGAAGGAGGGTCAGGTCTCTAAGGAAGTAGTCAAGAAGGCTGCTAGAGTATGCAGAAAAAAAATTAGAGAGGCCAAAGCTCAGTTTGAATTTAGAATGGCGACTTCTGTAAAGGATAATAAAAAATGTTTTTACAAATACATTAATGCTAGAAGGAAGGATAAGACCAGCCTTTGTTCTTTATTGGACAAGGGAGGGAACTTAGTATCTGGAGACGAGAAGAAGGCAGAAGTGCTTAATGTCTACTTTGCCTCAGTTTTTAGTGAGAAGATGACGTGCCCTCAAGACACCTGCCTGCCTGGGCTGGTTGATGGTGTCAGGGAGCAGAACGGACCCCCCATTATCCAGGAGGAGGCAGTCAAAGAACTACTGAAATGCTTGGATGTTCATAAATCTATGGGACCAGACGAGATCCACCTCAGGGTAATGAGAGAGCTGGCAAATGAACTTGCAAAGCCACTCTCCATCATTCACCAACAGTTCTGGTTCACTGGTGAGGTTCCGGATGACTGGAAACTGGCCAACGTGATACCCATTCACAAAAAGGGTGCAAAGGAAGATCCTGGTAATTATAGACCAGTCAGCCTGACTTCAGTACCTGGCAAAATAATGGAACAGTTTATATTAAGTGCCATCACAAAGAATTTACAGGATGGCCAGGGTATCAGACCCAGTCAGCATGGATTTATGAGGGGTAGGTCATGTTTAACCAACCTGGTCACCTTTTATGACCAGGTAACCCGCCTAGTGGATGCAGGAAAGGCTGTAGATGTTGTTTATTTGGATTTCAGCAAGGCCTTTGACACTGTCTCCTACAGCACACTCCTAGACAAGCTGGCAGCCTGTGGCTTGGACAGGAGCACTCTTTGCTGGGTTAGGAACTGGCTGCATGGCCGGGCCCAGAGAGTGGTGGTGAATGGTGCTGCATCCAGCTGGCGGCCATCACCAGTGGTGTCCCTCAGGGGTCTGTGCTGGGGCCAGTTCTGTTTAATATTTTTATCGATGACATGGATGAGGGTTTAGAGTCTTTCATTAGCAAATTTGCAGATGACACTAAGCTGGGAGCATGTGTCGATCTGTTGGGGGGATGGAGGGCTTTGCAGAGGGACTTGGAACGGTTGGATGGATGGACAGAATCTAATGGGATGAAGTTCAATAAGTCCAAGGGCCGAGTCCTGCACTTTGGCCACAATAACCCCCTGCAACGTTACAGGCTGGGGATGGTGTGGCTGGACAGTGCTCAGGTAGGAAGGGACCTGGGGGTGCTGACAGTCGGCTGAACATGAGCCAGCAGTGTGCCCAGGTGGCCAAGAAGGCCAATGGCATCCTGGCCAGTATCAGGAATGGTGTGGCCAGCAGGAGCAGGGAGGTCATTCTTCCCCTGTACTCGGCACTGGTGAGGCCACACCTTGAGTATTGCGTCCAATTCTGGGCCCCTCAGTTTAGGAAGGACGTTGAGATGCTTGAGCGTGTCCAAAGAAGAGCAACAAGGCTGGTGAGGTGCTTGGAACACAAGCCGTATGAAGAACGACTGAGGGAGCTGGGGTTGTTCAGCCTGGAGAAAAGGAGACTCAGAGGTGTCCTTATCACTCTCTGCAACTTCCTGAAGGGCGGCTGTGGTGAGCTGGGGGTCGGTCCCTTTCTCCAGTCAACAACAGACAGAACAAGAGGACACAGTCTCAAACTGCGCCAAGGGAGATACAGACTAGAATTAAGGAGGAAGTTTTTCACAGAAAGAGTGATCAAGTACTGGAATCATCTACCCAGGGAGGTGGTGGAGTCACCATCCCTCGATGTGCTTAAAAAAGACTGGATCTGGCACTTGGTGCCATGATCTAGTTGAGGTGTTAGAACATGGGTTGGACTCGATGATCTTAAAGGTATCCTCCAACCTAGAAATTCTGTGATTCTGTGATTCTGTGAAATGTAGTCCAGTCAAATGACTAGAAGAACACAGACTTCATCTTCTAAAATTGTAACAGAAAAGTAACATCCTTTCTCAGCTTCAGCTCAGTCCTTGCTTTGTAGCCCTCAGATAAACTGGAAGTCTGCAAATGACACAAAAGGGAGGCTCAGAAGAGCTGAAGGAATGACTGAGTTGTTTCTTTCTATAGTGAGCCTCCAAGGAACTGCCCAAATAAGCTGGGAGAAGATTTATGTGTCTGACAGAAGACGTTTATAAGAAAAGAGAGGCAGGAAACAGCAAAGGAGTGGAAAGAGTTCACTATAAATGCTTTATTCAAGTTTCTGGGCCAGGACCTGGAGGACTGGAAAAGATGGAGGTTTTTCCTTTAAGCTCCAGTCGAAAGTGTTTCTAATATTGGCAGAATCAAGAAAATGAGTGCCACAAAACTTAATACAGAGGTGATTGATTTCGGTCCTTTTAGCTCCCTACACATGTTCTGAACACATATTCTGAGCGGGGAGGCAGTCTGACCAATGTGCAGTCAGACACAAACACATCAGAGCGCTGGGGGAAAAGAGTAACTCATGGAGGAAAGGGGAAACTGCAGCAGCATTCCCCATTCCTAACCCTATTCATCAGCATGACTATTACAGGTTACAAATAGATAATCATCCCATGAGCTACAGCTTAAATCTGCCATTTATAAATTTTTTAATTCACATTTTTAAATTATGCAATTCACTAACTTCATGAGAGAATAGCCAATGTGATACTAGTTGGTCTTATCCCACCTGTTCACCCTCAAACCCTGGAAGTTTAAGTGCTGAATAAAATGAAGACTAGCATTTAACCAGATATGCAGAATCAACAAAATACACATGCACTGAATAGTCTTTGAATGAAATAAATAAATTACAATACATTCTTTGAAAAAAACAATAACTACAACGTTTTCCCTTGTTTATTAATTTTTATTTTTTAGAGTTTTGTTGATCTTTGCAAGTTTTTACTATTACATCTACTTTCTCTGGGTGGATGTGGCTCTCTGTGAAGTGAAAGGCAGCGACAGCTGCTGAAGGTTTTTTAGACAGATAGAGTTTTCAATGCTGGCTCCATGCATATCTAAAATGTATTCATGTAGTGAGATGGACTGTTCTGTACTAGGAGACAGACCCCAGGCTTTTATCATGCTCATTTCTGGGTATCTTATAGTGTTTGCTTTTCTAGTAACACAAGAAGCCTGTTTGTAGAAGAATTTATAAAGGTCTCAATTATGTGTGACGGTGTTATAAAACACAAGGAGGTAAAATGTGTGTTGCAAATCCAGGCATGTCCACTGATGCAGCCCTTTCTTTAACTCTGTTCATGAATCAGCATAGCATAAAAACTGCTTCAGGACAGAAGATTATCTTGTCTGGAATGTGGTGGTATAAATTTGATGTGCAGAGGAGCTGTGCTGTCCTGGTTTTTTGCCTGTAAGGCACCACCAGCAAATCTGAACAGACTAAAAAGAAGGCAAAATGGAAGAAAAAAATATGTTTTTCAAGCCTAAAACTTAATTTAAAGTCCATATTCTGATTCTTTATAGATTGTTCTCTCATTTTGTTTGGGAGTTCTTTGAGGCAGAGTTTATGTGGTCAAATTTAATGGTGGGGCAGCTCCAAATACTCACAGCCAGGGTCTGATATCTTCCTGCACCAGTTCATGTTGTTGTATTGCCTTGGGTAGGTTTGTATTGTACCATCTTCAAAAAGACAAGAATTCAATAATTTCTCATAGAAATGAGGAGCTGGAACTTCTAGAAACCTTAAAGCTTCTATTAATGCCACAGGTGATACGAGATTTAAGCAGTTACTTCCTTAGCAACTTCAGATAGAAAAGGTACATTTTAGCAAAAATATATATTTTTGCAGTTAGTAGCAAAAAAGAAATACCAAGGTAAAATACGGACTTAAAAGAATTGAGGTCAGAAAAAAACCTGTTCAATCAGTCCCATGAAAAAACTCACTAAGAAGCAGACTGTTAGCAGGGTTAGAAAACAATGGTGTTTGTAACATTTGACTTGCTCACCATTTACTCTTTCAACTGAGTAGATGCATTAAAGGCTCCAAATGACATTCCTCTGATCAAGCACATTCTCCTTGTCCATAAAAGTAAATTTTTCCTATACATTGCCAAATTTTCTATTACATTGCCAAGATATTAGGTTAATATATCCATCTTTAGATTATATTTCTAGTTGAATTACATCAGAGCAGTCAGGAAAAATAAAATTATGATCGTGTAGAAGTGAGGTGTTTCTTGCCATTAAAAATTTTTGAGTGCATAATCCTTAACAATGTATTACATGCCTTTAAAATCCTGTTACAGGACATAGGATGGGCTAGATCATTGAATCTAGGGAAGAGACAGTGCTTTAGTGCCTTTCTCCTTGTTCTGTTCATTTCTGTGTGTTTGCAGTGCATAAGCCACAATACACACTATTTTTATCAGCCTGTCCCTTGACATTTCTTCTTAACTGATAGTCTTAGGTGAGGCAGTACAGAACAAATTCTGGGAAGAGAATGGAGAAAAATTGAAATCAGCATCACAGAGAGAATAAATGAAACATAAGGAAGCAACAATGTGCATAGACATATACAGACAACAGATAAACACACACATACACTATGATTAAATTCACCTTGTGTCCTGCATAAGACTTTCACTCATTGTTATAATGAAACCACGAAATTTCCTCCCTCAAACAAATCTAAAATTGTGTTTTGAAGCTGCCTTCCTTCTGGTGAGGGTGTTTTGTCTTCTCAGCTTCTTGCCTTTCCGGTCTGGGATAATAGGACACATTATCAAGAAAATTCAAGAGAAAGTTTTGTACTTTTGTGCTGTGTTTGGGCAGAAGGCTGAGACCTGCTGAGCACACCACAGTGCTCCTCTCCCAGCATAACTATTTTGACAAAAGCACTGTTGGGAAGACAAACATGGTGACAGATGTTGGGATTCTTGAGTTCACGGTCAAGCCTAACAGCTGCCATGATTACCAGGATGAGGCACAAACAGCCACATTCATCTGTGGTGCAAATCCATTGATGTCAGCAGATGAAACTGGCTCTGAGAAATGTGGCTGCTCTGCTGTATGTTTGTTTCTGAGTGAAGGGAGGCTAAGCAGTAGAAAAAAAGGAAGAACATTAAGTAAATATGCAAATTGCAATCTAATATGCAAAGGCTCTAGTTTGTTGCTCCAAACACTCCAATAAATAAAGAAAGCTCTCCATTTGGCAACATATTTGCACATAACACTGTGTACCTTCCACATAAAGCCTTCCAAGTCAACTGGCTAATTATTATTATTATTTTCTCTTCTGCTGTTAGAAAAGCACCTTCCACAAAAACAAGAGCCTTGTTTTGTTGATCTCTCTTTGAGGATTTATATATCGGATTAATTAGCAGTTGGAACAGGACTCACTCCCTCTCACAGCTTCCGTTCTCCCATTAACAGTCTGTGGCTTGGTGCTAAATCTCAGAAGACAGTCCTGCTATTTACTGCTCTGTTTAGTGTGGGATTGCTAATTCTTATCTATTTAAACACAACTGATGATGTCAGGACAGTCAACAAGCAAAGGCAGTTTGTAATTACTAGTCGTAATGTCACTGCTGATCCTAACACTTTTGTAAACCAATCATCTTTCTCTTCATTTCATTCCTAAGTATTAAAGCACGATAAAACAATACTTAGTATGAGAGTTTGGGGACAATAACATCTTTTTTACTTGTATTGCTAATTTTGTAAACTACAGTCTTAATTTGGAAATAATTTTCTGAAGGTCTTCTTTGCACATTGTTGTCCCTCTGTGTGTGCTTAATTCCTCAAAAATGATTCTGCATTAGAAAGGGGCAATTTTAATATTCCTAAGTGGTCTCACCACTCTTACCCCCAGTTCATACCCAGCTCAGACTGAAATATATTTGTGACTTAACTGAACCATACTGCACTTTGCCTTCAAGGCATCTGTGTAAGGATGAGCCAGCATCCAGATGAAATTGCTTTTAACTGCGGCAGGATCAGACTAAAGGTACTCTGACCTGAGAGAGTGCATGTAAAGCTGATCAGGACATGTCACATCCTGCCTCCATTTCTGAAGCATGGGGGTCTGACAGTGTCAAACAGCTCAGCTGCCTGACAAGCTGCCAGAGGAGCTGCGAGCAGCAGCTCAAGCAAGAGTTAGTGCGCCTGCATCACCCTGCAGCAGGGTTCTCCGGGCAGCTCCACAAGCTGTGGCAAGCTTCCCTCAGCAGCAGGGACAGAGCATGTCTGCAGAGCAGCATAGTTGTGTTCTGGGCCAACTGGTTCCTGGGGACAACCCCTCTGCACCTGTGCCTCGGGTGACACAGTTGACTTGTACCCAGCCTGCTCACAGGGCTCGTGGAGAAGTGCTGGTGTGTCCCCTGCACCACTCAAAGGAATCCCATTCCTAAAGCTTCAAACACTGCAGAGGTTGCAGTCAGATGCTGGGTGAGTCACTTTCCTTCTTTTCCCTCGTTTTCTCCTTTAGAAATGATAATATTCTTCTCTGGCAAAAATACAGAGGGAGGATTCAGAAGACAATGTCCCTTTCCAAAAGCCAGCCGCAGTAACAAGAAACTTAGACATCCCAAGTGCATTGAACTGAATGTTAGGGGATTTCCAGACAATTGCACTTCCAGCTTCAGCTCCCTCCAAGGAGAACGTTTAACGCAGATAAAGAGTAGGATTCATATTTGATTTTGCTTATACCAACAAAACTAAGATCCAAACCCAGTTCATTACAGTTAATTGCAGAAGTTGCACTGACTTCAAATTGGATGCCAAATTGAATGCTTAATAAGAGACTTAATAATCTGCATTTTAAACATGGCACTGGGTACCTGTCCTGTGCAGAGATGCAGAAATTTTAATCTCAGAAGATATATTTGCACTTGGCTACACATCACCTTTAATTTAATTTCACCCAAGAAGTTTTTTCCTGTACTTTTTTTTAAATTTAAAGACAAAAACAAAAGCCCTTTCAAGAACTAAAGATCTGACCTCTTTTGAGAGTTGCTTACATTGTGTGAATTATGCTCTTCCATAGATTTCGATTAACTATAGTGATAAATTATTGTGAATGGCTCATAACAAATATGAGGTTATTAGTCTTAACCCAAAACTTTAAACTGCTCCTATTTTCAGTAGTCTAGGATCTGTCTATTAGCAAACAATTAGGAACATATATGATGTTGAAAGTATTCCTGTATCCAGTTTGACCAAGAGGGGAGATTATGGGCCAAGTTTTGAGAAGTCAGTGATCCAAATAAATTGTCAAAATGTATTGGTCTTTCAAAATCCAGTTTCCAGCAATAACTGATTATCAGGGATGAATGATAAAATACATATACATCTAAGAGGGTTTTGTACATATTTTGAAGTCTGCTTTATTTTTTTGTTTGCAGCTGGAAGAGGGGACTAGAAGGGCTCTATTCAAGTACTCTTTTAGACTGAACTGATTAACCATATAACAGACCATAACAGTTTAAAATCTTCTTGTACATCCACTTTTATCCCTATCTCAGCATTTCTACATCCAGACATTTCCTGCAGCCTTCCATTAGAAGCTGAAGAGTTTTCCTGATTTTCCTTTCTTTCCCATTCTGTGATTCTGTGATTCTGTGATTCTGTGATGCATTCAGTATCCTGCTTATTTGGTCTGCCATTTTCCTCCTTGGTTTCCTTGTCACCACAACACTTGTAACTTTCTACTAGTCTGATATGTGAATAACTAAACTGTTTATGGAGATTCCTTTGATTTACTAGCAGTAAATTTTGCAATCCTTCTGAGTTTGTCTGAAAAGAAAAATAATCCAAACACCATGAATAATCCAATAAATAATGAATTACTGCTGGAAAGTAGGTGGGAATTTTTAAGGAAATTTCAGAAGAATTTAAGAAGAAAGAAATCAGATTTACAAAATAGGTTATTAAAGCTATATCAGCTCCTATGGCAAAAAAAAAATTCAGCTAAAATATGTCATCCATCTTTATCTGCCCCTGATCTGCACTACATCAGGTGCAATCTCCTACGTAGCCTGCTTCCAGACTCTGCCCATTATTATTTATTTTTAATGTCCTACTTAAAATAAAGCAATGATGATTCTCCAATAATAATCACCTTATCTTCAGGTGAGATTTAGCATATACATTCCATTATTATCATGGCCAAAGAAACTGCACTCACTACTGTTGAGGAATAACCTGCTTTACAGTGGTTCAAGTTCATTAATGACTGTGCTTCTTCATGGATATCTGAAAGCTCTATGCCATGTTGATATTTTGATACAGAGGAAGCTCCAAGCAGATTTAAGGGTCCCTGAGAAATGGAGACAACATGAAAATTCACGGAGGTCTAGTAGTACCATTTGGCAACCAATCTGAAATACAACAAGAGAACCCAAAAATCATCCCTTTCCAAATGAAGTCCTCAGAGCAACTTTCACATTGTGCTGTGCTGTTCTGTAAATCTTTGACACCTCAATACTGAACTTCTGCAGTGGGATTAAACTGTTGCACCAGCAACAGTTTCCAAGCAACATCAAGCCTCCCATCATGAGCACACACCATTCAACCTTGAGTGGACAGACAGGCAGACAAGATAGACAAGATCTCGGTTTCCTACTGGGACATTTTAAGATCTCGGTTTCCTACTGGGACATTTTGTGGCATTTATCTCAAGGATGTTGATGTCTTTTTCAGCTCTCAGGTGCATCAGGTAGCACAGTTACCTTCCATACACACAGCTTAGCCAGAAGGGAATAGAACAGGTAAAAATGGTTGTACCCTTTTCTACTCCCTTGTCACACCCAGTCTGGTCACACACACCAAAATTTTTTATCATAACATATACAACCCTTTTACAGGGCAAAAATAAACTCTGCAGTTCTGTATGGCATGCACTGAATTTCCCTCCCAACTGCTCTGCCTGGTGCCAAATTGAATTTAACTCACAAGGATATGAACATCTTTCCCTCAAGAAAAATTGTCTTTCACACTGAAGTTTCAAAGCACATTATTTCTTTGTACTCTGTAATCTCTCTGCATTACTGAGAGCAAATCACTTCCTGACATGTCGTACAAGAGTTATTTCCTCATCCATAATGCTTACCAATGGTATTGAAATCTTGATACACTATTTTCGTGGCTTAGAGATCCATTACCCACTGACTGTGCAAGAGGCTCTCCCTTACAGAGAGATTAACTTACTTTGCTTGGAATCAAAGTTAATGTCATCAAGTGGCATTAAGTGGTTGATCAACTGTTGGTAGCTGTGATGCTGTGACTTCCTCAGTCACAATCCATGACAACCCACTGCTGACAATTTGATTCTCACAGCCCAGCTACTTCAACTGGGAGTGTAGTTTGGATTTTGTGGGACAAATCAGGCGGCACTAAAACAATTAACCTGAAATTTACTTATCGGTTTACATGTAATTTTTAAAAAATAAGCAGGCATTTTAATACAAAGAAGACAACAGAGACTCTTGGAAGACATAATCTATGTAGGGAAGTCAAAAAACACTAATTTTAATTTCTGTATCATCACTTGTATCATGACTCTTCAAATCCATATTTTTAAATATGTTCACCAAGGTTCATTTACTACAGTAGCGTCAAATCTCTTACAATTATGTTGCCTTTGCATGGCTTGTAGGGACCACAGATTTTTACTTTGCTGAATAATTACTTCAGGAACCATACACTAAACTTAATGAGATGCAGTCTGCTCTAGCCAGCGACATCTGGCAGACCTTACCAAGGTGTATTCCTTCTTGTTATGACTTACACTGGTCTATAACTTTCCATGTTGAAGACTCTCTGTTTTTAAGGCCCTCCTGCCATAACAAAAAGTACTTAGAACTTTTGAAGAACACTGTAAGTATTTGTAAAGCAAAACAATTTTTTTGAGAAAAGTCCTATTCTGAAATTAATGAAGCATTTTAACCAACAGAAAGCTCATTCATGAATTTGTCTTGTTAAGCTTCATCTCAGGGTTCTGAAACAACTGAAATGAGAGGTCAAAGGGTGTCTTGGGAGATGAAAGTGTCATTTACTGAAACTATCTGCAACATAAAGGATTTTAAATCTCAAGATATAGCTATCCAAGAAGCATGAGAAGCAGCAATGCAGTCAAAATTAAATTTTTCTCATTAATAGGAATGTACATTAATGTGCATTTGTCCCCAATATTTACCCTGCTTTAATTGTTTTAGTGAACTAAAAAGGCATGTGTTTCAAATTACATGGAGATAACTGCTGATAACTGCTGTTCACACTACAGGGATCCTTTGTTTAACAGCAATACTTGCCATACTTTGAAGGATGTTGGAGAAATAATTTTGAAAGAACAAAGTCACAAACTTTTATTCAGTATAAGCAGTGAGTAACTTCAAAAATAATGCAGCTGAATTTTTTGTTCTGTTTAAAATGTATTTAAAATTTTAGATTTATTTTAATATGTCTGATAAAATTGTCTTTAACTCCCATCTATATTTATTTTAGCATGTGAAATGCATTGATAACTTAAAAACTATAAAATAATTATGAAAGAATCTAAGCAGGTGGATATGTATCATGAAGTGGTGTAAAAAAAATGTGCCTTTTAAAAGCAGCCTCTAACAAGATATGTTTTCCATGGTAATAGCATGAAATTCTATATATAGGTGGGTGCAAATATGGCAAATAGTCACTATTTCTCTTTGAAGAAAAAATTACATCAGCTTGAACTCCATGGTTTTATTTCCTTTCTCTTTGTCAAGCAGCCATATGTAGTTAACAGCAGTAAAGCAAGTATTTGCTCCACTTCAAATGAAAATAGTCAGATACTGGCGTCAAAGACATTAATATGTATTTAATGAGTTCACAGAAATATTCCCTAGTTTTCCAAGGGATGTGAAAACTGTCACAGTACAAACTTTCTCCAAACTATGATCTCCCCAGAACAAACCAGACATCCCCTGATTTAGTGAAAATTTCAGTGTCTACAGCATTAATGTGAAAATGCTCAGAAAACATAATCCCCTCAGTACCTGCACATTACTGAGACTACAGAGATAAAGTCAGTTTTATGATTTTGAAAAATAACTGGCAGCGCTGAAGAATGAACCAACCAATTATGCCCTGAAGCAACCAGTGTGACTTTGAATAGAAATAAGGCATTGTAAGGTTATTTAATACAATATTTCAAAGAGAGTGTGATGATTTGCTCATCTTCTGCATGTAGTCAGTGTTTTCTTTGTACAGTGCAGGATATCGTGCTTAAATAATTGTTGACATTTTATGCACATGGTGCATATATTCTGGAATATAATAATGATTAAAGGAGCTTCCTGGGCCACTGGAGACATTATATATCATTGATAGAATGCCAGAAAAGAGAAAGCATCAACAAACCAAACTCACAGAAAGTGTTCTATAGCTAATAACAACCTCCTGTCACCTCAAGATGAGAGGAAGGTTAGAGTACAAAAAAATCCTGTCTACATTCTAGCTGAGGGACTCTTAGGAAGTGTATTCTTTATACTCTGGCCCCTTCTGCCAACCTTGATTAGTGATCTCCAAGGATGCAATGGCTGTTCTGCAGATTTGCTGTCCATAGGTTATGTTGCCAGAAATATTCTCACTCATGAATATGTTGTTTTGCTAAAATATTCATGTTATATTTCAATAAGAGTTTTCTAGTTTTTATAATAGACCTCATATGTGGATATCATCTACTGCAGTGACACCCTGGACTTCTGTATTTGGGAAGGAATAGTCTATTGGCAGACAGGACTGTGGCATAGATGTTGCTTAGATGCCTATTTTCCTGAAAAATGCCAATTACATGGATTTACATGTTTTTAAGGTCAGAAGGAAACATTAGGATAAACTAATCTGAAATTCTGTGCTAAAAATCTGTACTTGTAGCACACTTCCGTATATAGTACATGTAAAAATAAGCTGATGATGCTAGAATAGTTACCACCCATCTAGAATTTTCTGTCTAATATCAAGTTACACAGCATCAGCTCTGTGAGACAGAGAAACATTTGTATTTTGTTGAAGGGAAATAGTCACATGGATACATAAACACACGTGGAGCTTGGACATAGCACAGCACATAGATTTATGCTGTCACTTAACCAGAATTAAGAAACACCTAGTTGCCATATCCATTTCAATGCCTACTCTACAGAATCTCATTGCCAGTCAAAGCAATGGATATGGATATGGATATGGATATGGATATGGATATGGATATGGATATGGATATGGATATGGATATGGACCAACCATCTCTTTGAGAGATGATGGTGTGAGTATCTGGGCAACTGAGACAACTTCTGTGTCATGTATTTCCTTAAACTCCAAAACTGAAGAACAGCATGGACTTTTAACCAGTTTCTCACTACTGTTCCCAAATTGTGTGTCATCTTTATGCAGAGCATAGTACCATTGCATAACCTGGTCTTAGAGTTTCTTCAGCTCCCCGCTTCCAAGCACTTTAAAATTTCCCTCCAGGAAGGAAAAGTCACCATACTAAGCAGATTAGAAAAATAGTTTAAAATGGTGGTATTGAGCCTGCTTCTGAAAGTAGAAAACAACCTTAGAGTGAGAAATGCACAATACAATTGTCCAAATACAACACCTTAGAAACCGCAGTGGGGAGTCAGGGAAATTAAAAGAGTCACAAGAATGCCCTTGCTGAGGGCTACATCTCCCTCCTTCTATTCAGAAAGAACTATTTCAAAACCAGGAAGAATAACTGGGATTCAGCGAAGGATTTCATGCCACTTACCTTGTTAGTTAAATAGATCTATGAATCCACACTGGTATCACTACCCTTGGGCTGTGGCAGCCCTGGGATTTCTAGGAAAGGTAGTAAAGCCCAAAGATGCAGTGTATAATTTTTAGCTAAATTTCTCAGGACTGGAGGGAAGGGCACATCTTCTGCAATGAATTTTCTTTACAACTTTTTTATGTGGGAGGCCAGAAGGAGGTGTGAAAAGGGATCTAGTTGCGGGCCTTGGCAGTGAAGCAGAAATAAAGACAGCAGTTTTGGTGGTAATTCTAGTTCACTTAGCCAGATAATGTTTCCATGATTCTTTACAACTACTTCTCTTTTCATGCCATTGAGCTTTTCTAGTCTCTAATGTTACTTTTCTTTCAAAGTAAAGATGTAACAAGTACATTCTGCATTTCCCATAAGCAAAGGAGACATGGCTACAGAACTAGGTATTTTCCCACTAAATGGAGAAGGACAAAGATTCATGTGCATGTTCCTCTATGTGATAACTGCAGAGGGCAGTTTCAGTCTGCAGTGGTTTCTGTATGAATATGCCCCGAAGTTACCTTCTTAGACTTCAGTTTAGCATTTCTCATCCCCTCCTCTCATTTCAGTGCCTGAAAATAAGACTTGTTTGTGAAAAGGATTTTCTGTTCTCTTCTATTTTTTCTTTGGTCTGCATAACCCTAGTAAGATCAGAAATTTAACTTAGTCTTCCATTAGTCCTAAACTCAGTGCATCACAGGTTTCTTGATTTGAGATGGATACATTTCTTTCACTTAACTCATGTCTCAGTAACAGCATTTTTCATCTTCTGCATCAACGATTTCTCCTCTGTTTCTCACTTTTGTTTTTCATGAGCCCTTAAGTTACCATCCATTAAAGTAAAAAAAAATTAGAATCAAAGAATCACAAAATCATATAGGTTGGAAAAGACCTCTGAGATCATTGAGTTCAACCTTTGATCACCACTTTGTCAACTAGATCATGGCACTATGTGCCAAGTCCAGTTGCTTCCTGAACACTGCCAAGGATGGTGACCTCAACCCCCTGCCTGAGCAGTTCATTCTAATGTTTAACAACCCTTTCCATCAAGAAATTATTCCTGATGTCCATCCTGAACCTTCTGTGGCACAACTTGAAGCTATGTCCTCTCATACTAAGAGGTATTAAGTATCTCAGCCTTTTCCTCTACCTCGGTGACTATGCTTCCCCCTGGTTTCCAATAAAGATGGAGATTCTACTTGGCCCTCTTTTTGTTGTTAGCATGTTTATAAAAGCACTTTCACAGCAGTGGCCAGATTTAGTTCTAGTTTAACTTCCACCTTGCTAATTTTCTTTCTATATGGTCTAATGCCATCCTTATACTCTTCCTGAGTTGCCTTATTCCAAAAGTCATAAACCCCCTTTTTTCCTGAGTTCCTTTGAGAGTTCCCTGTTCAGACAGGCTGGTCTTCTTACCCAATAGCTCCTGCTTCAGCACATAGGGCTGGGCTACTCCTGCGCCTTGAAATCGTAACTCTTTAATAGCCCCATCAAAATATATATGCTTCTAAAATTTACAGACAATTTCATTTTCATCATTAACACTTTCAGTCAAGAAAATTGGTGGTCATCTGTGTAAGAGAATCAATGTTATGTTATATTATTAATCAATGTGTACTAAATAACTGAGAACTCAACTTCTAGGTAAAATGAGACTGCATGAGCTTGCTGCTAAGTCATTTTCTTGTACAATGTTAAGCTTACACTCTTTCTTAGGCCTGACAACACTCTTTCTTAGGCCTGACAAATGAGTTAAAAGTTGAAATGTTGTTTTAAGACAGACTGCTAAACAAGGTTAATTTTTAAAGATAGGATGTGCCAGAATGTGAAATGAGTGCTAGCATAACAAAACTGGGGCTCAGCTTACAGATGAAACAGTTTCCAGTGGCTTCCAATGCCATTTCAGCATAAAACTGATCCTGCCTTTTTCCTTTAACTTTCACACTTTCAGCTGTTTAACCTCTGCAGAGGAAGATCCCCAAGAGGTTTTGTCTGTTTAAAAGTTCTCATCTAGAGTTTTTCAAACTACAAACTATTCTGTCAATGAATTAAGTATATGATGCATATATTAAATGTGCTGAAATAACAAAAAATAACATAACTGCATTGAGATGTTCATGAAAAGCGATGCAAGTTTTCCTTTCAAAATGAAAAATATGTCATTACAGTACCTTTACTTCACAAGAAAATTATTTCATATATGAATGGATGCAACTGAGAAATGTTCAGGCAATCGCATTGCTTCACTGGCTGAACATCCCTAAGTACATTATAATTTAGGTCTTAAGGTTTAATTAGCAGAATACAGTTTGGGCAAATGAACAGCATGGAGGTGCCAAAACATGAAATTCTAAAAATAGGAGCCCATAAATCTTCCCGCTGTGGTGCACATATGCAGCTGTACAGTATCTGATGGATTGAAAACTCTGCCTGAGAACAGCATTAAGATTCGCAGCAGCAGAGGAACTAGACTGAACAAATTTCATAGGGCAGCAGGAATTTATCATGTTTGTTCTGTCAATGTAACTCACATCTCACTCGCTAAACCCCATAAAGGAGCGCAGGAAGCAAAGAGAGAAAGGCAGAGGAGAGGAAATGGAGTGATATCAAACAGGGATTTTTTAAAGAGGTTTATACATAAGCTACTTTGAGACTACATTGCTTCTTGAGAAAGAAAGAAAATGTAAAACAAAAGAACCATTAACTAGTATATTGTTTTTATTTTGCACTATGTTTCATGACATACTGCTTTTTTGAGGTGCTCTGTCAAAATACCAATTCCCAAACCTTTTCAAAGGAATGCATACAGTATTTCCACTTGAAGAGAAGTAGATCATAAACTCATAAGGTGTGCTCCTACAGCAATTGCTTTGACAGCTCTTAGGACAGCAGCCAACAGAAATGTTTTCTTCAGAAAAAAGGATAGAAAATGAGTTTATCCAATCTTTCCTGTTCTTGTTTAGCCTTTGTTTGAATTGTGGAGACTAAAAAACAGTCTTCCTTTCTGGATAGGATAGATTTGCTCTGAGTGATTGGCAAGTAGAGGTATGAAAAATCATATCTTGGAGTCCATGAGAGAGAATTTTCTGCCACCCTACCTGTCTGAAGATGGTAAGTAAGCATCTTTGGTCAGCCTTATTTATCAGGGTGACAATATTGTTTCAACCATGAATTCTACCAGATAGATTTCATCACTGGGGGTAAGACTTGTTTTGGAAGTGTAAAGGTGAAAGTGAACTGCTGGTATTGAATTCCAAAGGATGTCTGAGGACGTGTACAGGATATGCCATGGAGCAAATGACTTGAAGATTATGAGGAACAAATAAGATTTAGTATCAAACTCCAGATCAGTATAGCATTGTGGGTTGACTCTTTGGAGCACAAACGCTGTTCTAGGAAATATTCAAATCATGTCTGTGTAGACAGACGTCCCCAAAGGTGGTTTTTCGTTGAATTAGCAGTGTTGTGAACTTTGCAGTCAGTGTCACCAGACTGTTCGCAGCACACAGTTTACTGTACAGAGACATGACAGCTGGTGACTCTAACTCCTATAAGACAGCAGGAGCAGAGCTGATATCCCAGTACAAAGCCAACTAGCTCAGCATCAACACAGGGCCTGACAAACATTTCTTCACAAATGAGCTAACCAGACATGGAAGGAGAGCCAGCCTTTGCAGGGAGACTTAGGGCACAGTCTCTCCCTCTCAGTGCAGAGAAGCTCAGGTATGGAAGTCTGTATAACCTGCAGAAACAGAAGCAGGAACAGCTGCTCCTAAGCTGCTACAGAGCAATCAAGCTGATTAGAGAGGTGCTAAAGACCAAACAATTTTCTCTACAGGTGCTGTTGCATACAAGTCTCTGTTAACAACTCTGCACCATGCTCCATTTTCCACTGTACTGGTGTCCTACAAAACTGCTCCTACCTTAAGTGGATAGTGCTTACCATGGCTTTGCAGTGGCTAAACTCCAGGGGCTCGCCCTGTCTTCTTAGGATTCTTGGACATAAATAGATTTTCCCAGTTTCCATGTGGTTTTTTAGTGTGTCTTTGTTATTTTTCTAAATAAAAATATTGCAGTGAATCCATAATCTCAAGGACTTCTTGAACTGTACCAGGGGAATGGCATCTCCAAAAGTAATCACAGAAAGTGGATTTAAAATTCAAGGAGCTGCAAGTCAGGAATAATATACCAGAAAGGGGTTCAAACCTTAATTTTATTGAGAGAAAGTCCTTTGGTGTAATCTGATTCAAGTCTTTGTGCCTCTTATTGACATCTGACAAAAGATTCCTGAGCTAAATAAATGAGCTCTCAGAACGATTTTAAGAGAGATTAGGTGTTTTTTGGACCTTTTCTTGAGAAAACATTGCTTTTGACTAATGTCCTAGAACCTATCTCACAGCGATCGCAGTAGAAGAAAGACAGTGAAGGATTGTGTGGAGTAAAGCACACGCCTTCAGCTGGGTTTAATAACAGATCAGGGCTTTCTGCTGTATACAAAATGGAAAGTAAGCTCAATGGATGTTCTGTCTGCCTGTGGAGATGTTTCTTTGATTCAAGAGAGCGGAATAAGTCTTACTTTTAAACTTTTTAATTAAGACACAGGTTGGTGGGATTTTTGTTTGATTGGTTAGGTTTTCTCCAAAAAGGCTATTTTAAGTGTAGACTGATCAGGTCTGTACAGGAAAAAAAATACACAGTCTCAAAATAGACCTGACAATTTGTCTTTTTTTCAGACATTTTTCCAAGTACAGGCTAACTGGAATGTAAGAATCATCTATAAAATAGCCTTCTCATGTGTTCATGTGTGAGAAAAAGCTCGGTACCTCACATCTAAAATACTACATTACATTGTCAGAAAATGCAGATTGAGGGCAATGATTTAGTGAACAAACACTCCAACCTGTGTTGTGATGTTTCATTCCAAAACTTCCCTGGATGACCCCACATATTTAAAAGCAGTATGAAATGTTCTCTTTTAGTCAAATTATTTATTTTGAATATTTTTTAAATATTCCTAAACATAACTGTCTTGTGACAGCATGCTGAACAGATATGCAACAATTTATTTTGCCATTTGAAATGAGTAAATTTCACTAGACAAATTACAGGTATTTTCTGTATTTTAAGGAAACAAGAAAGATTGGGGTCATCAACATAAAAGGACAACATTTGCAGCTTGCTATCTCTACTACTATATTCTTCCTAAAGAACATTTCAAAATGGGGAAAACAACTGGTATCACCATAAAATAATAACCCACACCATCAGGTATAAGTCATACAAGCTTGGAGCTGTAGGGTTCATTTTATGTTCATTATCTGGGGGTGGAGTTTGGACTCCAATTTCTTTCTGTTGCCACATCTCAACAACCTCAGAGGTGCTCAGAAATACACTGAGAGTAATTCACATGAAACATAAAGTAGAGACAGGTTAGACCAATTTGGGGCAGTATTTTCAATTAGATTCTCTTTTTTGTTCTCTCTGAACAAACTCTTCTCCTCTTCCCCATTCCTACTCTCCGTTTTCTTTGTTCCTGAACACAAATGAAAAGAACAAAGCAAAACCAAAGAAAATTTGTGAGTGCACTGCTTCTAATCCTGCTGTAACCCACTGCCTGACCAGCAGCTGCTGCCTGGCACTGTGGCTGTGCTCTGTTGCTTTAATAGTTTGAAGAAAAGTAGGTTAGCACCCTTGCTATTATTAATACCTCATCAAAAAGGAGAGAGCAATCAGAGAGAAGAAATGAGAGCAGGTGGGAGGGGAGATGTGGAATGAGGAAAAAGGTGTCAGGGAACCGTTTGTTCATTTTCTGATGACCAGCCAGTTGTTTTCCTAACCCCAAAGAATGAATAAGCCCTGATAACAAATCCTGTAATACTAATGACTAATTGCATATTATTTGGCTGCAATTCTTCTGTGATAATTCGAGATGGACAGTATACTATGTCATGATAAATGCTGTTAGGGACATAATCTTCCCCATTCTGCCAGTTTGGTTTGCATTATGTCTAGAGAAAGATGTTTGCTGGAGAGAGAAGAGGAAAATTCTCCTTCTAAATCCCATATCTTTTCTCCCTTTCTGTGAGCCTCACATTCAAGTGAGTTGTATTCATAGCCAACTAGTCAAAGGTGAGGGCTGAACTCTCAAAAGGGATGAGAAAAGAATCTGTTAGGTTGATAAATCCATAAGGCATACAGTGACCAAGAATAAGAGTCGCTATGATTTAATAAATCATTAACATACACAGCATAGATACTAACAGGGATCCAGAAAACTCAAAGAAGAAATTGTTTGCCTATTATCACACCTTTATTAAAAAGTACTGTTTGTCTTTTCCCAATTAGATTGAGCACTAATCCTTCCTAGCTCTAAATAAAAGAAAGTTTTCCCAAATGAGATGGCATAATACAAAGACCAAAACAAAAACTTAAGGAAAAAAATACCTACTGCCTACTGTTCAACATCAGTTTGAGGCTCCTGTAACAAATCTGTGTTAGGTGGCTTCAGCAATTTCTGTCCCATGGTTCAGCTGTTTGCACGATTATGTGAGAAGTAATAGTGGTGAAGCACTCTGGCTAAAACAGGAGGAAATTTCTGTCTCCAGATCCCGTGTTGTCTCGGTTCCTTGTAATGCCCAGCAAACAGCAGGACAGGCACAACAGGCATGGCACGGGGGCAGGGAAGCAGCTCTTGAGTTTCCCTGGCAAATGTCCATGAAGGCAGAGCCTCAGGGCGTAATCACTGATGTGGCAGAGATCCAGCCCAGCAGAGGAAAAGTGAGTGAGCCTGCCAGGCTGTCTGGCTGCATGGGTTTGCTGTGCAGGCAGGTCATTGTTCAGGCAAAGACAGGAGAAGCTGGGATCTACAGGTGGGATCTGGGGATTGAGGATAGGGCAAGGGTGTCTTGGTGGATCCACAGAGGGGAGAGCAGGACTAGGCTATTCAAAAAAGCAAACTGTGGGATGGGGTAGCTGTCCAGTCAACTGCACCCTGAAGAGGGGGCCTAGGGGTACATTTCCCCTGTTTCTCCTGATGAAACTGCTGTAAAGAGGTCTGAAAGTCCCAGGGCTGCATTTCATGCTCCCTGCAGGTGAGCTTTTGCAGTGCTTGGAGATCTAGGCTTCACATTGAGGCATCAGTGCCATGATGCGAATAGAGTAAAAGCTGCGATTCCCAGGGTGACTCCTAACCCAGTGATCCAGTGGTCTACCCAGCAGATGTCATTCAGGTGAAGGACCAGAGAAATGCAGTCCAAAAATGGGGAGAAGTTGTTTCCATGGAAGACACAGGTGTGAGTTCAGAGATTTCCAACACTGGATTCACCACAGAGGAAAGCACGTAATGGAACTGCAACTTAAATCCATTTAGTGCTCTGTCAGTCTATGGGGTTAACTTGAATTAACCCCTGTGTGTGGAGTTCAACTAATGAAAGCTCCAAAATTCCTTATACTGAACCTCTGGTAAACTTAAACTGACAGGCTTTTTGTTTTATTGTAGGTCTTTTTGTTTTGTTGCAGGATTTTTGTGTACATGCTATCTCATAATCAATAGTCGTACTTTGCTGAAGAAACAGAATAAACACTATGTGCTTTAGGGAATAAAGTGGGTTTAGCAGAATTGTTGAGCAAATGTAAAAAGCGCAACTACTCAGCTTGTGCCTATGAATCCACAGTAATAAACTTGTCCAACTCCATGCATTCTCAGCAAGCTGCAAGACTTAATCTTTAAATATGTACACATATATATATATATAAATGAAACTGGTGAACAGTTGCCCATTCATTTTGGGCTGGAAGAGGCTTATGTCCTCACAAAAGGCAATCAACATGGTGCCAGTCTTCCTAGGACTTTTTGTACACAAAATACCATCCCGTTGATGTTGGACATCATGGCAAAACCTGAAATTAACCTCTTGCATGAGTCCCTTCAGTCCCTGCTAGTTATCTCTATCAACAGCAGACACTAAAATTGGAAGCTCCACTGTCCAAGGTTGAAATTGATTTCCGGATAGTAAACTATCTATGCCAGCTTAAAACTGTTCCCCATAAAGCTTCTCTAGTGTGGTGCTTCATTCTTTAAGGATGAAATAGTGTGTGAGTAAAAGGGTTCCTAGCTTTACATACTACATTTTTCAGATTCACTTTTTGAATGCTTTTTATGTAAACTTTCTTCTTGTGACAGGATTTTTCCAAGCTTTTTTACATTCAACTGCACTTATGTATACACACAGGAATGCAGCTTCAAGTTGGGAAATCACTAAGAGACAGATCCTATAGGATGCAGAAAGCTGGTTTCTGGGCCACCTAAAACATGGCTGATTCCAGCTGTAGGAACAAAAATTACATATATATAATTTTTTTTTTATTTGGACCTATGTTTTATGTTATTATTTATTTTAAAAGCTCAGTACATTGTCAGTCTTTTTTTATTCTTTATACAGGAACTATTCATCCCATGTGCTACCTGATATTTTTTAGAGTTCATCTCCTAAATATGGTTTTAATGTTTAGGAGTTGCTATCCAGGGACTGTGAAGCCTTGAGAAAGTAGATTAATATCATTCACCTCTATGAAAGAGGAAGAGACTGAGCACAGATAAAAAGACGAAGTAGCATAGATTTTCTCTGGGCAGCTGATGGATATATTTGTAGCCATTTGGATATACCTTGAGAGGAGTTGTCATCAGATTATCTCATCTTCTTCTGTGGACTGAAGTTTGCATGTGGACTTCACCTCCTGTCATGAATGGGAAAAATAGTAATGTCTACAGTGCTGTAAGGGAGATTTATGTTACACCCCAGAAGGGAAGTTTCAATGGATTAGATTCTGTGGGGAACTTTTGGAGTGTCTCTCACAGTATGTCTTCAGGAGGAGGCTAAGGAGACACGCCAGGAGTAGCACAGGGACAGCTGATCCTGTCGTGAGGCACATCAGAGGTGAGCTGGGCTCCCTGGGGTTTGATTCTATGTCCATACACCATGGGGACCACAGGAACTCCCTCCCCTTCCTACTCTCTGTCCTCAGCCTCAGGGTGCTGCCAAGGGGAAGGAGGAGGTGCAGCCCCATTCTGGAGCCTTTCTAAGACTCAACAAGGGGCATGTGGAAAACTGCCGCAGAAATTTACACAGTTTGTGCCCACAGTTTCTTTTTCTGTAGCATTTGTCTCCTAAGGGGGGATGATTTTTCTGAGCCAACTGTCATGCACATTTACTAAAAATAATGCATTTGACCTTGTAAATTGATGTTGCAGTCTTTAAGGGGAGAGGCATTGCTGGTTTTTGCTCCAGGGCTTGAGATGAATCCCACCGAAGGAAAAAAGAAAACATTACAGTCTCAAGTACCAATAAAACAATCAATTCACACCAAATCAAGACAGTTTTAAGAGTACCTGCAACCTCATACAATCAGAAACAATGCAAGATGAGATAGATGTGCTAGAGCATAAGAGATAAAGATTTGTTCAACAAGTTGCAATAAGATTTTTAATTGGGATGAGAATGCAGGCACTTCACTGCAATATTTTGGGTTCATTATTTATTTAATCATTCAAAAATTCACTATAATAACAACATTCAAAGAGACCTCCAGTGAGCTCTGTGGGCAAAAAAGGAGCATGGGTCAATAAGATAAACAGTTGTTAAATGCCCCTTTTTGTCAATAAAACACCTTCAGAAGCTGCTCTGCCAGACCCACTATTGGTGGTTAAAAGAGATTCTGAGCCACTGCTATCTAGCCCCGTAATTTAGACTCCCAATGCGTTACTGCAACAACAACAAAGAGGGAGTGACACTCAAAGACATGAAGTTGGATGCCAGTAAATGCCTCAAAATAATTTATTATTAAAGCTTGACAGAAGAAGGAGAAATGTGGGGAATAATTCCAGAAATCAGATAAACAATTAGTAAATATAGCTGGACTACATCGCCATTTCCTGTCACCTTCACTCAAGATGCTGCTTACAGTAACTGAAAGTGATAAAGTCAGGCTTACTGTATTTTAGAAAATCCTTTTGAAGTTATGTTCTGATGTATTTGCATTTCTACAGTCAGACTGAAATAAATTTGAGTACTGTGAAGTTACACAGCTCCAAATAGAGATTAACTGAAAATGCTTCTTCATCACTTTGATACAATAGTACATTACACAGCTACTAGTTAAAATTCAGGGAAATAACTCCAGTAACCAGTTGTTGAACACAGCTGAAAATGTTAAAATATGACCTCTTAAAAAAAAATTCTGTCCTCAATCCGTGTCACATTGTCCTGCTATTCCATTTCTATTTGCAGAATCAGATGATCACCGAAATAAATATTACTACATGGAAGGAAGTAAAGATTAAGATAGCCTTAGCATCTTAAACGTTAAGGTCATCCCCACCATTATTAAGATGATAGTTTCTTTTTCTTTCTATGTTTATCAAAATGTTCCCTAGGAAGTGTTGATATGCCTTATGACTATGACTCTAAGATGATTCTTTTTACCACTTCTCTGCTACAGCTGATAATCTGACTAGAAATAATAAAAGATAATTACTATTTAATTAAATGACTGCTGGCTGAAGTTTAGAAACATTTTTCTCCATCACTAGATGTAGAAAATGCTTCTTTTAAAAATTACATTTTTGCAGTTTTAAAATTTGGGGTTTATTGTTTTTAAATGAAAAAGGAGTAAAACCATTTCTACATCAAGCTCACAAATTATGTGGAGCAAATTGAAACGTATTTAGGGTACCTGTCTGAGTAACAGCAGAAGCTGGTTCAGGTCCAGACTACTTTTCCTTTCTGTGCAATGGATACAGCCACAATCCCACCGATTTTGCCTTTTTGCCACTAACAGAAGCTGGGCACTGCTTAGAACATATTCCTCAGTTGACACGCTAAGGTCAGCACATAATTATCGAGTAAGGGAATACAGGGTAGAAAAGTACACCAAGGTCTTGATAACATGGCTGAGAATGGTTGAAAGGAAGAATCAGGGCTGCTTTCTCCTGCCCAGTTCTGGTCACACTACTTACAGAACGTTCTGGAACGCAAACTGCCGTGACTGCTGCACTGTTTTCCCAGGAACACACATCAGTGTGTATGGGCCATATCTCACTGCCAGGTGACAGTATTCCAGAAAAAGACTAGGAGATTAACAGATTATCAGATCATAAATCTATGCTGCTTTAGATAAAACATTGTTTTTTGAAGGCACTAGTGGAGGGAACTAAGGGGCCATGCATCAAATTCGGTAATTAAAAGAGTGAATTAAATTCACTGGGGCAAGTAAAGGAGATTCAAGGCATCTCAAAGAGAGAAATAAAAAGCAAAAGGATCATAGAGGGATAAAGAGAAAAAAGACCATGGATATCTATGATTCAGTTAATAATGGACCTTTAAAGGGACAGAGGAGCTTTAAAGTTAAAGGAAAGCAAATTAGATCCAAGAGTGAAAAAGCAAAGGAGTGGCTGAACACAGGAAGAGCCATGGTGTACCCTGAGGCAGCAACCTCAAAGAAGATGAGCATGCAAAAGACCAAATCAAAGAGAGAATCAGGTAAAAACTGTAAAATCTGCCTTAGTTTGTAGTCTAACAGCATCCATTTCATGCCGTGTATGGGGCCAATGAGATTAATTGGTTAGAGTGCAGAGCTAATAATGCCAAGGTTGTGGGTTTGATCCTCGTATGCGCCGTGCACTTAAGAGCTGGATTCAATAATCTTCGCGGGTCCCTTCCAATTTAGAATATTCTGTGAAGTGTCCTGAAACCTTCCAGATAGTGAGAACTTGGAGTTCTCCTCGACTGTAGTGCATTACTGTCTATCTTAAATGCTGACAAGACATAAATTGGAAGCAAAGGGTATCCTCTTAGATTTTCTCAGTACCTTCAATGCATATTTTTAAGAGACATTAAAGGTCATGAAGGAAGCTACATTTATATTTCCAGCCTATGTCATACAAAAGCTTTGTCTCCAGAAAATTTACTCTTGTATCCTTGAAAGTCTGCAAGGGTTTGTGTTTTCTGAGCCTGGAAAGCTTTGAAAATGACAATTGGAGAGTTTCAAGGTTGACTACCACTTGACCTCACTGATTTCTATGAATTCCTCACCAGTGAAAGTGTTCCTCACAGTGTGTAAGTGCAGCAGAAACCAACTTCAGCACAAAGGGCTAATCTCTAGTTGTTTTATAATCCAAGACCAGACAGGGATGCTGACATTGAAAGTGTCTGAAGACTATATTCCCATTCAAAGTTTTCCAGACACATGCTGAAAATTAGGCATGAGTGGATTCTTTGACTTAAGCAAAAAATTGTTCATCTGCTTAAACTTTTAAAAAAACCCATCTATCTTAAGAACTGGGTCAGGTCAAAATGATTTCCCACTTTTCTGCATAGACCATTGATACAACTAAATGTTGAAATCCCTCTCTATCAAGGGAATGATTAAAGAAATTGTATAGCAAATCAAGTTCAAATCTGTGTGTTGAGTAATCTCAATGTTACTTTTTAAGTGGTCTAAGACATGCTTTGTAAGAAATAATGTGCTTTGTAAGAAATAATGTGCTTTGTGATCATCAGGACACACAGCAGTTAGTGACCCAACTATTTTTAGAACAAACTAACCAGGCTGTTATCTTCAAGATACTCACGAGGAGAGATATCTGCCTGAGTAACTTATACTGAAATGTGCTGAAAATAAAAATAAACTTTTGAAATAGCAAAAAAAATAATATAGCCAGATGAACCATTTCACTCAGTTGGTACCTACTACAGGAAGAAATATTCTGTAGTGTTAAAGCATACCAAGAAAAGTTTTATTGGTCCATTAATGCACATAATGGGAGCATTGCAAAGCATAGATATGATACAGAGGTGAATGAATTTCATTCAGTGATGGGTGAAATTGTCCCTCAATATGTAATCTCTGCAGTCTTCTGTGATATTTCTCTGTGAAAGCAGGAGATAAATATCATTAACTTTTGTTGCCTTTACTTTTGGGATGACACAGTGATGTCAAATTCCCCACGACATGTGAAGTCATCTTCACACATGTTCTGATGTGTTGCTTCCCGTGTGCTGGACAAGAGCTGTCTAAGAAATTTCTGTAATGGAATAAAATTTTTAAAAATTGCTGTGCTAAAACACAAACATGCATATTAAAAAAATGCAAATAGCATGTCAAGCTACCTCTGCCACTCTATTTATGAGGTAAGAGGTTTTTAATAAGTGTTATTGAAATAGACATGGAAAGATATTTGAGAGCAGCTGGTCACAAGCATACCTCGTTTATTTTTATGTCCCAATCACAGATGTTTAGAAAGTCTGTGGATTGCTCTAGGGGCCTGCAAACTCTGATCAAAGCAGACATATTATTGGTAATCTTGATTCACTATACTAGGGTCAATGCCATCAGTGAAAACTTTTATAAGCCAAAAAAAAAAGGTGGAAAACACAATATAACACAGGATAACAGTGAGATTTCACAGAGCAAGCTCTTCATTAATCCACCCCAAACACATTAGCATGAATGATTAGCCAATATGCAGTCTTGCTGACTTCTTGCTGTTAGAAAGAGAAACTCACAATGTAGTCAAGTATTGCTTGAATGCAATCCTTCTTTTTAAGGAATGTATACAAATTTTGCTTCTCATAATACAATAAAAATAAACAAGAAGAGGAAGTCTATTTTTCCAGCACTCCAAGCTCAGTTTTCTGTCTCACTCTGAGCAGCATTGTACCAGCACACCTTGAATTTTCTCCTTGTTTTTCTGGGTTTCCCAGTAGTGGTTTTTCACTTTGTTTCTTCCTGACAGACAAAACTCAAAGGCAAAACTGTCACATTGCAGCCCCAGAAACCCATGGATCCTGTGACTCAGCTTGTATTCATCCTGCTCCAAAGTTCTGTGTAATGTTCCTGTCATTTCACCTGTCCTACTCTGCACTAGGCTAAAATGCTTTTTATGGTGGTTAGCACACCTTCTAACATCTCAGGTATTCAAGGTCTTTCTTTGCCTAGCAGCAGCTGCTAAGCCTTCCTTAGCCTACCAGGTTCCTATGGAAGCTGCAATGTTCAGAGGGCTGGTGACCAGGAATTTCTGACAGTGAACTAAACACAGAAGTACCCTGTGGTAGAAATCCTACAGTACTTTCCAGAGGACTAAAAACTCAAAAAAAAAAAAAAATCCACTCAGTTTTGTGTTACAGCTCCGAGAGTGGCAACTGATGGCATAAAATGAAGACAATTTTTGGTTTTGAACTGCGATGTTTCTTGGATTGTGGAAAATTCCCAGAGGGAAATTTGCAGTCTTTGCCACCACCATGTCAAGTAGACTTCATATAGCAGCAGCTTTTGTAGGAAGTTTTTTTGGGATCAGAGGTTTTTTACATTAGAAGTTCTCACCCTTCTCAGCATTTGATTTTCTTTTTTATTCTATTATTCCAAATGAAGTACAGACAATCTAAACATTTCTTACCAAGGAGATCCTTTTCTGCATCACAGCTAGATAAAGACAGTGATTAGTCCTGCTCTGTCTGTGCTCCTCTCTGTATCTGGGCCAGAAGCAGAGAGAAAACTGAGTGGGGAAAAGTCACCTGAAACTAATGGGAATAGAAAAGAGGGTTTGCTCACACACCTCTGGCAGAGCTGTTGTGTTCCACACTTGACAGTTACCACTAAGAACCCGGGGATGACAGCGAGCAATCACAATTTCCCCTAATTTTTCATATGCACAAAGAATAATGCCCAAAGAAATAAGAAGAGATACAAAAACCATAGAGAAATAAAACATAACAAGAGGAGAAAGCAGGGCTACATTTTTTGTTGCTGTACCTGCCTGCTCAGTCACCTTCTACTTTTATTTTCAGCTGTCAAAGCTGGGAAACTGAAGTTCAACTTTTGATCTTCAGAAGCACAGAATTGAATGTCAGGGAGCAAAGTGATACTTCTTTGGAGAAAAAAAAACAAACCCACAACAAAACCATAAGTCAACACAAAAGTAATATGCCTTTATCAGGTACTTTTCTTGGGGCCATTCCTGAAAATGCAGACAGCACAGCAGTGGTTGGGAGAAACCTAGAAAGCTGATCTGAAAATATGAAGAAAACCACTGTTTCAGATCCTTTATCTGTTTAGTATCCTGTGACTGTCTTCTTGCTGTGCAGTAGCCAACAGATCAAGCAATTTATAACTCTATAATGAGGAAGGCAAAGCTCGGAAATCTGCTTCGTCCCTAGAAGTTCAATATGTGTCAGACTAAGGTTGTGTCTTTGCCTGACAGACACAACTCCAGCTGTCAAATATAAACCTACTTTTGGATTTTTTCACCCCTTCCCTGAACTGCCACATGCTCTCACCAGTAACCCATCTAGACTCAGACCAGAAAGTCAGAGGACTTTCCACCTGCTGGCAAACCTTGCGCAGAAGTATGGACTCAAAGCTGCTCCTAGGAGTGTCGTCAAAGAATTCCTAGCATGGCACAACACTGACATTCTCCTTGCCCACCTCAATTCCCTACAGCCAGGCCAGCATGGAGAAAATCCAGATGGCCACAAAATTCCCTTAATTTTCCAAGTTTCAAAAGATCAGCGGACTGATTTTACCACATTTTCGGGTAATAAAACAAGGGCAGGTGGAAGAGATCTGTCCAACACCATCTGACAGAAAGTATTTGCTGGATGGTGTTGCTGAGTAACTTGCAGAGTGCTGTAGTCCAATGTAGCTAGATCTTCAGCCCAAAAGTTTTGTGTATGAAGCCTACTCACACAAAGGACCCAACCACTAATTCCAGTGTGGAATATTGTACAGAAAACCTTATCAGTGGAGCAGGGGCAGCAGCCAAATGAACGGGCAGAGCTGTACACCTGTGCCAGCAAAATGGAATGGTCACCAGGGGACTTACATAAGCTGTGGAGAAACAGAGGATGTTGATTTCTTGAGAATAATCATCCTTAAACATCAATCTATTTATTCTCTGATCAGTTATCTATGGAGACTGAACAAGAGAAAGCTTAGTTTTATCCTTTGCAGATAGAAGCAGCTTATTCAGAATAGTCATCTTTATTAGTAAATCTTGCCAAAGAGATATAACCCATCCCATCCAGAACATGTTGCTAAATTTAGAAAGAGTCAAAGCTACTACTGCCACTGATGTACGACATCACTTGATTTCATCTGGGGGAAAAGAAACAGGAAGAAAGGGAATGTAATGGTTGCAAAACCTGATCTGTAGTCAGTTTAAAGACAGTTGTTTCTTCCTGGAAAGGCAATGGTAATTTAATTTTATATCCCAGCCACGGAAAACTTTATATTAAGATAAACTGGAGCTTGATTACTTGCAGCACACCATGATTTAGGTTGGAATTTTAGAAGGAAAATACTCTCCTTCACTATTTTGTTAGTCTTGCAGGTTTTTCTGTAACTGAATGCACACACTACTTTGCTAAAGAATTTTTTACTTGCTTTTTTCAAATAATTATACATGGACTTGAGTGACACAGAGCTATAAAAAGTGCAAAACTACCCTGCTAAGCTTTAACTCTAAGTAACCGCTCTGTATCAAAATAAAGAAGAAAGACTCCGAGACAAGTCAGCATCAAACACATGGCACAGGAAAGCATGCTGAGAAACATAAGAAATTTGGGTGTAAACACACTTTCCAACATTTGTAGAGATCCAAGATATCCAGCTTATCAGAAGGATCAAATGTGTTCTGAGATTTGGGCAAAAAACAAAACAAGAAACAAATGACATTTCATGCAATGCCAGTGGTTTTTTTTTTTCTAGGAGATTGAAGCTCTTTGGAGCAGATTTCCTTTGAGCACTTCAGAGAACATTTTGCCTACTACCTGAGAACAGTGTTTGATAGCGAACAGTAGGTTTTAGGTTTCTGAAGGTTTTTTTGTTTTCTTGCCTTGTACAATAAAAAGAAGGTAGATCTAAAAATTTGCCACCTCATTTTTTCTGTTGCTTCTGTTGTAGCACTGTTGCACTTCAGTTTCAGGGACTTTGAAATCTTTAAAGTCTTTGGAGCTGGAGCCTGCCACGTACAAAAGTGTGAGCTTTCCTCTACCCCAGGGGTGGCAGCTGCCAGGAAAAGGCTAATAGCTTTTTGCAAGCAAAGGAAAGCTTCTGATGTTTTCTCATCTAAGAGACTACAACTGAAGCTACCCCTAGCCAAGTAAGCATAGAATTGTGTTCTTCTTTTTCTTTCCCCTGGGTTTTGTGGAAGAAAAACCCACAGTTTGCCAGGATCTGACTTTCCATCAGTTACTTGTGTTCCTGAGGATGAGGATCTTCATCCCCGGTGCCTGTCTTTCTTTATTCCAACACGACTGTCTCAAAAGCAGAGCCAGCAGGAGGCTTCTTGTTCAGGTCCTGCAAACCACAGTGCAGCCTAAGCTGCCAATTTGTGTGATCTTGCAGGAAAATACACTGAGAATGATGAGGAAGGCATATGCTCTGCCTGTAGACCCTCACTGCAGGGTGATTCCTCACAGCTGGGGGAAGGAACTTCTTGCACAAGCAAGCATTTGCTCAATGAGTGCAAGTTGAGAGTCTGTAGCTGCTCTCTTCTATTCATTTAAGTAAACCAGTAAATTTTTTCAATGCAAATTAAGATCTGAATTCATTAAACTCTAATCATGGAATGCTGGATCTGGTTTCCAGCAGAGTACTGTTAACTTTTATATTTACTGGTACAGATCAGAAAAAATATGACAAAGCAAGTGTGTGACACATCTCACTTGTATCATTCATCTGTTTTCTTCTCCCTTGTGCGCTTTCGGTGTCAAGTCATATAGGGAATTTTTTTACTGCTTTTACATTATGTTATGACCCTTTCTCTTCTTTGTCAGGCTGTTTGAACAGTGGACCTCTGCAGAGCCTAGTCTGTGATCCTCTGACTTGAGGTGTACTCACATCCAGTCTCACTAAAGCTCAGCCCACTTTGTCCCACTGCTTTCTTAAGGAAGAGAGCTTCCCTTTACTTCGGCAGTGTGAATAGTTGCAAAACAATGTATCCAGCTATGTGAATTCAAAACGGAAAGAAAAAAGTCTTACAGGTTTTATTCTATAGCTGCAATAATCGTGAAGCCATACTGCTGTTACTGCACATCTCAATATTATAACATATCAAGGCCTTTCTGCAGGGTGTGTTATATAACCACCAAAGATATTACAGCAATAGTTGTCTACTGCTGATTCTTAATTGCTGAGGGTAAATGCTTCTCTTCAGGAAAGGACTTTAAACCTAAACATTTTTATTTCCTCCAGGCGTCTCGCTACACCTAAGAGCCATTCACAGTCTGGGAATGTTCTTATTTTGGAAGCAAAATTTAACACTATCTTTGGGCTACATACCTGAAGAATTTTCTTCTGCTTAAAAGCACCTGTGCCCCTCTTCCTTAATTTCACTTGCTCTCTCCAACTGAGACCTCTTCTCACATTTAGTCATTCAGCAACCAGAATTAGTTCTGGTAAGGACAGAGTTCATTTCTTTATTTTGTTTTTGTTTTATTCTTTTGTTTTGTTTTGTTGTTTGGGGGGGTTTTGTTGATTTTGTTTGTTTGTTTTTCTGTTTGTGTTTTTTGTTGGTTTTGTTTCATTTTGGCTCTGTCAGACTTAGGAGCAGTCTATGGGTAAAAAAAGAAGTGCTTTCTGTAATTTGTCAAGAGTCAGCAGATGTAATTTGGCCAGTAATAGGACATCTTCATCTCTTGCCTTAAAAGACAAAATTTTCTTTTATAGAAATACCATTTAAAAAGAAGGAAACTATTTAATTATTACGACATGCTTATTTTTCTTTGAGATGAAAAATACATTTCTAAAAAACAGAATTCAAGTTTCAACAGACTGGTGCTTGTGTGGGAGCCTCTGTGTCTACACAGGGTATGTGTTTCCTGTGCAAATTGATATTTATGTATTCAAAATCATATCTAAACGAATTCTGTGAATAACTTGCAGAAGGTTTCAGGCTTCCAGTTGTGTAAATACTTCCTTGACTTTTAACTATATTCCTTTCCTGATTATTTAAATCCCTGATGATAAAGCGTAGTAATAACAGTGCTATAGACTATGTGAAGTAATAACAAGAAAGAGTGGAACAATCAGGAGAGGAGTTATTATAAATAGTATTGATATATTCAATTTTCTTTTTTTTTATAACTTTTTATGGATTCACAATAAGTCTTAGAGGAACTGCTGCAGACACTAGGCATTCAAGTACCATTTACAGAAATTCATGCATGGTTTCTCTTTTTTTTTGCCAAAAAAAAATCGTTGGTAGGAACCATGCTGTGCCCTTGTTTACTGTTTCTCACAGTCAACAAATGTATTGCATTTCAGTCTAAAGAAGATGAGGGATGTCTTATCTCCCACAATGCATCAAATCCATCAATTTCTTCTATCATTTTGTTTCCTCTTGACTATGTTTTCTTTACTTTGTCACCTGTTTTTCAATATTTTGTCCTTATCTGGTTTCATGAGTTCACTTACATCAATAGTCACAGATACTTACTTCTACTAATCCAGCAAAGAGTTTTGTTCTTCTGCTTTTTCTGCTTTTAGTCTTGCAGTTCATGAATACATCTTCCATTGCTTTCTGAAATTTTCATTCTCTTATCCACTTTTACTCCTACACATATCTTTTCTCACTTCATCACCAGACTTCCTTCTTTTAATTATCTTACTGCTTGTTCTGTACCCTTGTCCATGTACTCTAGCTTTGTGCCCATTTTCACACTAGAGCTCAATTACCTGCAGCTCTCATTTGGTTATATTCCACATCTCATGTCTATCTACTTCATCTAGTGTTCTCACTTTATCTGTTTTTTATGGAAACTTCATATCTGAAGCTTTATTTAGTTATAATTTCTGACTCTGGTTAATCAAATTTATGCTTTGAATTAATAGAACTTGAGTAGGTCATTCACATTAGGTTGATGGGGTGGTTTTTTTTGGTTTAGTGGGTTTTAGGTGAGGGGTTTTTGATTGGTTTTGGGTTTAGTTATTTTGGGCTCTTTTACTTTTTTGTTTGTTTGATTAATTGTTTCACCAGCCTTTCAAGTTTTGTTTTCTGCTTCTCCTGTAAGTAAGTTTTGGGGTTTTTTTTAATAGGTAGGCTGCTGTAGTTAGTAGCGCATAGGAAGTAATGCTAATCCATTAAAATAAAGATCACATAGAGCAGATGTCTATCACATCTAGTCCTTAATTTCAAGTCATTCTCAAGATAGGAACTACAAATAAAACAGCAGGCAGTGAAAAAGGCTGTGAAGAGAACTGTGGAGCAAAGCCAAGACCACCATAGTAGAAACTCTGCTACAAGAACATGGATAGATGCCATTGGCAGAGATTTAAAAGACATTCCCTTTCCTTATGAGCCATCAAAAATGAAGAGGATGTGTTCTGATTTTTGAAAATTTTCTAAAAATAAAGGAGAGAATAATAAACCGAGGAATTTTACATAGCAGCTGCTTCTCTCAAAGCTGACTGCGATGAACTGAGGGATTTACAGACCAAGGACATTTTGAATGCTGTTGATGCTGGAGTAGGGGGGCATCCAAAAAGGAAACAAGAGAATCCTCTTTAAGGGACACAGGGACTGAGACTCCTTGAACCATGAAGCTTGTCTGAGCAGCAGATGTAGGTTTATCTGAAATGTTGAGCTGCCTGCTGTTTGTTTATCCTACTCTTCTCAAGGAACCTGCACTTTGTGCTTATTTTCTGTAAATAAACAAGATTACACCAAATTATATACCTGACTTCTATTTTTCATCTTAAGAGGAACAAGTGCCAGGATGTATTGGCTAACTGCTTCAGCAAAGTGGGTAATAGTAAGAATTTGTAGTGTAAATTTAGAGGAGGTGACAAAGTTATTTGAAAGATAGAATACAGTAGATGACACCCATAAATCAGTGCTCTACATTCACATGGCTTTTAAAAGTAGCCTGTCTCTAGTTAGCTATTTAATATTTTTCAACAATATAAATTAAAAAAAAAACCATCTAGAGCCCCACTTGAGATCAAGCTTCGAGTCCTAAAGAAACTGTAAATTGGGAGAAGAATACTGTTCCTGTATAAAAAAAGGGGCAATTTTCAAATAAGCATATGAAAAAAAAAAATCAATGGGGCTTTGAACTAATGTGATTTAACATTGCCTAAAAGTACTGTCACATTTGTCTTGTATCTTTCACATGTCCAAACATTTAATATATCATCATGAAGAATTTTAAAAGGAAAAGAGTCAAATGCAAACTAATTGGGATTGCAGCAAGCTGACTTGCATTTTGTCAAGCAAGATCACCTTTGTGTACTTGCAGTATGATTAGTCTAGATTGTCCTTAAGAAATAAGCATGCTAGAGTCTGAATAACAGTAACCAACCTGACTTTAGAAGATGCTAATATCTTCTCCTGTTGACATGGGTCAGGTAATGTATGTAATTGCTGTTCAGTCACAGTGAGTACTGACTGAAAATTGGAATATTTGTAGAGAAGTTTAGGCATTTTGAAAAAAAACCCGGAAAAACAAAAACTTCAGATCAGTTTAATTCAAGCTTTGTATTTCAAGGAATAAGAAAACTATTTTTTTTATGATTGAAGAGGTATTTAAAACAGTCAGATTTCTAAGACTGAATGGCTCAACTCAATCAAATTTCCATTTTTCTAAAACACAGTTTTAGAAAATTCATCACAAAATTACATACTCTCATACAATAATGATCTTCAAGCAATGGTAATTTCCAGCTAGTGAGAAGAAAACTAAGTGACATTACGATAATTTAAAGTCTCTTATAAACAATCTATTTAGTAGAAGACACTCTCATAGACATGTCCCCTTTCCACTTGATTTCATTGTTATCCCTTTGAATTGTGAATTGACAATAATGTCAAGTAATTATTTGCCCATTTCCATTAGCAACAAATAGGGGTCCTTGTGACTGCTATACATAAGTGAGTTGTCCATAAGATCAGAGTTGAGCTCTGATCTCACTCATTTTTAAGATCTATAACTATGAATGTAGATAGGTAAAAATTCTAGCTTTGTGATTTATCAGAGAGAAGCAAGGAGCTATGAAAGGGAAATATTCACTGCAAAGGCAACAGGACCTTTCGGATCATTAATGTTAAATGGCAGCTTTGTCTGAGCGAGGATCAAAAAATAGTGAGCATATATTTTAGGACTTGCTAAAGCAGTAAGAACAAAAATTTCAAGATACATAGATAATGTTTTGCCCTGCTGACTATAGTTTGTTTAATTAAAAAAAAAACCTTATGTCTATAATGTTTCACCTCCTTTTATTATTAGTAGGAAAATAATTCCTCCTAAATTCTTTAAAATCACAGATTTTCTGTACTTTGCAATACTGTAATAGACATTAACTGCTGGAAGCAATTAGCAACAATTGAAGGAGTTGCTTTATTCTGACAAGAAATGAATAAGTTTCTATCTATGCTTCTCATTAAAAAACTAATCTGAAAAGCCACAGTTGAAAGTATTTTGCAGCATTTTGTCAGCTACCTTTTGTTGTTTTGTTGTACCTTTTGTGGCCCTTGCCAGGCTTCAGAGGCAGGCTCATGCAAACCTCGTGAAGTTCAACAAGGTCAAGTGGAAGGTCTGCCCCGACAAAAACACAGGCTGGGTGATGAATGGATAGGGCCATGAAGGTGCTCAGAGGGCTGCAGCACCTCTGTTATGAGCACAGGCTGAGAGGTGGGGGCTGTTCAGCCTGGAGAAGAGAAGGCTCCAGAGAAGGCCTAGAGCAGCCTTCCAGCAGCTTAAGGAAGGAAGCTGCGATAGAGCTGGAGATGGAGAATTTTACAAGGGCGTGCAGTGATAGGACAAGGCAGAATAGCTTGAAACTGAGAGAGGGTAGATTTAGATTGGATATTAGGAAGAAATTCTTTACTGTGAGGGTGGTGAGGCACTGGAACAGGTTGCCCAGAGAAGTTGTGCGTGCTCAATCCCTGAAAGTGTTCAAGGCCAGGCTGAAAGGGGCCCTGATCAACCTGGTCTAGTGTGAGGTGTCCCTGCCCATGGCAGTGAGGTTGGAACAAGATAATCTTTAGGGACCCATTGAACCTGTACCATTCTATGATTTATTCTATGATTCTCTGGTCAAGAAACCTACCAGTGACCTGGTCTCAGAGCACTAAAATTCCACCCTTGAAGTTTGCTCTCTCCTTTGTAGGAGATGTTAAGAGTTCATTTCTTTCCCTGTGCTGCTTGCTCTGTGGCATGCAAACTGAACCTCTGAGCTTTCTGTCCAGAGCCTGTGAAAGTCACTGTCTGTTTAAGATTTTAGTTGGGAGACAGCAGAAGATTACAGATTCTGTCATAGTGTGTTGGTTACAGTTTCTAATATTTCAACTAATAAAAGTAGTTTCACAACATCATCCAATATCTGTTGCTGATAAATGCTGTTTCACAATTCTTAAAAGAAAAAAAGATGCCTCATGTCCCTGACATCATATATATATATATATATATATATATATATATATATATATATATATATATATATATATATATATATATATATATATATATATATAAGACCAGATTTCTTTTCAGGGCCTCATTCCAGTGCAGCCAGTTCACACATTTTTGCATGTGAAAAATATAAAGTCATACTATTTTTAACTTACTATTAAAAATCACAAATTTAATTTCAAAAATTTGAGCTTTGCATATAGCCAAAATAGAGACATAGCTGGTTAAAGCATATGAGTTTCTGCATAGCCATAGGTTAATAAGAGATTCATGTGATGCTGAATAACCTTCTTGAAAACAGAATATCCTAAGACACTCTACACTCTGGCTGTGAGTGTCAGGTGAAGGGTATTTTTTTGTAAATATTTTTGCCCTATTGAGATGGATTTAATCAGCCAGGGCTGATTGAATTAAGAAGCTACTTACTAAGAATAAAACACAGAACCGAAATATTGTTCAAGTCAAGTAGGGAGGAATGCTTCTTTTGCTTTTTATGTCGTAGGATGAGTTGTAAAGACCCCAGAAAAGCAGTGTGTATTAATAAATATGAAACACTGCAAGAAGTAATTTTACTGTTGAAGGTGCTTGTTGTTTTCCATTGTTTACTCCCTCCAGAATTTCTGCATGACTGTGAATTCAGAGGTGAGTGTTTACACTGAGGATGGATGAAGGGTAGCTGTGAGATGCCTTGCAGACTCGGAGCATCAGCCAGTTCCACATGTTGGCTCATAGCGCCGTCTGCCTTCCTCAACAGTGTCACAAAAAGAACCCATTTGTCCCTGCACAGCTTTGCTGAGTCCTACTCACCCTCCAGCTTGGGGACCCAGTCTCTCCTTTCCTGCTGGAGGTTTCCCTTCTGAGTTCTAAAAACCACCTACAGGCCTGTCAGATGCTGCTGACAACAGCCTCACTGCAAGGAAGAGGCATCACAGACCTTTGCCTTCTCGGTTTGTAGGTTCCCCAGGGATGCTGACAGCAGGGACATGGGGAATGAGAGATGTCTGTGTTGATATGTCTGGGTGAGAGATAGTAAATTTTGTGGCTTCTGCAAAAATAAGGTAGCTGTTCCTCTGTTTTGTTACAGAATTTTTGTTAGCTGTAGCTTGAATCCAGTCTTACAGTTGCTGTTCTAAGCACTATGTGGGTCTTAGTATTTATTTTTAAATATTTCTAAATTATTGTGTATTTTTAAATATTTCTTAACGATTGTGTATTTTTATCTTAAATATTTCCTAGCTATTGTGTATTTTTATCTTCAAAAAAAAAAAACCAAATATGCAATTTTCAGTTGTTCTGGGTCATTAGACAAATTGCCATTTATTTTCCTTATCCTACAGCTTGAGATTCTAGCATCTTCTGTGGCCCATTTCTTGGATTATATATATGACTTTAAACAGTAAGAAAAATGATAAATTTCTCAGGAAATCTTAAGATTTGCTGTACACTTATCCAGAAGCTAAACAATTTTTCTTCCTTACAGATGACAACTCTCATCTATCTTTTGCAGATAGACAAATGAAAATATAAGTTTTGATCCATGCATAGTATTATAGCCACAGGTTGCTGGTAAAAAATTGTTTAAGTTCAGCTAGCTGAAACTTTCTGCCTTCTTCACTAATAGAAGTTTTCTGTCTGCTCCAGCTGTGATGCTGGCAAGCCCAAAGGCTAGGACCTAGCATTTGAGTTTGTTTCTCTCACTCCTTTTGAAAGGGGGGTGGTAAAGGATATATATGCACCATTGTGGTCACAAGTGCTGTCAAAAACCATGAGATTCATACAGAAAAAGCAGCACCTGCCTCAGACAGCTTCATACTATATTAAGAATCCCCTTTTTCCTGCTCAGAAGTGGCAGACAGGCTTGACCCTTAGTTTCCAAATGTCACCTCTCATACATTTTAAAATTCGTTATAATCTTGGATACATTTTTCCAAACCACTAATGGCTACTGTGCTATCATCAAGGTTTGCATTTCCCAGCAGCCACTCTGAAGTGAAGGATTTTCTGCATACCTGAAAGTTCACCATTTCTTTTGCAAAAGGTGTTAGGGTCCTGTTGTTCCTTCTTTCTCTTTCTGTCTCAGTGTTTTTTTCCTCTCTCCTTTCCACATGCCCTCCAGCTGTAGCTGCTGTATCCCGGGGCCTGATTTCATTTTGTAATGATTATTTCAGAGCCTCTGTGATCCCTAGTCTCCAGCTCTGCAGACAAAGTTTTCTCTGTCATGTTGTTTATTTGCCCACTCATCTGAAATCCTAGAGAGCAAAAGATGTGGAATAATGCATCATTCAGAAAAAAATTGTTCATATGCCCGCTTTGCACACTGTTACCAAAATATCATGTACTTTATTAACAATGAAAGTAATTCAAGTAGATGTTACTGTATCCAGATTGCCTGCAGTAATGGACCTAATATCCTATTTATTACCCTTTAACTTAGCACTTGTATTTGGATGACAGTAGTCCCATATTTTAATGTCCCTTACCACACAATTTTATACTTCAGCAAACATTTGCACTGTGATATAAAATTTAGGTGATATCAGATTTCTCTCTTCTTTATAGTTTTTAAAAAACTTAGAAAAATAGTCCAACTGTTGGACTATTGGATTTGGATTTTGCTTAAAAAAATAAATATCTATCTACAGTGTGTAGAGACATATATTTATATTTTTATATTAGTGTATGTATAGGTTGGGCTTGATTCTATTGTCTTCACTGAAGTCAATGAAGCCAGTTTGGTTAAGTGACAGAAGCTGTGAATGATGCAGTGTGGATACGTGTATTTGCTCTGTGAACTGCAAGGTATCCTATTGGGACTAATATAAACTACAACAAACTGATATCATTTGGAGCAATGCTTTCATTGGGAAAGGAGCAAAGTAATCAAATTATTAAAATAGCTGGAATAAAGCTTATTGAACAAATAAGTAGCTTATATGTCAAAAATATGTGATCAATCCGAGAACAGTTTATGTGCTGTATATTATAACTATACACTGAGATAGACAAATCTCCTTTCAGAGACTGTTTCCAGCCCAAATTTTTCATAATCTATGGTTTTAAGGAAAGCATATGAAATACAACAAAATTTAACATAGACAAAAATGCTCTGCTCTGCCACAGCGTAAGGTCAGAGCTGGCACTCATATTGTTGGAAAGTGTCTCTCACAGATGTTACAAATGGAACTGCCCCTCTTGGCTCTTTCAGGCTCCTGCAGCCTCTGTTTCTCATTATCTCCACCTACTCTCAGACTCACTGGTCATCAAAGCATCTTGACTTCCTTTGCAAGCACTTTCTAAAACAACGCTCAAGTGCAGGTTCTTCATTTACCTCCTCTTTTTATTTTTTTTCCTTTTCCTTCTGCATTTAGGAGAGTGCCTTGAAAACCGGTCTCTTAGGGATGTTCCTAGGCTCCCAGGACAGCTGTTCTTATGAAATGACTTCACTACTTTTAGATACAAAGTGTGATCTTTTGCTCTCCTTTCCAAATTGCTCATGGGAGTGCAAGGAAGAAGAGAATAATTTTTATTTTTTCTTTGAAGTACCTATGTACTACGAGTACCAATGTACCTATGAATATTTTGGTGAAGGTTGTCATCATCTGAGGAGGCTGATGGAGAAGTTGAGAGCTCGATGATTCCAAGCTATTTCTTCTTAATATGTCCATAATATTTATATTTAATTGGTTGACAGCCTTTTAGTTGTGTGTCAACCCAGACCAGCAGCAGGATCTTGAAATCTTTGGTGAATGGCCATAGTGAATACACATTCAGGTTAGATGGGAATTGGACTTGATGCTCAATAGTAGGACTCAGTGGTCTTAGAGATCTTTTCCAGCCTTAAGGATTCTATGAAAGTCCCATTAAGAAGGAGTCAATTATGTCAATAACCCTTTCCACTGCAGACCACACCCATGTGGAAAGTGAAAAACATCAAGGGTAAATTGGCTGACTGTGCATGCCAATGTTCTCCCTGGAGGTTTACCCAGATAAGGAGATTCACAGTTCAACTCTTCTCAAAAAAGACAATTTTTTTATTGTTCTTCACCAGGAAGAACAGGAAAAACATCCGTGTAGGAAATGCAAGGCATGGTTGAGAGTAGTATTTAAATGTTGGTAGATACTAGGCATGAAGACAAGGCACATACACGGGTTTTCAGGATTGAACTTTCTGAAAAAGTATGAGACATTCTGAGTGGCAACTGCTTCTGGAGAAAGTTGTTAGATATGTTTCTATGAGAAAATAATCTGTCCCTTCTGAGACCCACTTAAGGAAAAGGTGGCACTTTTGGTGTCACTGGGTATCTGTCAGAGCTGAGTAAAACTATCTTTGGCTTTTGTGTGAAATAAAATATTTGGGTATAGATTTACATTGTTCTTGTGGTTTAGGAACAGAGTTCTAAGTTCTACAATTTAGTGTTCTCACTGAAAATCATCCTGCCCCTTCCCCTCCACACCCTCCATCTGGAGGCACAAAAGGGAAAGATCACGTGTTGAGATAAAAACAATTTACTATAAACAGCATGGAGACAAGAAAACAAACAGTAACCACAAAAATATTAATAACAGAAGGTGTAAGAAGAAGAAACTAATTACACAGAAAGCCCCTGACAATAAACAAATGCCAGACTGTTCTGTCAGCAATGTTTTCTCAACATGAAGCAATCCCTTTGACACAGAAAAGAGAGAGTCTCTTTCCCCTGCCTCTGGCAATGACAAGAGGTGCTATAGAGCAACATCAGGGTCCTGGCCGTGGCCCCCCAGGGATATTATGAAACAATTAACCTGGCCAGAACCAGGACAGTAATTCTTCATGAGAACTGTTTTAAAAATTATGTATGAATTACAACTTTCGAACCAGAACATGTATCTTCAGAGTCTTTTTCCCTCTTTTTTTGCAGACAGCTCTATTGCTCATATGTTCTTCTACCAAGAATAAGCTTTCTGTGTAAATAAGCATGGCCCTAAAAAGCCAGCTTGCTACAGCAGGAGGTAAGAAAAGCAAACCAAAGGTTATTACAACATTGCACTGGGAATGCTATGCCTCAAATAATATAAGATATTCATGCACAAAATGTCTACAAAGATCTGTTTTTAAGGCAATGTCAAATTGCATAATTTTATAAAGTGTTTTTTTACAAAGCTGAGCTCTTTCATGTTTTTAAAGCGCTAAAGTGTAAGCTTTATATGGGAAATAACAGAATGGACAAATAAACATTTACTAGGGTTTTTTTAATTGGTGGTAAATTTCTAAAACAAAAAATCTGTTTCGCCTTTATTATTTTATATCTACATGTACATCATGGTGGTAATGAATAATTAAACTGTAGTATGTTTATCACTTTTTGCATTGTGAAGTAGTACAAAAAAATGTTAGAAACAGATTTCTGTTTGACAGATGCTCTCTCCCTTGCAGTTCAAAGTGTGAAACTTACACATCAGGGTCAAAATGTATGTAAAAATCAATAATCTGAACTTCTGCTGTGATTTAAATAAAATAGAAAATCACCCCTTTCCTATGGGGCAGGGGAGAAAAGAAATTTGGTAAAGATAATGAGAATGCTGTTTACGATATAGTACCTTTTTTATTACCACAAATAAATAGAAGAAATTTGCATTCAAAAAATCAAAATAAAGAAACCCATTTGTTTCTTGTGAATTGTGTATTTCTAGAAGTTTCTTTAAAACAAAATATGGTGACATAGGGTGAAAGATATACCTCGTCTGAGCTCCTTGATCAGACTGATACTTGGAAGATTAGCAAGAAAGCGAGATTTGTAACCTCTTCAGTAAGTGTCATCATGATTTTTACTCTAAGGGACAGTCTTACGTGCGCTGCTTTCTATGAGCAAGAACTACAAAAACTATCAAATAAGTAAAATATAAAATGTGAAATTTTTAATCAATGTTTGTTGAGGTAGTTGGAGAAAAAGGAAGATTTCAATAACTGCTAAAATCCAAAGTCTGGGGATCAGGCCATTCATTGCTTCCTGTAAATTGGATTGAAGAAACTGAGCTTCATCCTCATTTAAATTATAGACTCTTAATATGACTCAAAGTACAACAAAATTTGGCTCATGCTAGTGGAAATATCTAGTGGTGAAAAAAAAGTAATCTAAAATATTTTAATTGGTTGAGGTATTTTAGGAGGAATTAGCAGCTTGGGTAAATTAGAGCAATGCCTGGAGGGGTCCCCAAGTGGGAAAGTAGGAAGAAAAATTGACATTAATTATTGTTTTAATGGAGATTTTATAGAATAAGAGAAACACTTAAATCCAAATAAATTTCTATCAGAAGAAGGGATAGAATTGAATCACAAAATGGAAATGTTATGGGACCTCCATCCCAAAGTCTGATGCTGGCATGTGGGATTTTGAGCTAACAAAACCTGTAGAGCAAGCAGTACCCACCTGGGGAAAGTACCCATGATATAAAAGGCCAAATGAGGATCAATACCATTAATAAATCACTTTCCTCAGAGCTATTTCCGGGCTGTGTATTTGAAGCAGATTAATAGACAAGTCCAGATTGTTTCAGTAAGCAATTTGGATGAAGCTTGATTCACCTTGAGCAGAAAGACAAAGGACCTGACACAATTCACAGACTGTGATCCAGATTCTGCTCAATGCAGAAATTTAAAAGAATAGAAGGTGAAAAGAAGAGAGACCTCTCAAGCAGGGAGGGAACAAATAATGTGAAGACTATGACATTTTATTCTGCTATGAAACTCCTTCAAAAAAAACTGTCATTTGGTTCTTGCAGAGAGGGACTCCAGCTGTGCATAGCAACTTGGTATGTACTCAAAATTTTACATGAATGGAATACACAACTGACAATCTGACCTGTCTTATTTTCTAGTTATTGAAGTTCTGGCTGCAGGCAGCTGAAGGCAAAGGTTTTAACTAGAAATAGGTTGAAAATATGGGAGAAAACTTTTAGAAATTGTGTTCCAGAAAATACATGCTTGGTTTTGCAATTCTATATGTAAGACTTTTTTTTTTACTCTGAGATTTTCTTCTTTTAATTGCAATTTCTAACCCTGCTCATAAATGGAAGATAAATGCTTTTATCTCAATTTAGCTAGTATTTAATAGACATGTGAAAGAAACCAGACATTTATATATACAAGCTCTTCACAGATCTCCGTATATTTAAAAGTTATTTAAAATTTGACAAGTATTGAATTGAATTGATTTTTAAATACAATAACCTTGATTATGCATTACAATAAATGAAAATTTTCCAAAAATAATGACCTTTTCTCTTTTATGAAGTATTTAGTTATGCTGTTTAAAGCTAAAATGCTAAAAGGGCAGTATACAGGATGAACTGTGTCTGCTAAAATCCAGTTTTAAATTTTATGTAACTGCGGTTTATTAACATTGAAAGAAACTTGGCACCAGGTGTATTGTCCCAAGTGCCAAATTCTTCATTTCTGACTGTGACATATCAGGTGGGCCAGAGCAATAGAGGCTGCCCTGTAAGACAGTGGATGACTTGAGTAGGACAACAGAAACTGAGCAAGCACTGAAGTGTTCTAAGGAGAGATAGAGAAAATACCATCCTAAGAAAGGGGGGAGAAAAAGAAATTTCTGAAGATATCTGACACAGGAAAACAAGAAAAAACAAAAAGCTTTTTGTGTATACCAATACATTTGGAACAGATTCAAGACCAGATATCTTGACCAATTTCCAATTTGAGATCAAATTATAACAGAGACCAGGAGTGTCAAAATGAGAAAAGGATTCTCAGAAAGAAAATTTTTTTGTATATAAAAAACAAATGCAAATTTGGCAGGCTGAGGAAGGCAACCAAGACAGGCCATATGTTTTGAGGGGAGAGAACAAGAAAAGTTAATGAATTGGATAAGTAATTCTTAAAACTCCTATGAGCATACAGAAATAGAACAAGATCACCCAGTCAAAGGAACGTCTAAATAATGAATTGGAATTTACTCAAAAAAAAACAGGATGAAAATTTTTCAGGATAGAGGAAAAAATATCAGATTTAAGCAGTGTCAGGTATTTAGACAAATTCTATTTAGAAGAAGCAAAACCAACTTCTAGAAAAGTCAATACAGGATGACTGAATGCATCTAAAATTAAGCTAATGATGCAGTTTCAGACAACAACTAAAAGTAGGTCACTGTGTGAAATTTATTCAAAGAATTTCATGGGAAAACTGGAACATCAGCTTAAATAGTAGTGAAATCTTTATCATTTGTAAAATAAACCCTGGTGCACAACCTTGTGCACTAGCAGCAACAAAAGCTTTGGAGCAAAGTTAGCTGTGTTAAAATAGGAAATGTTTGAAGAAGAGAGAAAGAGGATAATTCACAGTATATATGTGTATAAAAGAAGGTTAAAAAAACAAGCCAAGTTGTATCAAAAGGTTCTTTTGATGAAATAAGAGTAAGAAATTTCTGAACTTTTTTTTTTATCTAGAAGTAGCATCAGTAGAAAACCAGGCTTTTGCATGTCAAGCTTTAGGGCTTACTAAATGGGACATATTAAATATTTTTATGATAGTTAAAAGACCATAGTTAAACCATTAAGTGGTTATGAGATTAAATGGTTTTCTGAGAAATAAAAAAATAATATTTTACTTCAAGTCCAGGGTGTCCAAATTCAATAGTGTTAAGGATATTTCTGTAGAAAATGACAGGAAAATGCTTTAAAAATCAGAAAAAAAAATCGGATTCCAATTTGGCATTTCTGAATTTCAGGGCAACATCCTTTAAATTTTATTTGTCACCAACTGAAACAGGATTTGACTGAAAACTAAGAGCTAGACACTTTGTATAACATCTTCTGTTCATTTAGAGGTAAGTTAGGAAAAGACAAAAATGAAACAGAAAGTGCATTTGGGGAATGGAAGCTATCATGCAGCCTGTACATCTGTGTGACAACGTGCATGCCAGAGGGACGTGAGGGAACTGCAAACGTAATCTTCAGTGAAGCTGTTCCAGTGAGGCTGCTATTGCATATACAGGATAGACTTGAGACAACTTCCCCTCTTCAGGAAGAAACTGAAGGAGCAAGAGGTAAATTCTGAAATACAAGTGAAGAAACAGAAGCAGCTACAGAGGATTTGTTAAAAGAAGGCACAGTACTGCAGTAGTTGAAGAGTTGAAGATGGAAAGAGTTCTAGAGGTTCCTTCAGGAGGCCAGAGGAAGGATACAAAACTTCTTGCAGCAGGTGGTTGTCAAAGAATCTCTTCTATAGGAGCATCAGGAAGAAGCAGTTAATACAGAATTTATTTTGAATGCAGCTTTGAACATGTCCCTAGAGAAGAAGGGTGGAATACTGATATTTCAGGCAACCTGCAACCACACAGCCATTCATGGCTGAGCCTACAGAAAACGAAACAATGGAACAACCACCCTGTTAAAGGGTGCTGGGAAGATTCCATGGCTAGGAAAGATTAAGAGGAGGTTATGAAACACATGTCAGGAAAGAGGTTGACATAGTAGGTGTCACTGGAAGGTGATCTTTATGAGGACAGGAAGGTTGGGACTAGAAGATCTCTAAGGTCCCTTCTAACCCAGACTATCCTATGAATCTAAGTGTACGTAGGCCTGGAGATATTTTTCCATATGTTTAATCTTGCACATCTTCTCCAGGAGTAGTTTAAAGTGTTAGAATGAGTGGGATCATGCTATTGCTTAGAAATTAGAATGTAACAGAAGCCTTATTAAAGTAGCAAGTGTGCTCTGAAAACATCAGAGTTCATTGAATGTTGCTAGGTATTTTATTCAGATGGCACAGTGCAGAAAAGTCTTGCTGTGCACTATGTATACTCAAAGGGTACAATTCATATCCTACTAGCTCATACTCCAGGGAAGAGAGACAAAAAGTGAATAGGAAAATTTTTTATTCCTGTTTTACAGAAAGGGCATAGAGAGGTAAATCACTTGTGGTCATACAAAAAGCATGTAATACCTTGAAGTCATGCAAGAACTAATTCAGTGACTTCTGCCACAGCATTCTTTTTTTCTTTAGAAGTGTTGCATGACTCTGTGACGTAATAAATTAAGATGCATTTTCTAAGGTCTTCATTAGGATATGCTGTCTTTCCCACATGAACAAGAGAGTCTTTTGTTTGGCAGTTTGGGGCAGTGTTCGATGCAATCCTGCAGCTGGTTAAAATGGGCTACTACCATTTGCAGATCCAGATTATCTAAAACTAAGCCCACCAGAGGTCATTTGATCTCCTGCCACATTTTGGGAATAGATGTTGTGAGTGACTAGACTGAGCAAAAGGAATGGATAATTCAGCAGTCAGTTAGTCACAACCATTGTGTGTGCCTGCCTTTGTTGCAATTGGTTGACTGACTGCAAACCACATTAGAAGCAATAATGAGACGAGCAAGACAGGAATTGAGAATTTTCCTTTTTGAGAGATGTAACCTATGATATTTTCTAAAGCTGAATTTTGAATAGTAAGATGATGGATAGTGAATCACTTAAAAACAAATCTTGTTTAGGTCTTTAGCTTGTGTATTAGAATCTCATTTAACAGAACTCCTTGTTAACTTGTTAAGGAAATTCAAGACTGGGGAATGAAAATGGCTTTGCATATTTTCAGAAGACAAGATGATGCATTGAGTTGTCTCACAAGCAGGTATATTTATTCCATTGATTCTTTAGAAAGCATTCTGTGGATTTTATGACTTCTACTATTCTCTCTTCATGTCTTTCAATCTGTAATTAATTTCAGGGGAATGTTTGCTATGCATCATTGTCATTTGGTACTCTATGAGACAGCTTCAGAAGCCTGGCTCTCGCAGACACAAAAAAAAAAGATTTTTTGGGGTTTTTTTTCAAAATATAGTGCGTGCATGAAACATCAGGGAGACTATTCCTGAATTTTGTGCAAAGTGCCTACAACCTCATGGATTAAAGACAAGAAATGAGAAGGAAGAAAAAGAGCATATATACAATGGAAGAGAGAAGTGGGGACACGGGATGGAGAAAGTATTTCTTCAAAGAAAATAACCCTCTCCTCTCTATACCTTTGTATTTGAACATGCATATGAGTAGACACATCTTTACATATACAACCCTTACTAAAAGTGAGAGATGAAAAAATGTTTGGTTCTGATTTTTGGGTATATTACTGAGTGAATTTTGCATCAATTTAAGTTAAAAACTTTATTAGATATATGCTGTCAGTGTTGGATTATTCTAACAGTGGAAAAATAAATTTCAGTAAAGATAACTACGAAATTTAAGGAATCAGAAACCTATGGTGCTCATTAAAAAGAAAGCTTCCTCTTTCCAAGGTTAGGAATGAAATAGATGAAGACTTCAAGGAATTAGTACTGTAATGAGGAATCATTTAATGAGAATGTATGTCACATTGTGCTGGATAGCAATTTGCAATGAAGTGACATTTGCTTGGATTCGAAAAGGAAGGAAAAACATTGATTAAGGAGCATATGAAATATTTATTTATGAGTATTTTTCTAATGTATTCTGCTTCTTGTAAGTTTGTATGAGGTGGTTCTGCACTGTGAACACAAATGGACTCAGTGAAATGGGCTTTGAAGGCCAGCCTTACTGAAAGTATTTACCAGGCAGAAAGATGTTCTTGTTTGTGCTTCACAAAATCATAGGGAGGAGTTGATAGATTTTTGTTTTGATTATTTTTAAGATGCACTTTCAGAGAATAAGTTCCTCCACCCTGGAGGAAAAAAGGCAATGTACATCCATCTGAAACAGAGTAGCCCAAACTTTCAAAACTTTGAAAATCAAAGTGTATTCTCTTCCAGTGCAGGTTTTTTTTCCCTCAGCAAGGCAGACATCTCTGTTCTGACTCTGCAGCATGGTTTCTTTACTCCCCCTGCCATCCTATTAGCCACACTGAATTCATTTCTCTTGAACCTTTGTGATTAGAGTTGTGTTTTGAATTCTAGATAAGCTTTTAACAGGGTTTTGTAAGGAAGTATTCATTCCATCCATCTTTGCTAAAATTACTTTGTCTGGTAAATATTAGTTGTTTCTTTAATGACTATATCAGGTTGATATCTCTTGTTTTTCCAAACTGCGTCCCTTTATACTTTCTGGTGATGTCTTCCAGGTCTGCAACATATGCACGTTTCATTATTAGAGTTAGAAGTACTTTTCTTGCATAAAGATCATTAAAGAAAAGCTGACCACAGCTTTTTCTAAAACCTGAGATGTTCTCCTAACAGCTCCCATCTACTGTGAGAGTTCCTTACTTACCACACTGTCACACATGTCCCCTTAACTTCCTAACCCGTCTTACACACCGTTTCCTAATTCCCAATTTCTTTACTCCAGGAATTCCCCTGAATGCCTTAGTGTAACTCAGGCAAATGGGATCCAACTATTTCAGTTGTCTACAGAAAGCCAGTATCTTCCCAAATAAAAATACCATCTGTATCTGGCATGATCTGCCTTCTTTCTGTTCTCCATCCATGTTGCTGCAACAATTATTCTTTTCTGCCTGTCAGTGGGTCTTGAATTCTCCTGAAAGGTAATTGCAACCTTTGTTGAGAGCTGCATCTAAAAAAAATCTTCAGGATTATGTGAAGATTAAATTAAAAATATTGAGTAGGAAAGGCAAAGAAATGGCTGTGCTTCTCCTAGTACATTTTAATGCCTCCTTAACTAACAACCATTGCAGCAACATTGGCCTTCAGGCTGTGTTGATATTCATGCTGGTGCCACCAAAACATTGCAATAAACATACTTAGATGAGGAGCATATGATGTTATAACAACAATTTCCATTAATAGGAAATGAAGTTTCATTAGTTTTCTATGTTTTGCAGTATATTTTTTTTTTTGTTTTTTTTGGAGCAATATGAAAGGACAGGACCATTTTAGTTTCTTAAAAGAGAACAAGGGTTTGATTATTTTTGACCATTTCAGATAACGATTTTAGCTGTAAGAGAACTGAATTGTTGGCCAGTCAAAGGCTTTTCAGAATAAAATGTCCAGGACTAGAATTTGCCACTTTGAAGCAGGTCATCTTAATTAAATAATTATGGCCCTAACAGATATGCAGGCATGCTGAAATTCTGACTCCAGAGTTTTATGTTTTGCTAATCTTGCATTGAAATGTTACATTAATTTTGCACCACATGCTTTGAAAATATGATCAGTAGAACTGGATAAATGATGTATTGAATATAATTTCTTAAGGTACTGCAGAAGCCTTTTTCTTGGTCTTGAAAAAACTTCTTTATTTATTTCTTCAATACTAAGGCTGTCAAGGTGAAAGGAGGAAGAAAACCAAACACAAAATCTGAGGGTATTCTGTTTCCTGTGTCTGAACAACTGAAACAAGTGCAAAGCATTAATAAATGTAATTCAAAAGTCATTAGTCATCCATGGTCACTGCATGGAAAGAATTAAATCTGTCTTAATGGCATGAGAGGCAAGTCCATACAGACACTGTGTAACAACAATGAGAACGTTCCAAGAGACATTCACAGATAAAAAGCGCTCACCTTACGTCTACCATTTGCATGGATTTGGATGTTTTCTTTGGTTTTTGGAACTCTATGTATGCTCTACCTATTTATGCCTTATAGATCTCAGAAGAAAGTGTCTCTCTTAAATTTCATTACTCCTGGATTTTGGGCTTCTGACAGAAACACTGCAAGAACAAACACTATTCAAAAGATCTCATTTTGCCTCCAGCTAAATTCACCGAAAGTGATTTATTTATTTATTTATAAAGCAAAACCAACTCAGTTTTCAAATCACTAAGATTAATATTAGGGTGGGGAGGTGGGGGAGGTTGGAGACTAAGTTACCTGCTTGGTTCTTATTTTATTTAGCTTGGTTCCCCTGTTAAATGTGACCCTGTGGCAGTTTATGGCCCCCACATGGAACACACTTTGAGTGAAAAATAGACCCATTTGGCCATAGTTTCAGGGAATGTTTCTTGAGAGTTTTACACTGCTGAAAGCTTTATTGCTGCCATCAGTGGGAGAAGATACAAACTTTCAAATAAATCTGTTCAATATTTACCTGCTTATTGTCTCCACTTATGCCTACTCCTTCTATGCAGTTTCAAGCAAAAATGTAATGAAAAAAAACCCAGAAAAATTGCTCCTCATAGGTTCTCAAAACTAAATGGTAATTTAGGAGCTCCTTCAGTTAGAGTAGCTAACTCAGAGTTGCAAATTTTTTGTTTGTTTTGGTTTATTATTTTCCCTTCTGGATTTTTTTGTTTTTTCCCTAAAATTGAAAATAATCTATGGAATGAATATCTTTTCATGCTTTTAATCAATTCAAATTATTTTTCACTTTTTACATGAGCTCAAGCCTATGCCTTTCAAAGTTTTTGTGAAAAGCCACAGAGTCAAGGTATTAACTTGGTGGTGACAAACCTTTAAAGTAGTCGGCTCAGGTGTAAAATGAGTAAGGCTCCAAAACCTTTTTTGTAATTATTACAAATAACATGCTAGCTGCAAAATGTAAGTTTGGGGTCAGTTGACTATTTTGCCACTCTTTATGATGCAGCTTATAAGCAAGCACACCCTGAATCAATCAGTTTGTGACAAAGAAGTTAGCTAAAACCCCCATGTTTCCACAACAAGTTTTTTTTCACAAAAACATTTTTCCAAGGGATTTTATTTTTTAATCCCATCCAAGAGTTCTAATAGCGATACAGGCACCCCAAATTTGAGATACTTGCAGATCTTGGTCACTATCATGGTATAAGATTTTTGAGTTTGGAAAACCCTAAAATGTGGAGCAAAAAAAAGGTAGAACTTCCAAGTTTTATTAGAAATTTTCATTTGGTTGGTTGGTTGGTTTGTGGGTTGGTGGGTTTGTGTAGTTTCCACATTATAATGTGAAATGTTTGAGAAACCACTTCAGTACTTCATGGAACTATAACAACCCAGCCTTTTTGACATTTTGATTTTATTCATCCAAGGCAGATCTAAATATTATATCCACTGTTCAACCTGCCACATTTTAATAAGGGATCACACAGGATTGTGAGTTCATAAGATTGCAACCACTTTATGCTATTGTTAATGCATTTTCTTCTGGAACATGTGCAATGTATTGATATGCTGTATTAATGGGCTGTTCTTGCAGAATACAATGCATAGTGAAATAAATAAGTCATTATGGAATGGAAAACCAGTGCTTCTTTTAGGGACTCAACTGACTCTGGTATGTCATCCAAATAGAAACAGGACAATTCCATTCAGTTTTTTGTGTCAGGCTTGGAGCTGCTGTGAGGGAGAGGTCCCCATAAAGCCCATTTGCAACCTGATTGAAACTTTATATGCTGATGGCCTGCATCAGGAGGGGATGAATGCTCTCAAGGAATGCAATCCACAGGCAAAGCTGAAAATTACATCTTTGTGTAAGCCCTTGTAAGGCAGCAGAGAGAGTGGGGTGGCACAAGCCAGCAGGGAATTCCCTGGTTCCCTTTTGGCAGTGTACATGGAGCAGCACCAAGGTGGAGCACGTAGAAGATGCCCATGGAGGCTGCTGGCACTCACACCACCCTCTGTGTCCTGGTGCTCTGCAGACAGAACCCTAACTTGAAGTCACAGACTTTTTTTTCTTCTTCTTCTTTCCATGGACTTTTTCATTTTAGAAACTGCTGAAAACCTGCAGTCGTGTTTTTAGCAGCAGCCCCCAGGCACATGGAAGCACAGATTAAAAGCAGGACATTCCATTACTCCAGGAGCTCCCTGCACTGCCCACACTCCCTACAGGAGTCAGCCTGACTTCAGCTCCTCAAGGTTAAACTGTCATAAGAAGTAAATGCAGAACAGTTCCCTCACTCCTTTGTCATTGTTCCTTGTGGTGACCTAATGAGATCATTTGACTAGACCATAAGGGAATTTCAGAGACAGTCCAGTCCTCAGGCAACCCTAAAGTAAATTCTGTAGCATAAGTGCTAGAGAATCTGCTGCAAATAAAAAATCAGGGTCAGATTTCTCGGCAGAGTAAAATTTCCCAGATGGAGTAGTCTATTGCCATGTTTATAACCTATTGGTTGGGCTTTTCCAGGTTTCTGCACCCAGGAACCTAATCTGTTGGCAAGTATTTCACAGTAAAAAATGTTACTTTTCACTGTTGGGCAAAAGTGAGGGGGAAAAGCGTTCCACTCATCTCTTCTGAATTGATTTAGGCACTCTCTGAAAAGCAAATGATAGTCTCAAAAAAAAATTTTCAGAGGAGCAGTTTTCACCCTCTTTGTTAGGTGTTCTAGGAGAATTAAAGCCCAAAATGAGCAAAATGTTTACAACTGAGTTGGGAGAAGAAAAAACAAACTTAGGAAAAAGAGCCAGCTATGATAATCTACATCTTCTTATACTTGCCTGGAACACTCATGCAGTAGCTTTGTGGGACAAGCTCAGAAAAATCAATACTCCAAATGAAATATCATTGGAAAACTCTTCTCATTTCAGCTCTGGTCTCAGTGAGGAGCTGTAATGTATCTATGAATAATGTTTAGCTTCAATCTCTTTTACAGCCGTTCCAAACAGATGAGCAATTTCTGAAAAGCTACTGTTGAAGATGCACTTTTGCCTCTTCATCAAAAACGTATAAAAATGAAATATATTGCAGTATTTATTGCAATGTATTACAAACGTTCATGGTGATCCAGCACAGATGCTTCTTCTTCTCTGTGGCATTGACCTTCAAAAGTGATGATGTGAAAAGCCCTAGATTTTATGACAGCTTAACTCAGAATACATTACAGCTCCTATATTAATATGTATTTGTTCAGCTGTAAACTTGGAATATGAAAAGAAATTCTGTACCTTGTACTATGCTATAAACTTTGGATATGAAGAGAAAGAGGTTCAAGGAGTTATAACTAGGATTTAACAATATTTCTGTAAATGAATATCCCTTTTTGTCTTTCCCTACCACACAAATCATTCTTTCTGGGTGCTCATGAATTCTGCATTTGTTAAGTGAACCTAATTATCAACAATGTGAAGCCCACCAGAGTAGCAATAAATAGACCTGTATGACACAGCTATGTAGATAAACTAGTTAATAGTTAAGTTTGAAAGGAGGATTCCAAGACAAAACATGCATGAACAATAGCTGTGATACATGGGCTGTCTGTCTGTAACAAGCTGTCTGATCCAGTTCTGTCAGCTTGAGCCAAGCAAACAGCTCTAACACTGCTCGCTGAAGGATATTTGCTGTCCCTGAACCAGCAGGGAAAATCTCAGGAGGATTACAGCAGTGATTCCCCTCCACAGTCCCTGATGGTCTCTGGCCCTCATACCTTCGAGGTGCTGGCTGGTTCCATCTGTTGCTGGTCCTAGACTTCAAAGTACTATTTCCATAATCAAGGGCTCCAGAATCAGGCACTAATGGAGAATCAGGCTCCAGAATGAGGCACTACTCTAATTAAAGAATGATGCCAGTGGTTTCTGCCTTAGGCATGCAGGGCTCTCCAGCCAACTTTGGCAGTTCCCTGGAAAGGTAAAAGAGACACAACAACCAGTCCTGAAAAAGCTGAACATCATTTTTTTGGAAACCATCACTTAAGATTATCAGCTTTGATGCTGCAACTGGCAGCATTTTGCTGGCAGGAGAAGAGAAAAAATGAAGAAAAATGGATGACCAGAAATTACATTCATGGAATCATTCAGGGAGGGCATGGTTCAGCCTCCAAACTACATATTTTTAATTACATTTGGATTCTTTGTGTTGCTTAACCTACATGTCTCCTTTGTGTATACGGTGTTGTTTTACTCCCATGTGTTGCATGTCCACCCATCCTGTCAGGTTTGAATTATGGCTTTGCTTCCATGGGCAGTGAGAGAGCTCTGGCTGAGCTAGTGCCCTCACCTCTGCAGGTGAGGTGTGATTGATAGCAGGCCCATGAACAGCCCTGGCTTTGTGAGACATCAGTTCTGCTTCTGGACAATAGTTGTATTGAAAAAGTTCTAGTTTGCAATAGTTCTATTGAAAAAGAGCCCCCAAATCCATGCACTCCAGTCACAGAGACAACATAGACAGGATTGGAGAGCTGTGCCTAAAGAGCAGGTGGAGAGACACCAGAGGAGAGGGACCTCACAATTCATGCTGTATGTAGCTGACTGGAAATAGTAAACAGCATAGAAACTGCACAGCAAGTCCAGAGGGGAGATTGGGGATCTGTAGGATTTGAGATCCATCATTTGGGTCACACTGGGTTGTGTCTTGAGCAGACGAGTTCAAAGCAGCACTTGCTGCTTGAATATGGCACAGCCACAGACGCAAAGGACATGGGATAATTTGTAAAATGTAACATCCTATCATGGAAGACAGGTCAGAGAATCTACAAAAGAACCTGCAGACTTCTGAGGTGCAGATGTAACTGTTGGACACATTTTTGGGGCACTACTATCAATTTAGAAATATTATCTGTTGGGTCTGGGCTAGTGTTTGGGAATGGGTGGCCCTAGCTGTCCCCCTTTTCCTTTACAGAAGGTTTTTAGTACATCCTTATTAATTTGATGAAATAAAAGTTGATTTGCCTTTAAGATTTGTATCTATGGCAATAAATTGGAACTTTAATATTATTCTACTGCCTTGAACTGGTTCTGATATTTCTATTGTACAGTCATTTTTGTGGCCTTCCTATGTGGTGTATCAGTGTATTCCATATGGGCATAAGTTCAGCTTGTGCTCAAAACATTCACTTGGGAGTACTATGGTTATGGGCAGTGTGCTGCTGAGACTGAGCAAACCAGCTTGGAATCTATTACCTCCCACTCACTGCTGTCTAACTATATTTCCTGGCTCCTAATTTTCTAAAAACGTGGGTGAGTTTACTTGCATCTCCTTACATGTGATCATTAGATATGCCTTCAGATTCATGCAGTGCTCTTAGAGAGTGAGAGTATTGAAGCAAGTCAGCTCAGTTCTTTGGTGTGAATGTGTCTCTAAATGAGAAATTTTAGGAGGGATGGAGGCGAAGATGACTCATTAAATGAAGTAACTTACATTTTAATATATACAAGGCATTCACATGAAGGAAGGCATTCACATTATGAAGGAAACCAATCCCTATATGAAGAAATAAAACATACATTGTGTCCTTCTCTGTTGAGGTGTAATAGCAATTTTAACAGTATGTAAGTCACATTAATACCTTCTGCAATGAAATATATTTGATGTTTTCTGTATAACACAATGCAATGGGAGGACTGAAAATTCTTATATCTTTCAAACCTGTCTCCTTTCCCCAGTTAGATTCTGAAATTCAGACTATGAGCAAGAGCCAGACCCAAAAGAAAAGTACTTTGGTGTCTAACATTCAAGAGCAGTGGAATTTAAGTTTCCCAGTCCAAAAGCAAATACTCCACACCACTTTATTTAACTAATCATATGACTGTCCACTTCCCTGACATCTCAGAGAAAAGTACATATACAACTTATTTCGCACCTAATGGAAGTCACTTCCTTCCAGTTGAGGCACAACAACAGCTCTTTTTCTATTACAATGTGCAATAAAGCCTGAAAAGTCTTCAAGTGAACTTGATTAGTCTGCAGAATAGAAGATCATAGTAACCATCAGCTACTTTCTGTTGAGGAAACAATTTCCAGCTGAAGAAAGCAGTAACCTCTTACATTAAGCTAACATCATCACAAACAGTCACCTATTTATAGAAGTAGCTATTTAGGTTCCTAATAATCTCTTCTGTATATACCCAGTCATACAAGACTCTTGGCTGGACTAAGCTGAACTCAGCAGTTTAGTGTCTTCATATGTCCAACTTTGGTGTTGGTTATCCCTAAAATATTGATTGAAATCCTATTAAGAAGCTTTCTTGCAAGGGTCTTCAATACTGAGATGCTTATTGCGTTTAATATTCCAAAATATTAAAGAAAATAATTTAGCAATACCTTTTTTTTAATGCCAGTGAAAAGTTTTGGTTGATGTGCAGAGTTAAGGACAACGAAAGGATAATTACCTACTATCTACTGTAGGGAAAATCTCAAAAAGTTGATGACAACACTTTTTAAAGGACTTCAAAGCTTATAGCACAGTGAAGAAAGCCTTGACATAAAGTCTGAAATAACGTCGGGGTATTGTGGTCCGAGATTTAGGCAAAGGAAAATGAAAGAGGATAGCACCTGCCAAGAGGATACTGGTTTCAGAATTCCTGTGGAAATTGTTGAAGGGAGAAAAGGCTGAAGCTGCTGAAGCAGTCATGTATTTTCTAGACCTGGAGCAATGTGTTCATTAACCTTTGGCAGTGAAACTGTAAACAGTAAAACAATAAGTAGGGGGCAGGCACCCTGTCACTGTGCCTGCTGTGTGTGATGGACTGCAGGCTGTGCCATTCCCCCGCAGGGAAACAGGGCCTGGGAACATTTCTCTTTCTGCAAGCATAGCATTTAGCCAAAGCCTAGGGAGTCTCAATCTAGATAGAGACAGCTGGCACAGAGCTAGCAGAAATGACACGTGAGCCCAGATTTCCTGAATGACACAGAGAAGACAAAAAAGATTATATAAGATTTTGTGGAGACCAAAGAGTAGAAACCCTGCATAAAGCAAGCCAGAAAAAGCCCAACAAGGGGACCCAGGAGGACCTTCACATAATGCAGGTGGAAAGTCCTTACAGGTAAAGTTTCTTAAAGAGTCAGGGAAAAAGGTAGAGGAAGGGTGACAAATCTGTGTAACCAAGGAGCAAATTACAATAAAAATTATCTATTGGAGCTGAAGGGTCAGTGGGGAACAGCAAGATAAAAAGCAAAGAGCTTGGAAGAGCACAGGATTGCTGGGTGGAAAGGGGAGTAAGCAGCCTCGTCTCAGAGTAGCTTTGAGCCAATGGTTTTACACCACCAGTGTCTGCAGCAACTCAGAAAGCTGTGAGTGGACTGAAATGAGCCCTGCAAAAAGGACCTGCCTGCAGGAAGCAAGTCCCTGAGAGCATTGCCACTGCTAGCTTTCTCAAGGCAACCTTCTATGTGTTTAAACTTTTTCTGGTGTCTATCGCCAATTTCTCCAGAAAGAACAGACATCAGCAAATCTGTTGGCAGGCCCCTGAAAGTGCTAATAACCCTTAGTTGCCCTTGCCAGACTTCACGGGGGACCACAACATATACCTGCCCACAGGCCCAATTTATGTATATGTGGCTTCTATTTAAGTCAGGCTGGACAACTCAGTCCTTACAGCTCTGCTGGAACTGCATATCTGCATGCACTCTGGAGTTACACTGTGGGTAGCATTATCTCTGTAGGAGCTTTTCTTGAGGTGTGAATCTGCAGTGGCTAGCTCTTCTAGTGTGGCCAGCCCACCACAAGCTGTGGCTACTGGTGCCTGTGTGCCACAGATACCTCTCTATGTGGAAGCAGAGGAGGCTGTACTAGTCTGAAGATGGAAATCGCAAGTTGTGCCCATACAGCTGTGCTGGGCTTCCAAGGACAAAAACTGCAGCTTTGCACTTCAATACCTGGCCACCTTCTATGCTTCACAGAACACATTGCATGAGAGAATACTGCAAGCTTTGGACAGGGAGGCTTGTCCCCTAATCGTAAATGCACATGAGGGTGGGGGATATAACCTGTATTAGCCTTGGTGACCATGTGGTACAAAGCCTGGCTCTTTTAAAAAGAAAATGCTTTCATCCTAAGGTTCATATAAAGATTTAAAGTATGAGAGCCCTGGAAGAAAACAAGAAACTTGCAGTTGCTCTTAAAATTAAATAGTGCCATATAATCTCAATAAACAAGAGTGCAATAGCAGAGCCAGTCTTTCAGAAAATGCACAGTGTGCTGATAGTCAAAGTCATCTCACCATGGTTTAAAAGCTGCCCCTCCTTTCAGCTGCTGTAACTCTGGGAAGGTGGGAGACAAGTGTGAGCAGTGTGACTCAGACTGTAGTGGAAAGTTTTATACTTATTGGTGACATTACTCCAAATTATGCAGGGCTTGGGGAAAAAATGCCAGCCTGGAGTTGTGTGTGGTTTTCTGCAGGTGTATTTCCCAGTTAGCTTGTCACACCTGCCCCTTGCAAGTGTGTTTGGATGAACAGTCTGTGATGCTGCATTGCTGTCCTGTATTTCCCTCTAGCATGGGTAAAGGTGAGAAGGGGGTAAGTTTTCTGGAAATATTCCTCCTCTGGGAGTTTAGGTGCTGCTGAACCATTTGCTCCCCCATGCAGAACCCTCTTGGTGCTAACTCTACACTTCTCTCTTATGCCCTCTGACAACTTGAGGATCCACAGCAGCCTGCGCTTAATAGAGCAACAAGGGAAATTTCAGTACTGCTTTATGACTGCAACTAAAGCAGTTCAGGCTCCTTTCCCTGACTTTCTTTGCCTACATCGCAGAGGGGAAAAAGTATTCCATATAAACATAAGGTAAATTATTCGATGAACTCCCACACAATATGCAGGAACTCATTTGTCATTAAATATAAGACTATGAAGAGTGTAATGATGACTGTGGCTGTGCTGCTCTGTTGTCACCAGCATTACAGTTATTAAGCTTAAATACATGTGAGATGTCTTGTCTTTTTCCATCACTGGCCTGTGATGACTCTGGAGAATAGCACTGGGCACATGATGTTGAAGGGCACTGTCATGCTTGCAGACTGATCCCAATAGTAGCACCTTTCACTGCAGCCGGCACTCAATACATTCCATGTTTCCCTTTTTCTTATCTTCTCCTTGAGGGTTTTGGTAATTCTGCTTCATCCAATTCCCTGTGTCTGAGGTGAGACAGGCAGCTGCAATTCTGCTGGTCTTGGTGCTCATCTGTCCTTACACCTGTTTCCAGGGGACCCATTAAAAGCTAAAAAAATTTTCCTGACTCTAGACTCACTAAAAGAACAGAGACAGCTCAAGATGTCTGAAAGCAGGGTCTTTCTGGGCACAGTCACTGTCCTCTCTCTTCCTTGGAGTTGCTTTCCATGGACAGGCAGCCTGTCAGCTGCAGAGTCTTGCTATCTTGCTGCCATTTATTGCATCCCACCTGGCACTCAGCTCTTTTTCATTTAATGTCTCCAACTTTGATAAGATCACACTGTCTTTTATTGGTGTAGTGGGTTTTTTAGGGCAAAATTATGACTATGTGTATGTCCATATGATCAAATTTCATTGAATATTTGAAGGACTCCTTTCCAGTTTCTAGGTTTGAATGCTTAGATTTGAGTACAACTGGAAAACAAGCTCCATGAGACAATATTCTAAAATATTGGCATTACCTGATGCACTTGCGGATATTAGTTTTATGTCCTGGTCTACCACAAAGTTCAGGTGATCTCTGTAAGAATGCCCATAAATCCTTTAATCCTAAATCCCAAACAAATCCCATTAAGCATAATGGAAAGTTCAAAAAGAGCACAGCAGGAAAATATTAAGCAAGGCAGCATCCAATCCGAATTATTATGAATTTTGGTTAATCTCACTTGCCCTTCACACTTGAATTTGTCACATTTGTAAACATAGCCTTTGTAGACTTTAGTCAGTTTTAATTGAAAGCCAATGACAGTAAAGTACATTTCATACATTTTTAAATATGTTCCTTAAAGAAATTGATTTTGCTTAATGACCTTTTTTTTATTTCTTATGATAATGTAGCAAATAAGAATCTCTGGTTTAGAAAAAGCCATTGTAGGGAGTGGACTGAAAGAACAGTCTGTCTACAAAATGACCTATTTTAAGAAATCACTTGGCAATTTGTCAGAATGAGAGATTTAACTAACCGAGACCCAATTTTAAAATAACTATGTAAATGAAATTATTTCAATCTCTTTTGAAGACAGGTGAAGCAAACTTCAGAGCATGCTATAAGGATCTGATGTCCTCCCAACCACCTAAAATAAATTACCTTTAGTCTCTATGGTAAAATCATGTAAATCAGCACAGTTTGTACAGCAATCAATCAACAGTTCCCTATTGCCAAGTGAAGTGGCATATTTCTGCCACTGATGCATGGCTGATTGGAGAAAGACAGGCTTTAAAGCAAGGAGCAAGATTAGGATCAGTTGAGACAACTCTTACCTACTTTGACTCTGAAAGTTAAAGTTTTTTTCTAGGACTGCAGGATCTTGATAGCCTGTACTGTCCTTGGATAAAGAGGAGCTTTTCATCTGGGCTTCAGACTGACCAAGAGTTTCCTGCAATGTCTTCCCCTCCTCTGCTCATATGAGGCACAGATGAATGGCTTCAGGTGCTATCTCTTTGAAAGAATTTGCTGAGCACTAGCCCAAAGCAACATCATTCTCTAAGAGCAGGCAAATTGTGGGACTGTTCAGAGAAACAGGCTTGATATCATATTGTAGACCTTGGAACACTGGAAATAACAGCTGCATATGTGTATCCAGTGAAATACATCATATATTATGTGGGTGTTTGGAGGAGGATAAAATTGGCTTAAAGCACCTGGAATAATTTTTCTCAAAAGTAAATCAAATAAATATAGGATGATAAAAAATTTGCAGCCTATAAAACATCATACTTCATAAAATTTCACTCATTCTTAGCTGAGAATCAGACTATGCAGCAAAAGCCCAAATCTGTACATGTGGGCTGTAGCAGAGCACACTTGCAAGGGATGATTAGGAGTCAGTGATTCTCAAATCCATTATCATCACACGGTTGGCTGCCATCAGAACTGGCTTCAAGATCCTACAATGGTTTTATACTTCCACGCATTGATCTCTTTGATGCTTTTGTACAAAATGTCTTTACATAAAATGGAAGTTTCAGGGTATGGCAGGTTCCATGCTGAGACATGCACATGGCTTTTTCCACTGATTAAAGCATTTTGGCTGAAGATTTTCCAGTTCTTAAAAGGAAGGATAGAAAGGAGGAAAAATATCCAAACCAACAAGCACAAAACCTTTCCACTTTCTGGTGGGGAGCAAGTTAAAGCAGAAGTAAGAGGCAGGACAGTAAATTATAGCATTTTTAGCTGCTGTCCTCTCATGTGGCACCCATAACACAGTTGTAAGTACTGCTGGACAGTGTTTGAACAGCATCAAGGACTCCTTCCTACTCTGCCCTGTTCCCACCGTGCACAGCAAAGAGATTGGGAGTGGGGGGGGGGCATGCAACCAGGCAGATGTTCCAAACTGATCAAAAAGCTTCATCTTGCTGTGTCACATCATGCTCAGCAGTAAAATTGAGAGGAGGGTAGGTTACAGAATTTTCCTCATGGTCTGAGTGAGCATTAGTCCCTTCGTGGGAGGAGGTGAATGAGTACTGTCACATCTTATGTTGTTCCTTTGTTCTTTCATGTCTTCTTTTACTCATTAAACCATTCTTATTTTGACCCATAAGTTTTCTCTCACTCTTCATTTTTTTCTGCTGTCCCACTGGGCATGGGGGAGGGAATAAAGTTTGAGTAGTGTGGTGCTTAGCTGCCCATTGGATTTAAGCCCCAATAGCTTACCTTGTTTCCTATGCCTTTTTGACTCTTTAACATTTTTTCTCTCTTTTTTTTAATTAATAGCTTAATCTAGTTAGAGATTAGGATGTTTACAAAATACCTGGCTAACTGAAATTTCATCTGCACATCTGTGGCTGTTTGAAACAAAGATGACTCTTTAGGTCTGCAGCCCCAGCACTTTGCTTTAGACCACTCAGAGTATAAAACATAATTTTACTTTGCTACATAGGCTGATGTAGGAACTAGACATTTTTGGGATCAGTAAAAGAAAGCAACTTCTTGCAACTGTGCCCGTGTCAAATTCTAGAAAGAAGGGAAGACTCATTTCCTGAATCAGCTTGTAACTGGCCCTTCTGTTTGTTTTTTTGGGATTGTTTCAATCTAGAAGAGAGGAACTGACACTGAACAGTGCATGTCAGTGTAGTTAATAATGATTTTCATAAGTATTTATTTTACTTTCCTAATCTGCTGCAGCTGCTACAAAGTAGCTTTAGGTTTTCTGTTTTACCTTAATGGACAGCAGATTTCGAAAGAGGCATACTTCTAACTGTTAAACAATATTATGTTATAAACCTCAACTTCACCTCATCTTTACTTTGAATAGGATTTTTGAGTGGTCCAGTGCTCTCAGTATGAAAATATTAGGGCCACAAATCTCCTGCGGTTCCTTATAAGATTGAAAAACACAGTGTAGCTTACATGCAGTAACTCCTGCAGGAGTCTATGCACAGTTCATCTATTCAGCATGAAGCCATGCAGGACTTGAAAACTTTCCAGGAGTACATGGAGGGTTTGCTTCTGTTAAAAAGTACTATGAAACTTCTAGTGTCTGACAGAATTATTAAACATTTTGAAGTCCTGTGGAGTATGACTCTACCACAGGTTCCAGGCATGGCAGATGGGATTGGAGAAATGTTTCTGATTTGTTCCTTTCTCAGCTATATCCCATTCACTGCTTTATTTCTGGGCCTCCTGGTACCCACAAACTGTAGCACTTTAGTTAAAAAGAAAATAAATAAAATTGGATCAGCTCTTTGTAAATTTCACTGTAATTTTTGTAAGTATTCAAAGCATTACTTTGAGTTGCCATGTGATGAAACCTATTCTGTAGTCAAAGCTGAGCAATGGCAAATAAAAATGAAAGTAGTCCACAGTCATGACACTGATCAGATATTTTGCACTGTCCCAAGAAGAAATAGTTAAAAGACCAACGGTGAGCATTACCACTCATAAAGTACAGACTCCATATGTATGTAGGTGAAAGTCTTTGAAAATAAGTTTCAGAAGCTAGAGCTGTTGTTCATGGTCCCCAAAGACAGCCTGAGTAACTTCAATACCTAACTAGCTAGATTCAAGCCCAGACCATTGTAAAACAGTAAAAGGAAGGTATTTTGGATCTACTTATTATTATTTATGCATTGTACTTATAAATTTGTAATGGAAATAGAGGAGGTCAGACATTATATTGCTATAAGATGACACTAAAATTAAATAGCTAGAGATTGGCAATTAGTGTGTAAGAACAGTTATTGGAGAAACAATTAGATATAAAGCATGCTATGGCAGATCCTCCATTCTAGAATGTCTTGTTTAATTGCTTTGTCTCAAATATTGAAACCTCTGCTGGTGCTATTTCTGAGCAAAAAAAAAATCTGATGAACTGGATTTATACACCCTCATGCGGATTTTCTTTTGAATGGTGTGAAAAAACAGCAGAAAGGATTGCACCTAATTTTTCAAGGAGACACTTATAGCTGCAGAAAAAGTACAGACTAGCTTAAATAACAGGTTCCTTTTTAGCACAAAAATTTGGAACCTCATTCTGCTGTTTTAGTAAATGTATTTTTGAATGTGTAAAATAGGTGATTTCTAATTGAGGACCAAAAAACTGATAAAGCCCAATTCTGTTTTGATCAGTTATAGCTGCTGTAGTTTGCTGTATTTTCTCTATGAAGTGTTTGCAATGTGCTTTAGTCATGTTGAAGTATTGCAGTTTTGACCTGTTTCGATTTCTTATTTCATTGTAGCATCTTATTTTAAAGCCCAGATTCTGCAGGGTAACAAGATTAGTCTTCTGCACTGCAAGAGTAAACTAAGAATGATTGAAGACAAACCTGGGATAGTGTTAAAGTGCTTTCTAGTTATGTCTTGGACAGCATTGCAAGCTGGAAGTATTTCTCCGTAAGAGTAGGGCTACAATAGCATGACATTGCTTCAGAGTTAGTGCAGGTATCTCTACAGAGTGCAGCACTGTGCTGTGTTGACAGATTTATTCACAGCTTTGAATACACTTCATCTGAACCTGCCCATGTCTCTTTTTATGTTCCCTTGCAAACTAATCTTTAATGCTCAAAGGAGCAGGAGGCAAAACTGCCAGCACTAGAGGCCAGATTATTTCTGGAAGTAGATGCAGACAGCAGCCTTACTGTGGCGTGAGCAATACAGCTGTGCTGCATGGTTTTGATACCTGCAATGGCAGTGTGACCTGTAAGTGCATGAAAATCATCACACACCTGCTGATACCTGCACTACCTACAGTGCACTCTATGCACCTGCTGCTACACTCAAAGCCCCCTTGGCACAGCTCTGTGTAAAACTGTTTTCGTTTTTGGGGGTTTTTTGCCAGTTCTTGATTACAAACAGCTTTTGGGATGACTCTTGAACAGTCATCCATCACAAAATAGCAGCTTCTTACTAGAGAGGTGATGAACATGACATAGTGGTTAATATCTTCATATGTGGCTGGCAGTTCTAGTCCCCTTGCCGGGGTGCACTGAAGAAAATGAGATTTATGCCCATGTCAATCTTATATAATTAGAACTCAAATCTTTAGGAGCTTTGGCCAATGCACATTGCAGTGAGGCTGCTGCAACTTCTGTCTGAAAGGCTCTGCTAGAGTGGGTTTGCCTAGAATTTCCTGACAGGCATAATTATATATAATGTCACTCGTGCTGTTTACAGAACATAGCATGGGGTGATAGTTATTGCTTTTGAGAAGTGTGCAATCTTTTCTGAAGTCATTTTTAAATATGATTCATGTGGAAAATTGACATTTGCAAGCTTTGTACCTAGACTTCCTATCCCTAGGAGCCTTTCATTTGGATGTTTTAGAAGTAGATATTTTTAGGCAGTAATAGGAAGTATGGTGAGGGGAAAATAAACAGAAACATGTTCATTTCTGAGAATAGCAATGGGCCCAGGGAATCTTGGTTTTCTGTATCTGAATCATGGTACCTTTACATTGATGACTCTACTACTTCCTCTGGCCATTTCTATTTAGCACCGAGGGGAATTCCACCCTTGCAGTGTCTTTAACTTTTATGACACCACTGACCTACTGAGCACACTCATGGGAAAGCTTTGCTATCAGTTCTCTCATCTTTTTTGTCTTCATTCTTTCCATGCTCAGGAAAGACATTGCATAAGATATATTGAAATTCACAGGACCTTCTAGCACAGACTTAGGGTCTGTAAGGATTTTTTCCTGTGGCCAGATTTGTGAGTCCACTGATTATGGGTCTGTGACATGAGATCAGAACATTCTCATATGAACCTGACTCAGAAGACCTAAAGTAAAAAAAATATCTTTTTTTCAATAAAACTTTTTGCATTTTCCCGAACAAAAGCATGTTCTTCAGCATTATCCAAAGCTTCACAAAAACTTCCATCTCAAACCCCATCCATATTTCATTCTTTTAACTAATTCTAAGTATTTTATCCAATATGAAGTCTATAGCATCTGGCTAAAATAATCTAAACACACTTGGAAACTTATGTGATAAAAGCCAAAATGAGATCATATGAATGAATAATAAAATACAGTCAAGACTGGAGCACATCTACAGATCTTGTGCAGTTCAGCGCTCTCTTAAAAGCAAGGTCTTAGAATCTTTAACCCAGAACTCCATCAGGTTGTGTCCTAAATACTTGCAGTGAAGGAGGCTCCTCTTATCAGGTAAAACTGTTCCCAAGTGTAACTAGATTTGGTGAAGTTTCTTCAGAACCCTCTCTGAGGCAAAATGTAATGCTGGCTTACAAAATCTGTGAGTGAAGGGATTTTGCCCATTCATTTTCTCAGACTTTGTTGCTTCACATTGCTGTACATGAAATACAAAATGCGTGTTGTAAATGTTATAGTCAAGATAATTATTGTTACAGAGAGGACAAGGGAGGGATGACAACTGTTCAGTCAAAACTTATTGTTGTGGTTCTTGATACACAACCAAGATGTTTTGGTTCTTGATATTTGAACCAAGATTTCCTATTTTTTACAAGGTAGCAGTTGTTAGAAGATGATCTTTTGCTTAAGGACCACACATGTTTGCACCTTCAGGAATCTTGGATAATGAGGAGTAACCTTCCCTGTTTTTTCCCTTGTCTGGTATGAATATGTCTGTTCTCAAGGGCTTACCAGGACTAAGAATGGCATAAGAGGCCCTGCAGCCTTGTGGCTGTCCTCCTGCTATTGTGATACAGGATCTCCAGCTGATGACACATCTCTGCTGTGGCCTTACCAGAGTACCAGGTCTTCTGGTCTTCATATTAACTAACAATCAGTCTTACTCCTGAGGGCAGTATCTCAGGAAATGGCTTCTCTTTCTCTAAACAGACTATCCTTCTAACCTTTGTCATGCTCTTACTTCAGGTACTTGTAAACACACGTGCTCTGCTGTTCATATTTCATTTGTACAAATCTTAATATTTCCATGGAAAATATCTACAACTCAAACTTGCCTCCAAATATGTGCCATGAGCTTATTGCACACCCATGTTTCTTTGACTCGTACATGTATCCATTAATGAGAATATTCAGCGGCAGAAGATAGTAGTGCCAACGATTTACTGCCACTCCTTCTTGTTTGAAACTGTCTGCAAACCTCAGGAAAAAATATTCAAACATCCTTGTTTATTTTAGAGGAAATCAATGACACATGACTTGAGGGAAGAGTGTTCTAATTCATATCTGCAATTACTCTCTATTCTGGAGGAGATATTTTCTCTCCACTCAGCAATTTCCAACATAAGAAGCTATGGTAGAAAGGAGACATGTTAAGATATTTGGGTTTAACTTCCTTAATCCCATGGTGCTTTGAAACTTCTGCTTTTTCTGTCACTTTGACATATCACTAATTTCAAAAATTTGCCTAAGCACAGTAATGGTTTCAAACTCCTGACAATTGATTAGAACAGGTTCTGAGGATAAAACAATGTTTTTAATTAGGTTGAACATTAGTTTGAATCCACAATGCTTGAAAACAGGAAACGCTACTTGCTCTTATTATTAAACCAAGGAACCTATCATCAAAGTCATCAAAAATTATCAAAATCTAGGAGGTAGGTCACTGCCTTGGAGAACAGACCAAGCATGAAGACTATATTCTTATGGCTCTTCTCAGAAAAAGTACTGTGTGGTCTTTCAGCACTGTTAAATAAGAGATAAGATTATTATTTCTCACATTGGGAAATCGAATTTATTTTTTTAAATATAAAACACTATTATCAAGCTGATTACATAAATCTGCTGAAGTGTGACCCTGAATAAAATCTTTTTTAGCTAGTTTATACAAAGGTCCATATTCTGCTGAAAATTACTGTCCTCACCCAGACCAACCTTCCACGGAAGCCAGCGGGTGTCTGTTTGTTGAATAAGTACTTTAATATGTAGGCTGGGTAATTCTGAATTGGAGTGTAAAGACACTTCAGGTCTAACACTAGTTAGCAAACTAAATGGATTTAAATATCCTCATTGGTGAGGGAGGAAACGGAAGGCATGAATGCTCCTCTAATAAATCATTGTATCTCATCTCTCTTCTGTAACAACCTTGTGAAAATTCCAGCTGTAAAGTACCTGCTTGCACAGCTTGGTCAGCACTATATACATGCTGAAGTGTTTTCCCTGGCTTCTACTGTTCCTGATGCAGGTCGGAATCCTTGACCTTCTACAAGTGTCAAATCTGCATTGCTGAGACACTTCCAGTTTTAGGACTCTGAAAAAAGGGCATAAGCAGAGTTCAGATTTTGCTGTGCCTTGCCTAAAGAAATCCTCAGGCTCCTTCTTTCAATTAGCAAGTTAATGCAGAAGCGTCCTGGTTCCAGCTAGGACAGGGTTAAATTTTGCTGTGGGCAGGAGAGGGCATGGCTAGGACCTGCAGGTTATTCTTTTATGGTATTTTCGGGGTTTCCATGGCAGGAAAGAAATGAATCCTACTCTATGTTTTTAGAAGGCTATTTATATTCTATTCTATATTATATTATATTATATTATATTATATTATATTATATTATATTATATTATATTATATTATATTATATTATATTATATTATATTATATTATATTATATTATATTATATTATATTATATTATATTATATTATATTATGCTATACTAAAACTATACTAAAGAATAGAGAAAGTATACTTACAGAAAGTTTAACAAGATACTCATGAAAAACTTTTGACTCTTTTCCATCATCCTGACACAGTCAGACGATGATTACTCATTAAGTAAAAACAATTCATATGAAACCTATGAAACAATGACTAGCTGGTAAACAATGTCCAAACTACATTCCAAAGCCGCAAAACACAAGAAAAACAAATCAGATAATTATTGTTTTCATTCCTCTCTGAGGCTTCTCAACTTCCTAAGAGAAGAAATCCTATCAAAGAGATTTTTCCAAAAAATATTACAATAACATTGTATAACACACATCATTTTCCAGGGACAGGGGAGGGGTCTCTTCTTGGTCAGGGCATCATGGCTGTGATTCATGTACTCCTGGTTTTTCACATGGTGAGCATTCACGTGTGTATTTTTTGCCTCTCTTGTACATGCTGTTACTAGTATTGTTGCTGTTATTGTTTGTTCTCTTATTTCATTGTGGTTTCCAATAAATCGGCTTTATCCCAACCTGTGATCTTTACCTTTTGAGCTTCCAGTTCTTCTCTCCAGCCTGGAGAAGAATGAGAAGAAGCAGGGAGTGAGTGACCAGCACGTGGTTTAGAGTGCTTCAATGGGAACACTGTATTGGGCAATAACATTCCAAAACCATGACAAGAAGGAATCCAGCATTGTTCTGGGCTGAATGGCTCTCTGTTTATTCCTCAGTATGAACTACAGCTATCTGAATCTGCACAGCCTTCTTCATCTTCTCTTTGATTAAACTATGTTGCTTCAAAGCCACTTTGCCTTCATAAGGGGAATGAATTCACCCCGAACCTCTGTTTTTGGAGAGGCATTCAAGCTGCCCAAGATATGTCAATGTAGATGGCACTGTTGACCAGTAAGTCAACAGAAATTTAAGAGCTAATTATTCCTGTAGGACTTTAGCTTCAAAAATTCAATCCAGAGCTCCTGTTACACCAGAAGGTTCCAGTAAAAGCCTTAAAAGAGAGCAGCAGCATCTCCTCCCTCCTCATACTTCCCACATCCCACCATAATCCCTACAGATTTTGACGAGGGTTTTTAGGTTACTGAGCTTTTTTCCCCATGTTTCTTCAAGGCTTCTGTGCCTGAATTAGCCTCTACAGGAAAGTAAAGAATGTTCTGCTCAGAGAAATGCTATCAGGAATCTCCTGAAGACCAACATTATGAAGCTGGGGAAGGCTGGGTAACCCAGCCTTGTTCTAACCTCATCTCTGCCACAAGGATATTTCATAAAGGCAGCACATGAGCTCTTAGGGGTCCCATCTGCAGCTCATTATCTTTCTCTCCCTTCTCCCTCAGCAGGTTTTGAGGATCATGATATTGACCTGAATTTATGACTGCTCATGTCCATCTACTGATGAGAAAGCTCGCAAGTGTTATCTTGTAGCACAGTTATAATAAACCTTAACCTGAGTAACTGCCACAGTACTAGACTTGCTTCTGTTAATTGAGGGCTTGCAAGCAGGCTGTCTCAGCTTTCCCATTAGCTGCACTCCCAGTTGTCTGGAGCCACGTGATATCCTTGTATACCTTTGCATAATTAAGGTTGTGTGGCATTTACTATTTTTTTTGTCAACAAACTAAGACCAACCTTCACCTCTTCTCTGTATATCCTGTGTCTCCATTGTATATTTTGTTCTTGTCCAGTCCCTGTGGATAAAACAACTGCAGTAGGCACAGAAAAGGTGAGATTTCCTCTTATCTTAATTGTTCTCATGCATTAGTTAAAAGCTGCCTGACCTCTGAGGTACCTCACTAGCAAACTCTTTTCCTTCACACCTCTTATTACCTCTTCACTGTTTCTTATTTTTGAGCTAATTTTCTATCCTAAAGCTATTATTTTAACCTGTGTACCATAACTCTCTGCCTTATTCAATTATCTTCAATGTGGAATCTTATTACTCTTTGAAAATGTAAGTGTATGAAACACTGCAGCTCCCTTACTCCTGCTGCAGCAATATTATCTCTTAAGAATGAAAGTGAGTTAGTTTAAGCAGGACTCCTATGGATCCACAATGGACATTTAGAATCAAATTATTCACATGAAATTCTTCATTAAATGTCCTTCATATAATTTCTTCACCTATCACCCTTTCTCCTTAACTATGCCAGCCAGGCTGTAATTTGTTTGCCATAATAAATTTTGAGGCTTTTTTCATTCAATAGCATTTGTAGGTTTCCTGTTTTCCAGTCCTCTGGAGTATGTCCTGTGAAGAGAAAACAAAGCTCTGTCTCCTGTATCCTCTGGAAAGTTTGGTGCAAAATAACTGTTTAACAAACCTCCCATCTTCATCCTTGTTGCCAATTCCCTACTATCACTTTTTAGTGGACCAATTTTCTCTTTTATGATCTGTCAAGTTAAAATATATGTGAAAAATCCTTTGTTTTAGTTGAGCATTGCCTGGCAATTTGGATGTTTGGCTTCCTTATTTTACACCTTTAACCAGAAAGAAACATGCAGCCATTTACCCTGGTAACAGGAGTTAGTAACTATTGAATTCATCAGGCATTTTATAGATTGCTACTTGAATGAAAGTTCTTTATCATAACCCCTGCTATAATAAAGTGCTGATGCATTTCCCACCTTTCTCATGAAAAAGCTCTGTTCTCTACAAGGCTGATGTAAACAGCTGATCTTCTGGGGGCCCTTTCCTGCCTTTGTAACATATGAAGGGCTTTAGAGGGAATGGGTAGCACTCTATTGGAGAGTATGGAAGCATGAAAAAATAGATAATACCAATTACTCTCTGTATCTGTCAAACTGAATAGAGAAATCAATTTACATTTAGTAACACAATTCCTTCAACAGCTATGAGAATCAGTATAGACCACAGCTTAGCTGCTTCGCCACATGTTTAGCTGGAGCTCTTTTATGGGAAAGTAATGGCACTTGTGAGATCAGCACATGTTAAATCCCACTGAATTTGCCAGGAGGGAAAGCTTATTTTATCTAGGTCATACCTGTATTATGAATGCTTTAGCATCAGAAAATCGGAAATCTCTCTTTCATTTGCGGTTTCCACATAAAATAGATGATTGCTTAAATTTAATAAGCCTATAAAATCAGGCTTATCTTCTGTGTTCTTTCATAGAATAAAGTTATGAAAGAAGATCACTTTCAAAACTTTGACAAACATGGAACAGATTATTACACATTTTGTAGAGGGGGCTTCTTCTCTTTAGGATGATACTTTAAAGCTTGTTTTGCTCTGTCCTATTTCAGCAATTTTAGAGGATCTGCAACACTGTTCCTACTGGTAGAGTGGGGAGGAGGAATTTGCAATTCTTACATGGGAAACATAGGCACTAGATCCTCAGAGATTCTTTGGAATTTTCTTCAGGTTTTGCAGTTGTTCTTCAGATACAGAATTACAGAATATGCTGAGGTGGGAGGGACCCACAAGGATCAAGTCCAAATCTTGGCCCAGCACAGGACACCCCCAAGAGTCACACCATGTGCCTGTAAGCATTGTCCGAACGCTTAAATTCTGTCAGGTTTGGTGCTGCGACCACTTCCCTGGGGAGCCTGTTCCAGTGCCCGACCCTCTGGGGGAAGAACCTTCTTCTAATATCCAACCTAAACCTCCCCTGACAAAACTTCAGGCCTCAAGTCCTGTCTCTGGTCATCAGAGAGAAGAGATCAGTGCTTTCCTTTGCTTTTCCCTTCACAAGGATTTTGTAGACTGCATTGGGATCCCCCCTGAGTCTCCTCTTTTCCAGGCAGGATAGATCAAGTGACCTCAGCTGCTCCTCATACAGCTGCCCCTCTAGGCTCTCCACTATCTTCAATTCCATCCAATGTATCAGCTGCCTGACAGGTGCTCATCTCAAAATCCCAAATCTTGCTAAAAATAGGACTGAGAGTATTATGTGTTAGTGTTAATCCAAAGAAGAGATGATGTTTTTCTGTCAGAACAGTTTTGTCAAAGAATGCTGATTTTTGGTAATATTAGAAACATCCTTAATAGCTTTGTCAAGATGATTAATAACAAAACCAGGTTTCTTAGGTATGGAAAAATAGTTTTGTTCTGACTTCTGTACAAAGTTATAATGCAGCATAATAATGCTAAATACAAAAGTGTCTCAAATGATTAATGGATAGCAGGTATGAATGTATTCTCATGAGACTTGCAGAGGGCTGCCACCCAAGGTGATCTCCAAAGGGTAGGGGAGTGGATTGGCAGAAATCTTGTAAATCTCCTAAAAGCCCCTGACTGGGAGGCAATAAGTCTGTGTGTGCAATAGTACAGGCGCAGATGGAGCTGGAGAACTTGCTACGTGGTCTTGGGGCAGTCAAAGTTGATTACGTAGGAGGCTGAAGGGGCTGGATGATGTGACATACTGAGAAGATGTCTGAAGGCCCTGGGTCTGTTTATCCTGGAGAAGAGAAGGCATTTGAGGGGATCTTCTGTTACTTGTAGGAGTCTTGTTAGAGAAGATGGAAGACAGGGTCTTCTATGAGGCGCACAAGACATTGAAAGAACAAAGGTTAGTTACTGCAAAGTGCTGCAGGGAAAATCATGAGTTATAAAGAAAAACCTTCAGTATGACAGTGGTCAAACACTGGAACAAGTCACCTGGTGAGGCTTTGGAATTCTTAAGAGCTTGACTGGACAAGGCACTTTTTTTTGAGCATAAAGTGAGATTAGATGGCACTTGAAAGTTCTTTTCAATATAAATAACTCTGTGAAAAATTGTGGTAAAGTTTTATAGAGAACTTGATCAAAATTTTGGTAATATGGATTTTTGTGGTTTTGTTTTTCCAGAATGGGAAGAGATGTTTATAATTCTACTAGCGAAGAAAACTGCTGGAAAACTGTTCCCATCAAAATTGTAATAAAGTTGCTCCTGTTTTAATTTTAAAATTGTCACAAATATAAATGTGTTTAAATATGATACTTCTACCTCTCTTTTACTTCAAGCAAATAGTGTGTGTTCATATACCAGTGATAAATGCACATCTTCCTCCTATTTCAATCCATGGCTTGCTAAACAAAAAGCAGTAACATGACTTGTGCAGTTGAACTCCAATTTGTTAATCATGCTTCCTAGGGCAGTGCTCACAGACCACAAGAGATGGCAACCCCGCTGTGCTAAGTGCTCTACCATCATATTGAATTGTTTTATATTACAGAAAATGTATTTTTTCCTAATCACTTGACATCTGGAGTCCTATAATATAAAAAATAAAAGTAAAAATTTTTTTTGGCCCAAGTAGTGGGTTTGAACAACCAATGGGTATTTTTCCACAGTTTGTTCAAAACAAGACTAATTTGTGTGCAAGTTCAAGAAAATCTCAGCATTCATTTTAAATCCATGTGTATTCATAGAAATATTAATAACTGCACATTGGAATCAAGAATCTGCATGTAATGGTTGGTATTTGGTGGGTTGTGTAAATTAAATGGTATTATTCTTGGATCCTGTTTGAAAGCTTAATACAATTTATATCACAGAAAATGTGTATTGCAACCAGCTGCACATTGTGCTTTAAAAGTTGTGCTAATTCTACAAGTTAATTTAGAAGGTTGCATCTTGTATTGCAGCTTGGTTATAATAGAGGGCTGAAAGTATTTACATGACTGAGATTATTTACTGAAGCAATTTGAGAATACTTTTAATGAACTACGGATAAGAGGATTCTTCATGCTGCTTGGAGAATTCATAAATAGGGAAAAATATTATGAATCAATCCCTTGGTTCTCTGAAAGATCAGAATACAAGCAAAGATCAGCCATATTTTATTTTTACTTTTAGACCAATATTCTCACTAGGATGCAAGTATGCTCCACAGGAGCACACACAAGTATTAGTTGTCCATCTGACAAAGGAGACAGGGCCCTCGATAGTTGTTTAAGGAAATCCTAGTGAATTTTAATTCATTTTACAAAGCAAATGTTCTATTAGTTGTTACTTATTAATCTTGCTAATGTAGAAGCCAACGTTTGAAAAAACCCAACAAACAACTTCAAGAAAAGAAACAGTGTTGAAAGTGCTGATAAAAGTATGGAATACGAAAGATTATACACTTGCATCTTAGGTTTGATGGAATTCCTTGCCAAAGACTGTTTCAGTGGAGTTCAAGAAAAGAGGGCAGACTTCAGAGAGTGTAACCTGGAACTGGGGAACTGATTATGAAGTGTGTATTTCATAAAAATGAACAAGGTCATACAAAGTAATTCTTAGATCAGCAGAGTCACAGGAGAGACAGTAGGCAGGAACTAAACATAAGTTATTTAATAATACTCACTGTGTGATATGGGGAGTGATATGTGTAAGCCAGAAGAGAATGAGATATTAAACAGGGAAATCAAGGGGTGGAAGCAGGTAAGAGGCATCCTAAAAACTGGAAAAGTGAGAGAGAGAGAGAGAGGAAAAAGAGAGCAGATGAGAAATATTTGTTTCAGGGGAAAGTGTTATAGAAAAAAAATGGGAAAGGGAAGCAAATGAGGGTAAAGACAAAAATAATTTTGTCAGTTTTTTGTGTAGGAAGGGAAATTAACAGATAAATGAACCAGAAATTCAAAAAACTTAGCATCCAAGATTCAGTTAATTTAAACAAATTGCAGACGTTTGCTCTGAAGGATGTTTTTTATAATGGAGTAAGTCAGCATATTTATGGGATTTCCTGAAACACTGCAGCATACCATGAATAAAGGAAGTTTATTTTGGAACAGAGGGTTTTGCCAAAAGCCTGAACTGGTGCTTCTTTTATCATCAGCAAATGCCAAAGTTTGGGGAGATTGAATAGCTGTCTCCTCAAAAGAGAGCACTAAAGGCAGATGCCAGTTTATCAATGCAGCTGATCTGAAGTCAGCAGGGTTGGATGGAAGAGTGGGGGGATATAAAGAGGGTCTTGCTGGATAGTGGTGGAAGGAAGTGATCAATGAGAGAATTTGGCAGCAGAGAAGACCAACTGATGAACTTTGGAAAACTTAAAAAAGCAGACACAGTAAAGTTTCTGAGCCACTGAATGGCAGAAGATAAATTCTTTTCCTTCTTATGTGAAGCCTCATTTTACTGTAGGTTTTACTCTTGCCTGTACATACTCTGCTGTTTAGAGCTGTAGAAGAGCATCACTGCTCACATCACTGGAGACTTAATTCACAAATAAAACTAGCTCAAAGCCATTTGTTCTCTTGCCAGTACCAGCTTCTGCTTTCAAGTAGCTCTGGCTTAGATACTCATTCTCTTCTACAAAGTTGAATATCTATATCCCTAGTAGATGTTTTTGTTTCCTCTCACCCTCTCCAATGCACCTGACCCAAACTATACATTCCATAAAGTCTTTCTAATGCATTTTACAGAGTGCTAGGAGCTGCTTCTGGTGGTGGCTGTATTTTCCATAGTTGCCTGGTTGATGGTTTATTCTCATCATAAGATTAAAATGCATGCTCTGTCTGAATAAGGGCACAAGACTGAATGAAGATGACTAAACAAGGACACAGCTACCTGAGATAGAAAGCTTATAATCAAGGAGATTATAAAGTCCTATCAAGTATTATTCTAGAGGTGCTGCTCTTCAGTGAAGTGTTATTCTGATTAACTTGATAGCAAAAAAGCCCTGCACCACGAGTCTTGATGCAGACCTCCAGGAACAGTAGGGTGCTTTGTCTGCAAGAGCCTAGTATGTAGTGAAACACACAGACCTTTCTAGCACTGGTCTGAAAATGGCCACATCCAGCCTGGACATCTGCTGATCTGGACACAATCACAGGAAGGTTTGGTCTGGTGCTTGCTTGCAACTGAAGGTACCACTGAGGTAACTGCCCTGCTCTCCCATTAGACCAGAGTAACACAGTGAAACCCACCTGGGATATGCTTATGCTTACTGGCATGAAATTTCTTAGACAATTAGACAATTGGAGGCTGTTTTCCTACCAGGATATCAGATTTTGTCTTCTGCTTCAGATTTATACACACACACAAAAAAAAAAAAGGTAGCAAAGAAACACAGAACTGCATTTCTTAACTCCAGTCTGGTTTTTTTAGCACTTGAAGTCATTATTATCAAGCGTACATATATTCTGTTAGAAATTACATTCTTCAATTTGTTTAAATTCAGATCCCCTTCACTGATTTTGAACTTGTTTAGCTAGCAGCACTATGCAATCTGTGTGTAAGTAATGACAGCTTTTTGGTCTAGGGGCTCCCTTAGCAAAGGAAAACTTTGGACAGAACTTTCCAGTCGCTGAGATCTTGCATCCATTTATTCCCCTCATGGCACAGAATTGTTCTCTCTCAGCTGCAAGTGGAAAAGCAATTGAAATACACTGAGCACTGAGGAATCTAAAAAAGATGTCCTGTTAAAAACGGTGACAGAAGAGCCTGCCCTCAAAGTTTTATGTTGGGACAAGATTTTAGGAGTTCAGTTATTGGCAGATGCTGTGTGTTCACCAAGCAGATGGGATCAATAAAACCTTCTAAATATATACCTCCCTTACTTTTACAACTGCACTTCTAGATTTAGGGGATTGTGTGTGTGCGTGTATATATATGTACATTCAAGTATTCAACAGTGTTGAATTTGTTTCTACTAGTTTGATGAAGAAAACGTACTATTTGTACACTAGAGAAGTGAACTTTTTAAAACTATATAAATCCTAGAACCTATATAAAAGCTTAGACAGGCAGTAACCCCTGGCAAAATACTTCACACACTTATTCTTTGTGTGTTGTAATAAATCCAGTTCAGGAGTTGCAAATACATATTTTCCCAAATCAGCTGTTTGTGCCAAGGCTGGCACCATCAGCCCACAAGTGAAATAGCTGTGGGCTTCTGTGCCTTGAAGAGGTTGCTCAGCTGGGACCCAAGAGACAAGGGGAATCAACAGGATAGGGAAGAATATGAAAGAATTAAAAGAGGAGGATTAAATAAAACAAGATGAGGAACAGAAAAAACAACTGGGTGTGTGTCAGACTGAGTCAAAAAAAAGCAAAAACAATCTGGGCAGTTGAAAAGAAAGCAAGTGTTATCAGAATTGGGGAATAAACAATCAGTGATGGTAGAATGGTTATATGTTTCCATTGAGGCTGGGTAGCAGTTTGGTCCCTAGGATATAAAGGGAAATGAATGTCTGTCCCAGGGGAATTTTTCAGATATTTATTTTTCCTCCTGTGCTGGGATGATAATTCAAACACAACCTTTCAGTGTCATGAAAAGCTCTGTTTTAAGCATGCCAGTGAATCAGGTTGAAGACAGATATTTGTACTAAGGGCAGTGTGATGATAACCTGTGGTGGGCTGCATTGCTGTGGTCTCATTTGAACTGCAGCTAGTGTGGTGTTTGTGAGGGTCCCCAGGATGAGGTGAGAGATGAGGATCTGACTACATGTTCTCTGAAGGCTGATATATTAAATATATCATATCATATGCTATACTAAAACTATATTAAAGAAAGAGAAGAACACAGACAGAAGGCTTAACAAGAATGAATAATAAAAACTTGTGACTGACTCACAGAGTCTGACACAGCTGGCTGTGATTGGCCATTAAGTTAGAGCAATTCACATGCTTGGATAAACAATCTCCAGGCCACATTCTAGAGCAGCAAACACAGGAGAAGCTGAGGCTTCTCATCTTCCCAGGAAAAGAAATCCTGGTGAAGGGGTTTTTCAGAAAATATGACAGTGACAGCTGGAACATGCTCTCTGCCCTGTCTGATATGCCAAAGCTCCAACAGACTTGCATGGCTCCTTGAGAGAGGACCTCAGTGCATCTGAGGAAATGTGGTCTGGGCTCCTGTGTCTGTAGTGGGATCTATAAAAATACATGCAGGTCAGCTCATCTTAATGAAATGTAGGAAGCTGCATACATGCCTTGAAAATACACAGCTTTGTAGCTGGGCATCCTGGATTTATTGGTTTGTGTTTGAAAATTTGCAGACATGCTTTATCTGAATTTTCCTTTGCACTCTAGAATAGATTTTTGTGTTTGCTGTTGTATTTATTCTTCCCTATTAGTGTTATTTATCTTTTTTATTTCTCTGTACCTTCTCATCCTTCTGCTTTTTTTGCTGAGTCTAATTTGTACCTTCTCTCCCATGTTTTCCCTCATAACCCCTCTTGTCTGAATTCCAGTGCTCTCCTTCACAATCTCTTTCCTTCTCAGCACAGTCCAGCTCTGGTTTATTTCCCTCCCATGTGTGTCCCAAGGCATTCCAATACAGAAGGTTTTATTCAAGAAAAATAGTAAAAAATGGGGACTGTCCACCTTACAAGTTAGGCTCCTTAATGTTTGCTCTGTCTATCTACATGGGAAGTTGGTGCACTGTGAGTTCACATACTGATTTACAATAAATTTATGGCACAGTGAATTAGCCTTAGGCTCCTAAACATCCTCGTAGTTTTTGCAATGTTATGCATAGTCCTTTCGAGTTTATAGCCATACAGATTAAAAAATGCACACATAGTAAAATGTACTTTTAGTTTTGGAATATTCAGATTTTTAAGATCAGTGAAATTAGAGTTTTTCTCTCCTTTTTTTTTTTAAGATTTTTTTTTAATAAAAATGTTTGATTGTCTGGAAGAACAATGCAGATATGCATGTTGAAAGTTTCCATCCTTTCATGAAATTACTTGTTATGCTGAGTACCAGGTACTGTTCTTCAATTTGTTGAAAATGTGTGGTGCAGGGCTGGAAGATGCTTAAATCTACAGGACACAAATTGCTCAAAAAAAAAAAAAGGGGTATGGAATGATACTCAGACATGCATGCCTTCCCACTTGCAATGTAATGTTCTCTGCTCACTACAGCAATCTGAATTAAGGTAGCTTTCATGAAACAGCCTTCTTCCACCTCTACCTGTGGGATTGAACTGAGACAAACTGAATCCCAAAGCTGGAGTCAGCCTTTGTATATCAAAACTAAGGTCAATGTCAAAAACTGAGATTAGTGTCGTCTCAGACCTTTAATTCTGTAGGATAGAAAGTTTTTAGATAACACTTTATCTCTTGCAAAGGGCATCAACAAAAGTAGAAATAGGGCCCTACATGTTGTTTATTCCTAACATAAACTGATCCTTCTTCCCTGCTGTCTGTTTTGGTTCCTTCATGCTGCTCCCATTTACACATACATCCTTGTCTCCTTGATCTTCTTTGTGGTAGGTAGTTACAGCCATAATAAAGTATAAAGTATGCAGTCCCTAGTCCATCAATGCCTTTACACCCTTCATAATTGCAAGTATTGAAATTGTCTTCAATTCATACTCTATTGATCTATTTGTTTGCCTTTATAAAGGTTTCTTGCGAGCATGTAATTGTGCTTGGCAAACATGTGTTCCACCTGGATTTGTAACATGGTTTAGTCATTGTTAGCAAATTATAATTTCAGTGAGACTTTAGAAGTTTAAACCACAGTAAACTCAATACCAGTGTTGACGTGTTGAGATTTGTTTTCTTCCCGTGTTTGCCTAAACATTCTCGTTCTTCAGTTGTCAATGAGTTCATTTTTCTCTTTATTTCTCAAAAATGAGGATGTACTCTCATGGGCCTGAATCTCCAGGACAGCATTTTTAAAATATTTATTCACACAGTTATTTTCATTATGTGGTTGGAAAAGAAACACGTGATCTGCCTGGGTATATCAATAAATTTGGATCAATATTTTCAAACCCGAGGGCTTAAAATGATGCTGAGCTCCTAAAGCCTTGGGCATCTTGTGAAATTCAAGTGCTAGTATGCTTGATGAAATCTTAAAAGAGAATGTAAAAATAAGTCCTATTTGTTCAGTGTTTTAGTCTTTTCCAGTTTTACACCACTATTAGGATGATCAGTTACTTATAAACAGTAAAACTTTGAGTTAAGTTTTATGTGAATATAGGAAGATATATAAATTATTCCATATAACTATAATAAATGTACTACATGTACTGTAAAATGCATAATTCTGGTTAGTTATATTGGACAATGCCCAGAACTTCTAAAGCAACTTACTTCTGAATATCAAATAATGTATTTATGGGCCTAAATATCCATATAAAATCAATCATCTACAACTTACATTAGCTTTGTTGTTAGCACACACAAGTTGTAAGTTCAGTGATAGGGTGGACATTTCTTTATATGCTATCTGGCTTTAGGACCAAGTCTTAAAAATAACAAAATTTAGCTTGGCAGGGGCCCTGACAGGTCATCCTATCCAGCTTCCCATTCTGAACCATGATTAGTGCTGATTTCAGACTGGCTTTGTCAGGCCTTTGGTACAGCCAGGTCTTGAAAACCTCCAAGGAAGACTGTGCAGCATGTGTCAACCTGCAGCAACCTTTTGGTGATATTTTTCCCTTTTATATAGATAAAACCTCCTCTATTTCAATTCAGGATCATGGTATCCTGGTGTTCCACAGTACACCTCTGCAAAGATCTTGGGTGTCCCATCTTAATTTCCCTGCAGGCAGGAGGAGGCTGCTGTGTCAGGTTTCCCCAGAAAAGCCTCACTTCCTCAGCTTCTGTTCACAAGGCACGTGAGCTTCCAGGCTAGAGTGTCTTTGCAGTCAGCTCTTGCCTCAGTTTATCTCTCTGGTACTGTGAAGCACATATGGATCGGGGATTTCTGAAACAGACTCCAGACTTGATCAGTTTTCCTTATTGTACCTCCCTTTCTTGAATGCTCTCTCTTGGTAGAGTCCTGGGAGATTCAGTTGTGAACTGACACAAAGAGAAGGGGTTGAGTACTTCACTTTAAATATATCTGCTGTCACAAAATCACCTGCCCATAGAGCAAGAGGTCCGCGTCTTTGTTTATTCTGCCACTAGTACAGAGGTAGAAGGGCTTCTTGTTGCCCTACGATGTTCCTCATCGATTTCAATTGCAGTTGAGCTTCGGCATTTCTAATACTACCCCAGCGTGGCCAGGATATTCCTCTATATTTCTTTGCTTCTTGCCTAAATTCCAACTCCTGTATGTGGTTAGTTTGTGCTGGAGTCAGTCCTGTTTGATAAAGCCAGCCCCCTCCTGCGTTTGCTACTTTTTCTGAACATCAGATGGACCACTCTTCATACTGTGAAGAGAATGTCCTAAAAGTCTAGCCAGTTCACTTGAGGTTGTTTTTCCTAACAACCCATCTTTCACAAGATCCTAACCAGCATTTTTCATAAATATTTTCACCCTTAAATTAGTCTGTGGACATTTTAAGCCTGATTATTAGTGTTCTGCCTTCTCTGATTCCTCTTGACACTATTTGGGTGGATTCCTTCTTTCCCCAAATTGCTTCTTCTCCCCATCAGTGCATGACATTAGCTGTTAAGTCTACATTAGGTTTTACAAACCTTGTCACTTCTTCCATCAACTCAGGGAACAGCTTTCTCCTAGGGTTTTCATTTTACCTTTTCCTTTTTCTTTTTTTTAATGGCTTAATAATGGAAGACAGCAAGCGCTTTTTTTGTAATCTCTCTCTTTCTCTTGTAATATCTCTCTTTCTCTGAAGAAACTCATTGCAGTCACAGTTGAAGATTCAGGGAGAGAAAATCCATCTCTGAAAAAAAGAAAAACTAATCTAACCCAACTGATTATAATACATATTTGTCATGTTTAAAAAAAAAAAAAGAGAAAAGATTCCTTCTTGGTGAAGGATTATAAAGGTAATGCTAAAAGAAATAAATTAGCTCTGGCAATATGGATGTTTTACTCTAGCCTGCTGTTAGTTTGCAATATTTCAGCATGATGATTTTCTTATGTGCCTTTTGTTTATACAAATTGTTGACTTCTTTCCCCCCCCTCCCTTGGTGCCTGCTGAGCATATGCAACACAATTTTTTGAAAATTTATACTTCGTTTGGAACTCTCTTTAATCTCTGGTTTTAATTGATTTCATGCTAGCTGCAGCACAACTGAAGGAACAAAAGAAAAATTAGTGAGAGACAATTTGATAAAGACAGTTGGATAAAGGGTGACTTCCTGAGACCTTTATGAAACTCTTTGGAGCGTTTACTCCAGTTTTTATTCCACATGCTCTTCTACACTTTCATAGTTAACTGGACAAGATTTTTTGTTCATGAGATAATATTCAAATAATAAATTTTTCATGCACTTACAGCAAGAAAGAGTGTTGAGACTTCTCAGACAAAAGTCATACGTAATCCCCCTTCCATCAAAGTAGAGCTGGATGGCTATTTTGTTAAATATGAATAGCTCCATTAGTCCTCTTCCAACAGCCTCACTATTAGGGAACTACACCATCCTTTACTATATAAAACAACTTTTTTTTTTTTTAATGCCTGATTAGAAATGCAAAGTCAACAGTAAAAAGACATGCTCAGCCCAAACTGCTTCAACGATAGACAATGAAAACAAGCATATTGCTTTCCTGGAAATAAACTATAAAATCCTTAAAGGTAGACTGTTGTATCTGAAAAAATTTCATATAAGAAAAAAACGCAGCAGGATAAAGGTGTTCTGAAGTTTCCCATTGATACCTCTGTTTACTTGTGTCTGTCCAGTTTTATTCCGTAAATAGGCTTGATACTGTTTTTAGAATGGGCTGTTTCAAAGTGAATATAACACCAGGCTATCTTATGAATACCATATTTATAGATGAGTCTGAGCCTTAGTTATACTGATTTCAATCTACAAAGCCTGTACACATACTTGAATTTGCATTAGAGCCATGAACCCTGTGGCACCAACAGCAACCCCACTGCTTGGCCATCAATTTCCTCAAGGAAAGTAACCTATAGAAGCTGTATCCCCTAGGGTGCCAGCCCTTTATATGCTTGCTGACTACAGCTGCCCTACACCTAGACCTCTGTGGTGCAGGGAGCAGACTGCATGGCTGGCAAACGGGTGTCAAGTGAGCCCAAAGCATTACAGGCCCTAAACTCTAATGGAGTTACTCAAAATTTGATGTTACTAAACTGTTTGGATGCACCTGCAAAATGTGTTGCATTACAGTGAAGAAAGAGCTTGGGGGGTTTCCATCCAGTGCTCTTTTTCTTTTTAATCAGTTAACTGAGACCACTGTGCCATACTGGCAGTTGCAGATGTCTGCTTTTCAGGCCAGAGCTCTGCTGTTTTCTCCCTACCTAAAAGCACCACTCTCCTGAGCTCTGCTTCTTGCAGGATGAGCAGAAACCTATGTTCTCTAGCAAACCTTTGGCAACTGACACTAATAATTACCAGTGGGAAATGTGTTCCCTTATAGAAAAATACCCCAGTGTGAGGATTTGGATATTCTTGGAAGCAGAGTGAAGTAGTGTTGCCCTGATTTTTTAAGTTTTTTTCTAAGCCTTCTGATATTTACATTCTTGTAACAAACTTTCTCACACACTTCATGTAAATAACTTATTGTTTTGCATTCTTTTATGGAGGAGGAGAAATTTGATGGACTGTTGGTTTGTCCAGTGTCATTGGAGAGGTGGAACTGTCACCCTCCAATCAACCGTCACTTTTGGGAATCTATAAATGTTGGAGTCAGAAATTTAAAAACTCCCTTTTCACCTTGGAAGAGCTGCGTGTTGGAGTCATGTTATTTTGTGTCCTATAGTGACAAAGTAGCCTGCAGGACTCTTGCCAGGTATTACACACACCTTTCAGAGTTCATGACCCATATTAGGATTTGGCACAGTAATCCAGTTTCATATACATCTACAGATTTTTCAAATAAAAAGTGTTGATCAAGTGTTATATTCATCTGATTTATTATAATGCTACTAAGGCAGAAAATGATAAAACAATACAGTTATCAAATTGCAATCTATTGTTTTTCATTTTCTCACAGTATCAAGTTTTAATTCTTTGTCAAAGGAAGCAATATGATACAGGTAAAATGCCTGTTCCTGTCACAGTTAGCAGAAGAGCTTTTCCAAAGCCTTAACCCAAACTGAAGATTGGACTATACAGTAAATCATGTGACACTTTATTGGAAGCAACTTTCTGGAAGTGAACCTTCAAAAAACACACACAAGAATATGTTGACTATTAGGATGGTGTAACAAAAAGTAAAGTTTCAATTTCAATGAAAAAAAAAAATAGTTGGAAGAACTTCTACCTGATTACTGAAGATTCTTAATTAAAGTAGTTGTTGGCAGGCCTTCAAGTCCTGAGATAGCACCTCTCTTCTTACTAATGATTCTAAATTTTCTTCTTGTGTGCAGAAAGACTAAGGCAGGGTTTCAGATGTTGTACAGCAGGACAGTTTGAATAGCAGGAAAGTAAAAGCCCATTTTCTTTCTTCTATTTTGCTTTGTTCTCATAGGAATTACTTCTCATATTCTCCAGTTCACGAGCAGATGTGGCTTCTGGGCTAACTGGGTGAATCCAAGAGTCCAGAATAGTCATTGCAATCAAATTCATTTTGGAGAATTGTTAATGTCAATCTGGGAAGCCTCATCACTGAACAAACCTCCATTTTAGCAAATTGACTATAGATAAGAGGATCTTTTGAGTGTGGTGTGTCTGACATTGACTCGGCGCCAGGTTCTCCTGTGGGAGGATCCTCCCTGGGCTGCAGGTGGATCTCTGCTCTATTGTAGACCTCCATGAGCTGCCTGGCTCTCCATGATCTCCACCACAGGGTCCAAGATAATCTGTTCTTGGGCACATGGAGCACTTTCTGCCCCTCTTTCCTCGCTGACCTTGCTGTCAACAGGGCTGTTTCTCTTACCTATTCTCACTCCTCTCTTCTGTGGCTGCAGGTGCTCTCACACAGTAAACTTTTCCCCTTCTTAAATATTTTAGCCAGGAGCACTGCCACTGTTGCTGATGGTTAGCAGCAGGTCCCTCTTGGAACCATCTGGCACTGGCTCTACTGGATGTAGGGGTAAGCTTTTGGTAGCTTCTCACAAAAAAATACCCCTGTAGCCTCCCTGCTACCAAAACCTTGCCATGCAAAGCCAATAAAATAAGAAAGATTAAAGATATCAGGGATACATTGTTGAGAAGGCTGTTTATTGTATCCTTTCCTGTCTGGATGAGATAATGGATGAGACAGCCACAATAAGCAAAAACTTGTGCTTGATGTAAAATACATAAATTTTAATCTATTTGTAGTTATCTTCAAGAGATTTTTTTAAATAATTTAATCTTAAAATGCTTAAGACTGTTCTAGTAGGGTACTAATATGAAACTTTAGGCACTGACAGAAAAACGTGACCTTGCAGGTTGTGACAATGTCCTTTGAATTCCTTTTCCTAGAACTGGCTTCAGATTCAAGTCAAATTGAGACTTCTCGTCAACCTGACTTTCTTAAAAGTGGCTCAGTTTTGCAATGCATAGCTCACAAATCAAATTTAAACTTCAGAATGGAAATGTTTAGTTCTATAAGACTTTGTGTGAGTAATGCCACTGAGTGATATTCAGAATAGTGTTTTGAAAATTTATTCAATAATTCCATCTAAATTATTTACCAAGTGCAAAATATGATGGATAACAAATGGATGCCCTTGGAAAAGAAAGGAGTACAACATCTGGAGTGCAGTAATCCCAGAAGCACAACTAACTCACCCTGCAACTGAGAGCTAGTGAAGGTGAAAAGCAGAGGAGAATCAGACATGTAGTACAGTCAGCAAAGTGTTCAGTAGATGTGAAGTCTGCAAAGAAACTCAACCAGAAATCTTTGCATTGCCTTGTCTCAGAAGCAGATACACACATGGCACAGAAAGTTTGCAAGAAGGGGATGCTTTGAAAGACAGAAAAGGCTTGAGAAATAAAATATTAACATTAAACAAACTGTGGAACTTTTGTGTTGTGCTTCAGTGTGGTCACACATCTTGTGCTGCATTTGCAGTTAGTGCTCTGGCCTCTGCCCTGCAAGCAGCTGTGCCATGGATTGCTGAACTGCTGTAGCACATGAATACATTTGGTAGCTGCATGGTTCTTCCTGCGCAGCTCTCTAGCTGGCACACAGATTTAAATAAACCTGGTTGCAATTATTGCTTTTCCTGCAGATTTGATATGGTATAGAGGTATAGAATTGTAGAGAGATATAGAATAGAGGAATTCTTACATAAGTATTCAATTCCTCAAAGCAGTCCTCTTTGTGAGCGCAGAATTCTTTCTCTCTGTGTACAAACAGCTTTCTGGAAAACATTTTTATTTTTTATATCAGTTATGAAAACATCCATTAATACTGGCACAATAAAACAAGTGCATACAGGCTATTTATTGTTCAATTTTCAACTCTGACTAGATCATAATAAAGTAGTTTTGAAGACTAGTCATAATAAAGTTGGCTAATAGGTAAAATGTGACAAAACCCCACTGTGTGACAGAATACCCAGGGTCAATCTTTTAATTTGCTTTAGAAAGACATGATTCCAGGGTTTCTCATTCTTCCACCACCCTCTTGGCAACTTGAAATGGGGGGTGTGCCAGGAAGTATGGCCTGAACAGTACCAACTGTAAAAAGCAAATGCCAGGTGTTTGAACCACATGGAATCCTGAGCTCCCATAAAAAGGCACATGTTTGCAGCTGTTCTGGACAGTATATAGCAAACTAAATAAACCTACGTGCATATATGCCTCAAAATGTTAACTAGCTTTACTGAGGTAATTCATGAACTGTGGAGTATTTATCTTTTAATTCTAGGTAGCTATCTTACACAAAAAATGCTTGTTTTACACCTTAAGTATTAAAAAAAGGCTAGTTTTTATATATTTCTCTGTACATTTAAACACATGCATCTAGTGAGAGACAGAGGCACACAATAGCAAATGCCATTAGAAAGAAGTTGTTGAATGAAATTGAGTATATTTCAAATATTGGAACTGCTGGAATTTGCCTTGACTCAGAGTTTTTAAGTCTTCTGAGTTGTCAAGATTTCTCAGTGGCAATATTAAACCACTGTTATTTATGTATATATGTATCTTCAGATTGATTTATTCTACAGCTGCAGTGAATTGTATTTGCAAATTGCAAAGTGTATGTGTGCAGTTTGGGCTAACAGAAAATCAAAATCAACCTGGTTTCAGTTATGGTGGTTTGAGTTGGTCCCTGGTGTTCTGTGTTCAAAAGCAAATTTCACTGCAGATATTCACTTATGAATATCCACTCATGCGATTAATGTGTTGAATTTACCTTTTTTAACTTATTTGGGTTTTAAAAAAGAAACAAGAAAAAAAAAACAAACCCAAACCCAACCAACATTATCCTGAGCTCACTAGACTTAAATTTGCTTTTATTTGAAGCAGGGGGGAAATACCTTTTGTACCCAATGCTACTTTCCCCAGGTATGGAGAGTCAGTGTTGATACAAGGAAAAAACACTGCAGATGAAGCAATGCACAGCAATACCCCTTGAGAAAAGGTAGATGGAAACAAAGTGTGGTGGGTTGAGGGTTTTTTGTTTGTTTGTTCGTTTAATTGTGGGAATACCTCCTTCACACAAATCTTGGTAATCAGTACTCACTGTCTCTCTTGGTCCGTGGAACTGTTCACCCACACAATTTTTGTCAAGATTGCAGCCTTGAATTGTGTGCCTTAATAACAAAGATGTAAATGTGTTTTAAAAGGGAAAGAAACAAGTGGACAAATGTAATAATGCAAGATTATTTAGCCAGGAATGCTGCCACCATTCTGAATGGTTCCAGAACTAGATGGTTCCAAATTTTGCTATAAGAGAGATCAGTACAGGCCAGCTAGGGTCTTCTTTAGCTGTGTTTTGTGGTTTTCTGCAGAAATATTTTTAATTCCACTGTGACTTTAGTTAACAGCTTTGAAAATGGCTAACTTGTTTAAGCACAGAAGGCAACAGGGAATCGTTAGAATGACTCATAAGGCATAGGATACCAATACTGAAATAAAAATGAGTTTTTCCAATTTCTATGTTTCAAGCAGTAATTCTGCAACATCTAGGACTGCTTTATGAAGCACAATCTTTTTCTTTAATAAGGAGATAATAGAAAACAAGTTAGCTGGGCTTGAGAGAACAAACAGTGTTTCTCCTGGCGAGCTGGGGATCATAAACATTTTTTGGACAAGGATTTAGAGAAAGCTCTGGCTGGATGAGGTCATATAACAGAAGCTGGTCTTCCTAACCCCAAATATATATCTGATGTGATGATTCTACACTTCGGGAGGTGTCAGCAAAAAAACCTCTTGGGTTCTTTCTGTTACTGCTTTGACAGCAACTAGTGTCTTGAGACACTAGGAAAGAAAAAGTGAGCCTGACAGGATAGGAATGAATTGCCTCCATGACAGAAAGAAACTGCTGTGTGTAAGGAGGTAATACACCAACTGCAGGAGGGTGAAGATAAATAAGAATGTATATGAGGACAATATCTTTTCTATATTGAGTGTCTAAGGGCATTAGTCTTCCTTATATTTTTTCCTCTTGTCTCCTACTTTCTTTCTGCCATGAAGTATACTTTTTTCAAGTTTGCATATTTGTTGTTTAAGTGGGTTTTATTATGTATATATTCATTGTACTATGTCTTTTTCACCATTTTGCATATAAACCCCATATTGAAAAATCTCTCGTAATCCCACATATTTCAATGCCCCTGAGAGGTTTTTAAATGGATGACATGGACATAAATCCTTCACTTATGCAACCTAAGGGAGGCCTCAGAAAGCCTGAGCTGCTCAAAACTCCACAGAAAGCAATATTATATGTCTAGAGGTTGACCTGAAAGAATCTCTTATCACCCTGTACTTGTGGGCTTGGATTTTAATGCCTTGGATTGAAAGCTCATTTTGTGATACTGCTTGGTTTCTTTAGCTGTGCAAGTGATGAGTAGAAAAAGGTAAAATATTGGTATCATTGAAGTCTGTTGGTATTTTGAAGGTGTCAGGTTGCTAGCTGGGAAGCATGAGTTCAAGAAGGTACTGTTCAAGTCATTAACAATGACTATGGTTAAGATTATTTCCATGCTTTTTTGATGCATTTGTGGTAATTTTGATTTTCCTCATCAGCTTGCTCTTCACCATGGCTTCTGCTTTGATACTCCTAAATCTTAAGTTTATAAACCAGATTAAAAATGTTGCATTAGCAATTTACCTTTCACTTGTGAAGAAAATTATTTAATTGCTTTGTGATTCAGCCAGAAAATAAGAAAATGGAGATGAGAGTAGATAGAATAAAAACTTTCAAACATAGGCTTGTATTTTAAAGATTGTCTATTTACAGAAATAGAAGACATGTGAAATATGGGGTAAAAGAAAGATAAAATCTGATGTAGGGCAGTGATAGCATAGAAAAAAGTGAAAATATCTTTGATCCTATTTTCCTGATCTCTGTAGTAACATGTCCTAAAAGCAACTTGTCTAAGACTCCGTGGACTGTTTTCTGGCAGCAGATTTCATAAAAACATGGGCAGAAAATTGAATTAAAGGTTGATTTTTGCCATTGTGTAGAGAAAAACAAACATCACTTGTAAATAAGACCACACATTTCTCAAATACAATACGGAAAAAATCTTTTTAGGCATTTTATGCCGTTGATCAGAAAGAATGAGTGATGTTAGAGAAGGAAGGAAGAGCAGAACAAACAGGTTCTATATAGGTGTGCGTGCTCTCAGTGGCTCTGTCAGTCACATTTGTTCAATCTGATCTGAAGAAAATAAACCTATTAAACTCTCAGTGGTAAGAGTAACTTTTCTGATCCTTAGGTGAACAGCAAACGCCTACCTGCCAGGGAAGCTGGACAGTCCGTCACAGCAAGAGCAGCAAATTTGCACAAGTCAGAAATCCAACATGGTTTCTCCCTGGACTTCGGAGACAGATTTTTCTGACATCTCTCCCCAAGCTAGATATTATTCAGACATTAAATGTGAAGAAGAAAATGAACTTATCATATTTTGAAGTCTTTTGAGCCCCTCTTCTCCTCTCTGTCAAGAATCAGTGACATCCTACCACATCTCACCTATGCCTGCCTAATTAACAGATACCTTTCTTTTCAAGATAGGCCTATCATCATGCCATGTCAATGCCTTTCTTTCTTTTTCTTCTTTTTCTTTTTCTTTTTCTTTTTCTTTTTCTTTTTCTTTTTCTTTTTCTTTTTTTTTTCTTTTTTTTTTTTCTTTTTCTTTTTCTTTTTCTTTTTCTTTTTCTTTTTCTTTTTCTTTTTCTTCTTTCTTGCTTTCTTGCTTTCCTTCCTTTCCTTCCTTTCCTTCCTTTCCTTCCTTTCCTTTCCTTCCTTTCCTTCCTTTCCTTCCTTTCCTTCCTTTCCTTCTCATGGCTTTTCCCTCTACTTTTTTTTTGATGGGGAGAATATCTTTATGGTTTAGTATTAATAGCAGTTCAGATGAGCAGGAATCTGAGAGCAGCACATGTTATTCGGAATGAGTGGCTTCACTCAGATACCATTGCACTGGTTGGCATATTCATTACAATCTGAAAATTATCCTCACTCATATAACTATGTCATCAAAATCATAGCATCTAAGCTAATAACAAAAAGCTACAGAACAGATTAGCCTTACATTCTCTTCACCCTTTAGTCAAATAGCCACAATAAACAACATGTGCTAAATGTGCCACTTAAGATCTTTGTACATTTTCCTTTTTCCCTCTCTGGCTGTGTTTTTCTTGTCTTTTTCTGTTTGAACTCTGTCAACACTGAAGAAAAAGAACATCTCAATCTGAACCACCAAAGCTGAGGAAGGGCATTGAAGCAAGACTTCATCCCCTATGAACTGGCAGTGAGGGATGTACACTGCATACTTAACAGCACCTGCAAAGCATCAGATAGATCACCTCCATGGCAAGGGCTGTACAAACATGTTATAAAGGAAGACAGACCCTTCCCCACAGAAGGTTCAGCTGAAAGTCTCTCCTTGTTTACTTTCCTATGCCCACTCCAATTACTAATACTACTACTCTTGTTCCTATTTCCTGTTGACTTTCCACTCTTCTCAGGCTCCTTATGAAAAGGAAACGAACCTTTCAGACAACTTTGTTCTACCTCTTGTTCCATTTCAAGTGCCTCAGGATGGATCCAGAATGTTTTGTTCAGGCATCGCCATGGCAGACCTCAGCTGGAGTAGGGAGGGCATGGTGTGGGGAAATGTCTCTGTGGGATCTGGTGTAGCTTGTGTCATCCTCTGAAAGTTAAAGTAAATAAGGAACAAAGAATTAATGTGTGATCATGTAATGAGCCAAAAAAAAAAAAATCAAGAAACAGGACACAGGTTAGATAATCAGGGAAGAAGCAGCATGTAGGTTATACCTGCAATTTCAATAATATTTTGATGGCTGTGAGTAAAAATATAGACAAACTCTGTCCATAAGTCATGCGAGATGCAATTGGTTCAGCAATGAAAGCTAAATTAATTTTTTTTTCCTCAGAAAGGACATAATTATTAATGAGTCTTTGATGAGTGCTTTTAGCAATGAATCCCCTTTTGGTCTCGTCGAGTAGAATTGCTTTGGAATTGCAACTTTGGACCTTGCAAAAAACAGTGAAGGAATGAATTTTGAAAAACTTCCTCCGTACCTCAGTGGGGAAATTTTGGAGGATAATGCACATTGATATTTTTAGGGGTAAAAATTTCTAATCAGTTCTTTAATCCCAAAGCTAGCAGCCAAAACCTCCAGCTTTCAGGAAGCGAAAGAAAGAGCTGGAGGCTTGGTTTTGGGCTTACAAATGTTCTTCCATTGAGATTATTGGGTGTAAAGCAAAAAAGTATTTTAAGGATTTGAGCCTTTGCTGGTTTGCTGTTCTCATGCTAAATTCTGGGAACTACATTAAAAACATGATGAGTTTACTGAATGCTGGAAATATTTCACACTAACATGTGAGTGAACAAATGCTCACAGCAAACATACTGCCTCATATGGCCAATTTATATTTATATTGTCAAAGGCAGTATGGCTTTAACCTGTAGTCTTTTGTCTTCATCTCCTTGATCCCTGGGATGGGCCACTGACAATAGTTTCCATGTCAGAGTAAAATGTCTGTAGAGAACAAACTTGGAAGTAGAAGACAGTGTGATTTAGCATGCAGAATGACCCAGGTGATGGATACAGCAGGAATACTTTGCAGGAAGGAACAAGAACACCGACCAGCTCATGTTGAGGTACTGTGATATTACAGCAGCATACAAAAAGAGAACAGGCAGTGGGGCAAGAGGGGATTTAATAGATGCTTTTTTTAACTCCTTGTGTTAGCTTCAGAACTCTTTAGGATGAAGGTGTCACAGAATAAGAATATTCTGATTTGGGAGGGACCCACAAGGATCATCAAGTCCAACCCTGGAGCGAATGGCCAAGGGAACTGAACCAACAACCTTGGCATCATTATCACCATGCTCTAACCAACTCACCTAATCTCAGTGTGGTAATCTTGCTGTATATATACTATAAATTCAGAAAAATTGTTTCTTGGAGATTTCTAGTGTGTGTTCAATTTTCTCCTTTTTTTTTTCCTGCATGAAGAAAAGCTGATAAGGAACATTTTTTTCAGGATAGAAGGCACTTAAAGGCTAAAGAAAAAATATTGGAATTAAATATTAATACAAATTTTTTGTACAAAAAAAATAATATATTTTACCAAATTTTTCCATTTCACTGTTCACAGTTAACTTCTGTAAAACTAGGAGTTAGTATGTTCATGAGTAATTTTTTTGTTTCCCTAAGATCACAAATATTCTTTTGAAGAAGTTGTGTTCCTGTTGCTAGACTCCAAGTCCTCCACATATACCTGTTGTTCAGATACTTGTAAATTTGGTTTTCTAAGCATGTTTATTGTGTGGAGCTGAATATGTCATCAAGTGTCTCTTTCAGTAAAATTATGGTTTTGACTGAGCCTGCTTTTCCCACTCTTTTTGGTGCACTATGATGCTCATTTTTGTAAGCACAGCATGTACCACTATGGCATCATCCACTGGGGAAAAAGAAAAAAATGCAGTAGGGCAAATTGTACTGCAGTCAATAACTTTGACTGGGTGAAAAAAAAAAACTGGGAACCTTTGGCATATTGGAAAGAAGTTCCTGGGATACCAGTGCATCAGTAAAGGAAAATAGACTGGCTCAGAAAACAAGGATGTTGTATGTTACCTATTGGTCTGTTCTAGGTAAAATTATATTGAAATATAATTCTGAATATCAAATTTTGAAGAGCCATCAAAAGAAATACACTTAACTTCTGTCTAATTACTTGATAGGCAGAAGGAAATCAGATGAAAGGTCTTTTAAAGAATTTCCATTCTGTGTTGCCATGTTAGAACTGAAAAGAAGCTTTAGAAGTGATTCTTATCTCTTTGATAAAAGGAAGTTGATTACGACTTGTAATATACTGTCCCAAGCTCAGTATTGTGACTTCTGTGCTAAGAAAAGCAGTGTCTTGATGGTAGCATCTTTTAGCTATCAAGAGAAAGAATAATTTCTTGACGGCATAGAAATCAAACCTTGAGGAACAGTTCCAGTTAAAAGCCTTACTGGCTTTGGGAGCAGCTCCCTGGTAATGCTTATAGTACTGCTTTAACCTTGAAAAGCTGCTTTAAACCTTTTAAAGTCAGACTGAGTCAAGTATTTCAGAATATATTTTACAGAAAAATACTACTTAGGCAAAGGAATGAAAAAGATGCAATTAAGTTAACAGTAAGTCTTCTATCTGGAACTTTTTTTTTTTTATTTTTGGGAACTGTAAGACTGTAGAGGAGTTGACTTGCTCAATTCTTATTCCCTCCAGCTCTCATTTAAAATTAGAAGCAAAAAGTGAAATATGCCAATTGATGCTTCTGATAAAGCAGGGAAACATAGAATTTTATATAAAGGCACAGACATATTTAAACTTTGAAGGTAGCAGCAATCCTTCTGTTATTGGAGGAGCAATTTGTCTCAGGGCCTTAATTCTGTAGTATTTCTTGCCCTGTACTATCAGTGGGAGAATAGGAGAGTCCTTAGCAATAACCTCATTTCCAGCTGTAGCTGTTTTTCGGGGGGAAACCACACCGTGACTTTTCTGACAACTCAAAGAGTGTAGCAGAGGGTGAGTTTCACGGCTGCTGCTGCACCATAAATATACTGTATTACTCTGTTGATGGGATACTCTTCCAGTAAGGTAAGAACTAATCTTGGTGTTTAAATACCACTCTCACCTGAAGAATATATAAAAGTATATGGATAATGGACATAGCTTAGGAACTAATAGAGTAACGTATTAGTTACTCTAATACAACCAGCAGTCCTTACATTTTTGTGCATGGAAGCTGATATTTTATTAATTGTAGTGAAAATTACAGATTTTCCAGTCTTCTCTGAAACAAGAAACAAAGCCTTAAGCTAAATCAAGAGGTCTTCTGAACATTTTGGCAGTACATTTCTACTAAAACAAACACAAGCAGTTAATTGGCACACACATGCAACCATAGCAAGAAACTCTGTGATCACTCTCATGCTTAGAGGATGAACTGCTGCTGTGGGGCAGGCCCCAGAGCACAGAATCACACAGCATGTGTATTCACTGTATTCACAGCATGTCTTCTTTTTTTCACAAGGCCTTTGCATAAGTTGTGCTTTTGGGAGGAGGTGAACCTGTTTTGTACAAGCACTTTGTGCTTTGTCTTAATTATAATTTTGCATTCTGTACATGGGACAGAATATGGAGTAAAGCTGAGGAATCTGTGCAGTAGTTTCTTGAGAAATAGAAGATATGAAAGGATTGACTGTCTCCAAATTATTTTCACAGCACCACTCAAAATGCTGAATCATCACTCAGACAGCATTTAAGTACCCAATACTCCTCAGCAGAAAATTAAGAGAGAAAAACTTACATCTCTGTGTCAACTTAAACTTTTATTGCCAACATGTAACATGCTAATGCTCTATTGCCAGATCTTTGCAAGAAAGCAATCCATGAACAATACTTGATTTCTACTCATCCTGGCCGGAAACACTACACTACTTTTATTGTCAAGCCTTACTTAGAGAGTAAGAGAAGTAGCAGGTCAGAAAATGGCCTTTTTCTCAAGGAGTCAGGGGGACTGGGAAATTGTGAGGGGGTTTTCTCATAGAAAATATCAACTTCAGCAAGGAGTGAAAATAATGATGATCCTGAAGTACCACAAGGATAATTTAAAGGACTTGCACTGGAAGTCTGTGTCCTCTTCCATTGGGAGTCATCTTCCCCAGATTGTTTCCTTCTTTCCTCTTTCCAGTGTCTCAGGGCCAGAGAACATATTCTATAGAAGACAGTGGGTGTACTGACACAGTTGAACTAAAACTCCTCTGTACTGCAGTGACAGCTTATTCAATTCTGCTATGAGTTTGGATGCTCTATTTTTTGGCAAAGCTGTTGGAAAGCAGATGCTTTCATATTTTGCTTCAAAGCATTTCCACAGAACATTTTTCCTTTCTTTATTAGAAAGAGACAAGTATGCTAAATTTGTTATCAGAATTTACTTTATTCAGAACATAATTTACTCTTTGCCTTAAATTTCACTTTAAAATGCTATATTTTCTGGGTTAAATTTCTATTTCATCTTAACTTTATTTTCTGGCTTACATTCCTCAAGCTGATACATTTTATATATAAAATGTCTATCTGGTTAAATATTCCTATTTATATAATTGTAAAAAATAACGGCAGATGGAATCCTCTTGCTGTTTGCAAACAACGTTTGATGACGAATGCACAACATTGTCATCCAAAATTGCTGTTTATGGTGAACTGCAGCCTGTAATAAGAACTTGCTGTGTATGTTGAACTGTATCCCAGATTTCTGTAAAATGCTTCAATAAACCTGTCATGCAGATTTCTCTCCCTCCAGGAAAAGAAAACTTAATGCCTCCTCTATGTTTACCTCTGTTTTGGATTTATCAGTGGAGGCATGCATGTCTATATACACGCTAGAAGGTTTTTATGAATTGCACAGGTATTGTTATTTCCCCTCATACACAGAGTAAAAAGCTCCTTTCAGCTTGACTGAATTTTAATTCTGTTTCAGAGACTAACAGAACAGGAAAGCATCAGTCAGACTCTGAGAGATCATGTTGTGGGTGTCCTGTATAATCTGTGTGGCTGTGGGTGGCACAGTCTAGACTTAAGTAACCCTTAGAACAACCTGATTTGTCTCCCATGATCTTGCTTTTGGTGTTTGGAGGATTTTATCAACTCCAAACTCCTCAGGACAGAGTGTTCTGTGCTGTGCATGCACCTCCAGCTGTTTGTATCCAGCAATTTTTTGTGAAAGCTTCAGACCAACATGGCACAGTTATTTATAAGATTATGATTAGGGAAATATATGTTTAGTTCACTTGAAAGAATAAATCTGAAAATATTTTTAAGAACTAAAAGCAGTGTTCTTTCCTTCTCTCAATCCACCAAACCCCATGTTTTAGTGCCAGCACTTGAGGTGGTGAATCATTACCTGCAAATGTTCTCTTTATTTCCATAAAAAACAACCCCCTTTTAGCCATGTCAAAAGCCTCTGAAAAACACTTTTTGAGCATGAGCCAAAAAGTTTTTTCATCAGGGCACCAGATTTCTCCAGATACGATGAGCATTCATTACACCCTGGCTTATTTGATAAGATTTGCTTTTATGATCACACTGCTTCAAACTATCCAGTTTTGTGTGACAAAATATGATCCAGATATTTGAGCCTTGGTGGGGGTGGGGAGCTGAGGTGGAAGCAGCTTTCGATATTGTGGGTTAAGATGTCATCTCTCCCATGCTTTCCACTCTTTAGCCCTAAGGAGGAAGAGATACAGAGGTGTGAGCTCAACCTACAAGATTGCGGTGGAGGTAGGAGCGGTGCGCAAGGGTACTAGGGCAGAGACATGAAGATACTGGGAATTGGAGGTGAAAAGAGAGGAGTGGGGTGGTTACAGAGGTAGAATGACATGAATTAGATGCCCACTGCATAGGGAAGAGAAGCTAAAGCTGAGATTTTGTGAGTAACTTTATTTGTTTCTATTTTTTTCTTCTCACTGTAACGATCATTGAAACACATGATAGTGTCCTGAACACTTATTTTACGTAACGGGAGCCCCTTATTCATCTCCTACTCCAATTAGAGGCAGTTTCAGCCTCTTGAGAACATCTCTAGAAATTTTCTTTTCAAGCAGCAGAACACTTCTTTCATGTCACCTAACAGCCTTGTTCCTCGGACAATAAGCTGAGCCAGAATTGCATCACTTGGTAGCATATTTTGAGCTCAGCTGCTCTGTCCAGGAAAGTAGGAAGGAAGTATTCTGAACATGAGAGTTGATAGTTTAGCTTCCTTTATAATGTGGGGTCAGCTAGGATTTTTTTTTCATGGAAACTGTAAGTACATTTCTAATTTCATGCCAAAGGTGCTGTTTCCTTCTTGGCTTAAATGGATATACTTTTTTTTTATTATACAGAGAAAGACTATGCTGTACAGACTACTTCCCTAAAACATCATCTCTCCCATGTCTTTCTGCTAATTTTCTGAGGCTGTTCTTTCTATATTTGGAATGAATCCAAGTCTGTGTGTGCATTTCTGCTATATTTGGCGGGGGAGATGAGAAGAGGTTGTGCCCTCTGTGTAAGTGACCAGCTGGATCTCCGCCAGGACAAGGAACTGACTGAGAGCTTATCTGTCAGAATTAAAGGGAAAGCAGGGACAGGTGACTCTCAGCAAGGAAGACAGAGTGGATGAGGCGCTCTATGGACAGAGAGGAGCAGACACATTCACAAGCCCTGGTCCTCATGGGGGACTTCAAACACCCCAATATCTGTTGGAGGGACAACAGGCAGGGCATAAGCAATCCAGGAGGATTTTGGAAAATGTTGATCATAACTTCCTTCTCCAAGTGAGACAGGAGACAACAAGGAAGGGTAGTCTGCTGGGCTTTATTCTTAACAACAAGGGGCTGGTGGGGAATGTAGTCCTCCAAGGAGCCTTGTCTGCAGTGACTGTGAAATTATGGAATTGGAGGTGCTTAGAGCAGCAAGGAGGCCACACAACAAGCTTTGGCCTCACCAGGGATTTTCTTGGTAAAGTGCCATGGAATACAGCACTGTAGGGAAGAAGAGCCAAAGAAAGCTGGTTAATATTCAAGGATCACCTCCTCAGAGCTCAGGAGCAATGCATCCCAAGGAAAAGGAATTGAGGTAAAAAAAGGTCTGCTTAGATGAGCAAGGAGCTCCCGAACAAGCTCAAACATAGAAAGAAAGCTTACAGAGGGAGGAAGCTAGGACAAGTAGCCTGGGAGGAATGTCCAAAGAGACAGGGATTGTGTTAGGAAAGCTAAAGATTCGATAGAATTAAACCTGCCCAAGGAGGTCAAGGGCAAAAAGAAAAGCTTCTAGATGTATGTTGGTGATAACAAGAAGACTAGGGAAATGAGGGGTCTCTCTAGAGGGAAACAAGAGGCCTGATAACCCAGGATAAGGAGTAGCTTGAGGTACTCAATGACTTTTTTGTCCCTGTCTCCACCAGCAAATACTCCAGCCACACTGCCCAAGATTCAGAAGGTAGAGTAAGGAACTGGAAGAATCAAGAACCATCTACTGTAGTAGAAGATCAGATTTGAAAAGATCTAAGGATCCTTCGAAAACCTTTCAAAATATCTACAGTGCAAAATTATAGGGCCTGATGAGAGGCATTTGTGGGTCTGACGGAACTGGCAGGTAAGTACCTAAACTATCCATCCTATTTAAGAAGTTGTGGCAGTCTGGTGAAATTCTTGTTGGGTGGAAAAGGGGAAACATAACCTCCATTTTAAGAAGAAAAAAAGGGAAGACCAACTGAACTACAGGCCAGCCACTTTCTTCTCTGTGACTTACAAGGTCATGGAGCAGATCCTCCTGGAATATATGCTAAGACATATTGGAAGCAAAGAAATTATTTGTGACAGCCAACATGACTTCACTAAGGGCAAGTCATGCTCAACAAATTTGTTGGCCTTCTAGGATGGAGCTACAGCATTGGGGGATCAAGTGTGAGACACTGGAATGTTAATGATTCAAACAGCCATTTGCAAAAGCAGCAGGTGCTTTGCTGATCTGCAAGGTCACAACCCAGGTGCAGAGGAGGTGCATGCCTAGCACCGGAGTTTACAAGCTAGATTTTGAGCCAGATAAGGGCACAATTTTATCACATCCGATAAAATTGTGCACATCCTGCAAGGTGAGATGGTGTTTTTTATCATGTCAATGTCCTTTCTTACACAATTAGCTTAGCTGTAAAACTCTCCCCCACCTCAGGAAGGTCACATTCACACACAACATTCATATTCACGCATAGGCCTGAGGGTATCCATCCTTTCTGATGGAGCATAACTGGCTCAGCATGCTGATATGAGAGGCAGGTTATAAATCATTAAAGATGCCCAAAGTGCCCCCAGATTCATTTCTGGGGCCTTCCACCAGAGAACTGTATATGATCCATGATGTTGCAACAGATCCACAGTGCTGCAGAAGACAGTGTAAAACTCACCCGACAGGGGAGGTGCTTGGGCATCCACCTAAACCTAAATGTTTCAACTTTCTGTTTCATGGTTTTCCCCCACACCCCATGCAGCAAGACTATGACCATCACCTTGACCAGACAGCAAAATTGCAACAATCAAATCCAGTTACTGGATCCACAGGTGGTGATATCGTTATACTCCTATCATTTTTCTCTTTCTTTTCCTTATATATTTTCTTAAGTGTTATTTTTATGCCTTTATATTGCTATATATTGCTATAGATAATAATAAACAAAATGGCTACATGCCTCCTTCCCATTGCAATCAACTTGCTCTAAAATAAATCTTACCTATATCTGTCTTTAGCAACATCCATCATCCAGTGTCATTTCCCTCTGATCTGCCCCAAAGGGTCTGTTAACAAGGGCTTTAGTTATCCTCCCCTTCAAGGGAAGGTCGTAACATAGGAAAGACAAGTGATGTCATCAGAAGCAGAGAGGGACTTCTTACCAAGGCCTGTAGTGATAGGTCAAGGGGTAATTGCTTTAAACTAAAATTTGATTTTGATCAGATATTAGGAAGAAATTATTCATTCAAGGAACTGGTAACCCAGAGAAGATGTGAACTTGTGTTTCTGTGTCGGTCCCTGGCAGTGTTCAAGGCTAGGTGGGAAGGGGCCTTGTGACTCGTGGGCTCATGGAAGGTGTCTCTGCCCATGGCAGGGGGATGGAACTAGTTGATCTTTAATGCCCCTTCCAACTCAAACCATTCCATAATTCAACGGTTCCTTGTTAGGAACTGTTAGCTTTATTTACTTGTATATATCATTCTTCTGTCGACTTCTTTATTTGCTTTTTAGGGCCCCTCTATGCATTCCTTAGCTGTTTTGGGTTTGTTTTTTTTCACCTGGTACATGCTTTTTTTCCTTGATTCTTTATGAAGGAAAGAAATAATCTATCATGTTTCTTTCCAGTGCCTGAAGCTAAGCAAAATCTCCTGCTGTCTTGATTCTTTCACACTGCATTTTTGAGTCTGTAGTGGTTTGCTGTCTGAGCCTGCTTCTGCACCTTTTCATTTAACTTGAGCATTTTCACTGGTCTTATTTGTTCTTCTCTGTCTCCTGATATTTCCAGTGCATGTATATTGACTAACACAAAATACATTTTTCTCCTCCTTTGACTGCTTCTTTTGGCTAGTTCTGTGTGTGGTTTTCTTTATGTGTCCCATTTTCAAGCACACATTGCTAGGGAAATAGTGTTCCTATAATATCCATTGGCAACATTCATTCTCATATTTAACCTTAAGCACTGAGCTTAAAAAGCCAATAAGATTCTAATTTGTCTCCAGATGAAATGAGGAAACTGTTCTGGAAATGGTAAACCAAACTATTTTGATGTATCTTGAACTAAAAATTTGATATCATGATTTTGTCCCTTCCCATGCAATTTCTCTGCAGATGTATCTTATGTACAGATTGTTTGTGCACAAATGGCCATTTTTCTTGAAAAGTCTATTAAATTTTTTTTTAAGTTTACATTTATTATTTATATAAAAGATGTTCTCTGTTGTATTAGCTTTTCTTTCAAAGTCCTTCCATATCTAGTAAGGGGAAACTTTTCTTTAAGCAGTTGTAGCATAGACTTTGATAAAATTCTGCGGGATATTTCACTAAAGATTATAATTGACAGACATACATCTGGTTGTTAGCAATGCTACAGCATTCCTGTGAAAAGGCTTTATTTTGTTCCTCTTAAGAATACATCCTTAATATTGTGAGTGTTGCTGCTTGGCATCAATGTAATCAAAATATTGATCAATTATTTCTTATCTACATTTGTGAAAAATGTGCAAGTTCCTCAAATGAAAAAATATATTGAATTCCCTTCTTTTCATAGGATTATAGAATGGTTTGTATTGAAAAGGACCTTTAAAGGTCATCTAGTGCAAGTTCATCTAGTCCAGGTCATGGACTCCTTCAGTCACATCAGATTTTTCAGAGCTCTGTCCAAGCTGACCTTGAATGTTTCGGGGATGGGGTATTAAGAACCTCTCTTGGCAATCTGTTGTGCCCTAGTTAAATTGGACATGCATGTTCCTAGGACAATAAGCAACCATTAAAAAACCAACAAAATGAAGAGAGCAGGTCTTCTGCAGGCACATGATGGATGGTATATCACTGTTCTATCATTCTCCTCCTTTACTTTCAGCCTTCATACCAATATAGTGTGGTGGTGTTCGCAGGGGTCCCAGGATAAGGGAAGAGATGAGAATCTTGACACCATGTTTCAGAAGGTTGTTTTATTATTTTATGATATATATTATATTAAAAGAAAATTATATATTAAAACTATACTAAAAGAATAGAGGAAAGGATTTCCTCAGAAGTCTAGCAAGCAATAGAAAGGAATGGAATGATAATAAAATCTTGTGACTGACCAGAGAGTCCAAGACAGCTGGACCATGATTGGCCATTAATTAAAAACAACCACATCAGACTAATCAAAGATCCACCTGTTGCATTCCACAGCAGCAGATAATTATTGTTTACATTTCATTTCTGAGGCCTCTCAGCTTCTCAGGAGAAAAATCCTAATGAAAGGACTTTTCATAAAATATGTCTGTGACAATATAGTCTGTACGTCAGCTTCCTCTAGCCTATTACCACATTACATTTCCTCTAGTTAAGTTCCTTCTCACAATATAGGTACAGAGAAGGATAAGAAAGAGATCTAATCACTTATAGAATGGGCTAGTCAACATATTGAGAGGGATTAAATTGCATAATCCCCACATTATTTAGGGGAAGTTGGATTTGAGGATTGAGGCAGCATCTTCTCATCTGGTATCTAGCCCATCTCACTACCAGATGAGAAATTCTGCAATTATAGCAGCACTAGAGCCAGAAAGTGGAAATATGTTGCTAGAGTCCTTGCTTCCCGAAACCTGAGGATGTGGAGGTTATCCAGCAGAGGGGTCTGGTTAGGATATGACAAGGCTAACTGGGTTTCCTTGCAAGAACCTTCCTGCCCTGACATTTCTCTGATGTAAGGGAGAGAGAGAGCCAGAGGATGCAAGGACCTGCTATTGAGCCCACTGTTGGCACAAGGGTTCAGAGCACATTTGCTGGCAGCTACAGATACAGCTACAGAAACAGAGAGTGCTGATGCTTTGACAAGTCTGTAGGTAAAATGTGTTGGCCTGGCTTTTGTTCTGGCAACCTCCAAATGACACAGCCAGCTGTGCTGGGCTTGAAATGTATGTGTGTAGGCATGCAATGTCCAGGTCAATGTGCTTCCAGGAATTCTGAGGGCAACAGTTCTATTTGAGGCGCAGTCCTGTTTTGTTCACTATTTCTAACACCCATCCTCTAAGCTTACACATAGCCTAGTGTAAACATGTATATGGATCTCAGTGGCTGCACTAGGACTGTAAAGGCGCTGTGCACATTTGTATTTCCTGACCTTAGCTGCCAAAATATACAACCTAGCCCTTAAATTTTATTATTCTTTATGTAGAAGAATGCACTATATGCTTCTGTCTGTTTTCCTTCAGCACTAGTGCAATGAACAAAACCCAAAATTCTACTGGCCAAATCTTGTTTAAAAAAAAAAAAAAAAGAAATTGAGCATAAACTTTAGGACTGAGGTGGTATCTTTACAGTTAATAAAAATTTTCTGTGCCAAGTGCCTAGTTTTCATAAACATTAGGTTTCATTTCTGTTCTGTAATTTTGTATGTTTATAAAAGATGTGCAGAGGTAAAATATTTTAACCCTTTGTTTTAATTTTAAAATAGCTTGATTTTAAAAAATGTTAGTATCTTGATAATGAGATTAGGGTTTGGGGAGAGGGTTGCTTGTTTCTGGGGGTGCTGGTTTCTGCTTTTGTTTCTGGGGGGATTTTTGGTTGGTCAGTTGGATTTTTCATTTTGCTTTGCTTAGCTAGCTGCTGCCAAATACTAGTGTCATTTCTTAGATTTCAAAAAAAAACCAAACTTGTGGTCATTTTAACTTTGTATAGTAGGAAAAATTTCCCTTGGAGGGCATATGTCTACCACTTGGTTCAATTAGACTCAAACAGACACAGCAATTCATAATTCCTGGAGGGAAAGCAAGCTTCTGTTTCAATAACACGGATTCAAAGAGTTTCCAAAACAATGTCCAAAGGCATAAATATGTTTCATTTAAATCTTAAACCTTGCTCATAATTGAGTAAAATCTGTAAGAGGGTTTTTTCACTCTGATTTCTTAGATTTCTTTTCCCCTTCAGTGGGTTTTAAATATCTGTTAAGAATAAATTATATCTTTGCGACCCAGCAAGAACTAAGGTCTTTGGAAATACAGTGAATGCATGTGCATCCACGTGTGTTTTTGTGTGCACATATGCCTACAAGTGGTTGAAATGACTGGATTGAGACTGCATGAATAGGTAAGACCCTATTTGCTAGCCCTCTGACCAACAATATCAAGGCCATGAGGCCATGTTTACCTTGTGCAAGACAATATTTTAGCTAAGGTGACTCAGTTGTTCCTAATGAGGATGCCTGTGTTGGTCTCTCTATCAGAAAACATCCCAACAGCCTTCTCAGTGGGAGCTGCCAGACTCAATGCTGATGTCCAAAGTGATCAGCCTTCACCATTTTTCTGCACTGCTTGAACTGGCAGCTGGCAGCCCTGCATCTTGCCTGTTGGTCCAGAGACCCATGTGATTTCACGAGCAGCCCTAATGTGGGTAGGAATTGGGTGTAATCTCCTCAGATTTTATTCATTATCCTTTTTGGCCATCATCCAGAGGCTGAGATGTCTTATGTCTCTTGCTACTGAACCTGCAACTCTCCCGTCTCTTCTCTACCTGCTGGTTCCTATGGATTCCCAATCAACACAGAGAGACAATGTTTACTGTTAAGGGTCAAAAAAAATAGATGAGTGGTCTGGCTACAGAAACTTCTTCAGAAAATTCCCAGATTGGTGATTTCTTTCAAGATCTAGTCCTTCAAAAATTTACTCCTCAATATCCTTCTGCTGTCACAAACCACTGAAAGACTGGAATCTGCTGGTTTTCTGGGTAAGAAAAGCTACGCTGGACCTCACCTCATTTTTCATTTTAAATGACACAGTCACTGGAAGCCCAGAAAAAGCATAAACTCCTTGAAGAGATGTGCAAAAAATATTTTATTTTTTTAAGCTAAACTTTGCAGTGACTGTTCAGAAAGGCCTTAAGCTGCCTTGTAAGAACCCATCTCTTCTACAGAAAATGATGACAAGGGACTTGCTTTTTAAAAGGTCAGATCTCAGGGATGAGAGATACAGTATTGCGTGAGATAGAGAACCATGACATCTAGGAGGCACTAGGATTAATGCATTCTACATCATGACTCATAATAATCATATTTAGTGTAAATGGTAAATACATTTTCTCCTCAGAGTTTCTGCCACAATTTGATATAAGCTTTTCACTTGGGGAATACGGTGTCAGAGTCAGAATTTGGAGAGTTTTTAAAGGCTTCTGACAACTTTCAGTTTGAAAATCAGTACCAGAGACATAAAAACAGCGATGTTAAAACCACAGTAAGAGATAGCTTAACCTTTTGATCTTGAAATGTTGACATGCATTTTATTTTTTATATAAACTTACACAATTTTACACATAGACAACAATAAACTCCTGTGAAATATAACTCTCATGCTAAGAATTCAAAATACTTTTTTCCTTAGGAAAATAATAAACAAAGAATATAAGGATATTAAATGTTCCTCCATCTTCTGTTGGTGTTACTCTGCTAAATGATAACCTTAAAAAGATCTGCTTTTGATGTCAACATGAATTTCTTGACAAGAAGACCAGAAATTAGATACTTCTGGGCTTTTTTCAAGGAAATAAAGTGCAAGCTACAACCTACCTGAATTCTAATGAAAGCTTGCATGCATAGAACTATAACCTTTCCTCTGCACCCGGATGCCTGAAAAGTACAGCCCAAATCTTCAATTGATATGTATATGCTTATGCACAACTCCATGCACCACTACAGTTTGCAGAGTTGCCAACTCTTAATAAGCTCAGAGTGTCATGACATGTAATATCAATATTAAAATATCAGCTCACTGAGAACCTGGGTTTTCTTAGAAATAAACAAATGAGCTTTTTGTTATAGAGAAGAATTGAGAATTAAGACTCTAAAAGTCACAGCATTCAGGGCATAAGTATTTATTTTCTCATCTCTTAACACCAACTTTTGATGAGATTAAATAAAAATAGAGGACTGCTTTGGAGATCCAGTACTTGACATCTATTTTCAAAATAAGGCAATGTTGAATTGGTATTAGCACTAGTCTAATCTTTTTTTTCAGATCCATAAAAGTTCTCATGTAATTTCTTTAGTAAGTGCTCATTTTTGTGCAGCTGATGTCACACATAGCCAGCCTCCCACCTGAATTATGCATTTCAAGGACAACATATATGTGTGTAGTATTCCTTTGAAATGTGCCCTAAGGCAGAAGGGAGTCTTGGTGAAGCCCTAATTAATCCAGATGTCAAAGTAGGTATGACTGTAGGCTAATTACAAATGCTGTTTGCATATTTGTTGAAAGCTGTCAAAATGACTGAGTTTCTTTTTTGTGTTTATTAAATTGTGCTCAACAAGTTCTTCTGCAAATTCTCTCCACTGGTTTGGGCTTTCTCATCAGTCTTTTCTTTTGTATTCTATTGTTTAGAGAACTCTTTCACCACATTCTTTTGGGTCATTTAAATTTTTTAAATTCAAGTTCAGTTTCGGATGCGCTTCTGTAACATTCTTGATGTGCTGAATGATGGGACCTGTAAGCAAAGCTCTCCTCTGTCATGCAAATATGCTTTCCTAGGGCCAGGTTGACTTCTGGAATTTATTGTGTGTGCACAGCCTTCTAAGGCATGTGAACAGCCTAATGAGATTATTCGCTAATTACAAACTGCTTGACAGAGTACAAGCTAGTGATCGGGAGCTGCCTACTGTAAGATGACTTTTCACTGCTGGAGTAGGAGATGAATGTAAATGAGAACTATTGCAGTACATTTATGGGTAGATTCAATGATTTTTCTTTTTTAGTTCATCTAGTATTAATAACCTTCTACCACTAATGTAACCTACTGAGAAGAAAATGTAGGCATAGAGTTTATTTGCTTGATGTGTCATGTTTGTTGTGTTATAGAACTGAGTGCTAGCTCCAGGCTCTTCAGAAATAACTGATTCATACTAAACAAGTTGTGTCTGTGCTTGGTATTGAGGGAAATAATACTTTTCATAATGAAAAAAAAAAAAAGTAGGGGTATGGTAGGACCTGGATAAATACTTGACTAACTACCTGCAGGAAAAATTGCTGTGCAAAGCAAGGTTAGCCCTTCCCTTAGTACTAGCACAGTGCCTCGCATAGCCCACTGCTTGGAATGACAACACAGGTGTCTCCCAGCATAGCTGGCATTTCAGGTGTGTCTTTAGGAATTCCTAATGCTGAATAATCGCAACCTGCAGAAGGATATTCAGTGCTCTTCAAGACCAGAATGTATGACCCTAATTTGCCAGAGAAAATGCACTTGGATGTTTTTGTTGGATTAGGTGTTAACTTCTTACGTGCACTTGAAATTAACAGCTTGAGTACGCTTACAAATGAAAAGCCAGTTTTTGACCCAGTTATTCCAACTGGTACAAGGTTGCTTATGTGGCTAATTAGCCTGAAGCTGAGATTGTTGTCTGTGAGCCTGATATAAGATAGCATTTATTAAAGAAAAATTGTAATTTTATTTCAATGGAACTAGTAGTTTAAGTGCCTCTATAAAAAAGAATAGCTTTCTTTGCTGAAATTTGTCTTTAAATTACAATTTTTGATAGGATACAAATAGCCCGGAGAATACTGGTTTGGTCACAAGGTCCTTTTAGTATTTTATCTAAATTCTTGATCAAGATACCAAAACTGGTAAAGAAACTGCCCCAGTAGCTCCTTCAGATTAATAATGAATCTACTTTATTCCGGGAAGAAAAACTGCAAGGAGTGCAGAAGTTGAATTTCCATACAGGGCAGACTAAATCTGTGAAGTTCAGTCATTTACACTCCCCTATTATCTGGTCTCTAAGCCATGAATTAATGAGCTCTCTTTAACTGGGACCACAGCAGTCCTCATGACGAAGCTCTCTGATGCCCCTTGGAAAAGAATACTTGTAGTCTCTGAAATAAGTCAAAATGAAAGAAATCTGCATATTCTTTGTTCTTTGAAGTCTTGTAAGACTTCCATTTACAAAAATAAATCCTCCCAAAAAAACCCACAAATTAAAATTCTTGTGAAGTAATTTAATATGTGGACTGCATAGATAATCTAAATAATGATAACAATTAATCTGTGTGTCCAACATATCATTCTTATAGCACTCATATGCTCAGGCTTGTTGAAATTTTTTTCCAGGTTTATTTTAAATTACAGATAGGCAGTGAATGATGAAGGGAAAAAAATTATGTTTAAATGCAGAATTTCTAAAAACTATGTTTAAATGTAGAATTATGCCATGTCTATAATTTTTTAGGGTAAGAGGTCAAAAGAGTAATTTTTAGATTTTTGTTAAAATCATATAAGCTACATATTTGAATAGAGAAATATTAAAAGTTATTGTATGTGTATTTACTGGGAAATGGAAAAAACCTGGGGATTCTTTGGATTTATGGTAAGAAAAATTAATGGATTTTTTCTGTTTGACGGGGTGAGAGGTGGTTAAAGGCATATGGTAGGTGGAAGAACTGGTGAGGAGAGTTATTTTATGAATAGTTCTTTTTTAATAGACAGTTCAGGTACCCCTTTGGGTGTTTGTTTCTTGGTTCTTGCTCAAGCAGTTCAAATTGTTTTAATTAGTTCCTGTCTTTTTTCCTGTGTTTTGTGTACACAGTCAAAACTAATGAAAAAAAAAACTGTAGAAAAAGTGAAGAACTCATTTTGGATGGAGGCATGAATTTTCTCTTTTTCCCTTCAGGGATAAACAGAGTGATGCCTCCAATTTTTGTAATATTTATGTAAATTTTTAAAAGGATGCTGTTCACGTTTCCTGAGACTATCCCAGCCTACTTCCTTCAGCCACCCCGGCTCTGTAATTAATATGCTTGAAAAGTTTCTTCCAAACTGTACTGTTAAGTGCAATCAGATCTCTCTTGATTTTTATTTTTTTTAGCTGAGCTGAAAGCTGCAAACAACTTCTTAAGTGAAACAGAAAGGTCCAGCCTTCTTGTAGATCTATCTCTCTATGCACCAATGAAAGTGAGCATGTCTGTGTATGTCTGAGAGAGACTTTTTTTTCTTGGAAAGCAGAGACATAGCCATATCTGCAGGGTAAGAAATTTCTATCTTCAGAGTGGAATGGACAGTGTTTTATAAAGGAGTTTTTACAGCAAATAGGAAGTATGTCAGTAGTGAGGGGGGATGGGGCCTTAGGTATCTCCCTAGAGCCAGATGTTAACTACGGAGCACAGGATACCAGGTCTGCTCCTTATGAAGGTCAGAGAACAGGGAGGATGAAGAGACTGTGTTATGGTGGTTAAAAAGAGCCCTCCTAAATAAACAGATATCCCATGAAGTTTCATGGCAGCAGAAGAACAGAATCATGGCCCAGGGGCTCTGCAAGTTTTCATGTTGCAAATTAGTTTTGTACCACGTAGAAAGCAACTTCCCAAACTCATACTGTTGGTTAGAGCCATCTTTAGCCATCACCCAGGTCTGCTGCTGCCTCTGACAAAATGACAGTCCCTCTTTCTGGGGAGAACTATTCAACAGCATGATGGGGAGGTGGGAGGAGGACCTTGGCTAAGGTGTTGCCCCACCACCAGCTGCTAGCTCACTCATCCTTCCCCAATGAGGAACATTTGGCTTGTGGAAATTTAATTTTCTTGCCATATAAAATAGATTTGGGTATTGTGAAATAGAAAGATGGGTGTTAAAACACTCTGCTTCCTCCCTTCACCCTTCCCTCACCCCATCCCAGCACTGGGACTGCTGGAACTGGCTGTGTTCAGCATGGGGCAGCTCATGCCCCCTTTTCATGAACATCCCTGCAGCTGCCTGCCAGGACCTGGGCACCTGCACTCAGTAGACTCATATTGCAGGGAAAAATGCATCAATTGGAATTCCCAAATCAAATGTGATAAGCAGGTATGTCAGAAATGGCACCCTGCATAGAAGCATATACTGTGTTAAAGTAAATCCCTGAATGTTACAAGAAGATAACATTAAAATTTCATGCCCTTTCCTCTGACATCCCAGAGACTAACTGAGAAAAGCACATGAAGTGTTCCCTCATTAAAAATAAAAAGTCACTAATGATTGGCCTTATGTGATATGGGCAATGAAATAATTTGAAATTTGTTGTTTGATATACCTAATAAGTTAAACAAAAATACTTTTCTTGAAATTAAAAAAGAAAGTTCTTCAGACTACCTGAAATCCAAAGAGATACAGAATGCTTATTAATGTAAAGCAAAGGCTTAATAAAATGTTGAGAGGAAAAAAGGCACATAGTAAAGAAAATTAGCTAGGAGAACCTTTATGAAAAGGGCAATGGAACTGATAAAAAGATTCTGACTTATCTCCTCAGGAGAGCTCATCTGAAAGCCATTTGTCAAATAAGAACCAAAAAGGGATGTGATAAGGGATCCTAGATCTATTAAATCTGTCCTTTAGGATTTCTATACCTATTGTGTCATATCACGTCCAAATAAAGAGTGAACAAAATAGAATTTTAAAATGTGAAACTGCCGTTTATATAAAAAAATGCAATTACATTAGAGGAAGCAGTCTCAAATAGAGATTGAAAATACTTATGTTTTAATAAAACTTTCAGGAAGTTTGCTAAAATTTTAGAAACAAGAAGGTCTTTTAAAATCCTGTGGAAGTGACAGCATCTGATCCATTGTCTTGTTTTCAAACTCCCCGCTGAAGTGTTCAATATGGATGCAAAACACCACTGGCACCATTTGCCACTGCAATTCCATTTCATTGAAAGAAAAATGCATGTTTGAAATGGATGAATTTTGAAAACCCTGAGCCCACACTAAATCACACATGCTTGCATAACTGTAACTGTTATGACATTATTATTCTAAGATCACAATTATGTTATGCAGTACTTCTCTGCTGAAAAACAAAATGCTTTTTAGCTATTGTGTGTATACATATATATATATATATATATATATATATATATAGCCCTGTCTCAGAAAAAAGTTTGCAGGTCTTGTAAGGGTGGCGATCCAGAAATCATGCAAGAAGCCCCAGCTGAATTTTTTTTTTAATTGCTGAGTTCTAAGATTCAAGATTCTAGTTTCCAATCAGTTGTTATATATGGATATAAATGTATGTATAGCTGGGCATCTTACTGTCAGATTTCCCTTTAAGAGTTATTAAAATATACTCTGTCTAAAGGAATGAAGATTAATGTGTGGTCTGTTGCTAAAAATGAGCCAGCCTGTATCATAAGGGTGGAAGATCCAGATAACCTGTTATCCATGATGAATGGACTCTGCCTGTGCTGCTCACAGGGTACTTGATTTGTCATCGTAACTCATGAGAGGACTTTGACTATGTTGAGTGGCTATTTTTACTGTTTTGAGCTATTTTGAATGATATGAATTCTGCCTGACCTTAGAGCACAGGAAAAAATATGCTTTATATTTTTTTCTGAGAAATTACATTGTGTGTCAAGACAGATTGCGGAAAACTTTAGCTCATTTTGTGGTTTATTCATAAATACTGTGACCTTCAGAAAAATCACTTAATCCACCATCTAACTGTATTGCCCATTTTATAAATAGTAATTCTCAATTTTAAGAGCATTTTTGAGAACACAATCTATCAGTAGTTTCAAAAAGGATGAGATACAATGATGATAAGAGACAGAAAAATGGTAAGGTAAATGTTGTTTAACTTTCTTCTCTTCTTGCTGGGTCATTTTCTGTAGCTATAGAGGTGCTACTTGGAATATTCAACAAGAGCACCTTAGTTCAAGGAAGTGATGTGGGTTTGTCATAGGAATTACCAGGCCAGTGTCTATAGTCTGTGATTTAACAGGAGATTGGACTAGACTATCCTAAGTGTCCCTCACGTCAAAATTTAGTTGATGTTAGCAGTCGCAGCTGACAACTGAGGAAAGGTCTGTTAATATGTGAGACGATATTCCACACAGTTTTTCTAACTTTGTGTATTGTCTCCAGTTCTCCTGATCATTGCCTGGTAGAGAACAAAAAAGGAAGAACAAAATCAAGACAGACAGAATCATAGAACATCCTGAGCTGGAAGGAGATCATAAGGATCATTGGGCCCAACTCCTTGCCCTGCACAGAATAGCCCCAAGAGTCACACCATGTGCCCAAGAGTATTGTCCAAATTCTTCTTGAACTGTGTCAGGCTTGGTGCTGTGACCAAATCCCTGGGGAGCCTGTTCAGCTCCCAACCAGTCTCTGGAGGAAGAACCTTTTCCTTATATCCAAACTAAACCTCCACTAACACAAGTTCTGGCCATTGCCTCAGGGCCTGTCACTGGTCACCAGAGAGAAGAGATCAGTCTTGGCCCCTCCTCTGCTTCTTATGAGGAAGTTGTAGACTGCAATGAGGCCTCCCCTCTGTTCTCTTCTCCAGGCTGAATAAGACAAGTGATCTCAGCCACTTTTATGCCTTCCCCTCAAGGCCCTTCACCCATCTTCGTTGCCCTCCTTTGGAAGCTCTCTAATAGTTTTATATCCTTCTTATATTGTGGCACCCAAAACTGCTCCCAGGACTCAAGGTGAGGCCTCCCCAGTGCAGAGCAGAGCAGGACAACCCCCTCCGTTGCCTGGCTGGTGATGCTGTGCCTGATGCACCCCAGGACATGGTTGGCCCTCCTGGCTGCCAGGGCACTGCTGACTCACATTCAACTTTCTGTCAACCAGGATCCCCAGATCACTTTCCACAGTGCTGCTCTTCAGTGTCTCATTTCCCAGCCTGTCCATATATCCAGGGCTTCCCCATTCCAGATGCAGAATCTGGCATCTGACCTTGTTAAACTTCATATAATTGGTGCTTGCCCAGTCCTCTGATTTGTCCAGGTCTCTCTTCAGGGTGTGTCCACCTTCAAGGGAGTCAGCAGCTTCTCCCAATGTTGTATCACCTGCGAACTTACTTAGCATACTTTGAAGACCCAAGTCATTTATGAAGACGCTGAAGAGCAGAGGGCTGAGGATGAAGCCCTGCAGAACCCCACTAGTGACAGGTCACCAGTCTGATGTGATCCCATTCACTGTAACCCTTTGTGCCTAACCTATGAGCCAGTTGCTCACCCACTGCATGATGTGTTTATCCAGCTGTATGCTGGGTGTTTTTGTCCAGAAGGATCCTGTGAGAGATGATATCAAAAGCTTTACTGAAATCCATAAAGATTACTTAGCTTTGATTGATCAGCTAGGTGGGTTACATTTTCACAAAAGAAAATCTAACAAGCAGGACTTTCCTCTCATGAAGCCATGCTGGGTGTGACTAATGACTGCATTGTTCTTCAAGTTTTTCAGTACTTTCCAGAATAATTTTCTCCATAATTTTACCATGAGACTGACAAGCCCATATTTCCATGCTCATCCTTTTTACCCTTCATGAAAACTGGGGCAACATTAACCAGCTTCCAGCCAACTGGGACCTCTCCAGATTCCCAAAACTATTCAAAAATCACTGAGAGAGACCTTGCAATGGCATCAGGCAGCTCTTTGAGTATTCTTGGATGTACCAATCAGGCCTGACAGGCTTGTAAGGGATGCAGCTGGAGCAGCAGATCTTGCATGAGTTCAGGGTTGACTGGGAGTTGATCATTCTCATAGGCAAGCTCAGGACACTGGGACCTCCTTAGCCCATTGTTGGTGTTAAAAGCAGCAGCAAAGAAACCATTAAACATCTCTGCCTTGTCTATGTCCCTCTTTTGAGGTAATCATCTTATTCCTGTATGAGACTGATGACAATAGGTTCTTTACTGGACTTTTTAAAGCCCTGGCTAAAACGTACCAAAGAAGTGTCACTAATTACACACAACAAAGACTGTAATTGGATTTTCGGGCTTTAAACAATAGTATTGGATAGCTGACTTAACTACATGTCATCAAACCTTCCTTGTGCTAAAATAGGTGGAATATTGGAGGCTTAGCCTTAAGGTATTGTATTTGCTGTTAATGCTATATTTATCATTCCAACAGCTTTTCTTAATTAGAAAACCTAAAGGATTTGTACCTTCTAGAAAGAAAAGAATACTACAACAATTCCAATCACTGCATTTAAAATTCTAACTTTAAAAAATGTGAAATGGAGTAGAAATTAGATTAGTAGGAAAAGGCATAACCTTCTACAATTAGAATTACTCTAGAATCAGTCTTATTTCTGGATAACCAGAGAGAAGCATAACATATCAAAACGTACATCAACTCTACAGAAACAGCAAACTGAATTATGAGGGAAAAACAGGAAATGTTTTTCTGTTTCTAACTGAAAGAGGAATAAAGTGCAACAGAAGGTATCAGCACATGCAACTCTATAAGTTCAATTCATCAAGAATGGAATTTTTCCATCTGTGTAAAAATACTTAGTTTTCTATTTTTGAGGTAAAGGAGAGGTAAACTCCCTCAAAAGCAGCTTCTCTGTAAAAGGTAAAAATGTGAACTCTTGCTTCTCTCCCATTTTCCTTCACTGGGAAAAATAGCAAGGAAAAGGGAAGAATCTCAGAAGAATCTCACCTGGTTCAAAACAAAGATTTTTTTCCTGGAAATATCAAGCAAAGCAATAAATCTTTTGTTTCATCTTACATTTTTAATAGGAAACATAATCTTTCTTTTCTTTTTTTTTCTTTTTTTTTGGTGGTTTTTTGTTTGTTTGTTTTGTTTTGTTTTTTGGGGTTTTTTTGCTTGCAATGATAAATTCTGCTCTATGGGGTAAAGGCTGTGGTTCACAAATCAGGAGCCAGAGGAGATGCAATAACAGAGATGTCGTGAAATGGAAATGGGCTTGAGCAGATCATTGCTGTTCCCTGAAAGCATAGAATTACTGGTAGTTCAAATTATTGGAACAAATATTCATATAAGAAATATTATGTTCTTTCCAGGAACCTATATTTAGAATAGAGACTACTGAAATGTCAGATGCAAAACCTATTTAGAGCCAAACAGCTTCCTAAAATAATTTTTTTTATTTTTTCTAATACAAATCTGCAGTATTCTAAGGATCAACTTTCTCTTGTAAAAGGTCACACTCCTGAGCTACACCTTTTCAACTGATATAAACAGTTTTCATTCCACCAGAATAGCTGAATTTAATCAACTGACATTTGGCTTTTTCTTAACCCCATAAAGCAAAGCCTGCACAGGAGGAAACCAGGACAACTGGTTCTGTTTGAGGGAACCAAAGCCCTCAGAACTCATGTTAAGTGGGACTTAGAGCTCAGATCTCTTTCTTATGAGTGGATTTGATCAATAATAAGTGCCCACTTTGTAGTCCATGGCAAGAAGTGAAGGAGACTCAGGGATTTATCTTTTCCTAAAAAACATTAAAGAACTTTAAAAACTGGAAATGTCCTTACACTGAAGGTTAGATGAGTCTAAAGATGAGCAGAGTGCAAATTGTATTTCCCATAAAGACATGCAGACAAAATTATATACTTATTAAATAAATATGTAGTTTACTAAATAGTTTTAGTAGGGGTTTATATCTGGTTCTCAGGTGTCTGAAACCAATCTTTTTAGGATTACTACATTGTGGTTAGAGTACTTTCCACCTTTGAAAGTTACTTTACACAGTGTCTAAATGGCTGAAATAACGTGTTGGCTATGTTAATAAATTTGATCATTCAAAAAAATGTTATTACGTATATGAGAGTTAAATGTGCACAAGAAAGTTTTCTTACATTTACAGATGTGTAGGTGCACAGTTTGTGGTAACTGGGAGTGGGGCTGAGGCCAAGCCTCATCCCTAATGGGCTACAGCTGTGTAGGACAGGTGAACAGCATTGAAGGTAATGAGATGTAAGTGATTTTTCTGAAGGTCACAGTATTTATTAATAAAGTGCACTGACCAATCACAAAAGGGTAGAGAGGACTGTAAGTTTCTGTTTGAAATTTCCCTCATCTGCCTCACAATTGTCATGAAAAAGACGGAGATGGGGACCACTGAAGAAAAAGGACCCTTTTCTGAAATTCTGGTCTGTTTTGGAAAAAGTTGCTTGCCAAGACCCTGAGGCCTGAGCACAGCCTCTGGCATTGCTAAGCTATTGTTCCCAGGTGTGTTTGCTGTATGCTACACTGGGCCCAGTGAAAGAAAAAAAGGGGCACTCTGCCCTTTTTGCAACAATGGCCCTGGAATTTCCCCATTTCTCAGCTCAGCTGGACTTCTCCTGGGGTAGTTTTTGGTGGTCCTCACAGAAGATCCCTCACCTGTTTTACAACCACGGTGACCGACAGACAGAGATGGGAGAAGCCTCTGCCTCACAGACTGAGATATGAAACCCCTATGTGAAAAGGCCCCCCCTCTTTCCGAGGACTAGGACTGAAACCCCTAACCTGGGAGAGGTGTGTGGGGGAGGCAAGCTAACCAAAGCAAGATGGATGTTGCAGGTGCGAGCAGTGGACCAAGAAGACAATGGTTCTCGCCCACTGCTGAGAACATGGACTGTGTGTACCCTTCTCCAAATACCTTTTTTTCCCCCAGAAATTACAGTAGACTATTCTGTTCTACTTTTAATTAGATTTCAAGACTCATGCCCTTCCCCCATCAAAAAAGAGTATAATAAGACTTCTTATGGACTGGAATCTCTGAGATCTCCCTTAACGTGACCTGGTGAACTCCATCGGCTGGACATCGAAGGACTTTGCCAGTTCTACGTTTGGTAGCTAGATATCTTTCTTTCTCTTCCTCCCTCTTTTTCCTTATTATTTCCTTTCTCCCCAGTTCCTCCCCAACTCATATTGCTGTGGTCATTTCAATAAAGGTGCATTGGTTTTTGATTATTACTGCAAACCCTTGTGCCATGTCGGTTTTTGCAGTCTGAGATCAATTCATGAACCATCACGAAACCCGTTCGTAAGGACGGATTGTGACAAGGACACAGGCATGTAAGGCATGTAAGATGAAGGGTATAAAAGGTTGGACTGAAGAACAATAAAGGGTAGATGCTTGAAGCCTTCTGAAGTGGTATTGCTCTGTATGGGCTGATGCTCTCTGATATTGGATGGTGACGCTCTGTGTATCGTGGCCATCTGAACTCCAATGTGCTGTGATACATGCTGTGGCACAAATGCAAGAGAAATCATTCAAGGTTTAAGCCCAAGTCTTGACTATGCTGTTATTTTAACAGAAAAAGATACCTTGAGACCCATAGACAGGTTAAATCTAAAAGTACAGTGGTGGTGTAAGGGAGTAGTCTATGCTTTTGGTAGCAGATGAAATCTTAGATCTTGGTAAGCAGCTCAGAAGTATTTCACATTACATAGATGCTTCTAATTTTTTACCTATTTAATTTTCCTGAATAATATGTGCTTAAGCCCCAGAGTTTCTATGACCTTTCTAACTACAGTTTATTTTTTATGCCAGATGGCTGGATGAGCATCAGGTTGTTTTTAGTTTTATTCCATAAAAAAAATCCTAAGTGCAAGTAGTAAGAACTTAACAGCAGAAGGGGGAAACAGAGATTTACTTATTTTTAATACAGCATTTTTGGTTTTTCTTGAAATTGTTTCTGCTGATACAGATTTACAGGGAAAAAACCAAGATGGTGCTAATACTATATTGAAAAGTATTCTTTTTAATTGGCCTGCAGGCACTTTGGTCTTCAGAATTACATGCTTCTTATTAAGAGGCATGCCTGTGCACTCTAGCTGTATAGAAAGCCCTTACAACACCACATAAACTCTACTAATGTATGTTGAGTTTTTGAAACTGCATAATAATTTATTGGCTCAGTAATTTTGATTGCTTTTGTTGCACCCTCATAATCCTTCCAAGGATCAGCCACCTGGGGCAATGACCTATTATTTTTATGGCGCAGTTGATCCATTTTCAGTTCTGTGCATACTTCTGGAGCCCTACTCATTAATAAGCTGTATATAAAGGCTAAATACAAACAGTGTTTGCAAAGTACCTTCTCATTTACAGCTGCTTCTGTAAATTTTTTCTATTTATGTTAATTACTGCATATTTAAATTTGGAGAAACAGCCAATACAAAAAGCACCAGTATTTTCCATTTTAGGTTAAAACTGTGGAGGCTTATTTAGATGCAGGATTTCTGATCAAGCTAAGATGAAAAATAAGCTGCATAACCCAGCAAAATTAGGTTTGCTGAAAAAAATATGCTCAATTCTTTCATCTAGAATGGGAGAGACAATTAATTAACTCAGGGCTGTTTCAGGTACTGTGAAGAGACAAGGCCACTGCATTGGAATTTGACAAAATTAGGAGTGGTGTGTTAACAGTCAACGCAAGATTCTGCTAAATACAGGTTTTTGCATTTTTTCTCTTTTTTCAGACTTTTCCTCCTCATTTGGAGATCATTATATTTCTGCAACAGCTTAGCAGACAGGAGAGACAGAGGTAATGACAGTCCCTAAGTAGAACTAGCTGGAGGAAGAGTTGCAATTACTTTTGGATTGCTGATTACTGGAGGAGTTTTCCCTCTCAGATTCTTTTTCCTTCTATTATTAAGTCTTCCTTATGTGAATGTAGCAAATAAAGGTGAAAAGCAAAAGTACAAGTACTGCCTTTTGAAGAATACAGCAGAACATCCAAAGGGCAATCCAGCTCTGCCTATTAAGCGGAGTCCCAAGCCAGTCATTCTTGAATTACCCTATTTGCTGTAGAGAAACCTAAGCTAAGTCCACCAGATGGATTTTAATAAAAGCAGCCAAATGAGAATTATTTGGGTCTATTCATACCTGTGTAAGATTACTGCACTGTGGTTATGTACTCTATGGCTGAGGAAGAGCCTAGAGTTTGTCTTTCAGTATCACTGTTCTTTTATACTGAGGTCCCATTGAGAGGATATATCCGTCTGATCTAACTGAGCTGGAGTTCCCTTTCCCCACAGCATCCCTCACAGAGCTGTGCTTTGCACCAGTAGGTGGAAAGCTGATAACTCCCCAGAGTTTTGGCTGCTGCTGAGCAGTGTACACTCAACATCAGCAGTGTCTCTCCAATGATCTGCCCCCCACACCACAGCCAGAGATGGACAAAATCTTGGGAGGGGACATAGGCAGAACAGCTGACCAAAACTAACCAAAGGGATATTCCACATTTTATTGTTCAGCAATAAAAGCTAACAGAATGGGGAAGGCCATTTTTTACTGGGTTTGTCTCACAGAGCAACCACTAAGTGTACTGAAGCCTTACCTCCCAGGAAGTAGCTCGACATCCCTGTTGATGGGAAATAGAGAATAAATATTTTGTTTTCCTTTCCTTCTGCAAATGACCTTTATTTTGCTTTATAAAACTGTCTTAATCCTGACTAATGAGGGTTTTGGGTTTCTTTTTTGGTTTTGGTTTTTTGGTTTTTTTTTCTGTTGCCCCTGTCCTACTGAGGAGGGAAATGAGAGAGCGGCTTGGTGGGCACCTGGCATCCAACCAAGGTCAACCCACCACAGGGGATGTTAACAAAGCAGCTATACTTTGATATCATTCAGTAGGAAATCCTTGTAGCTCTGCAGACTTTGCCTCATTAATATTTCTCTGAGGTCTTCAATCTGAAGGGCAGGTTGTGAACCTGCATCATTTCTCAAGAAAAGCCTTACCTAGTCCCAAGACTGGCAACAAAAAAGTGGTATATGTTTCACTGATAGTCCACTGGCCTTTTCCCAACTTCCCTCCATTTATTCCTATTCAAAATAAGGTATTGCTTACTCAACTTCTCCAAGCCTGGATGTTTACAATATGGCTGGTCCTTCTTTTTCTCCCTTGCAGGAATACACCATGTGGAAAAGTGGATATTAAGCTTTTGTAGATAAAATGCTACAAGTAGGTATACTTAATATGAAATACTTTTTTCTTTGCATAAGAAATACCTTGCAATGTTACATTTTAGATGTGTAGCTCATTCAAACAATTCTAGTTCACTCTGTCTCAGCCTCTAATTTTTTCTTTTTTTTTTTTTTCTGTAGACACATTAATAAATAACAGATCCATTCAGGTATCATAGGTTTTTAATGTAACCCTCTATAATCTACCCCCTAGATATATTTTGTACAAAATTGCTTTTGAGCTTAGCCCATCTTAATAGTGTGTGTGGGAGAGAGCAATGATCTGAATGCTTTAAAAAAAGTTCACACCTCCACTCCTAATACTTAGCCTTTATATGACATGCTTCTCCTGAAAGGTTCTCTGAGAGGTGTTGTACTGTAATTAACTCTTTAGCCTGATAATTAGTTATTTTAGGGTTAAAAACCTAGTGGTACATTTTTAAAAAGCATGCAAGCTGTTTAGAAACTTAAAATATTCTCCCCTTCTTTCCTTTGCCTCAAAGGGAATCTGTGGCCAAATTTTCACATGTATTTAGGCCATTTACAAGACCAGCCTAGAGAAATTTCAAAACCCAACTTAGGTGTCCCACATATGGTTGAAAATTAAGCTGGTTCCCTGAGGCTATTTTGTGCACGCTTGAACAGCTTTGAAAATTCAGACACGGGGCATTTAGTAGTTCAGTTTTCATCGACTTGCAATAAAACCTAAGCTGTGAAGAGCTAGAGATTCTGTTTTCCAAAATGAAGAATTTGAGAAAATAAATCAAATGGATACTTCTGGAAGTTGTGTATTATGCATGAAGTGCTACAATGGATGGCAGGAACAGAAATAGCAGTGATCAGGGGCAGAGAAGGCAGCAGTACCAGGCTGCAATGACCTCTGGCAGTGAGGGAGGGGATGGGGACACAGCTGTGAGTGACCAGGTTGTGCTCTGGCAGGAATTTTCCTTTGCAGGTACAGAATAAGGGTCATGGTGGGGAGCAGGGCAGCAGTGATGGTAAGGAGGAAGGAGGTGCAGGAGGGGGTGAGTATCTTGAGGAGACACTAGCAAAGTGGGGTGAAAAGGAGGAGTCTGAAATGCCAGAAACCCTGGGAGCAAGGCTAATGGACTGAATAACCTTGTAACAGGCCAAGTTTATGAGCAGGTGAAGCCAGATGATTAACAGATCAATATAAAGAAGAAGAGGGAAAGGACAAAATGGGGTGATGGGGACACACACAGCCTGGTGTCAAAAAGGAAAGCAGTGAGAAAAGGTGGGAAACAAGGTGAAGGATTGAGTTAAGGAAGAATCAAAGCCTGGAGATTAATATGTGCCTAAAAGATTCCTCCCCCTTAATGAGGAGATGCAGTAAAAGGCAAAGATGAGAGAAGCACTGGTGGTAAAAAGGACAGCAGTAGAGCACTACAGTTGAGGGGTGGGTGGTAAAGCGCTGGTTACTGTGTGGAAAGGGCTGGCATTGGGCAAGGGAGGTGGTGGTGGCAAGGATGACAGTGAGGAAAGGACAGGGGCAGGATGCAAGGGGAGGAAAGAGCAACAACAGTAGTACAACAAGCAGTATTATACAATCACAGATTAATGTCAGCTGTTTTGGAAGGAAATTGTACTGGGTCTGGATAGGATGGAGTTCATTTCTCCATATTTCTCAGCCCATACAGTACTACATTTTGGATTTGTGACTAAACCAGTGTTGGTAACACACCAATATTTTTGCTATTGCTGAGCAATGTTTGCTCAGGTTTTATCTGTTTATCAAGGTTTTATCTGTTTCCCACCTAGCCTTCCTCCATTCCTCATACTCCAGTGAGGTGGGAAAGAGATTGGAAGGAGACACAGTCAGGATAGTTGACATAACTGGATGAAGATATATCCATAAAACACGGCATCATGCTCACTAACAAAACAGGGGAGAGGAGGAGGGAAAAGAGTCCTCCAAGGTAACTATTGCTTAGAGGTTGGGTGGGCATCAGTCAGCATGTGGGAGGGGGTAAATCATTGTTTTTGCATTGTTTTTTTCCCCTGCTTCTTTCCCCTGCTTATAAAACTGTCTTTGCTTATTAACTTCATTTATTAACTGCATTAAACTTTCCTTATCTCGAGTTTTCTAGCTTTTGTTCTTCTTGTACTCTTCTCTACCCCACTGGGACAGGAATAAGCAAGAAGCTGTGTGGGAGTTTTGCTGCTGGCTGGGGTCAACCCACCATGGAGTTGAATACTGCTGCCTGGAAAGGCACCAAAGGCAGGCAGCTAAGTTGGGAGCAGAAACAGCTATGGGAAGCGATAAAAGGCCAGTTGCACTACAGCTGCAAGCTTGTAGGCAAGGGGAGTTTTGAGAGCAGTCAGTAAGGAGGATGAGGAGGTTTGCTAGGAAATGAAGTAGCAATCACAGGCAGAAAGTGCTGGTGACATGATAAGAGCAAAGCTGCAGGCTGTGCAGCAATGGGAAAGGCACATGTCTGACAGGCTGGTAAAAGGAGGGGGACAAGCAGGGTAACAAGTGAGAAAGAACAAAGAATAAGAGTAAATGGACATCAGATGTAGCTTCTGGATGAGGAGAAAGCCGTCAACATTTGGGGCAACAAGCTGAGGAGGAATGTATGCAGCAGATCAAGGCTTGAGAGGACACACTTAGCTCAAGATGCGAAGAAGAGGCAGGGGACTGGCAACAGCAGGAGTCAGCAAACATGCTCCTGAACAAAGATGACAAACATGGTCCAACATGAAAACTGACCATGGTCAGCAAGTCTGGTATTGAAATGATGTGATGAAGCTAGGAAGAAGCAGAGTAGGGAAATGGTGATATACAGAAAGAAAAGGTTGAGAGTTCAAACCAGAAATGTCACTGTCAAAAGCTGTAGGAAGGATGTTTAGAAGCGCAGGAATCAAGCAGTGGCAAGAACAAGCTGGCAGTACAGGCAGTAAGAGCCTGTAGCTAAGGAAAATGGTGAAGGCAAGCAAGAAAAGAAGGGGCTTGTTCTGTGTAAAGTTGGCCACAAGCAGCAATACATGCTAGTGGCATGGAAATGAGTCAGTGAGGAGACGTAGGATGGGCACAAAGTGGCAGGAAGAAGTGATGTCTTAAATTTTAGCTTCTATATTTTTCAGATTAGTACTGCTTTAGTGTATAACTCTAAAACTCCTGCCAGCTACTGTTCTCCCACTTTATTCAGACAAAACAATTTCTCTCTAGGCCGGAAACTCAAGGACACCTCACTGTGTAAGGCCCTGACAAATGTAAACAGGGAATAAAGGGGGTGGGCAAACTTGGAGTAAGTGACTTTGCTACCTGAAGCTATAATTCAACAATTAACCCTGATATGCAAATAGATAGGAGACCAAACTTCTATCTGTCAAAAAAACTTGTGACTGTCATCTATCTTGGGTGCAAGATGCTCTGTGAGACTCCTGCGCCCCAGGTGTACCTTTTGAAGGCCTTTCAATGAATTATCCTTTATCCTTTAACTCTGTCTAGCTTCTGTTCCAGGCATCAGAAGAAGTAAATGGAGTAGGAGTTTGGTGAGTGGTGACAGGCAGTGAGCGAACAAGCATGATCAGCAGATGGGAAATGGAGAAGTTGTGAGGGCTGTCTGCAAACAAGGCAGCTCCAGAGAGGTGGAGACAAAATGAAGCAGCAAGAACAGGCAGGATGGCAAATGGTAATATGTAATGGCTTGGCAAGGTGATCTGAGAAAGGTCTTGGTCATTTGGGGAGCAAGAGCAAGCAGTAAGGGGAACAGTAAACAAAAATAGTGTGTGTAGAGAGCAAGCAGAGCTGCTGGGAGAAGAGGAGGAGGAGAGGAAACAGTAGTAAATGGGGCTGGCCAGAACAAGCAGTAATTACAGTAGCAAGGTGTGGTGAAAACCAGAGCAGTTAGGAGAAGGGAAAGCAGAGGCAAGCAGAGAGGTGTTGAAGGTGAGTGGCAAAGAGCAGTACAAAGCTCTGGGACCATAGGGGTAGGTCAGAACATGGGACTGAAAAACAGCACATGAAGCAGTAAAATGAGATAGTGAGGCGTTGAGGGGAGAGGCACTGAAGGGAATTAGGAAAGGGCACACTAGGAGAAATAGGGCAAGGCAGGGACTGATGAGACTGTAGGGTAAGCAGCAAGTGAGGTGATGAGGCTGCAAGAGACATTGAGGAAATGATGAACAGGAATAGAGGACAGAAAGAGAGAAGGAAGTGGTAGAGGTGTGGGGGTAAGCCCAGCAAGGGTAGGCAGAATTGAAACAGGAGCTATAGTAAGAGACGGCAGACAGTGAGATGGAAGCAATGCCAGAGGCTGTAAATGGGATGGGGTGTCACAGGCATTGACTGGCACAGCCAGATGGAGGAAAAGGAAGTGCAAGTGGCAAGCCAGTGTATGCCAGTGGTGCATGGGGCAGGTGATAAGCAGGTAGGCTGAAGTAACAGGCAGGAGAACAAGTAAAACCATGAAGGTGATGAGCAAAATACAACCCTGAGCCTTGCTGGTTGGAATTTATTGCACCTTGAAAATAATTGTATAGTACTGCACCTTGTACCTTTTCTGGGCTTGCTTCCCCTCACCTGACTCTCTCCTGAAGGGGGTAGGACTGGACTCTTCCCCCTCTCTCCTCTCTGTGGCTTTAAATGGAAGAGGCATCTTTTTCGTAATCATTGTCTGCACAAAACACAGGATTCTAAATCTACTGACAACAATTCTTAGTACTGCCTAGTGACTCTGGGGTGGCTATTAACAGAAACCAAATCCTTGAACCTAAAGTCAGCATTTCTCCTTGTCTTTGTTAATGACCTGAGGTGCTGACCTTTCAGCTGTTGTCTCTGCCCTTTTGTTAAAGGGATTTGTTCAAGCATTTGCATGTTGCAGCCCCCCCCAAAAAAACTGTGCCAGCTTTCTGGATTGAAAAAAGGTATAATCCGCTAAACAGGGCTCTAGCAGGCTGGCTGGAAATGGACATTGTCTAAATCTGGCTACTATGGTGCAAAAATAGTTTAAAACTGGCTGTGACTGAAAAAGTAGTTGGATCTATTTTTTATTGGCCTAGTTGGTTTCTTAATAGGGAATTAGGAATAATTTATTGCTTAAGTCAATGCTGTGTTTACTCACACATCAAGTGGGTAGTAAAAAGGATAGATGCAGCATTAGCAAAGGCCATATCAAGGATTTACAAATAAGGAAAAAAATGAGAAAAAAATCATTATCCGCTATTTATGTTTGCACCTGAAGTGACTCTGAAATTTTCAAATTGTTCTCAAAGATCAGTTACATTCAATGGCAGATGCATATATTTTATTGCAAGAGGCAATTTCAGGATTTGTTTAAAGCCAAATCACAGTAAGCAAATATCAGTTTATCACACAATATCTGAACGGAGCAGCAGTGAGGGAGCAATCCAGTGGAGTTGACTCAGCCCTTTGTCCTTCTAAAGCAGATGAATTGCATGCTGTTTGCTGTGTGGCATGTTTCAAATGAAACACAGAGGAAAGCAGCCTTACTGACTTTGCCTCGAATCTATGGTCCATCTAAGGAACCCAGATGAAGTTTTCTATTAGCAATTTAAAATGTTGGCCAAGTTCCTTTCTCTACTCAGTGAGAAAGTGCTGCAGAGTCTGTCTGCACTGAGTACAGAAACTGCTTCTGGTGACCATATTCTTATCTTTGCTCCTCCTACATATTTTAGGGGATAATCTGTCCCTAAACATCATTAAAAATGGAATATGGACCCAAGAGTCTTTCATCAGCAGCTCCCTTTTGGTCTCAGTTTGGTGCCAGGCCTGCTTGCTACTGCTCACCCATGGAAGGACTGATGGATTCTGGTCATGCCATGCATATGGTGTGTATAATTAAGCACGGGGGCTGCCTGTAGGGTAAGCGATTATAACACATTTATTTCCTGCATCAAAGAGAACTCACATTTAATTAGTTTTTCCCAAGTGAAACTGATACCATGAGGGACTTTCAGGGAACTAATTTCAGATTGTGTACCATTGCAAGTCAGGTTTCTTTGAAATACTTAAGAAAAAAGTTTATCAAATAAAATGCCAGGTTATTGCTGGGTTTATGTCACTCTCTGCATAAAAGTAGAAATGGAAAATTAGCTCACTTTCTTCATAATTTGCAAGCTTTACTGTTGATGCATCTCAGTTTTTAAAACCCTAAAAAGATTAAGGCATCTTTGCCCATGGAAATGTAAGATAAAAGCATTTTGGGGAGGATGTCAGCACTAATGAAGTCTGGTCTCCTCTGGATTTGCATCCTCCATTTGTCTACCTTTCCCACAATAATAATAATAATAATGTTAGACTTTTATTAAATTTCTTTAACAATCTGTCCCCTCCACTAGCTGATATTAAGTAATATCAGAGTTCCCAGCTACTGCTGAGTGTTGAGGTCATAGGACAATTCAGGTTGTAAGGGGTCCCAGGAGGTCTCTAGTCCAAATTCCTACTCAAACCGAGTTAACTGTGCCATCAGACCAGTTCATTCAGAGCTTCTTCCTGCTGACAAGCAGCATCACGCTTGTGATGCAATCTGTTCATCAATGCAGTTCTAATCTGGGTCTGTCTCCTCCACCCAGTCTTTGATTTTTCCCAAAGCTGGTGAGGATGTGGTACAGGGGGCTGGAGGACCTGCTTTGCTGTCAGATCATCTAGAAACCCACCAATGGCAAAAGTGCCTCATGGGGGTGAGGGAGAAAAGATGAACAGATAGGAAAGTCCACACAAGCCACATGCATAAAAGCATCCTATTTCCTAGGTGTCCTATTTCCCAGGCATCCTATTTCCCAGGCTAAAATTACATCTGCAAGCACTGAACCTCTCTACAGAAACTCAGATAGAACCATAAAATTAATTTATATTGACAGTTTCTACATTCTGAAGAAGCATGTAGTTCCCAGTTACTATTTTAAGAGCAATGTTAAGATAAAGTGATGCTCTTCTGCCTTGCAGAAACTGCAGCTGGACAGAATGAGCTAAGAGTGTTTTAACATAAAGCACAAAGGAACAGTGTCAGTCACATCAATGATCTTTATTACTTCTGAAACAGCATTATTAGGATCAGTATCTCTCATTACTATGTTTCCATCTGGCACCTCAAAAAAGTTGCTTGAAATAGATGAAATTACATCAGTCTGGGTCTTGTACTACTGGGAAAAAATATCATGTCAGGTCCATGTATGCTGGTTTTGCTTGAGATGGAGTTTATTTTCTTCACAGTGGCTGATATGGGACTGTGTTTCTGATTTGTGCTGAACACAGAGTTGATAATATGGAGATCTTTTTATTATTGCTGAGCAGGGCTTACACAGAGCCAAGGCCTTTTCTGCTTTTCGTACTGTCACAATGGCCAGGAAGCTCAGGATGCATGGGAGATTGGGAGGAGACACAGCCAGGACAGGTGACCCAAACTGACCACACTGATATGACATCATGCTCAGTAAATAAAGTAGGGAGAAGAAGGAGGAAGGAGTAATGTTTGGACTGATGATGTTTGTTTTTCCAAGTAACCATTACATGTGATGAGACCTTGCTCTCTTGGAGATAGCTGGACATCTGCAGCAGATGGGAAGCAGTGAATTAATTCCTTGTTTTGCTCTGCTTCTGTACTTAACTTTCTCTTTCCCTATTAAACTGTCTTTATCTCAACCCACAACATTTATACCTTTTACCCTTCTGATTCTCTTCCCAATCCCACCGGTAGGGGAGTGAGCAAGCAGACGTGGGGCTTGGCTGATTGCTGGATTAAATCATAACGCCTTGTCAAGTCACTGTTTGATCTGGTTCTTGCAAGGTCTCTGCTGCTACTTCACCGATCCTGCTTCTGGAAAATCATAGATACAGTTCATCTGCCAGACCATGAGTTAAGGTATGATCCCAGCCAGGGTAAAAGTGCTCTACAAATAAGCAAAAAAACCCTGAGTCTCTAAGGAAAGATCAGCAATGTGCAAGTAAATATGAGCAAGATCAGTTAGAGCTTTTTTTAAATTGGCTGAAATTGCAAAGGATTCAAATAAACATAAGAATAAACAAAATGCAGCATAAAGAAAAATGCATATGAGGGCATTGTTCTTGCACCAGGCTGTACGTGTGAGGAGGTTGTCATGCAATAACAAATGAAGTTGTAATGACAAGTAGGAATGGGATAGCAAATTGTTCTCAGATGCATCTAATCTAGCTATTTAGATGATAAGCCATATAAATCCTTGTTGTGTCATCTAACCCTCCATTGTGCAACTACTATGATCAGGATGATGTTAAATGTCAAGGAATTTTTTCATTCATTACATGATAGGATGACAGCTTACTTGAAAGGCTTCCAGATAAAAGGGACAGAAGACATGTTTCTTGATTCATGCTCAAATAATTTATTCAGCCCAGATGCATTGCTCAACTTACAGAACTACAGTGAATTAATTATGTGATACAAAACAAAGCGCATGTGTGCATTTTCTTGAAACCAGAAAAATCATGAAGCTGGTATAAAAAGCAACCCAAATCCAGAATATTTAGCTTTTCGAACCAGTTTTAGACCTATACAAGTTTTAAAAACACCTACACAACAGAATGCCTGGGGAGACATTTGAGTAACTTTTGGTAATGTCTAATTTTCCTAAATACTGTGGCTGTAAATCTCTGAAAGCCATTTATTGGCAAAGACTTTTGTTCAGAGACTTTTATATGAATGATGAATATATTGAATTAAACCAGCTAGAAGATTTTAGGACAAAGTCAAATTAGCTCCATTAGTCTCAAAAGTGATTAAATTGAAAGAACTTTCTTGTAAACCTGGAGTAATAAGAGCTTTTTAACAAATTCAGAAGCTATTATCTCTTAGAAATGTATGACTTGAATGTTTTGTAATGAATCTGTGAAATATCTAAGTTGAGTTCACAGCAGAATACACAGTTTCTATTTTACTCCTGTCTTTTTCTACTGTTTTTTCTCTTCTTAGATTGTGCAAAATTATTTAATTTCTAAATTAAGGTCTTTTTTTCTGAATGTGGCATCATCTTCTGCTTTTCCTGATAAAATGGGTTACTGCCTGGTACCCCTGAGGGCTAGATATGCTGGTGTCCTGTGTGTCTTGTCTTACCAACAAATGATGTGGCTCTATTGCAGCTCTGATGTGATATAAATAAAAATACTTCCTTCAGTGAATTACATGAGGTTTTTCATCAGGAAGTCTTCTGAACTCCCAAATGATTTTGCAACTGGTCTCTGGTTGCAAGAGACCATTTTTATGTATTCACCAGCCTTTGAGCATGCAGAAATGTGGCAGGAACATATGTTTTACTGAAGTCTCCAGGACTTCAGTGTCCCCAAGTAAATGCTGCAAACATGGTAGGAAATGATGAAGATGTTTTGCCCCACAACAACACATTATTATTATGGTCATTAACCTTTCTATGGCTGTTATTGTTCAGAGGATCTTGAGGTTAGTGCTTGATCCCTACTGGTAATTACTTGTACCCCAGCCAATTGGTTTCAGACTGTAGATGAGTATTAATAAATGCAGAGGCAAGACTATGACGTGAGCAAGCTGAACAGAGAGGGGAAGCGGCAATAATTCCTGCACACATCTGTATGTAAAACCCAATTTCATTGAAAGGTGACAATGCCCCTCGCAGCAACCTTCTGGAAAAACTGTCCAGCTGAGATGAGCAAGTGCAAAGGGTGAAGAACTGGCTGAAGGGCAGAGTTCAAAGGGTTGTGGTGCATGGTGACCAGTGACCACAGCATTCCTCAGGGTGCAATTCTAGGGCAAGTTTGTTCAATATTTATATTGCTGACCTGGATACAGGAGCTGAATGCACAGTCAGTAAGTCTGCAGAGGAAACCAAACTGGGAGGTGCTGTTGGCTGTCTCAGGGGACAAGAGGCCTTGTAGGGGTATCTGGATACATTGGAGCATTGGGCAATCACCAGTGGCAAGAAATGCCGGATTTTGCACCTGGGATGGAATAACACCAGACATGAGACCAAACTGGGAGAGAAGTGGCAGGAGAACAGCCCTGCAGGAAGGGATCTGGCGGTGCTGGCAGCAAGGAAGGCAAACCTCATCCTGGAGTGCATCAAACACAGCATCACCAGCTGTTCAAAAGAGGCAATTTTCCTGCTGTATTTAGCATTGGTGCAGCCTTGAGTACTGTGCGCAGTTCAATTTAAGAAGGATGGGAAGGTGCTTGAATGCATCCAGAGAAGGGCACCGAAGCTGGGGAAGGGGCTGGCAGGAATGTTCTCTGAGGAGTGGCTAAGGCCACTGGGCTTGTCTAGTTTGGAGAGGAGGAAGTTGAGGGGTGACCTTACTGCTCCCTATAGCTTCCTGAGGAGGGAAAGTGGTCTCCAAAGTGTCCCACCACCAGTGTCTGAAGAAGAGCACAGGAGCACTGAAGTTTAGTCCTGACAGGGTCCTGGTGGTGCTCACAGGCCTCAGTGGCTGGGACTGGCCTGCCGTGGGACCCCCAGCCCCACCACCTCCTGTCAAGGGCCCAGGGACGTGTCCCAGCTCTGCCTGGGACCCTCAGTCCCTGGCTGAGCCCTGCTGTGTGTGTGCCCCTGTCTCCTGGGTGAGCCTGGGACCTGCACTGCAGAGCTGCTCTCGGGGATGGAGCCCTCAGACCTGGGTCGGGCCTTGTCATGCAGAGCTCTGGGTTTAACATGGCATAACTCTCCTCCTCCTCCTCCTCCTCCTCCTCCCTCCTCCCTCTCCCTCTCCCTCTCCCTCTCCCTCTCCCTCTCCCTCTCCCTCTCCCTCTTTTCTCCTCTCCTTTCTTCTCTGTCTTATCAAGCAAGTAAGGTAACACCAAGTCATGAGAGTGAACTTGGAAGTTGATCAACAGTGATGTCTGATTTCCGTGTTTTCTAATAACGTCAGGATAGCTTAGGTTTGGCAGGTTGTACGCATTTTGGGATAGAGTTGTTTGCTTTTGGGTGGTTGCATTGGTGGGGAATTTGCTGTTGGATGTTCTGTTGTTGTAGTGGCTGGGGACCTGATCTAGCAGCTTGCAGTCCCATTTATACCTGTGAAAAAAGAAAGAACATTCTCCATATACTAAAGGCTTTATTATCAATATAAATGAAACATTACAGGCAAGTAATTTCATATCTAGCCAGGAGGTTTGGTTTTTTTTTTTTCTTCTGAAGCTGGAGTTTCATTTAATAATAAGGGCTGTCACCTTTTTATCTGAAGTACCATACATTTTAAATATTAATTCATGCAGTTTTACTTTTAGCTTAAAATCAATCTTTGCTTTATGTTGTTGGGTATTTTTAATATATGTGAATCAGGTCTTAATATTCACATTAGGTTGTCTCAGTTGCTTGCATGACATTAAGAGTTGTCGTTTACATTCTGTTAGTCACCCTTGGCTGCTTTGTCTTCACTAGGCACAGACCAAGAACTCTCTCACACCAGAGGTGTCTCTGAGGGAGGGTCCAGGCTCTGCCAGACACGAATTGTTATTCTTCACTGCTTTCTAAATATGAGTTGGGGGAGGCAGGGACAGAGGGAAGGAGGGAGGGAGGGAGGGAGGGAGGGAAGAGCTAAATGAGACAAGCAGTGGTCTGTGCAAAGCTGAGAGACATAAGAATCAGGATCAAATCCCAGGTATGCTACAGAATTCATTCACAAGCTTTTTAAACCAGCTTTAGCTATGCTTACCAGGTAATTTGCAATGCTGTGGAAACGTTCCCAGCCTAGTTAGGCACCAAGAAGAGAGCTGTTATTCACACAGCACTCCATTTAAGCTACTTAACCCCCTAACTGACAAGCTGAGTATCTTCCAGGCTTGAGTATCCTCAGAGCTGCATTGTATTTGTAAACATTCCTACTCCATACTTCAGGCCTTTTCTATGAAATCCTCCTTTTCTGATCACATTTTTTTGATGAACTGCAAGGAGAGGTGCTATTTCTCATGCTATGTTTGGATGGCACCTAATAATGGATGTCATAATCTGTACCCAACAGTGTGATACAAACAGAAGGAGTGACCTGCTATTATTTGCTTGTACTGCTCTATCAGACAGAGATAGCAAGTCAATTTTACACCCTTCAGAGTGAAAACATACGTAAGCCTGTGGGTAGAATGATAAGATTGTAGATTGGATTAATCTTTCAAGAAGGATAGCAGGATCTGTATCACCTATCAGACATCTCAAGTGGTCTGGATGAACTGTTTTGTTCCAGTAGTGAGACAAATTAAAGGAGAAGGAAAAGAAGGAAAACCAGACAGAATATCACTTAGCGAAACAGTGACCATCAGGAAACAACCCACTGGCTCTAGTTCTCTTTCCCCAGAGCACCTGGCTGGATTGGAAGCCTTCCCATTACCTGTCACAAGGTGGTGCAGGGGCCCATGTCCCCGTGTGCCCAAGGAACTTCTGTAGTTTGGCCTTTCTTAACAAGGGAATAAGACAGGCTGTGCTGCCTTTACAGTGATTTCTGCCTCCAGCTTGCTAATGAGTGCTTTCCCTATTCCAAAAGCTACCTGGCTCCCTCTGTCTCTTTTTAGCAGTCTGCACTTATTCTCATTTTTTTCCAAAGGATGCACTTTAGGTGAGAGAGTCAGATGCTGGTTCAGAAATTTGCATGGCAGCCCACCCTGGCTGTCCTGCATCTTGTCCTCCCCCTCTGTACTTGTGGTGCTGCCTACCAAGTGTTCCACCACTACTGAATCACAAACACAATGGTAAATAAAGCAGAAAGGGAAGAGATAAAGCACCTGCCTTCTCTGTGTTGAGGCATACAGCCCAACAGCTGGTATAGCATATTCCCAGAAGCCAGCTACCCTCCCAGCCATGGGAGAGTATGGCACTCTACACCTAGTGTTCAGAGGCACGCTGGGGGTTTATTTACGGGATTTTGATGTTATTTTTGGCTCTTCTGAATCATAACCTGAATGCTGCTGTTATACTATGGATCCAAGGGTCACAAGGGCATGCTACAATTATGAAAGATTAATGAGACACTTCATTAACCTTTGCACTTTTGGCTGCTCAGAAACATCTCATCTGTGTTATTTTAAATAAGAAGGGAGGGAAATGTCTTAGCAAAAGGAAGCAAAATACTTTGGTGTTATTAGAACACTTTTATACCAGAATTTATCACTAGTTTTTCGGTTTTTTGTTTTGGTGGGTTTTTTTTTTTTTTTTTTTTTTTTTTCTTCTCTCTCTGCTTGTTCCTTCCACTGAACTCCTTCCCCTTCTTTCTCCTTTCTCTCCAGGCATGCTCTCACATCACCCTGAAGAAAGCAATGATCTTCTCAGTGGTGGAGGGGCATCTCATCAAAAAACCACCCCAAATTCAGGGAAGTTTGTACTCTCTGGACTGTGGTTTTAATATTCTTTCATTTTGTGACAGTTTTCCAATGCCTCCGATGATTTAATGGTGATTTTAAAGGCAAGTTTCTTGTATGTAAAAGGAGAAAGGTAACTTCCTATTCATGTAGCTGCTTTGTGACTACTCTAAAGAAGTATGAAAACAACACTAAACACGTATCTGAGGAAAGGTTTTCTTTCTGAGACTAAGTATTCAGGACAGTTTTAAACTATGTTAGAAATTTTCTTCTGTGCTGTAGTGAAGAAAATGAATAAATGAGAAAAATCACAATAATTATAACTTTGGCCAAGCCCCATTTTAATGTGTTCAGATTTTGCATAGATAGATAGCCCATTACCTAGGTCTTGATTCACTATTTTTTTGTCATACTGTACTTTGAATTTTTATAGGAATTAGAATTCACTGAATTAAGCAGTGTACACATTTTCCCACAGTGCTAAATTGCTTTTTGAGTCTCTTAAATCTCATTCAGGTCCAGTAAGCCTGAGATTCCTGAATCATTTAGGTTTTCTTAAAGCTCTCCTTTAGTTCATTCTCTTTAGGGGTTACAGCCCTAACTCCAAAAGCTAATAGTTTAATATCACACAAGATAGTGAAATAATTGATGTGAGCTTGATTTCATGGAGGGGAAAAGTCAAAGACAGAGGAGAAAGTTTCATACATCTATCTGTATCATGTAAAGCTTATATCCATATTTTCCTGTCCCTATTTGTTTGTTAATTTTAAGTTTTAGTGGTTTGTCCATATCCATGCTTGAATTGGACGATAGGCACCAGTCTGAGCTCTTGCTGCCACAGTCCCTGTTGATGAAATCTCAAGCTGATCCACTGTATTGCCATAGTCACTTTACTGTCTGTGTTAAGAAAATATCCAACATCCTGTCCAAAGCAAGCTCTTTTACCTCTGTGAAACTGTGAACTTTGCCTTTTTTATTTGTTTGTGGGATCCCCTATCCTCACTGGCATTGTGCAGTAACACATTGCACTTTTATGAGAATTGCTCTTTTACTTCCTATGAAAAGAAAATGAAGGAGAAAACACTGTGACCTGTGACTCCAGAATATGCTCAGTAATGAACCTGCTTCTTGATGGAGAGATATGGGATTTGGAAAATGCTAAGGAACCACTGCCAGAAGAACATGATTTGCCACTGGACAGGCATTGGGTGGAAATCACTGTCCTTAAACCTCACACTTGTAATAAGCTCTTAGCCCATCCACTCTAATTCATCTGATGTTGAATTGTCACTTTCTAGAGGTTTTCTTTGAATTTTTAGTTTACTTTTAGACATAGAGGCTCTTCACTAAAAAACAACTCTTAACGCTGAGGTACCAGCTGGTGATACCCAGTTAAGACTGCATTACTTTCACCAAAGACTGGGTGAAATTCTGGCCTCACAGAAATTACTGCATAAAACTCCCATAAGAGAGGCTAAGATCTTGTCCCATAAGAACAGACAAAGGTCAAGAGCCCTTAGCAACCTTTTCATTTGCTAAAAGAAGGCCTAAATCCTTAATTTCATTCAAAATTTGCACCTATAGGTAGATTAGTAATTTGGCTAGTACCTAAAACATGCAATATTTTTTCTCCAGAATCCTGGGCTCTGGAGAAAGGCTAATGCAGTCAAACAGTAACAAATTATTTATAAATGAGCATCATGCCTTGTGTTGCCTTGCTAAGGCCTGCTTGGAAATGCCCATCAATCACTTTTAACTGGTGTGCCTAATCTCCCACTTCAATTTTAGGGCCTTTTTTCATCCTTTTTTTCCCATAAATATACCTTTTTTTTTCCTCCTCACAGAGGAACTGGTGAAGGTCAAACATCAGTCCCTCTTTTTATACTGGACAATTTAAAGCCTATAGCAATGAACTCTATATTGAACACTTGTCTTAGTTCAAGATGTTTCTAACTTGGGCTTTTCACAAACTGTTATTGATCTCTGCCTCCAAACCAGTAAATCCTTTCGTGTAGTAATTCCATAAATACAGCAGAGTTGGGAAGGCTTTGAATCTTCATTTGATCAAAAAGTTCCAAATCTCTCAGATAAGTCTATAGCTCTCAGTGGCAACTTTGAAGGTGTTCAATCATCTTTCCTTGGACACTAAATGAAACGCCTTGAGTTTATGTTTAATCTTTTGCTATGCTTCCATGACATCTGTCTTAAGTATATTGTCCTCAGGTGACTGTCAATTAAATACAGTTTGCATTTATCATTATATGAAAGGAGTATCCACTTAATAAATTTAATTAACTCTTTTCCTCTTCTTTTAATTTATGGCCACAGACGAATATTTCAGGAGGATGGAGGGGGAAAAATAATTACCTGAGTCTGCTTAATGTTTTCCCGTGAAGTTCTTCAAAAACTAGTTCAGTAAGCTCTAATCTCTATTTATTTGGACTATTTATAATAAAGCTCATTAGAAACTCCCTTCAAATATTTTGATTGGGTGAAATTAACTTCTTATGGACACAAAAAGAGGTGGCTGGCTACTAATTTAGATAGGATCTGAAACTGAGTGCCAAGTGTTCTTCACTCCTTGTTCTTTAACTGCTTGGCACTGTGGGAAAAATAGCTGCCTCAACAACTATAGCTGGAGTTTCTTCTTAAATTTGGTAATGCATGTCAGTATTCTGTCTGTAATCTGCATATTTTTACTGGTACCACAATTGTTCTGCTACCTGGAGTATGTCCTTTCTTTGCTCTGTAAGGAGTGGAAACAATATTAGAGAGATGAAGATAAGGGTTTTTTTCCTGCAGAAATGAATTGTCATCATATTCAGAATATATCACTTTTATTGCACATCTTTTTGTCATTCGCTACAATAAATATTCAAAAACACACCATGCAAAATATCTCCCAATGACACACACAAATCAAAAACTCCTTACTCTATTAGGCATTAAAAACATCTATTCATTAGTAATACTAGTTTTATGGTATTTTATACCTTTCCCTATTTCTGAAGCCTCACCTGTATTCAATAAAAATATCTTTCTGTTTCTGTCCTGCAGAGACAATCCTATGCTTGTCTCTCTCTGCTCTATAGGCAGTGTCCTAATGTGAAAGATATAATCTGAGTAAAATTCAGAGGAGCTGTTTTTTAGTTTGAGTTTGACTTTGTAGTTTGCTGCTTCTGTTTCAGACTTGGAGAAAGAATATTTGTGTCTTAAAGTTTGTCATCCCATTATTTGTTAACCTTTTCCTTCCAGTCTTGACTTCACTATACATTAGCATATCACAGCTGTTGGAAAACTACTACTGTCAAAAGAAGAATAACTGAAAACTTTTGAAAAAATAAAGGTGCCCTTGCAGGGCCCTAGATTTGAATTGTTTATCATTCCTTTGGATAAAACCATCGGGTTTTTGGTTTCATCTAATTCACTTCTGGCCGTATGCTTTTCCTTCTGATATTCCTGTAGTCTCCCAAGACTTTCTCTGATTTTAAGAAAGCAGTTTGTTGACCAGATAAAACAAGGCCACAACTACACTTAGCTAAATCAAGGCTTCTTTATGATTTTGCAGTTTCTTTCCCAGGGCCTTTCACTTTAAAATTCCTCTCAGTTTATCAAACAATCCCTAATTGCTCTTTAGCATCCAGTTAAGTTTAATGCTTTGTATATTTTGTATTCAAACAAGAAAGTTTTGTTGATCATTTACGCTACTTATGAAGCTCTGCTTTTTCCCTTCCTCCTTATTCCCAAATGTGAGGTGAATACAACCAAGTGAAATTCTTTTATCACAAGCAGTAAAGCCAGTGGTTATTAAATAGTAGTCCATCATTTGCATTGGCTTTGTTGCATTTTTAATGGAAAGCCTGATAAAAGAAGTGCAGAGGAGCCCACAATAAATGTTTTAGGGTAGTAGTTCTGCCTTGTAAATGTTTGCAAATCCCTGAGCTTGATCACTGAGAAAATGCAGCATTTTTGTTATGGTGCCATGTTGGGTCTGGCAAATGCTCAAAATGTTTGAAAACAGTCATCGGTTACTAAAAAAAATGCTGCTATATTTTTCCTGTAAACTAAAGTAATATATACAAACACATACAAAGGATACTGTCTTAGGTTGCAAGATGTGGCTGGGGGTGTGTATTATATCCCATCTGTTACAGGTGAAGCAGTTATCTTCTGTTAATTGGGCAGTTTTCTTTATCTCTTCCACAACCAATCCTCCCTCGGGGAGATCTCTGCTGTTAATGGGCCACTGAGTCTCACTGCATGACTGATAAAATTACATCATCCCATTGTGAGATGCTCCACCAGGGGGAGGAGCCAAGCATTCCTACCTGGATATAATCTGAGATTTGGAACATCACAGGCAGCCTTTTCCACTGGATTCCCAGAGGAGCAGCTTTCTTCTCCACTGGATTCCCAGAGGAAGACCAGGCCCATCTACACTACCACTGGGCCTTCAGAAGAAAACTACACCCTTTTACAGGATCACTGCTTCAAAGGAACCACATCTGTCACTGCAGTAGGACTGCAGCCACCATTTAATGGGACTGATACCAACAACCTCACCAACAGGATATCAGGCTGTATTCTGACTCTGTCAGTATTTTGGGTTTTTGGTTTTTTGTACTATTGCATTTATATTTTTAATTTTCCTCATAAAGAACTGTTATTCCTATTCCCATATCTTTGCCTGAGAGCCATTTAATTTCAAAATTCTAATAATTTGGAGGGAGGGGGTTTACATTTTCAATTTCAAGAGAGGCTTCTGCCTTCCTTAGCAGACACCTGACTTTTCAAACCAAGACAGATTTATATAACAGGTACTTGGAATGTCAGGTTTAAGTCCTTTGAGCCTGCAAAACCTAGGCAGGAAAGGAGCCAGACTGTGCTTCCAAATTTTTTAAATATGTCATCACATTTGTGAAGGACTGGTTTTGCACCAGGGAGACTAGCAGTAGAATTTAAAAGACACGATCCAGTAAGCATAACAAAGGATGATTTGAAGGACTGCATTTATAGTAAATATGTTGCTGTTAAATCTGTGTGTGCCAATGAACAATACGTGACCACCAGCTCTCTAACATTTTGCTTAGATCCAGCACCCCCACCACGTTAATCTGATGGCACACATGCTCTTTAAACTAGACAATGTGCCAGAAACTTACCAAAAAAAAAAAAGAAAGACTGGATAAAGTGGGTCAAATATGACATTCATTCGGCAGATAACAACATCTGATGTTCATCTGTCTGCATTCAAAGGTCTGGCCATCTTGCAGTTCATCAGCATTCCTTTCGTTCAGGGTATGCCTTATGAATGACTGCCGGTGAAGTTCCAGATGAGTGCCTTCTTCCATTTCTTTTTACAAGGGAAAGGAGGTGCTCAAAATAGACTCACAAGTGGTGAAAAGTAATTGGAAAATAGCACCCCTCCTGAAACACTCCTACAGCTGTTTTAACCCAGAGTTCATTTGGACAGTGCTCTACACCACATTCAGCTTACTTAATGCTTATGTGGCTTGACTTCTTTTCATTCTCTGCTTATATATGAAACCTGGCACAAAGTGGAAACCCATTAACTCTTCTACACTAAAGAAACATACACAGCACAAAGAACAAGAAAATGAGATGATTCCCCCAGCTGACTTGCAGTCTGGCTAACACAGACTGAGACAGGGATAACAACCTGGGAAACTGATATGAGCCATAACTCATCAGAGAATGCATAGAAGAGAATCATAGAATAATTAAGATTGGAAAAGACTTTCAAGATCACTGAATCAAATCTTTGCTCAGATACCACTATGCTCACTAAGCTATACCACCAAGTGCCACATCTATTAGTTTTTGAACACTTCCAGGCATGGTAACTCCACTGGTTCTGAGGATAAACCACTCTTTCACTGAAGAAATTTTTCAAAATATCCAACATGAACCTTTCTTAGTGCAACTTAAGGACATTTTCCCTTGTCCTGTTGCTGGTGAGAAAAGACCAAGCTCCAGCTTCCTACAGCCTCTTTTCGGGCAGTCATAGAGAGAGATAAGATCTCTCTTGAGCCTCCTTCTGTCCAGGCTAAACATCCCCAGCTCCTTCAGCCTCTTGCCTGAGGACTTATGTTCCAGACTCTTCACCAGCTCTGTTGCCCTTCTCAGGATGCACTCCAGCACCTCAATGTCTTTCCTGCAGCGAGAGGCCCAGAACCTGAGATACTCAAGGTGTGGCCTCACCAGTGACAAGTACAGGGGAATGATCACTTCCCTGGTGTGGTGTTTGCTGGGTCCCCAGGACGAGGTGAGAGATGAGGAATCTGACTCCATGTTCTCAGAAGGCTGATTTATTATTTTATGATATTATATTATATTAAAGAATGGTATACTAAAAACATACTAAAGAAAGAGAAGGATACAGACAGAAGGCTTAACATGAATGAGGAATAAAAACTTGTGACTGACTCCTCAGAGTCTGACACAGCTGGCCGTGATTGGCCATGAAGTTAAAACAATTCATATGTTTGGATAAACAATCTCCAGACCACATTCCAGAGCAGCAAAACATGGAGAAGCTGAGGCTTCTCATCTTCCCATGAGAAGAAATCCCGGCGAAGGGATTTTTCAGAAAATATGACAGTGACACCCTGGTCCTGCTGGCCACACTATTGCTGATAGAAGCCAGAATGCCATTGGCCTTCTTGGCCACCTGGGCACACCGTGGCTCATGTTGTGTCACTGTCAACCAGCAGCCCCAGCTCCCTTCCCTCTGGGCAGCTTCCCAACAATCACTCTTCCCCCAGTTTGTCGTGCTGCCTGGGGTTGTTGTGATCTAAGTCCAGGATCTGGCAATTCACCTTATTGAAGCAGATCCTTCTGTAGAACCTTCCTGCCCTCCAGCAAATCAACTTGGTGTTGTCTGTATGTATGGCCAAGCAATAAATATACAGATATCAGGAGTAACTTTCTGAATGCAATCTACATGGAGACTGGTATGCCTTTCAGTTTTGTTATAAAGCCACTGCATTTAAAGGTATTGCTTAAACTACAGCATTGATAACTTCCTCGATATTGAAAATGCGTGGACTTGTTATTCTGGACCTCATCTAATAAAGTTAAACTGTCCAAAAAAAAGGGCTTCCCTATTGAAGTTGAAGCTAGCTATTTATTACTATTTCCCATGGAAAATGTCACTGCCAACAGAGGTATTCCTTCAATGTACTTCTGTAAATTGGCTAGAGTTACAAAACAGTTTTGTCAAAAAAGAAAAAGATCTGTTGTCCTTTGACTTTCTTAAGTCTTGCATGGGGGCTTTTGATACATGGTCACATTAAGGCCCTGTGCTTTGTGCTACCAATATATTTTCAAAATTCAGCCAGTATGTCTTTATGTTTTGCACTTTCCTTTCAAAGTTAGATGCTGTGAATAGCTCAGGTCTTGCAATTTCAAGGTTCAGCCCTTAAAATTTACCCTCCTCAAAAAGTGTCTTGCCAAGTGTCAGAGAACTAGAGTTAGAAGTAAACAGAGTTGACAGGACCATTTAACTTCTATTCTTAGGTATTCCTCCTGTTATAATACAAGGATGACATAAAGAGATGCCAGAATCCATTATCCATTTCCTTCTCTGAAATAATTTAGCTAGTTAATAATTTAGCTAGACAGGTTTATCACTGAAAGAAATCAGCTATTTATTAATGTACTTTTATTGTTAACCTTGTGTTGAGTAAGCTGGTTCTCTGTCATTTTCCACTTTAGCCCTAGTGTTTTTATAAATATTTCCTAATTTCAGATGCACTTTTTTGGATGGGTAGACCCCATATAAATATGAAGTCCCTTCAAATTTTGTGGTGAGTCGAGACTGAGGAGAAGAAATGAGAGAATTGTGTGATTTTGTACTAACAGTGAGTGCACATAAACAGTTGTCCGTGAATCCATAGAAAATGGGGATTTACTCTCTCTGATATTGAGAAACTAGTTAAAGTTTTTCTTCTCTCATGTCCATGTTCATGCCTGAGAATAAACTGCATCCACAATTAATCTTTTCCAGGTACATGCATGCTATCAAGTTGTTGTCTCTACACAACGCACACTTGGTTCTCCTAGCAGTCTGCACTGAACATATTTCTTCAGTCTTTTATTGCTTTAGTTGCCCTCATTGGTTTCTTTCTGATTTATTTCATATTTTGGGTCAAAGCCAGTGCTTTTCCACCAGCACCAACTTGACTTACAAAATAAATCTTGGCATAACAGAAACAGAGGTAATGGCAGCACCAGAGTAGTGTGTACAAATGCAGACCTGGCCTTGCAGAGTTGATGTAAAATAGTGCTTCTATTGCTCCCTTGGTTCCTCACTGGGTAATGCTACTGTTTATGCATTTCAAAACAGTAATCACTACTTTTTGCAGCAGTAGCTGCACGCTTCATGCTTGTCTGGAGTTAATGGGCTCAGGCTGTACTGGGATCTTTTGATTAAGCTTTGGTATGGTGAAACACTTCAGGTGTACTATGTTTGATCCCCCAGCCTGCACAACAGAGCCTCTCTCTTTCCCCAGCAAAGCACCTAGAGCATATGGTTGGGGTTTTTTTTCCTAGTGTTTGCTGCACTTTAGCTGCCTCCTTGGCAGTTTAACTGCTCATTTTAGCATGTCTTAGGCTATTTAGGCCAAACAGCCTAATCTGGCGGTCTGCAGTTACATATTTAAATCATTAACCAAGCACTAAACAAGTAGACTGACTTCTATTTGATTTTTTTTTCCTGTCAGTTTGTTTAAAATCAGTAGGATTCCTGAATGTTTGAGAAGTCTGAATATCACATCACTTTTGGGGCACATAAAGTTTAAGACTGAAGTGTTAATATTGTCAGAAAGCGGGATTTAGGAAAAGTAAGCTCCTCAGCTGCCTGTCCCTGCAGGGGCAGTGGGAAAAGAGAACCTGAATGAAGCTAAAAACAGGGTACATCCATTCCTGTTTACTATATGTTACACCACACTCAGTCAAGGTAGATGGAGAAAGGGCTACCACAGCTCAGCTACTTCTGAACATCAAGTAGAACTTGACTTTAGCAAAATTTCAATTATTACGGTGTTCCTGGTGTTCCAGAGAAGAGCAAAGGTGTTAATTGCTTCCCCAGTTGGACTGATTAGACTTCTCTAATGTAACTGATAAAGTAATCTCTTACTTCCTAAGATAAGGACTATGTCTCTAGAAGGATGAGTCCTGCTGGAGCTTGCCCAGGTAGCTAATTCAAAGACACCACTCTAAGGTACAAGGATGCCAGTCTAAAGTTCAGCAGCAGAAATATGCTGACATAGTTATTCCTTACATGATGTATTAATCATTGCTATATTTAATATAATTAACTGTCTGAATTGTTTGTGTTTTTTCATCACAACTGCCTATATACATATATATATATATTTATTTATTTATTTATATTTGACATGTAGCACACACAGAGCATAAACTGATTTGTTTATATGTGTGGTATGTGCATAAAATCTAGCGCTTTTTTACCTTGAAGGAATATAAGCAAGGTTCCACCACTCCAAACATTTTGTCTGGAAATTTAGGTGGATTCTCCCCAGGGTCTGACTTTCCTTTGAAACAAACTTCCACACCAAACTGGATCTTCTGTGAAGTGTCACCTTTTGGTGATTCAGTGCAATTCTTCATGGATGGAATATTCCTGGTAAGCTGCAACTCCCATGTAGCTCAGCAGAGCAGAAATGTTCATTTTCTTGAAACCCCCAAATGTTTTCCATCTTCCAGGTACTGCTCATAAAAATATAGTTTTCTGTAAATGAAATGCAAGTCCTGGATAGAAGATAACTCAGGAGAGCCATAGACTAAGTTTTCAGTTACAGAATGTGCTTTTCTAGCACAATGTACCTTACAATCCGTGGTCACTTTTTAAGCAGGTAATTAAACATTACTGTGAAGTATGTAAGAAAAATTATACCCATTTAACAGATGTCTGAATGGAAACAAAACAAAGCAGTAGCTGGAAGTCCCCAGGAGAGCCAAAACACTACATTCATTTCCAGCTCCTGTATCTTAGCCTCCTTCATAGCATCACATATTCTCTTCCAACTGCAATTTTCACAATTATTTCTCAGTAGATCAACTTTCTTTGAACTACAGCATTTGAGAAGATGTTTTAATTCATCCTCATCACCTCAACAAGCAAATGGTCATTTTCCTTGGAGACTGTTCCTCTGAAATTTCTGGTTTTGCCTTGGACAGTGACTTTGGGAACATGCTGGTGGCCCTGTAAAAGAGCCTGAAGCATTCAGCATTGTTGTATTGACAAGACAAGTTGGCTACTGCTGCAGCCTGAGCAGGATTGGTGAAGAAGAAGCCTTTGCAAAATAGTTCCTGGTGGTAACTAACTGTTCTACCATGCAAAATGCCTTGTCCCCAAACATTTGTTATGTCTTATTTTGGTCATAGCTCAGATATTTTATAATGCAGTAGACTGCCTTTCAAGAAGAATCAAACTGGATTTTTTTTCTTTCCTATTTATTTATCTGTGCTTTATAATACAATTCTACTATAGGCATCTGAAAATGTCTTCTGCTGATAAAGATTTTTTTTTTGGTAATTTTGTGGAACAGCTATTTTAATATAACACCTACTGTTAGAGGCTTATTTACAAAAGAAAAAATAATCATTAATGGTTAGAGCCTTGAACTAGAAGCTGTTCTTATCTGCATTACTGTAACATCCTCAGGTCTCTTAAGAGATCTTGCACTTGCCTTTGTATTACACTAAGATATTACAGACAAACAGTAAGATGCCATTTACCATTCCTATCCCTGAAGAGCCCTCAACCTTCTTGCTAGTTGCCTGACTTGTATGCTCATTACTTTTTCTTCTTTGCCTTTCATCCATATGCAGTTTATTCTTCTTCCTACTTCGTTATTTTTACTCACAGGATTCATCCCTACCACGGAAGTGTTTGAAAACAGCAGTTATATTGTTCTGGCACTGTTCAAATACCACTGTGCCAACCTGAAATACTTACCGTTTAAGATATAGGCTTGCTTCTGGGTGGGTTTACTTAAAGAGGGAATTGTGCCTGAATATGAATATGAATGGAGCTAAGCTAGTTTTATATTAGTTTCACTGTGAAAACAAACTGTCTTACTCAATCCTACATCTCTATTTACTTTCTCTTTATAGCCATGTAATTCCATACACTTTGACAAAAATGAATTATGTCTCATGCTAGCATTAACAATAAGAGGAATAAATGAAAACAACACATTATACAGGTAAACACGGCCATAAGAGGATATACTGGAATGCAAATTGTATGCTTCAGATGCTGAAAAAAGATTGTAATGTGCTTGTGTTTGGTTATTTTTATTCCCCTCGATTTAGCCCAAAGTACCCAAGATGCTTGGTGGGTCTGTTACTCTGAGATAGATTTCACAACACAATTCCTTCAGTAGAAGGAAGCACTTGCCTCAGACTGTACAGAAGTGAATTTTATGCAGTTCAATTTGGATTTCAAAACAGTCTCCTACACACAGAACATAAACACCCTCCCTCTTGTCTAGGTGGAGGCAGTAAAATGAGGCTCCTAATTCACACTGGGTGGTAGGAGGCGTGCTGGAACAGGGACCCACTGCTGCAGTCTGTGCAAGAGGAGGGAGTCCCAGGAACATGGGAAAATGGAGCAAAGCTGTTACAGTTAGTACTGTGAGTTTTGCAGTGGCTACACTGATAATTGTAACCTTGGCCAATAAAAGCTGGCTTTGGTTTTGTCACCTTATTTCCAGATTTTGCCTTTACTTTACTCTTTTTCTTTTATTATTCTTCCCCCTAGTCCAGGTTGGGGATTTTTGTTTTGTTTGGTTGGTTTTGGTTTTTTTCTTTTTTTTATGGTCTTCATCAAGCAGCTGTTCCTAGTGTGGGTGCCTGATTGCTGCTGCTTTTCATTTTCCATAGTCCCTCCAGGACTCTCATGTCATCAACACCTGTTTCTTATTCTTTTGGGCGGTTGCTAAAAGGCACATTAACCAGATCCTTCGGTGTCATCCACAGAAATTACCTATTTCTAAGGTAAACAAAGACTAAGACTCCAACTCTATTATCTTCCCTTTTTGCCTTTCTTTCTTGTGTCTTTTGGGTTTGCTTTTTTCCCCCCCAGCCTTCCATCATAGGAAGGCAAAATACCTGGTCCTTTTCTCTTAGATTCCTTGTCAGTTCTTACAAATAGTGTCCTCCCTTGCCAACCCACTAGCCACTCACCCACCAGCAAGTCAACAGCATTCTTAGTACCTGCTTTTATAGTGAGTATGTGCAAAAAAATTCTGCTCATAAAACAACTGTAAGCTTAACTTTTTGGCCTCTAATTTTTTTTTTATTCTTTGCTGAAATGAAGAGAAATGGACCCTTCCTCTGATTTTGCCAGTAGTTACAGCCTGCAGTTTTTACCTCTGTAAAATTTTATTCTAGTTGGTGAGCTAGATTTAAGTCTTACAGTTCACACTGCATTGGTCACTGCTCTAGTCCTCCTTTGTAGTGCCATTTTAGTACATGTAAGAAAGTAATAACTAATGCTATTGTTTTAACTGTAATTATTGGAATGTTTATTATTCAACATAGAAAATATACTCATTAGATGGGACTCATTCTCCAATAATTATTTTTTGGCAGAGCTTTTCTTGGTGGGCAGTAAGGAGGACTCTGTTGTTTATTTTTTTGGAAAGCCTTGATAAGATGTTTAAAAAACCTTATGGAAAACAATACTAAATCTAAATCCCTATTTTTTAATAGGCAGAAAATGCAATTAACCATATTTCCCTAGAGTAGCAATATAGCAGGCTCCAGCAGGTGTGTTACTATTGCAATATCAAAATAAAAAGTCCAGTCAGCCTTTCACTATAAAAATAAGTGAAATGCAGAGCAGATGCTGTAATAACCATTAATTTACATTCACCAACTATATTTGTTGTAAAAGTAGATGAGGACACTGGAAAAACAAGTTATTTTTGGCTCTTCCCTGCAATATCACAAGAAAACTACTGTAATGTGTTTAGCAGAGCAATGAATACATATTGGCCAAATTTATCTCTGCTATAACCCTGCAGAAATGTAGAATGAATTTAGTTCTAAATTTTACTTTGTAGAAGGAAGGATAAAATTAAAGGAGTTTATTGAACATTACCAGAAATTTTCCTGATCTGGTACTGAACCAACTTAGAAAAACTTCACAAGGAAATTAGAATGACATGCAGATTTTACCTAAATTTTACTGTTCAGAATTTACACTTGTAACTTTCTATTAGAAACAGAATTCAATGAGTTGCGTAATAACCTATATCCAGAGGAGCTCAAAAAGAAAGTAGCATTTCTTGGATGCTGATTTCTGTAAGACTTCTGTGCTTAGCACTGGGGTCTTTGTACTGATTTTACCATGCAGTTTGTCCCTGCAGAACCACAAGTAGATGTGGGCACATCTTTCACTGGGTGAAAGGGTCAACAGTATCTCAAGTTCTATGGTAGGTTTCATGTGGGGATGCTCAAGTGCTGTATATACAATTAATTGAACTTTGCCATAGATCAATTTATGCTATTTATTTCTTTTTAGAGATGAAAACAAAAAGCTGAACCAGCCTTTCCAGTTTACTAGAGGGGCTGAAAGTCCTCAGTATGAAGCACACTGTTCAAATATTGAAATAATTTGCCCTTAAACTCATAGGATTTGTGTCACTTCTGTCTGTTGTGTAAGATTTGACACCTCTTTCTACTAAAGGCAAAGGATAAGAAGCAGGGAATAAATTTCAAAATTATTCTCATTTTTCATGAAATGCTGTTATTGAACCTGAGTTTTGACTTCTCTGCAAAGTTGTCTTTTTGTATTGAGACTACAATCTAACAGATAGTGGTTCTAACACATCAAGACATTTGCCTTTTTCTCTCTGATTGTTGTTCATGAAAGTGGGTGCTTATGATATTTTTTCTGTATTTTACTGTTTTACAAATCCGATTTTTTTTAAGCCCTATTATATCTCTGCCTCAGTCTTAAATGGAAAATGGATTAATGTTTTTTACTGGTGACTTGCTAGACCTGTAAACCACATCAGTGTGAATTGTTTCAGGCTAGTTATGAAGCCAAATTTTCAGGCTTTCCAGTGAAGCAAAGAAAGCCACACATTGCATAAATCATCAGAGGTTCATTTTAGTAGAAAAATTTACAGAGTCTTTTGTTTTGTCCCTCTGATTTTTCACTGAAAACAACTGAGAAAATTCACTTCAGATTTGCTGGTAAATTTAGTTCAAGGTGGACAATTTTCACAGAGTAAAAAACACACTTGAAGTCTTTTTTCCAGCTGGAAGTGTAACCATTGTACTGCATCCTTATTTTTAGTGAAAGAGCCAGTGCTGGAGAGTTTCATGCTGAGCAAATTTGAACAAGGTGAGATAAGTGGTCAGACAGTGACTTTCAGTGAATCTCCCCCATCAAAGAAAGGATGAGGGGGGGAGGAGAGAAAAAGAGGGGGATTCTCAAATGAAATGAGGAGAAGTATGATGGTTTGAGATGCTTTGGTAAAGAAAGACCCTTATGATAGAGACAGGGCAATTAAGGGAGAAGATGGCCTTTATGCAAGTGTCACTTTTCAGTGGTCCTGTGTATGGTTCTGGCTTTAACTCTGACACAGAGGGATATTCATACCTGGCTGTGCTGATTTTACATTGCCAGCTGCTTTCCCTGGACCCCCTCCACTGTCAGTGGAAAGCAAGTATTTCTCTGGAGAGTAATTCAGAAAAGAAGCCTAATTTAGTTCAGCAAAATTCGTCTTTAGAGAATATCTACTTTTCTCCATTGCCTATGGAGGGCATCTAAATCTGGGTTTAAAGAGAAATGATGTGATTACTTTCTCTTTTCCTCAGCAGTGCTGCTCTGACTTTAAAAGTCCCAAGTAACTGGACCATGTGATGTTTCTTCTGGAGATCTGTCAGTGCTCAGATACACACAAGGAAATGCATTTCACATGCCAGACTTGAAGGGCCTCAATTCTTAGACCAAATGCATTTAAAAGACAGGGAATCCAAAAGTTGAATCTCCATTAACCAACTTATAAAAAGGATATGGTCACAGGGGCTATAACCAGAGTACAGGATTCATCTTGACTGGCTACACAGGGTAGAAAAAAAACATGTATTACATTCTGGACAAGTATTTTATATCCAAATTGCTATCTGGAAAGGAAACTCTTAAGTTTATTTGCATTGAGGACGCCACCACAGAATGATGTTTTCAAGAAAATGTCAGTTCAACAAAAGTTATATCTACCTCAATAGCTAATGCACTGTAAAGGAAGTAGATGTGTGGGATAGAAGAGTTGATGCTGAGCATCTTGAACCCATTGTGCTTGGTTCACAGTGTGAGTTTGTGGGGGGTAAAGGGGGTTGTTCTTTGGACTAGCTTTAGTGCATCAGTTACCTTGAATGTGTGATGCACACACACACACAAGCTACACACGCAGCAGGAGAGAATGCATTTTATATTTTTGTCATTATTATTTTTATAGTACATTTTCTTCCCTTTTGCCTTTATTTTTTTTTACACATCTCATTTATTCTTCCTTACTTTCAGCTATTTTTATCATTATTCTGCGGTTAGTAGGACTTCAGAGGAAAACTCGTGTAGCCACATGGACTCCACTACCCACTGGCCAACCGAACAATTACATCTTGACATGCCCCATGTCTCCAGGCGGCATGAATTGTGAAAGAAACACCCTGAAGCTAAAATGTTTGCAGTATGCACTCCCTCTGATCCTGTACATACAGCATGAGCATCTCATGGCACATATGGGCTTTAAACTTCCAATTAACTTTGGGTATAGCAAAAAATAAATTATCTTATGGTCCTGACTGACAGTATAATATAAAAGCACAACAAATGCCACAAACTCCACAAGAACTTGGCTGGGTTTTCAAGCGTGGGTAATTAAGGACGTGCCCAACCTTATCTGTGGCACAATTCCAGCAGCACTGTTCTCCTGCTAGCCTACTATTGCTATACTCAGGAGATCCAGCCCTGGAGGAATAATCATCAGCCGATTCCATTCAGGCATTTGCCTGTCTCCTTAGATTCTCCAAAGGGTGATGAGGTTCATATCTGTGTGTTTTTTAATGCAAAAAAAGCAGACAGGGATTGGTGACCATCAAGAATATTTGAAAGACAACGAAGCCCAACCTGGGTAGCACTTCAAGCAGAAGTGACCTGAAGTGGGTGTTTCCAAAATGTGCATTTTCCTTTAGAGCTGTTCTGTTCAGGTATGATGCATTTTAATTCGAATTTGGAAAGAGTACCAACAAAAATGCAGATAGGAAAGGGAAGAACAGTTTATTGGCCTTGCCTTAGGAGAGAACTTGCTGGAGAAATGCACATTCTCATTGCACTTGCTATGCCATTTATTAATATTGCAGCAGAGGATGGTACAACTGTAATAATTTGTGATTTCAATAATTTATATCAATACACAATTCATGAACTCTGTGTTTGCACATTGTAGCTGAGAATGCTACAGCTGAAGAGGATCTACTGAAAATGTAAGAGATGAGTATTTCTAATCATATCCATGTTCTTTTCAGTTCCCTGGAAGAACAAGACAGCTACAAAATGCAAAGATCCTGGTAATTACTGGTATTAAAACTGCTGCAAAATACATGAATGAATGCAGGTCATAAAACAACAAAAAATTACCCATGAACCTGAGTGTTGAAAACAGCATGTAAACATTGTATTTTTAGCTCTTGAGTCATCAGAGAGCACAAAACCATCTCTGTTCAAATGAAATCAGCAGCCGACCTTTCTTTTTTTGGATCGTGGTACATAAGTATCTGTGTTTATGCATTTGTGTCATGTGCATAAAATACTCAATTCTCTCTTTCTCTGTCTTCAAAAGACTCAGTTTCCAAAGCACAGTATATCAAAATGCCAATGCAAAACTTCCTAAGAACTTGTAGCAGTTTTTGGGCAGTAGAGTTCTCCACTGGATGTAAATGAGGCAATCTGATGTCATGGGAAGTAAGCATCAACTACCACATTGTAAATCTGAGTCTGAGGCGTATAGTGGTTCTTAATATCTTTTGGAGATAATAATGTGAGTTGTAAGAGATTTTTTTCTCCTCAGGTTTTGTGGGTTTTTTTGTATGATTAGTTTTTTTTTAACTTTCAAAAATTTGGGCTGCTGGGGTGTTTTCTGATGAAAGGCCAGCTCTGTGGGCTTTTAGAGGTACAACAAAGCTGCTGTAAATGATGAGAAAAACACACAAAATAAAAGAATTAACTCTGCTGCTAAACTGTCACTTCATGGAGCCAGTTATGCCTAGCAAGCACATAACTGTGTAGGAAAGCAGGGCAGATTCTCCTCTGCTGGCAGACCAGTTATATTTGAAATGACAATGTGTCATCTGTCACGCTCAATGGCATGAGAGCTTGCTTTTCTGGACATAAAATGTAATCATTGCCAGAGACTGGAGCTTGGGCTTGGCTCTTAAATTTATTTATTTATGTTATTTGTCATGAAAAAAATGACAAATTGAGGCAAACATCTTCAAAAGAAAATTGATGACCAGATCAGAAACAATAGTTGAAACAAGATGAGGAGATTAGAGTGGTTTAGATTTCTTTTGAAGAAAGATCAGCTCACACTTTTCTAGCTGCCAAAATTATTGATAGTTTAATTTGTAAGTCTTTTTGTGCCAACCTAATTTTCATTGATGACATGAAAACTTTATGACTCAAAAATCAGATTTCATTTTTATAGGTGATTTCAAAGAGAATTTTTAAATAACACTTCAAAGCTCCTGTTCAACTGAATAATTCTTGCCTCGACTTTACTGTTTATAGTCATATGTTTGCACAGACATTGCTACCAGTTTTAACAAAATCTGATAATTTGGGCTGCTGTCATTTGAAATTAGCCTATTGCCACAATTAGTCTTAAGAGTAGTGAGGGTGATAGTCATAAAAACCCCCTACCATGCTTATTTTGCCGTCACCATAAATGGTAGTACAACAGCAGAAATTTTCAAAAAGTTTTCATACCGGTGTAGATTGAACATGTGGTGCTTAATGAGAAATGGAAATATCCTGCTGAATGTGCTTCCAGTTTTTCTTTCAATAGAGAAAAAATTATTTAAATATTTATATATAGCCCCAAGAATTATTTATTGTTTGGGTATGAAAAGTGTCATTCAGAAACGTGGCAACAATGAGAAATTCTAAGTTTACATACATGTTTTTCATCCAAAAAGCTAAACTTTTCAACTCAGTCATCAAGGAGAAAGAATCTGAATAACTAAAGGATCATCTTGTAGAGAAAAAAGAATTCACAGTTGCAATTTTTTGTTTGATACAGCTCTGCCAAAAAAATTAAAAGGAAGAAAAAAAATCCTGGTATTATGTGTTGTTGAGAGTCCTGTTTTATAATGCAGACAATATAAATTACAAAGACAAACAAAGAGATTCAAGTAATGTCCTTATCCAGATGAGCTGTGCTCTCATAATTAGTCATGTCACCAGAAACTTGTGTAATCTGTAGCTGCCTGTCTCATTTATTTGTCTATTGGGCTATCAAATGTTCCCATTTCATTAAGTGCTTGCTCTCTACTGAGACGATACTTAATATTTTGAATCACTGTGGGCTTTTTCCAGGGCTTCATGCTCCAAAGCCTAGTAGACCCATTTAGTTTCTGTTATTTACCAGGCAACGCTCACTGTCAGCAGTTCTCAAGTTCCCACATTAGGGCCTTTTCACCATGAGGACAAACTTCTGATCAGAAGGCCTTCATTAGAGGGCTATACTTTTTTCAGTATATATGTTATTTGTAGGAACTGTGTAAAAAAAGGCCAGCCATTTTCTGGAAATGTAGATGTCCCCTTTCTCCCCATTGCACTTAGCATGTGCCAACTAACTGGCATCATGAGAATGTCCCTGCCTCAGGGGAAAACTTTCTGTCTTAAAAGAAAGAAGGTTTCTGAGGGCAGTTCAGTCTATTTTTCTTCAGGATATGGTGCTTCCCAGAGGCAAGTTCACAATTCAAGCCCTCTGTAGTCAGGGGAGAGAAATATTTCCAGAGGGCAGATCTGAGCCACAGCTAGGCTTACTTGTCCTCTGGAAATGCCTCTATGTTTCTCCTGCCTGTAGTAGGAGCCTAAGATGATCAAAGTTACAGCAGAGGTGCAGAGAAGTGGAGCAACCAAAAGGGTTTTGTTTGGCAGGAGACCTGCCAGGTGGGGGTGCAGCAGCCTCTGATCAGACTTGTCATGAAGTGACGGGCAGTGAAGTTGCTCTGACTTAAAGAACAGGAAAGGAGAGGAACACACAGCTGGAAATTACTTTTAAAAACATTACTGAACACTAAAAAATGTGATTTGAAGAATAGAACAAATTGGACAAATGCATCCTATGTTTCTACTCTTCATTCTTCCAGGTCAAAAATTATCAATCTCTAATTTTTGTGCAATTTCCTAGTCACTGACATTTTCAGAGGAGAAAAATGACAGCTTTTAAGGAAGGAGAAGGGGAGTAGGGATGAAGAAGACAATGTTAAAAACACGACAGGTTCCAAGAGATATGGAAAGTGAGCAGCGGTACAGGAAGATTTGAAAGAGCCGAGGAGAACTGTGATCAAATTAATTTGATCAAATTTGATGAAGTTAATTAGTTTTTCAAACATGAATATGCATAGGATGCATGGTATGTGTGTGCACATAAGAAGGACAGAATCAAGGAAAATAAAAACTGTCACCTCCCATGGCTGTATTAGTTGTACATAAACCATTCTCAGTGAGATAACCTGTTCTTAAAGCTCCCACAGATGAAGGACCCCCAGCCTTGCCTGGAAGTGTATTATGCTGTTTAACCACCACTATTTGGTCTCCTAACAGCTGCTGTAAATCTTACTTGCTGTAGTTTAGTTTCATTCATGTCCTATTCATTGTAGAGAAGGAGAAACAGGACATGCTTCTCCTCTATTCTACAGCCTGCTATGTATTAGAGCAGTTATGCTCTTAGCTCTATGGTGTTAAACCTTTTCTCTTGTCTTTATAACCCCCTCTTGTCCAGATGTATTTCCTAGGCTTCTGCTATGCCCAGCTGTTCTCCATCTTTATTAACAAACATGCTCAAAACTGCCCAAAAACCTCCACTCAAGAGCATCTATCTCAGTTTCTGAGTGATCTGAAAATATGTCCCAATGCTGCTAGGCAGCACTTTCATTTCCATGTCTTATTCATAACAGGAGACCACTATTGATTCACATCTTTAAAATCTACTTTAATATCCTTTTTTCCCCATGGTCAAGCACATAGGGTGCCATTTTATGGGTGGAATTTGACTGTTCCTGGAAAACAATATCATCTATTTTTTGCCATGTAATTGCCTCAGGTGTTTTTGTAATTCTGGTCCCAATCTCTTACTGCATTGCAGTTACATGCACCTTGAGCTCATCAGAGAATGTACCAAGCTTCTTCTGCATTTCATCATTCTTGGTACTTGGGCAAACACAGAAAGGGCCCAGAAAAAAACCCTGTAACACCCCTTGGTACATCCACATCAATAGCCAGCCAGTTTCTCTCTGACTCTCCTTTTCCAAATACTCTTGTGACCACTTTTGAGCACTTTCATCAGGAAGCAATGATGCATTTAGACATCTTTTTCCAGGATGCCCAGTTCATCCCCAGCTCTCATTTTTGGCTGCACTTCATAATGAACATTGATATTTGTACAGCTGCCTTCTATCTTCCTGGCTGGCGAATAGGGGCCTGATTATTTTCCAACAACTTTTGTAATTACCCTTGAAGAAGTAAATTGCTATCTATTATGTACAGTCCATCTGTCATTATGATAACTGTTCCTCTCTTCATAATATTTCCACGCTGGCTTTAACTGGCAAGCTTTTGTAGACTGGCGAAGATTTCATGAACTCTGTGGTCTGTGCTGTGAGGAACAAAGAACAAATTTCAAAGGCAGGAAGACAACACTAATGAGTATAGCTACTACTCACTTGCTATAAAGGTGTCTCTCATAATATGCTCTGGGTCTATGGTTTGTTTGGTTTCAAAAATCTCTTTACTGATGCATGACATGAAGGAAAACTTGCTTTTCTAGCATATGTTTTCTATACAGCCACCTTTATTTGTATGAAAAAGTGGTAAAAAGCTTTCACAAGGCAACTTCATGCTCTTTCCTGCACAAACCCTGTGTTCCTTTAGAGTGCCTCATTTCAGATTGCCAGCTGGAACAAAATTTGCTACTTGCGATGTTAGCTGGCATATTGTGTTTGCTCCCACCTTGGAATAAAATAAATTCTCTCAGGAAATATACTGCAAAATTTTATTGAGGACAGTTTAGAAGAAAAATGCCTGGAAGTGTATTAAAGCATAAATCTTTTGATAGCACCTTATAACAAAGATCTGTTATTCAAGTTGCACAGATTTAAAATCTCAAGTAGGTTTGAAGGGTAGAGTTTGAGGAAATAATGTTCACATATATGCAGCATGGAACATCATCACTAATATAATTAGAGGCCTTATTTCTCCATAGACTAGTAAGAATATAACAAATCCTTACAGAATGTAACACCTTCAAATTTGTTTCTCCAAAGTGTTAATTAAGCTTTCCTAAATTTTTGGGATGTCCTTTGGTTTGGTTTTGGTTGCAGTTTTGCCTTTTTTGTGTTTGGGGTGTTTTCTGGGTGGGAGGGGGACGTCTCTTGTTTTGCTGTTGTTGATCTTAATTTTTTGCAGGTTGGTCTTAATTGTTTCCAAACAGGGGTAGGAAGCTTTGCCCAGAATTGTTATGTGGCTTTAGGTGAGAAATACAGCTTTAAGTGAGATACATGAGTAGAAGAGCTCTGGTGCTGTGATTGTTAATATCCACCTAAATCCATCAGAGCATTTCCATCTTCTGAAGTGGTAGCTTTGTATTACTTTGCTTTCCAGTTTGCTCTAGCAATAGAAGAGATTAAAGTAGATTATTTTTTGAAGTATGAGAAGGTCTTCATTTTAGAGAGCATTTAGGCATTGCATTGATTATTTAGCAAACCATATTTTGCCATTTGCACCTATCTCCGCTTACGGTCTGCAACAGAATTGACACTGCCTTGATGTGTACTTGAGATTGAGGTGCTGACAGTGTTTCAAAACTAGAAGGGAACTCCTCATTCTAAGTCAGGGATGGGAGCTACAGAAAATCACAGTGAAAATACTTGTTGAGGAACCAAATCTTTGACAACATACTCATGAGGAACTCTGACTGCTCTTAGGCAGTTCCACTGTCCCTTTTGTAAAATGCAAGATTACTATTCCTCATGAACAGGGAGCTTCAGATCTAATAACTAATCTGTGTGCATTTATACTAATTTTTACTTATTTTCAGTTGATCTAATACTTTGGATTTTTTTTTCATTTTTTTAAACTAATACCAAATAGCAAAGTAACTCCATATGTTGTTCCAGATGCACCTTTTAGTGTATAGGTTTATAGGTGAATAGTGTATAGGTGATTTATTGGTTTTTATAAGGTATTGAAATCTTTTGCATCTAGAGCATTCACTAGTTTGAAAGATCATTATTTGTTCAATATCGGTGCATAGCACAAGTTTCAGTGTTCACTGTTCTAGACAAGGAAGATGCATTTCAAAGAGAGGTAGTTGATTAGGGACTTGTTGGAACCTATTTAGATTGATTTGGATGAGGAGACTTGACAGTTTTAAACAAATACCAAATTTCCTTATATTTTCTCACTACCACTATTCTCATGGTAACCAAGAACTCTGACTCATAATGCTGCTCTGAGGGCCTTCTAGTTATTTTAAATCTACTACTACTTTGTGACTTTTCTCCTTTTCCTGTGAACGTTGCAGATTTTCTTGACTTCCTTCCCCTTCAAGCACTTGTCTGAATTTTTCTCCAAAGGATTCACTTTCCCAGACGTGCCAGTTGCCCCACTTTTTATTGCATCAGAATTTCCCTAGGTTTTTAAAACACTAGATAAGTAAGTTCTAACATTTTAAGAGGGGGAAAAAAAGAATTGGCTCATGGAAATACATATAGAAAGCTCTTTTTGAAACCGGTTATTTGATTGTCCTCCTCTTTGGTGAGCAGAAGGGAGCTTTGGTGGTTGCAGACAAAAGTGGTGATATAATATTAGGCATGAAGACCAGACACAAAAGATTAACAGAGACAAAGCAAAGAACTGAGAAGTTCTTTACGTATACTATATAGATTGTTACGCCAAAAGTAATTCTATGTAGAGGCTTTAACAGATGTTTCTTTTTTTTTTTTTTTTTTCCTAAGCAGTGAGAATCTTGTCTAAATCACTTAACAACTGATCAATTCATTGGAGTACAGACAAGAAACTGAGTCTCCAGCTGAGTACCCTTGTAGGCAGCTTCAGTGTTATTGCATTATTCAGATCCTCTTCTAGATCCAAGTTTGAGTGGAAGTTTAATTAAGGGGTTAAATTCTGATTTGCTGCTACTGGAAATTAAGGGTTGACTTAGTTGAACTTGTCTTAAATAGTCACTGAGCTTAGATTACAGTTTATGATCTGCTTACTATAGAAAGAGGTTTTAAAAGATATTGGGATGAGAATTAATTCCTTTCCAATAGTCTTTGGCAGTGGTATTAGCACTTTTAAGTAAACACTAATAAAAATCTAAGTTTAAGCCCACTTTTCATAACCATGTGGATACAACTTTCTGATGAGAAGTTGTTGTGGAAATGAATAGTAAGTGCGAACTGGCAAAATTTGTTGTCATTTGAATGGTGCGATGGTCCAATTTACACAGCTTCAATAGTAGGAGATAAATGAACAGTGATTATAATTTATTCTCTCAGGAGCAATGGTGGTATGAAGGGCTTTGTCCAAAATAATCAGAATGTTGGCTATAAGCCAAGAAGAGGGAAAGAGCAACACATGGTGTTTTGTGGATTTAGATAGTAGTACAGCTTCTGACTGAAAAGATCTGAAGTGAATGGATGGGATGGAGAGTGGAAATGTTCTAATACCATCGTTTCAGAAGACAAACAGGCAGGAGATCAGACTCCCTGGTATATGAATCTTTAAACCACAAACAACCATCTTCTGTCTCGTTTGTTTGTTTTTTTTTTAATTTGTGTTCAGGAGGATTAAACAGTACTTTCCAGCCTTTTCTCCATATGATTTAAACATCTCTGTTCCTGGACTACATGTCAGAGATCTGATCATTGATCATGTCCTGGTCATCTCATTTCAAAGGCAGTGTTTAAAGCATAAAATATTGGGTAAAGATATGAACTGTGTCAATCAATTTCATATTGTTTGGTGGCTAGTTGCCTCTTTCTCTTTTTAACCTGCCCATTCATTTTATTTGAAGGGATTAATACTTGGAAGTGGTCTTGAAAATCCCACTGGGTGGGCAAAGAAAGGTTTCATGATCCTGCATTGCCGGTAGAGTTCCTGCTAGATGGTACTGTTAGTGATACTGCTCTACGTACACTCTGAATTTTCTTCTCAATCAGGCATCCAAAAGGAAAAGTAGTAATGTGCTGTCAGCTGGAAGGTAGGAAATGAGCACAATGAAATTTGAGCTCTTTGTGAAGGGCTGCAGTTCCCTTGGATTGGCAGCTATTGTATCCATTTTTGTTGGTTGAGGTGGACTAATTTGGAGGTTTGATTTCTTTTTAACTACCAAAAGAGTTTAGTGAAACAAGCATCACGTTTATTATACAGTAATCCAGTACAAGATGCCCTATTATGACAGAGTTCTTTACTTACTGGATTTTACACACTGCAGCCCTCTGAGAGCCATCATCAGAGGAAGGGGATTTTCAATCATACTGAGGATCTTAATTTTTGTACCATTCTAGGAAAGGCTCTGGGCAACTTTTATCCAGCCTGAGGTACTATACATTAAACAGTCTTGTGAACCCTGCAACTAATGAAGCCAGATTTCCTACTTCATTAAACTTACACTTTCCTTCTCATTACTATTGCTCATTTTTCAAGTTAGCTCATTGTATTTATTATGTCCATCCCTCTACAGGAGTCACAGATGAAGTTACTGAAGAGAAGATGTGTTTGCAACAGAAGAGGGGAAAAAAGCATATTATAAGCCACTTTCTTTGTTTTTAAAATCAAATTCAGTTACAAACAAGAGACAGACTTCCTGGGCATCCCACCTGCTGCACTGCAGAGATAATGTGAATGACAGCCATTGTGATATCACCTTGGGGAACAGCTCCAAACAGCCAGTCTTTAATGGCTGTCTTATCTTCATACTGGCTGATTTATACATTAATCAATTATATATGGCATAAATTGTAGCCCAGTAAGAATTATTTGGGCTCTTTTAGGACAGGGAATATGACTTTTTTGCAATCACTAGTAAAAGACTACAGATTTATGTCAGCCTGACAGCACAGGTCTCAGGAATTAACTGGGTTTGCATTGGCCTAGGCTTGTTGTAGCTGGCTTAATGCTTGCCAGCAGCCACCTAAGTTGGTGGGCTTCTGCTGCAAACCTCATGGACAGCAAAGGACTGACAGACCTCATTGTCCCTGTGTACACAACAGCAGCCCTTGGCTTAAGTGAGCCTGTTGTGCAACTTCCAAACCTTGGTTGGGAGCTGATGAAGAATGAGATTGGAAGGAGAAAAGGAACAAGATTAGTCCCAAGAAGACCTAAGGCTGAACAGGAACAAAATTTCACTGTTAAGGTCTTCCCAGCAAGGACTTCAGAATACTACTGATGTGACTCCCCACCATCACCATGAGATGAGGGAGAGAGAAACAGTCAAGTTTAGGACTCAGAGGTACACCTAAACAGTAAACAGGATTGGTATTAGTCCATTTTGTACAAAAAATGTAACTGCACCATCAACTCAGTTTTTCTGCATTAATGACATCATTGTGGACTGCTGGACTGCTAAAACAGAAAAAAACTGGAGTAAAAATTATTTCTTGGCTCAATCGGCAATGTCTAAACTTCTGCTCATAAGAAGATTTTGATACTAAAAAAATAACCCAAGAAAAGTAAATTTGATGCACAATATTTTGCTGAACTAACATATTTGGACTTGCCTTTTGTTGTGATTCTAACAAGCTGAAGCAAAACAAACCTGAGTGCTTCACCCTCTAATTAGCTGAAATGAGACATTACCCATGTCATTACTCAAGGATAAATTGGTCTTTCCCTTTCTTCAACATTCTTTGTCAAAGCTTTCATTTATTAGGTCTCTGCCCTTCAACCTCAAACTCCATTCCCTTTTACTTGGCTGAAATGCTAAAATAGTCGTTGCAATGATTGTAAATACTTAATAAATCTTTTCTTCCGTACTGCAAAGCTCAGAAAGTGAGTAGGTCCAGGAGGATTCTCTGGTGTCTAACACGTGAGTCTTGATTTTCTTTTCTTCATCATATTTTTTATCATGAAACTGGAAGAAATCTGTTTCACTCTCAACATTAACAAAAACTCAGCTGTAAATTCAGAAATTCCTAGGGATAACCAAATGCTCTTTTTCTTAACTTTCCCCATGATTTCATGTATACAGATCCCCTTTATTTACTTTCTGAAATTTTGAGAAGCATCTTTTCCTTTGAAAAACAGACTAAAACATAATTTTAACCTTTAAAAAGTAGCACTGAGGTTGTTTCTTCATCTTGTTTTATATGACTAAGGTTTTTGAATAACTGAGACTTTTAAAAATGTTTTCACATCATTCCCGTAATTTGATTTGCTATTGAGGCAACATATTATGCTCTGATGGCAAGCTTGTATTCCAGTATACAAGATGCTTTTCAATTACCATAGGCACGGCAGAAAGTATGACTATCCTCTCCTCTCCTTCCCTCAAGTACAAAGAGCCATTTGAAAAGGGAGGGTAAGAAACTTGCCCTCTCCTCGAGTACAAAGAGCCATTTGGAAATGGAAGGTAAGAACCTTGCCTGCATCGCAGCTTATCTACCTCAAATGGCTCTTCAGACTCAAGGAGAGGAGAGGGGCAAGGTTCTTACCTTCCATTTCCAAATGGGTCTTCATACTCGAGGTGAGGAGAGGATACAAGAGGCTCCCCTACCTCCTCAAGGTCCTTTTTCTCCAGGTCCTTTTCCTCAATGTTTTCCGTGGCCAGCGAACCTATCCCTTTTTTCACACTTATCTTTACTCTACTTTGGTAATTAGTACAACCGTGACTTATCAGGGGCCAGGTCGCCTGTTAAGGTAATTAGAATTCATCCAATTTTTTCTGGGTTTCTTCTTTTAAACAGATTCCTAGACAGTTTCCATCAGTAAGGGGCAACTCTGTGGAAAAGTATTTGGTTTGGGTTTTTTGGTGTTTTTTTTTTTTTTTTTTTTTTTTTTTTTTTTTTTTTTTTTTTTTTTTTTTTTTTTTGGGGTTTTTTTTGGTTTTGGTTTGATTTGCTTTTTTTTGTTGTTGTTGTTGTTGCTTATCACATCACGTTTTCACAAGGAGTGCTTTGGATGTGACAAACTTTAGTTTACAAATGAGCATCTGCTAACATCAACCTACACGTAAGTTCACCAAAATTACATTATCCTTAGGTACTTATGCAGTTGCAAGGTGCCACAGCTTACTGTTAGGTTTGGTCTTCCCATTGACTTCTACTTCACGGAGGGAGAGAACACCCCTGAGCTCTGTGCCAGTAACTTTACCCATATCTTCCTTTTCCCAGCTGTGCTGTCAACCTTCTGTCTGTCCTTTACGGTTCATCAAGGCAGAGCCTTGATATGTGAATAATAATGTTGCTTTAGTGATCTTTAGTGATTGTATTCCCATGACTGGGCTGACACATACTGAATTTCAGTTTGAAGCATCTTCCTCATTGATATTTGTATTTCATGGTGAGAAACCTCTTAGCAATGTCCCTGATAAGACACAATATTCCTGCAGTAAAAGCCAGGACATGGCTTGGAACTGTTGGGGTAGGAGCTACTTCATCAGTGGACACTGGAATTAAAACATGTAAAATGGCAGGGAGCTTGGAACTAGATGATTTTTGGAGTGCCTTCTGACACAAACCATTCTATGATTCTATGAAATGGTGTCAGGCAAATGTGATTAATATTGTGGCAAGCTGAGCACAGTTTCTTAAAGAGAGGCTAGGAAAAGCAGAGGCCGGGCAGGGACAAAAATGTGCTGTATGTTTCATCAAATGCATGAGCAGCCCAGCTGCAAGTGGTAGTTTGTCTTAAAAGGTCTTAAGATGAATTTTGGATGAATTTTCTAAGGTGACAAAGTGCCCACGGGAAGAATGTAATCAAGTACAGCAAAATTCTCATAGGGTTCTAATTTGTATTATGGGCTTGGAAAATCTGAGTTTATGTTTCAAGTAAATGGCTATCATGGAGTGGTATAAAACTCCCAAACAACTGATTTGGTAAGTTTGTTCTACTTTAAAGATATTTTCTAGAAATTGCTTTGTACATTTGTAAGACTTCACTGTTTTTTATGCATGGAGTAGCTTAAAGAACAGAAATACCTTTTTCTTTTTTTTTAATTTCAAGCATTTTTAGGTGAGCATTGTATATATACTGCTTTTGCACCTTCTTAGACTGTATATATTCTTTATTAACGTATTTAAGATAGATCCAGGATCACAGAAAACAAAACTGACATAGATATTTTACATTTGATGTGCATACCACTTTAAAATTAAGCTTATTAAAGATAATAGAATGATCCATCGGCAGGCCTTCAGCTGCAGACTAAGAGGTGACAGGCTATTTGGTGAACAATTTACTGAGTGTCTCACTTCCCCCTCCTTCTTAACCATGGGCATTGTAAGTTCATTCTATTAGCCTTAATAGGTTTGCTTTCAAAGTGTTTTACTTGGAAGATTTAAACCTGAACTCTATCATACGTCAGCCTACAGCTAACTTAAGCAACAAAACTAAAAGAAGATGCACCATATTTATCTATGTGCATACTTGTATGCATGTCCAAAAGTAGCAGCATCTAAAACATGTGAATAAATGACACGCTGTGCCTTGTGTAATGCTCTTTTGCTATGGGTCTTTCATTGTTCCACAGGGTGTCTCAGGATTTTTTTCCCCCTCTCAATTAAAGAAGAGTTAATAGCAGGCATCTCCAGCTAGGCATGCACTAGTTGAGAGAGGTTGTACAAATGAGAGAAGAGCTTGTTTTCTGCGCATAACAACTCCAGTAGGTATATCTGAGGGCTGCCCTCTGTCCCAGCAGGATGTCCTTTTCTCTCCACCTGGGACCCAAGGACAGAATTAGCAAGCAAGTTGTAACAGATTTAGCCTCTGAGGAAAGGGCAGGCTCAGGCAGCTTTGTTCAGACTAGCAGGACAGAATTGCAGCCATTATCTTTTCTCTATTGCTGCCTTTAAAAGAGCTCCTCAGACAGTACTGCCACTTTTATGGAACCTAACAAAGACACTGAAGCAGCTGGATGCCTCCCATCATTTCCATTCCAGCATTCCTTCTAAGTGGCTCCCCCTCACAATAACACTGGCCCTGACAGATTAAGGTCCTTTCAGGACTCAACATTTCTTCCCTTACTTTGATGACTTAGAACAGTAACTTGGAGAGGTCAATCCAGTAAATGTATGCAAATAAATGTAAATGCCGGTTATCAATGGCCATACTTTCCATCACCCTGGCAGGTCACCACCATGGAGAATCCCATACAGTCCTTGGCCAAACTCAGCCCTGCCAAGGCTGAAGTGACAACAATGATTAGTGAGCAGGCCCTGCTCTTATCCTGAGCCACTATTCACCTTCTGATCTCTACAGCCTTAAGGTCAACTTAAGGCTCAACTTAAGGCTCAACTTTGCTGCATGCTCAAATGACTAATGGTAAATGTTACCCTTCGCAGTTTTACAAGACTGCTTCACTCCCATGGGACAGGGATGAGAACCTCATAAACCACTGTGGGGAGCTCCTGCAACTTGCTTTCTATCACTTAATGCACTGGACATGGCCAGTGATCCAGGACAGTATTCATCACACCTCACGCTCAGTCCAAACACACAATACTCATTTCCCAAATGCTGCTTCCTTCGGTCACCTACTGAGAAAGCTGTTTGTAGAAGAGTTAATAAAACTCAGGGTAAAGACATCATGAACTAAAACCACAGTCTTTTTTCAGTACAGTGGAATGCACCTACAATAGAAATTAGGCTGTGCTAGAGAAAAGAGCCTGAGAGGAATCTGTGGAGTGGTTCTCCATATTAGCTGTCGCACACCGATAAGACAATGAAAGTTCCTGTAAGACAGTGGAGGTTCCTGTACACGTCAGTCAAAAAAGGACAATTCTTCCAGGCAGAATAGAGTGCAGCAAATCATTATGTTGTTCCTACTTAACTCTTCTTGTGCTGCCAGGTCACCACAGCCAAGGCCTCCCAGGAATTCCTTGCCAGGTTAGTCAAACAGCTTGCCTATCATCTCAAGAATCCACAGTCTCCTGACCCGATGAAGTCAAGAATATAACCGTAGGTATTAGCCTGCACAATCTCTGCTTACTGCTGTCCATAGTGTCTTGATAGCAGCTGATTTGATGCAAATGTTATTTCTAAAAGTTATCACTTCAAGACACAATCCTCTTTCCAAAGTTTATCTTTCATCCATCTTCATGACAGAGCATTGTTGATTATCATAATAAATCTTTTTCTCAATTTGTATGGAATTGATTCTTAAACAAATGCCATCTGCCTACTCATTAGTAATACAAAATCATTTGTATTTGGCTGTTGATCTTAGGTTGATTTAAAAGTACGGGTATACCTTATTGATGCCATTCTATAGATGAGGCAACAAAGGCATAGAATGCTATGAGCTAGATCTCTTTGAAGCTAAGTTAATTCCTAAGCCATTACACACTACAGGCTATGGATCCATGGGGCTTGGTTATGTCTACACATGCCAGTAGGAGAGAGGATTAAAATTCATGTCTTCTGAATGCAATGTCTTGCCTGGTGAGCCACAGGATTATTTCACTATTTTCTTCTGCTTTAATCTGTGGCCTAAAATAATTCATATGTTTTATCTGCAGCCTGCCTCTATACCATTTCATAAACAGATTGCACTTACATTATATTTTTTTAAAGTTTCATAATCTCTTCAGGACTTGAAACAAAACAAATGTGAAGTTGACTCCATTATCTGTTACAGAACCTGGACTTAATGAGCATATGTGTTAGATTCTGTCTGCCTGTATTTGCAGGTATTTTTTTTCCCTCAATGACTGTACCTTTCAAAATGGTGTTTGAGTTTTGAGAAGGTTGTGAGGACTTAAATTGCTGGCACAGGAGAACTGCAAGGATATAATGTCTATAATAAAGCATCCCATTTATCTACTTATGCCTGCATTTTTTGAATTATCAAGCACTTAGGGATGTACAGACAATCAGACAGCTGAGTTAGCTAAACATTCTCAACCTTATTATTCTGCATAAATGCTGGAAGAGGTACCAGAATGAACCATCCCAGCTTGCTAGTTTTACTCTGGATTCCCTTTAGTATAAAGCTAAGCTGTGGGGAGAAGGAGAAAGTATTCTTAACATTTACATGTTCCATGAATCCTGACTGCCAGCCTTGTACAGACTGTTCTCTTTTAGCAATAAAATTAGTGTAGCTGGAGGAACAAATGCCCCCTGCTTTACAAGCAGCTTGTTTCAGACATCACCTAGAGGGACCTCTGGAGGTACCTGGGTAGTTTTGATTCTACAAAATTTCCAATCAAAAAGCTTCAGAATGCCAATTAGTGAAATCTGCCATGGCCCTTGAACAGAACCTAAAGTACTTACAGTCAAGCACAGAGATATGATTCTCATTTTGTTGGAAAATGTAAGAAGGGAGGGGGCAAAAAATAAAGCATTAAATGATCATGTCAGGCATTACCAGGCCTATTTGACTTTCATCTGGGAGAGAGGCATTATGCTGTGAATCCTAGAGACATGTCCTGTCATTTTGCTGGACAAAGTCCCCTAATACCTCTAAATCTTTCAGTCTCAATTAGATTCGTCTCTCTGAAATAAGGAAAAAAATTTCTGAGAGCAACTAATGCTACTACAAGTTAGCCTCAGCAGTGTATCTGTTGAGGCTAACTTGTAGTTAGGGATACACAGAGATTGATCATACTAAGAAAGAACACCAAACACTGCAGGCTTTAGCCCCATTGTGTGAATCCCCTAGCAATTCAACTTCCCTCTTTCTTTCTTGCTAAGTCCCAGGAGATGTTATGAGTAAATAAAAGCTGATGCCCTCTTAATCACCCTTCAACGCTTCCCACTTGATCAGTTTTAGTGGTGCTGAAAAGCAGTGCCAGTAACGCCATAACTGTGTTCCACAGCAGCTGCCCAATTGACCACTTCTCAGCATAGTTTTCCTGAAGAAGAGGAAGCTATCTGGAGTCTGCTAGGAACAAGCTTTATATATATAAATGCATATAGTAATATATATAAATTGCATTTTCTCTCTGTGCAGTCCAGTCACCAAGCCCGTACAAACTTAATGGATAATATCTCAGGTAAGGGGCATGACTGGCTGCGTAGTTACCAGAGGAAGTTTAAAGGGTGTGAACGCTCCTTCAACCTTTCCTGCCTGTCATTCTGAAACTTTCTCTGTCAGACAGCCCCATCTGTCACTCAGGAACTACATCTGATTGCCTGTTTATTTTCTCACTTGGGGTTGAGGTCACTCACCCTCCTTTTAGCTAATCAGAGGAGACAGTAGTAATCAAAGCACAATACCTGTGCTCCGGGGATGTCTTTTTTGAATAGTCTCTCTGTATGCTGTTCTGGAAATCTTGCAAAGCAATGTAGACATGTACAACCAGAGGAAAAGAACAGGGGAAAAGGTTTAGTTTGAGATCCAGCTAGAGGAAAAAAAGTATTGCTCAATCTATAAGCTACCTGGAAAAACAGGTGTAATATTTACTGAGGAATTTCTCATGTGTGACAAGAAAAATATCACCAAGTTTATTAAATGGTAGCCTTTCACAGGATAATTCAATGGATGTCCTAGCACAGATGTAAAGAGCAAAAAGGAGTTGAAAGGGCTTATTTTTCAAAACAGCAAAACAGCCTCCTGACTGCTCAGTGTTCTTAAGGGACTACCCATAAGACAACGTGCCAGTCTGCATGGAGTTATTAATTTTGCTCTCTACATTTCCTCTACTAGATACCTTTGTTAGGCTCTGATAAACAGCATTAAATAGCTGTCAGGTCCTGCCTTCAAAATTAGTGCATTATAGCATCTACTAAAGCTGTTCCTGTGGAACAGGTTCTGAAAAAGATCTTTATACTCTGGATGAGATATTTGTATCTGAAGGAAAGAGCAATGAAAGAACAACTGGGTTCAGGGAGAGAAGAAGTGTCTGCCTTGTTTGCCCTTTTTCCAATTGTGTAGGGGGCTGGCAGTTTGCCTTACCTTGCAGACCCTTGCTCATCTTGAAAAGATTTAAAGCACACTAGTACCAGCCTGGTCTCTCAAGACTGATTTCTCTCTGCAATGCTTTTGTGATGAATCATGCATTACTATGATTAGCAGAGAGAGGTACAATTACTTTTTTGCAGCCGTGGCTGGTAAAGGATTATCTGGAAGCCCAGATGTGACAGAGGTGGAAAAAGCATCTTCTGGGACATGAAGGGAATGGAGAGATGGAAACTGTTGCATTTACAGTTAAAAAAAGAAACAAAGAAAAAGGAAAAAAAGAAATTGAAGAGGGGAACAGGAGAAAGACTTGTAAATGAATGCTACCAGGAACAGGGCCCTGACTGAACTGGACCTTCCCTCCAAGCAAGTATGACTCTTCTCATGCATAAGAACCTGCTTATCAGCAACTCTTTGTAACAGATGGTACCCCCTCAAGAGCAATTAAAAAAAAAAAAATAATGAAGGAGACACTGAAAGATACTGAAGAAGAAAAACAAGTTATCCTGGAGAAGGTTTAATATTACCAAGCAACTGAAAAGTGCCTGTCAAAATTGAAAGGAAGCAGGGTGGGGAGACAGAGTGGAAGAGAATGTAATTAAGAAGAGGAGAGCATTGGCCAGCTGCCTGGTAGCCCCCACATGGTCTGCATTCTTGGAAAAGACAGCAACCAGCTTCTTCCTAATGCAGTTTGTTTTTAACCAGCTTGAAGAAGGACACTGAGACGATACCAATGTCGTAAGAGCCTTTGAAGTTCAAGTCCTCAATGGAGAGGAAATAAAATTTTAAACGGCACAAAAGTGTAACAAACCATTTTTTATTTCTATAGTGTAAACAACAGTAATCTTTTGATGCCCTTAATATCTTTTCCTTGTTTCCCAATAATCTCTCATTTTTTTCATTGCCAAGGCATGAATGCCTCCAGTACTTCTAAACTTCTATCAGTCTTTGTGGACCAGGATTGCTTATACAATATAGTCTCTTGTAGGTGGCAGGGCAGCTTATCTGAAAGGTCCAAGCAAAGGTTTGGTGCTTGCACTGTTAAAACCAAAGGTGCACCTACAGTCAAAGCGGTAACCACAGAATCCTGGAATGGTATGGCTTGAAATGGACCTTCAAGGTCATCTGGATCATTTCAACTCCCCTTTCGTGGGCAGGGACACCCTTCTACTAGACCAGGCTGTTCAGAGCCCCATCCAGCCTGGCCTTGAACACTACCGGGGCTGAGGCATCCACAACTGCTCTGGGCAACATATTCCAGCGCCTCACCACACTGTAAATCCATAAAAGGTTTCTTCCTAATATTCGATCTAAACCTGCCCTCTTTTGGTTTGAAAACGGAGAGGCTACTCTCACTTGTCCTAAAAATGTGGCCCAGACTAGCCCACCACTGAAATCACTCAAATCATGCTGATCTGAGCGTGAATCTCAGACTAACAGGACGGACTGAGGAGTGGGCTGACGCGCTGGTCCCATTTCCCTTCGATTTGACTAGAAACCCTCACTGACAGGCAATCACAAAACTATTAGGTTGGAAAATACCCCTGAGCATCCAGACCACGGACCTCGCTCACGCTTTCTCCAGGAGAAGGAGAAAAGAGACCTTGTCCTCCCGCCTGGTCCCACCCCGCGGGGCCGGGCACGCCCGGACAGCTCCGTGCTGGGCTCTGCGGACTCCCCCGCTCCGAGCCCCGCTGCCGGGGCGGCGGGCGGGCGGACGGACGGACGGATGGATGGACGGACTGACGGACGGGATGGAGGGAACAGAAGGAGAAGGAAGACATGGAGGGAGGGAGCGGCGCTCCTCTGCTGCCCTCTGCTGCGAGGCCCCGCGCCGCTGCGCTCCCTCCTGCTCCCGGGAGAGCTCAGCTCCTGCAGTCGGGAGCCGGGAACGCCGCTGGGGGAGAGGCCATGCCGCCCTGTCCCTGATGGAGCGGCTAAACAGGGGTACCTGCAGGGACAGAGGCCGGTCCAGGAGGTGGAAATACATTACTGACACATTTGAGGGGTCAAAACTTGCCCCCCCTGTGCTGCCAGAGCAAACCTGAATTTAGCAGTGTTGTCCATTTTATACCTGAAGATGATTAACGCCGATGACTAACGCCCCTAATTAAGAGTTCTGAGCGAGGAGAAACTACGAATTTGACAGGTTTTGTGATGTTATTGAAATGATATTTATTGAAACTTAAGCGGCCCCTAGGAATGCCGCATCATTCTGGGCGAGCTGGAAGGGCACAGGGACAGCGGAGCCGGGATGCTGCCAGCCCTCCGGCACGGCTCTCCCTGCATCCCGAGGGCGCTGGCACACAGGCGACATGCGAGGCCATGAGCACTCGTGGCACAGTTTTTATTTGCCTCCAACTTCCATGGGCTGAAAGCCATTTGAGGACTTTCCCCCCGAGCAAAGCGCTCGGTACAGTGCCGCAGGTGCGTGAGGCTCTTCCCGGCCTTCCCGAGCGTCGCTGTACCGAGGTCAGCACTGCTCAGGTGCCAGAGAGGCCGAGTACCGCTCCGGTCCCTCCCTGTCCCCTCCCTGTCCCTCCTGTCCTTGTCCCCTCCTGCTCCTCTCTCCCGCTCCCGCCTCAGGCGCGCACCGGCGCTGCTGAAGGCGGGGCCTTCCCTTAGCCCCGCCCCTTCAGCGCAGGCCCATAGGGCCGCTGCCAATCAACGCGTCCCGCCTTTCCTTCCCGCTGCTGGCCGAGCAACGGATTGCGGCGGCCATCGATTCCCTCGGCTTGCCCTGCCGCCCCGGTGCCAGGCACATCCCCGGTCTCAGTGCTGAGCACATCCCGGTTCCGGTGCCGGTCCCTGGTCCTGGCCGGGGCATGTAGGAGGACGCGCGGCCGAAGGTAGCCGGGTAGCACCGCCGCCTGTCGCCTGCAAGGGCGGGCGCAGCCGCCACCGCGGCCCTGTAGCTGTAGGCGTTCCCCGGGGAGACCGGGAAGAGGCACGGCTGCTCCCCGCCTGCCCCCCGCCCGCCACCGGTCCCGCCCGGCTCTCCGTGCCTTTGGCGTGTGCCTGCCCGTGCCGCGGGGCCATGGAGCGTGCGTTCACGCCGCTGGAATGCCTCCTGCCCGCCGGTACGGTACCTCCCGCCCCAGCGCGCCCGGCAGCCGAGGGAGGCAGGGTCTGGGCGGCCGCGCCTCCCGCCCCGACCCTGCCTCCCGCCCCGACCCTGCCTCCGCCGCCCCGCCGAGCTCCCCCGAGCTGCGGAAACAGCGCCATGTGTCCGCCCCGCTCAGGCTGAGTATTGGGCTCACTCCAGCGGTTTGGTACCGTGTTAACCCGCTCTGCAGTCCAAATTGTCATTTAAACCCCGAGCCCTCCGGGTTCAGTCGGTGCTTTCCGGTTTGCTGCCGCTGTTTTCTCGGCTTGGCCGGGCAGAGCGCTGGGGTGTCGCCTGTCTGTCCCATATCTCCTCGCTGCCCCCTGGGAGAAAGGGTCCCCGGCTTGGCATCCATCCCCCGTGTGCCTTTGGCTCCCCGCCTCCTGCCCTCTGCTTTGCCCTAGAGCCACCCTTGCACCTTGCCTTGCCCTTCAGTTCTGCACAGTAAAGCTTTCAGGGTTTTCTTTGGCTTTCTCAAGCTACCCAACAGCATTGTGGTTTTGATACTATTCTTGAGACCTGAGAGGTGAGCTTTATTAATATGTATCATTAACCTTATTACATGTCTAAAGCATGGAGCACCTGTAATAAGCACAGACTTATCCAAGGGCTTGGAGTAGGCACCTCTTCTTGACTCTGTGTTTGCACAGAGTCTATCTAATTCAGTAGGATCCAATTTGTTGTTCGGTGACACAATTATAAACAGTAAATATTTTTACCCTTCTATAACGTGACTTAAAAGCTGCATAAAAATCTTTTTGGCATAGCAGCTGAATTCTAACTGACACTGCTCTTTTCTACTGTGTTGTGGCACAGACACCAGCTGCTGCATTTAGGTAACTGTTGTTATTTATTTACTAGTAAGATCTGTAGGAAGGGCAGAGTTTAACAGAATGCTTACTTTCAACAATTCAGTGCATTTTACAGCTAGCATTTTAAGAGCATGTTTAAATTCATTCCACTATGATACATTTTTTAAAGTCACGCTTTGCTCTGATTCTTAAAAACTTCAGAATATGGTCAAAACTGCTAACAGGTAAAGCTGCACTCAAGGTATTCTTGCCAGAAATGTGTATTTGACAGTGTGTGGATGTGGACTGTTGCTTTGGGAGGAAAGAGGGAATGAGCACGTAGGTGAGATTTTAATGGGTGAACTTTGATTCATTGTGACATGATGTCCTCTTGTATACAATAAGTGATTATTAACTATGTAATAAGGCCAAGCAAAAAGCTGCCTTTAGTTAAGAGGACTGGAGGGCTTACCCTATGAGGACAGGCTGACAAAATTGGGCCTTTCAAGCTGGAGAAGAGGTTGCTGTGAGGTTGTGTGGAGACCTCATACCAAGCGCCCAGTATCTGAAGGGGCCTATGGGGAAACCATAGAGGAACTCTCCATCCAGAGCTGTAGTGATAGGACAAGGAGTAATGGGCTCAAATTCAAAGAGGGGAGATTTAGATTGTAGATACTAGGAAGAAATTCTTTACTGTGAGGGTAGTGAGACACTGGAACAGGTTGCCCAAAGAGGCTGTGGATGGTCCAACCCTGACACTGTTCAGGACTATGTTGGATAAGGCCTTGAGCAACCTGATTTAGTGGGTGGTCTCCCTATCCACGGCAGGGAAGATTGGAACTAGGTAATCTATAATGTCCATTCCAACCCCTTAACCTCTTGTAATTCTATAAATTTATCCCTGTGGGAGTACCAGCATTGCTGTTTGTATTATAACTTAGTTGTCTTTGGTAGACATTGTACAATGATAGGGCTACCATATATCCTCAGTCTCCAGGAGCTGCCTGTCTTTTTCTTTGGTTATGCCTGGTTAGATTTGAAGATTGGAGATGATTGTTCAGTTTTCTTGTGACCCACAGCCTTCTCATACCAGAGGCTCCAGCTGGATGTACAGAAGCCTGCTTCTCTGAAAGAAAAGTCTGCTGCTTGCCTACAGATCAGTTGGTTATACAGGCTGTGCCTGTAAAATGCACAGTGGGACTTCATCAGGACCCTTGTCATCATTACACACATTCATTACCAACTGAATTAGCCTGCTCAAAGTATTCAATGCTGAGCAGATTCATTTGGCAATTCCACCATTTAAACTCTGGTATCCTACTTGGGGAACTCAGAAATAAGGTTTTCAAAATTGGATAGGTAAAATGAGCCTCCCAATTTCTTCTGGAGAAAGTAGCTACTGGTAGTTCCTCCATCTGTTTGCTTCATTGGGATAGGTATTTAAGTGCCCAAATACTATAAAGCTAATCAATGAAGAACATGGCACTTCTTAGAAGCTAAACATGAGCTTACAAAATGAACCCTTTTGAGGCCATTGAAGCACTCTGGGCCTTGCTCCTTTCCTTCAATACTAGAAATAGCATTATGTATACCAATGCGTGACTGTGTTTATGGTGGGGACACTGTGAAAGATTCACCAGCTATGTTTGAAAATTATTCATTACTTTGTTTCTGTGTTTGAAGGTGTACAGAAATTACTCTTTTATTGATACAGGATAGAGTAAAACACTCTCAGGTTTTAGAACATTATAATATTAGATACCTGAATTGGAATTTCAGGGCCATGTATACCTTGATAATTTTAGTCAATGCAGTTAGAGTGAGTTCTTAGATTGTACATCTGTCTCTCTCTGTCTCACCTGATTGATGTTCAAGTAGGAGATATTTGAGAACTGCTGTGCTAACTAGTATGCTCAGGGACTTTGAACATTATTCAGTCAAACAGCTGGAGCACAGTTGAAAATCACCATACTACAGTTAGAACACCATGCTGTGGACTTCAGAACTATGTTGATTTGCTTAACATAGTTCAGAACAGGTAACAAGATAGAGTTTAAAGTGGGATTGAGTCTAAATTTATGTCTTGCACAGTGAAAAAAAATATTTTCATTTCCTCATGGAAGGAAACCTTTAAAGAGTCTCACAGAAGGCTCCACCACAGAGACCTGTACACTGTATGAAAGGGTCAGGCAGAAGCTTCACAGGCAAGGCTCTTGTAGAAGGTTCATAATGATGTCACACTACAGCCTGTGAGTTCATGACAAGAGTAGCTTTGTTTATCTGGAGCATCCTTTGGCAGACTTGACATTTCCCTCCCGCTGTGTGTACCCTTCTCTTGCACTGTCATTGCTTCCTGCTGCTTGTCCCAGACTGTGCTGCAGGCACTTCTGCAGAGAGACAAGTGTTTCTAATTTATTATTTTAATACCATGAACTTTGGGAGCTGAGTGTGCTGTGCTTGTGACTGCTTAACAGTGGAAGTACTGTAGCATCCTCTAATAAGGTTGCCCCTGAATACCACTTGAGATTTTGAGAAGGGCAGAGTGCCAGTTTCCCAGGCTGTGTTTTCTCACAGGGAACGTTTTACATTGCCTGCCGTAGCATGGCCTGGATTCTTGCTCATCTCCAGATGTGATTAAACATTCCTTGCCTTGCCTAGTCCTTAAAGTGTGGCTCAGTATTGGTTTTATCAAGTGGAGTGATGCAGAAGGAGAATATATTCCTCAGTTTATAATCCAACAGCTCCCAGTGTGAGTGTTTTGCCTTGTAGAGGTGGAGGGGCTACAAAGAAGTGGCAAATCTTATTTATCCCTCTGCTCTCTTCTGTGCCTTGCTGAGGGTATGTTGGAGCTGAGCTTGCTCTGAGTGACAGGGAGCCTGTGCTACTGTCACACAGAGCAAGCTGTGTGTGGGTTTCCCTGTCCCCACTTCTCCATGCCCCGAGTCAAATGCACTGCTGGATTACACTGTATTCAGAGCTGGTGGTTAAGATGTGGTTTGCTCTGAGGTGAGTGTGCTGCCTTTATCTCACTGAAGCGAGATCATCTATATGCCATGAGAGACAGATCCACAACGTATAGGACAAAGACTGCTTCAGAATTTTGGAGAAAATATATAGTCATCTCTTTGTGCAAAGGGACTATAAAATCCTGCATTGAATTTAAAGCAAAGAGAACAAGAGGAACCAGCAATATGCTCTGAATGCTCTTCCATCGTTCTGCAAGCTTGATTGTCTCTTGCTTTACTCTATGTCTTCTGGAAATGTTACTGGCTGTAAATGAGTTACCTCTGAAAGGATTGTATCACCATATTCCTTTTAAATGCCTGGAGCTTGAACTTCTTCCTTAATGTTCCCTTTTATCTGACACTAAGGATTCAAAGTTATTTTGTGAAACAGTGACATGTTTGCCATTCAATGCATGACCTCCAGCCTGGTGCAGGTGCCAATGACTGTTTTAATGTCCCTTTACTAGAGCTCTCCATGGTATCTATGGTGCATTATCTTGCCACCCAATTCACAAAACTCTGTGATAGAAATCAAGACAGTTGTGGGGCTAGAAAATCAACCTGCTGGTCTCTGTTAGTTTCTGAATATTAAAGGTGTATGGAAAAGGTGTGGGGTCCAAAACTATTGGATAGCTCTTCAGTTTTGCAGGATTTGTGCCACAGCTGTTGGGTCAGGCTAGTGAAGTTTTCAGGTGAATCAGGTAATTCAAAAGCTGTTACTGAATTCACTTAAACTGAAAAAGTGTTAACAGGGGTGTCAGTTCTTCTAAAAGTACTACTGGCATTCCTTAATAAAATTAGGAAGCGCTTCCATATGGCTGTTACATTGTTCTGTCTTTTTAACCTAAATACTTTCAAAATGGTTTTTTATTTTTCTGTCAGTGTTGCTGACCCACTCTTATTCTTCATTTCATTTAAGTAGCAACACCGTTAATCTAGTCTAGTTACCTGAAACTCATTACTTTGTTTTTGAAGTAGCTCTTAATATTCAGCTACTGAGACCCTGCTGCTTGCTAATCTGCTGTGCTGGGTCAGCATTTGTTTTGTAAGTATTTCTGTGTAGATTACTTACAGGTGCACTTATGAGTGAAATATTACAGGCAGAACGGCATTTAAAAGACACATTCATTGTTAACCTCGCCACTTTCTTTTAGATTTTTGCTTTCACTCATGGAAAGCTTTTGGAGTTTGTTTTTGTTTTTGTTTTTAAATGCTTTCTCTGCAGGTATGTTATTTGGAATGGGGTAACAAGGCATCTTTAACCATTTTGACAAGGCACATGTAACCATTGGAGCTAATAGGAAAATTAATAGATGTTTACTTATTTTTGACTTGGTTTTGTACACACACAGGGCCACCTTTTGAAACGTGTTGTCTTCAGTTGCTGTTTATGTGGATGTTGGATTCTCATGTTCTGCAGTGTCTGCACTGATCATTCTGTATCTTGCCGTCACAGATAGGGCATAGCTCTCTTTTGAGTGGGAATATGATGGTGGAGGGGTCTGAAGTCATCTCAAAAAACACGAAAAGCAAAAAAAAAAAAGAACAAACCAAAAACTAAAACAAAATCCACCTCCAAAAGGACCACAAATAAGCAGCGTAACAAAAAGAACCCCAAACCAAAAAAAAAAAAATCTTCCAGACCTCATAGAGTATGAGAGCAATAATGATGTTACTGGAATTTCTGAGACAAAAACATTCATTACTGTTTGCCCAGGTAATAAAGCACCTGGATAAATTAAATTCCTTTTGGAAGGTCTTGTTATTTTCCATCAGCTGAGGCTTAAAGCTAGGAAATACACAAACTGATCTTCTGTGGTCTTTTTTTTTCCTTCTTCTTTTTTCTCATCTCTCTTTTTTTTTTTCTTTTTTTCCTCCTGTGTTTTAAGGAGATAAGGAAATGGGAAATCCACTTGTTCCAGTCATCAAATGTTCATGTTGCTTCTATCCAATTACATGTGTGCAGGACCCCTGAAAACCATTTAAACTTGTTGGTGTTATAAGAGCAAAATATTAATCTTAAGAAGGTACAGGTAGTCAAAGAGAATAGTGGACTTTCAGCTTTTGTTTCTCCTCTGCTGTATTCACTTGCATGTCTCTCATGAGTCCTTAAAACACTACAGCACTTTCACAGCACCTTCAGCATTATGCTATATCTGAAATCTGTGTGTATACATACATATATATATATATATATAGCTAGTTATACTTTCTGGAAGTGGAAAACAGGAAAGGCTTTGTTTGTTTTTTATCCTGTTTACAAAGCTCATCTAAGTTTGATTTATGGAAAAATTGAATATGAAGCATAGAAATGAAACACTTTATTTACTCAGGAGAAAACAGAACACTGGTAGATTTCAGATTTTTCAAGATCCAGAATAACAAATCCCAGGCATCCTTATGGATTTGCTGTAGGTTTGGACATCCTTAGATATTAATCAAAGCTTAATCTTTGTAGAAAATAGCTGCATCAAGAATGGAACTTAAAATCAAAGTCTTAAAAAAAGCAAACTAAAAAACACCCAAGTGAAGAAGCCACCTGGAAACAAGTTAAAGGATTAGAAGCTTCTTTTCATTAGTCAGTTCTCATCAGCTTTCACTTCTAATGCATTTTAGGTTTGGATGTAAGCTCAGGGGTTAGGACCTTTAATAACAATGCTGTTAACTTTGTCCAAGGAAATTACTAGTTACAAATGTAACAATTTTTTTTTTTTCTGTGTGACATAAAAATAACCGTGCCCATCTCAAAGTACCATTGTCGAAGAATATGGATAAAAGGAGGGGGGATGCTTCTCTCCCTCTGCCTTCCAACCAACCAAAAACCCCAGATTAGCAAATAAACCAACAAACCGCAGAACCAACCCACAAATAAAATCCCATCAACCCAATAGTAGATCTTATCCAGTACAAAAATGTAGTAAATCAACAGGAGAGAACTCAGATGTGTACAACTGCTTTTTGGTACAGCGCAGAACATTTCCTATCTCTGATTTCTACACAGAGAGGGGAATTTGCAGTGTGTCCAGCAAGGTTAATTAATTTGATCTATAGCCAAATAACTTCAAGATGGAAAAGAACTGAATATCAGTTGTCCCTTCCACCAGAGTATAGCTGAAATATAACCAGTTCTTCAGATTTTTGCCTTGCATTTTTCTGTAAAATATAGCTGTGGTGAATTAGATGTGACTTTATGGAAACAGGTTCTCCATTCCATTCAGGTCTGACCTTAAACATGAGGAATATGATTAACAGTGTTTGTGTAGTATTGCCTTTGCAAAATTAAAAAGAGAATTGAGAATTTAAAGTTTTACAGGGATGTTCTGTTAGTTAAATTTTACATAGAGAGCACACTTAGTAGCTTTTGGGTTGCTTTAAATTAAATCTATTGCTGTATATCCAACAGCAGTTGAAGCTGCTGGAAGGCTTTTCCTGTCATTTCCTAGCTTTGAATTTTATTTTGAATGGCAGTTGAATTTTCACAGTGCTAGTGATGATTCTTTGTAGCTTATGTTGATGGATTGTCTGCCAGGCTTCCTCTCTGGCAGAACAGGAGCTGGAGGGATGTATGTGTTTATCAGGCCAATTGAAGTAAATAGGAAGCTGGCCAATGAATTCAGTAGGAGCAGAACCTGTACCCTCACCATTTATTTATTTATTCTGTAGTTGTGACTGGTGGTGTGGGTTCTGTTTGGCTTTATTTCTTGTTTTCTTCTTGCTGTAGCTCTTTTTTTTCTGGTCTGTCCTTTACCCCAAATTATCTGGTCAACACTGATACTGGGCAACACAGCAATAAGTGAGTAGTTAAGAAGTATTTATATGTACAGTTTTTGACCAGATTGTTCAGTGTCTTTGGTGGTAAGAACTGTCTGTGTGTCTGACAGAAGGAAGTTGGCTTTACTGCCAAAGGAAAATATATTGATGTTACAAAACACTGGGAACTCGACTAGAAATCTTTGCCTTCCATGACAGTGTCAGTAAGGGTGTCTGTGGACTTGCTTGGTGCACACACAGCAAAGTGTGTCAGGAAAGGCATTCTTTCTTCTATTTCTTGTTTCTCTTTTTTTCCTCACAGACACAATTATGTATTCTGTATAAGTGTAGATGAAAGAGGAGAACTCAAGCACCAGTACAGGTTGGGGGCTGACCTACTAGAGAGCAGCTCTGCTGAGAAGGACCTGGGAGTCTTGGCGGATGACAAGTTGATGGTGAGCCCTTGTGGCCAGGTGAGCCAATGGTATTGTGGGGTGCATCAGGAATACTGTGCCCAGCAGGTCAAGAGAACTGATCCTGCCCCTCTATTCAGCCCCAGTGGTGCCACATCTGGAGTGCTGTGTCCATTTCTGGGATCCACAGTACAAGAAAAACATGGAACTACTTGTCCAGTGAAAGATGATCAGGGGTCTGAAATGTGTCTTAGGAGGACAGACTGTGAGAGCTGGGCCTGTTTCATCTGGAGAAGAAACTAAGAGGGGATCTTATTAATGCATATAAATGTCTCAAAGTGGGGTGCCCAAGAGAGTGATGCCAGACTCTTTTCAGTGGCCCCCAGTGGCAGAACAAAGAGCAATGGCCATAAACTAAAACACAAGTAGCACCAGCTCAACATAAGAAAGAACTTCTTTATATTGAGGGTGGCAGAAACCTGGAACAGGCTTCCTGCAAAGGTTGTGGAGTCTCCTCTATGGAGATATTCAAATTGTGCCTGCATGAGTTCCTATGTAACTTGCTCTAGGTGACCCTCCCTTGGCAGGATGCTTGGCCTAAATGATCTCCAGAGGTCCATTCCAACCTTAACGATTCTGTGGTTCAGCTTTCGTAGAAGAAGGGCGCTCGTATGTCAGTGAAATCTGTGTGTGAGATTTATTTACTTCTGTAATTATAGCTAATTTAAGTGTGGCAAGCAAAGCACTGACCCGTAGACCAGAGCTAAGGCTTAAGGTCTAATTTTCAGGATGAGTTAAAAGGCTGTTGGTTTGAAGCTGCACCTGGGCACTTTTTCAGCAGGTGATGTGGCTTAAATCACTCAAAACATTCCTGGGGTTGACATGTGTCACAGCTGTGAAAAAAGCATCAGTCTCCAGGTGCTCAATTTTGAGACTTTGTACTCTTTATGAGAATTATGTATGGGGAAATCCTGGAGGCTGAGGTAAGGTTTGTACCAGGGAGTTTAACCTGTGCATCAGTAATACTTACAAGGCATCAAGATCTCTGTGTGCTTTAAATGTAACCGACAGCCTCTAATGCAGATATTTTGAGTTGGGTAACACTTTCATTTCAGGAAATTAGTGTTCTACAAGCTGTAGAGGGTAAAGCACAGCCTTGTGAGTATAGCCTGTGTCCTCATATGGGCATTGTTTCCCTGTCCTCATTGTTTCCCTGTTCAGTTTACCAATATGCTTAATAAGCATCTAAGCAGTGTTTTGCCATACTGTAAATCCAAAAGAGAAAACATGTTAGAGGGCAGCTTGAGAGTCAAGCAGCTAAAGATCTGCTGCTTGGACACTTGGAGTGCCAGAAGAAGTGGTGCAGTGTCTTAGCTGCTGGAGGTGCAACAAAAATAGCTCTTGGGCAATGTGTGATCACCTCATTTCATAGTGAGTCAACCTGGGCACAGTGGAGGTGATTAAGCTCTGATATGAAAGTGTTTGTCTCCATATTTGCATTTCCTGCTACAAATGGAAAATTTGCCTTTCAAGTTTCCTAAAGAAGAACCTGATTTATTCTTAAAAAAACACAGCAAGAAAGAAGGAAAGGAGACAATACCGAGGAAACATTTGTTAAGAGCAAGTTAATGTTTGGCTTTCTGGACTCTGCACAGCAGCGTTCTTGAAAGGTACAGCCACAAGATTTTGCCTCAAACTGATGACTCTGCTGTCATGAGACCCCCTCTGGAGTACTGTGTCCAGCTCTGGTGACCCCAGAATGAGGACATGGATCTGCTGGAGGGCCACAAAGATGATCAAGGTGTTGGAACACCTCCCCTATGAAAATAGGCTGAGAGACCTAGGATTGTACAGCCTGGAGCAGAGAAGTCTCTGGGCAGACCTTACAGCAACCTCTAAGCTTCCCAGTACTTCAAGGGGCTTTACAAGAGAGCTGGTGAGGGACTTTTTCCAGGGACATGTAATAGGACAAGGGGGAATGGGTTTAAAGTGAAAGGGGGTAAGTTTAGATTGTGTTTGAGGAGGAAACTCTTGACTGTGACAGTGGTGAGGCACTGGAATAAGATGCCCAGAAAAGTTGTGGGTGCCCCATCCCTGAAAGTGTTCAGGGCTAGGTTGGATGAGGCCCTGAGTAACCTGGTCTAGTGGAATGTGTCCCTGCTCATTTCAGGGGGGCTGGAACTAGGTGATTTTTAAGGTGCTTCCAACCTCAACCCTTCTATGATTCTATGATGTAATTTTCACTGTAGATTAGTGTTATCTTCAGTTCTGTCTTCTTGGGATGCTGTGTGTTCCTGCTGTTATCAAGAGTGCCTTCCTATTAGCTCTGCTTTCTTTGCACAGAATCCACTGTGGGAGTGACATTTAGTACTGTACACACAGGGTTTGAGCCTTTCTAATGACTTTGGTAGCTATGAACAGAGGATTTAAATGGTCATTTTGTAGCTGTGGGAAATAAAATCACTGATACCAGATGTTCTTCCTTGAACTGACTTGTTGGTAGGGTTTTTGCTTGGAAACTCTATCAGTTAGTTCCCTGTGCCTCTGTTTGCATTACTGTTCTTATGTACTGGTTAGCAGTAATGCTGCTGCTGTATTTACCTGATTATTAGTAACAGGTTTTGTCGCTTGACCTTGTGGAAGAGTTTCTTATTTTCTCTTAGTCTGCTATCCTGCCATAAGATCCTAAGTTAAGTTTTTGTGCCAGCAAAAATGTTTAAGTCAGTAGGAAGTTTGATCTGCTGTGTAATGTTTTTGCTGTGTTTCTGTGACCATGTTTGTCTTTTATTTGTTTCTCCTCGCACCCACAGCTGCCATAGTTGTGTTGACAAAGCCCCAGGTGTACACCCAGTTACACAGAAAGCAGTTGCTGCTTGGGAGGAGCAATAGCAGAGCTAGACAAAAGAAAAAAAAGGTTCCCTTCCTTCAGTGTATACAATACTCCAAGAGCAGGGTTTTCTGACAGCAACATGGACAGAGTGTGTTGTAACATGGACATGCTTGGCATGTCTCTTTTCACTGCAGCAGGCTGTCTTCCCTGCTGATGAAGTGTGAAGTGTGTGTGAAATTATCTGTCAGTGTCTGGCGTCCCCAGAGAGGACAGGGAGTGATGAGAGCTGGGTTGTGGCCTTGGGTACCACTTGGTGGCGATGCCCATATGGCGTGGGAGAGGGAGTGCTTCCAAGGGGGTCACAGCAGATGTTTTGATGGCATACTTGTTACCAAAAGCTTTGTGTCAGCCAGCTCCTGTAAGGGGGGTTGGAGCTGTCCCAGGGATGCACTTAAGGAGGAATGCTCTTTAGGTAACACAGTGTAATCTGTTATTTGCACTGGATTTAGCTGTATTTTGTCAGGCAGACAAAGGTATTTGTAAGATGCAGAGGTTGGACATAGGAGCCAAACAAATTCATACCTGAATCAGGTACTGATCTTTAACATGGGAAAGAATAACCAACCATTTGAATAATGTACCTACAGGAACACTGATGTACAATCTGCCTAAGTCAGTTGCAACTCAGCTTGAAACCAGAATGAGTTTCAGGCTATCGTTTATGCAAAAGGCTAAACTAGATTGTCACAGTGATCCTTTCTGGCCTCTTAGTCTATAAATTTGAAACACTTGGCCTGGCAAAGGAGAGACTTATTTTCCTTTCTCTTTAAGTAGAATGGACAGACTTGCGAGGAAAGAGAGGAATGGGTATATCTGGAGATGGGTATATCCTGCAGTATGAAGTGGCTAGTCATGTGAAACAAAGGAGGTGTTGGAGAACAAGGAACAGATTTCAGAGCTCTTGCAATGGAATTCAGAAATTCAGAGGGTGGTACTTCTTCCTTATATCTTGAGTAAATTGTGTTTTTAAAATGGGAAAAAAAACCCCAACCCGAAACACCCAAAAGCCCTGTAATATTTTGTTATTGTTCCAAAGTATCACGAAGAAGTTACTGCAGTAAGATTTTACTACACACTGTACTGAATTTACTGTTGGTTACCGTGAGCTATCAAAAGCTTTGAAATTATTTCCATAGAATCTATTCTTATTTATCTATAAATATTATAATTGTGAATCCCACAAGGAGAAAAAAAAAAGCTTGGATTTAGGCAGTGAAATGAATAGTTATGCTAAACTTATATAACATTATGCACAACTATTCTGTTTCTTGCTGGATTTACATTTCTTGAATACATTTGCTGAAATAAATAGCCAGTTTCCTTTGAGAGCAGAGTTGGAACTGAATAAATGTAAGGCCTCCAAATATTAACAAAGGGGCTGAACTCTAAACCAGTGTAGTTATACAGCCCATATAATGTAAATTAGAACAGTAGGGAGGAAATCTAAAGTGAATACATAGGAAGAGATAGTAATATTTTGAGAGAGTTTATAAACTTCTGGTTTTGTAATCTTGTCCTTTGCTGTTTAGTCTTTGCTTTTCTTCTTTTCCCCAAGCATCAAATACATATGGAAAATGTACATTTTATAATATAAATACTAGGTAAAAGGAATTTTGTAACTTCTCTTGAGAGAAGGAGCCATGAAAAGAGGAGAATTTAGGAAGGAGATCCTGCTGTTCTATTCAGTGAAAGAACCTTGGCAGCTCACAGTGTATCTGTACAGAATTGTCCTATTCATAGTCTCCCCAAGAGCATACATAACAGACCTTGGAAATATGCACCAATTCTATTGCAGTTGGGTAAGAAATGAATTTCAGCTATAGCAAAGATGGCTTGAGTTAGATATTTGGGGAAAAACATGTAAGTAGCAGGAGGAAGCACTGGAATACATTATTTGAGAAGATGAAGTCCCTGTTGCTAGGAGCCTTTCCTTTTTCAAGGGTACATCAAGAAGAATGAAGTAGAATCAGATAGACACCTGATTCTACTTAGGGGCAGAAGAATAAACCAAATGTACAAAACTTCAATGTACAAAACTGCAGGAGACTGAGATGGGAATTTAAGAAACATATCTCTAGAGTCAGAGGCAGTTACATGTGTGCATGTTGATCTCAGAAGGTAGGACAGGCCATTTCTGCACACATTCTCCATCAGGTAATCAGACTGGCTTCACCTGGGCTACTCAGCCCAGTAGGATTTGTTCTTGTGGTCTATAGTGTTCATACTGCAAATTAGTGATGCTTTCTTCTGCAGTGCAGTAATAACATTTCTTTTTAGCTAAATCACAGCTGATGTCAAAAGTTCACAAACATGTGAAAAGAGGTATGAGGATTGAAGCTCCCTAAGTTCTGAAGTAAGGAGTGAAAACTGTTTAGAAATTGCTATGAGTTGGCCAGATGGTGAAATCTGTCTCTGTAATTTCATTTGATCTGTTTCCATACTGCTGATAATAAGCACTTGAATTTGTAGAGGTTTCAGAGGGATTACCTTGGAAAAAACCCTGAACATTTTCAAATTCTCATATATTATTAGTTTTTACAGGTGATCTTTCATACTGATGAGAAACACAAGTGTGTTCTATAGGCTGTGATGAATTTTCTAGGAATATGCTTTCTCTTGATGTCCAAAAGGGACTATAAATTTTCAAAAAGAAAGCTTCTTTCAGATAATAGCTCCTAATTGTTTTTTTCAAAGGCTCCAATTATGTGTTTCCAAGGGTAAAAATCAGCAAAATAATGCATCTGCAAAGAGTTTTTCTATTGTTTAATCTACTTTATAGTGAAAGAGTTAATATATTTAGTTTTCATGCATATCACTCTTGAGAAAAAATCTGCTGTCACTGTAGTTTCTATAGTCATTATCTCCAGTGAGAAAGTGTGTCTCAAGTCACAGGATTTCTGTTGAGTTGAGGTACATCAGTTGTGGAATGTCTGCATCGTGTTCATCTGCTGCATTGGCAGATGGCTGAGGTGAACATCTACCCTCTCTTCAGCTTTAAAAATCAGAACTGGTGGCAGCTTTGTCAAAACATGTCAGCATTTGAGGGGTGGTGTGCAACAAACCACTGGCTCCACAACACATTCTTGGCACACAAACTGGGGCTTTGAAACAAGCTATATTCTTGCTGTACAGCTGGGGGTTTTGGTGGGAGTTTTTTTTTGTTTGTTGTGTTTTTTAGTTGTTATATACATAAAGTTTGAGCTACTAACCTGCAGCAGTTAGGGGAAGGGTGTGACACTGAAATGTTTTCGGTGATACCTCACATCAAGAGATGTGTCCTTTGCTTACATTGTGATTTTTGCTTAAGTTTGTGAAATGACAGTGCTTAGTAACTCATAACAACTGCTTTGTAGAAATTAAATGCTTACAGATCACAAGGGGAGAGCAGGAGGCTGGGGAGGACTATTTCTTGTACTATTATATCCCAAGTTCCTGGTAGTCTGGAGTAGCAGAAGCTATAGTTGATTTCCCTAGGGAAGGAAAGAGGGGTAGTAGTAGTGCTGGTTTTTCTGCTACTCTCTCACAGTAGGCTGGGATCGTAGATGGCAGAGAAGGTAGTGTCATAAAACTGAGGGAAGAAATGAAGCAAGATGCAGGAAAAAATGTGAGTAATCTCTAATGACTTGATGATTTGGATTTACTTGGTAGATGCCAAAAGCTATTCTTTTTATTAAGAAAAGACAACATCCTGCCTGAGAGGACAAAGATGACTTTTCATTGTTTAGGGGCATAAAACTAGTTTTCCTGATGATTATTCTTGACATCTTGTCATTCATGCTGTGGGCTTCCTTAGAGGTTAGAAGCAAATGGCCTATCTCTTGTGAGAGTGAAACATGAATGGGATGTGTTTAAGGATTGAAATGTGCTCACATTGGCACCAAATCCTAAAATGATGATGTTGGAATTCCTGAATAAGATGACAGGGAACAGTATGAGATACATAGGATATGTTACAGAGGCAGACACAGTCAACTTCTCTGAATGTAATGCAGAAAAGTCTCTATTAAGAAGGCATTTATATGCACCTAATACTTCTGAAGTTTAGGTTTAACTAGAAGGGTGAACTTTAAATGTATTATTGCCCTATTTTTTCACACCCTCAAGTCCTCACAGGACATCTGTGGTAGAGGAGGTAGATGACAAAACAGTATTCATGTCTTGAATGCTTTAACATCTCATCTTGCAGAGAGCAGCCTCCTGTCTAAGCCTGGCACTTCATGGTGTCTGCTCTACATGGAGGTGCCCAGAGCCTGTGCTGAGGCACAGCTTATACAGCACTGACAGCCAAAAAAGAGCAGCTAAAATAGCACAGACACAGAATAGGTATTTTGCAGATCATTACACATCTATAGAAATTCAAAAGATAGCTGAAACAGGATATGTTGTTCTACAAACCTGATAATTCATTTTCATTTTTGACATCCTAGTGCTTTACAACATTTTGTATGTATTAGGGAGGGTTTGTTCTGACACTACAGATGTTCATTCGAGTTCACTCTTTCTCAGCTATTAAGTACAAAGTTGTCATTTTTTTTCTTCATAACCATGAAATATATTTTTGGCCTTAAACATTAATATTGCTAGTTATTCCACTTTTATGCAATTGTCTCTGGAAAAGGCTTTTGTGTGCTGCACTAACAGTTGGATTTTGTCAGTTTTTTCATTTCTAATTATCATGAACCTGAAGGTGCATAGGTTTCTTTCCCAAGTCCTATGATGCATAATACTGGGTAAGCTTTTAACCTTGTTTTGCCTTAGTTCCTCCTCAAATTGGAGGCAATTATACTTTCTGAAATACTATATTGAAAAGTTCAGAAGTTTAGCCAATTGTAAGGGCACTTTTTTTCCTTTCTTTTAATGTTCATGTCAATTGTTGGTTTTAATATTATGCTGTTTGCTTAGAACCTAAAGGACATTCCTTAAATTCTTGCAGAAAGGATGTCATTGCTATTTCTTAGATTAAAGCCTCTGCTTCTGACAGTTTGAATGCCACCATCAGAAACATAGCAAATACAGTTCAACAGATGTAGTATAAAAAATATACAGGTCCAACCAAGATTTTTTGGCTTGTTTTTCTGAGATAGTCTGTTCATAACATTGCTGATTTGACTGCTGTTTTCAATTCATGATACAGCAGATTACAAAATCTGTGACAAAATCACAGTATTTTTAGGAAAGATCATTCAGAATATTATGATATTTAGGAGCTAAATTAAGAATTCTGTCCTTTCAGAGGTAATCTGACCATTGTGGAAATGCAGCTGACTGCTGATGGGCCTCTGGCATTTCATGACAATATTTATATAAACCTAGAGCAAGCTCTGCTTTTTTAAGCAAAGCAAAGAAAAGAGACTCATTTGGTTTGGGGATTATACCACCAGCCCATGACACAGTGTTAAATGTGATGTGTCTTTTTGAGTGACCTTTATCTTAACTTTAATATTTCATAACCTCTTTGGGGAAGCTGTTTTATCTGATTCTTTCATGTGTGAAAATTTACTTTACCATCCTTTAGCGTCTTTTATGCTGTTTAAATGGATATTTATGTTGCTACATTAATAATAGTGTTATGAACAGACCTGACTTTTTGGGTATTTAAAATGCTTTTACAATATTAGAACAGTACTTATACCATTTGTGTGATGAAAAATTCTGTCAATCACAAGTAAAGATGAGATCAAAGATGCTGGGATTAGAAATCCTTTTTTGAAAGTCACGAGTTTTAAATAATAAGTACTTTTCTTATTAAGTGTTTAGTTGCTGAGAGAGAATGCAGGAACAGCACCTGTAGCCTCTTTTGAAGGTTCAGATTCCCAGTCCTTTCAGAATGAGGCACTGTAGGTGGAAATAATTGGAAAATAACCTTGAAGGTTTCTGTGCCTATTTGAGTGTGAATGGATGTATGTCAGACCTAATTAGGCCTACTGAGAAAAACATAAATGTCAATCGTTTTTTGCCAAATGCATCCAGCTTCTTTTGAGATTGTGAATGGGGTCCAGTGAGCATACAGCCTGCTTAATGTCACCTTTCTGTCTTAGGTCTTTAATTCTGTCCCCTGTGATAGATGGCATTTGATTTTTCTTGAAAACAAAGTCAAAGAACTTGAAAGTAGACATTGCCACTCCAGTGCTTGCTTAGCTGATGTGTCCACATATAACTTAATGCAGAGTATTCCATGAAAATGGTCATTATTTTACCTCCCAGTGCTCCATAGGATTTAACTAAATCACAAAGCTCTGTTTCTTTTGTTGGAAACTTGATAATCCCTCCAAGTGCCTTGTTGAACCTATTTTTTTTTCTATAGCTATGATTTTATCAAATCGTTTTAGAAGTATGAAATGCATATCTGTTTTTAACCATGATTGTATGTAAAAGGATCTTCTCCCCTGAGTTACCTTGGGGTGCACCTATTGTGTACACTTGTATTAATCTTCTTGGTAAGTGAGTTTCTGTGGCATTGCTGGGTCATCATAGAATATGTACTGTCTTTCAAATCTTTTCTCTCTGAGTGGGTTCTTAAGACATATTTCTAAAATTCCAGCTGTGTGCTCCTGTAGTTTGCTAGAAATAAGTAAGTTTCCCTGGGGAATTCCTTAAGAGCATACTAGGAATAAAAATTATATTGTCTAGAAGTGGCATCACTCAGTCTGTAGAGTCTCTGATTGTGCTGGCAAGGTGCTTTTAAATTTGTTTGGGGAATTTGGAGAGAACTCGCAGTTTAATATTGTCCACATAAGAAAGTTTTATTAAAAGGCATGAGCCCCACTGGGTGAGTAAACTTTTGCAAATCCCTTTATGGACTCTATTTTGTTATGTGAAAGCAGCTTCATTCATCTTAAATGTGTCCCTAAGCAAAAGAACTAAAAAATCCTCAACTAAAGCAAAATTATGGGAAGCTGAAGAAAGAGTATCCATGCAGCTTTTTATCCAAAAATAATTAAGCTGTTGAAAAGCATACCTTCCAGATATCTATTCAGCATTTTCTTGGAGGCAGTCCCTTACTGGGACTGGACAAGGGAGGGGCAAGTCTTTAATTTTCCAATGCTAGCATTCATATCATCGAAATCAGAAGAAAAATCATAAAATGTCTCATTTTGACCCCAGTTTGAATAATAGGCTGAAATTTTGGTAACTGTTCACATACATGGCTTGTCACTAGAAAACTTAAGATTTGAGCAACTGACTCCCTGCTTTCAGTGTCTCACTTTCTAGAGATCAGGCAGTCCATGGAACTAAGTTCTGTGCCTTGCAGTTCTCAGAGAAGTGCGTGTGATTCAGCAAACATGTGGCCAGTGCTTGTAGCACTACATGGTCTAGAGATTCCCCTGTACATTGTGCTTCTGCTGCTAGAGTTTGGTAGTGATTTGTATGTGATTGTCTGTGATTCAGATTAGCAAAGTAACTGCCACACTTCTGAGGGTTGAGACTTTCTCTTTGCAGACCTGGTCATTGATAGTAAGTGTATAGGCTGACTAATATACAGAGTGTGTATAGGCTGGCTAATTGGAATTAAAAGGGTAATTACTGGGAAAATGCTTATTCCTTTTCTCTTGAAAACACACTGTTCAACAAAGTCATTATTAAGCAGTTGTATTTTATACAACGTTACAGGTTTTCTTGATGTTATGTGGACAATGCCCTCAGTTTGTCAAAGGCTAAATTAGCAAGGGATGTTTCTGGATAACAGAAGAGGGTTTTGTTATCTGTTTGCATTTCTTGCATGTTCTGCAGTTAGGGAACGTTGCTTTTAGGATGCTCTGTTATTACTTTCTTTGTTGTTGCTCTCCTTATTTCTGAAAATTTTCCAAAGTTATTCCATATTATCTCATTATATTTTTCTGAGCGTGAGGGATGCATTATTAAGGCAGACTAGCAAACACTATGTAAAAGGAATTAAAACCTGTATTTGCATTGAAATACATCCTGAAATATGAGGCCTCTAGGATAGGGGAAATTAATAGGGATAGGGGACTAGTTCTTATTAAAAAGAATTCACATACTAGTTCCAAGACAACAGCTAGGATATTTGTAGTACAAACTATGAAAAAAGAGCAAAGAGAAGCAGCAAGGGAAGGTGAGATGTCTGTGGTCAGCACCATGCTTAGTAAATATGGCATGCAAACCCTTAACTGCCAGTCCATGCCTGTGGAATTGTGGCACCTGGTGAGTCTGAGAGGTTTTTAAGGATAATATATAGTGAACTTTTCATAAAACTGGAATAGTTTAACTAAAAGCATTGGAAATTCTCATCTGGCTGATAGGTCTTTTAGGCTGAAATCATTGCAGGACATCCATGAACAAAGACATGAACAGGATGTCAGTACTGACAGAGAGGAGCCAGCAGCAGAGGGTAAGGACAGCATCATCATCGGATAATGATGCTAGGAGTGGGATTGTTCAAAACAGCAGGAGGAGAGTTTTGAAAGTGAATAAGCAGTAAAGAAAAAACAAGGAAATACTTGGAAAGCAAAATAAAAGATGGAGACAGACACATGAAAGATGGTGAGTGACTTCCATGAGGAACATGTCGGCATTGTTAACCGGGGTCTTGAAACCATTCGATTCTATGCTTCAAAAGCCCGCCTGAAACAAGGGGAGTAAAGTGTTAGTATGCAGTCCCACCTGGTGATGACAGAGTAAGAAAGACTGTTTATTGCATACAATGTCTTTAAGTCTAAATCCCCTGTTGTTTTATCAGGTTATGTGTATTGAACAGAAATGTGTAAGCAGAATTGGACTTGGCATCTGTCATGCTTCTGTAGTGTCAGAGAAGTATTTTGTGAAACAATACAAGCTAATAGCTATAGATTTCATTTGCTCCATTGTTGCATGTGCCTGCAACATTCCTTGGAGAAGAATCTTCCCTTTAAGCATTACAGATTCTTCAGAATGATTACCTGCATAGCACAGCTTACTGCTTTTTCAGTACTCACTCTGTTTGCAATTACACCCATGCCTTTTAGTTTTGTTTCTGGTGCCCATAAAATCTCTTTCTAGTCTTAAAAAATAGCAGACCAATCCATGCCTCGAAGGAGAATGGATCTTTCAGATTTTTAGCATGTGCAAAAATGATAAACTAACACACTGTTCAGATTCTTTATAGGTGCGGTGGCTTTGGACAGATTGTTTGGATTTTGAGCCTGTGAACTCTTTAGGCCTTTTAATTTGTTCAATTTTATTTTCATATTCATATCTAAATTTTCATTTCACTTTTAATTAGTTTCATTATATTTGATGGCAAAATGTTGCTTTATCTTCACTGTTAATAGTCTAATTGTTTCTCTTGCCTTAAGTAATATCTCGTTAACTTTATAACCCATCTTTTACACATCATCTACAGAATTAATTTCCCATGCATGTAGTTGTATTGTCTGCAGCATCTTTCCAAAAACTTTCTCAATTAGCATTTTTATTGTTGTATTTCTTTCTTGTCTGTAAGAATTAAGCTGAGAAGCCTGTTGATAAAATTTAATATCACTAGTTCATGGTCTTTTCAGACCTTTTTATTAAAAAATCTGGGTAATTCCCTGTTGGTGAAAGAGCTTAGCATTTATGTAGGTCTTTAAAAAAAAAACCCAAACAACAACCTAGCAAAAAGCCAAAAAACCCCAACTGCCGTGCAATAACTGAGTGCTGTTTTCTAAATCAAAATTAAAATTGTCAATAAACTTTTGATGTGTGCAAACAACAGATGTGATTGGTAGTTTTACGGGAGAACTAGTGGGTGTAGTGATTGTTTCCCTTAAGAGAGTATTTTATAACCCTTCTCTGTTGGTTACATTCATCAGAAAGAATTAGTCTGTGGAGACTGGAAACAGGTGCTGCAAGCATGTATGTTGTAGCTTTTAAAATACTCTTTAATATTTCCTTCCTTTCATTGAAATCATATTGCAGAAATATAATAAACTTATGATAGACTTCCTCATCAGCCTTGGCCATCTTCCTTTAACATCTTTAATGGGAATATTATTTTCTTCTGTGTGTGTGTGCAAAACACATTGTAGATTGTGACATGCTCCTTGGTTTTCACATTGTTTTAGCAGTATGCCACCAAGGTCACCTGTGGATATGGGAAGACTAGAGGCTCTTCTTGGGAGGTGCAGTTCTTCTGCACAAGGTCTAGTTCTGCCAGGAAAATTGTGTTGTTGAGACATTTATTCACTACACTTTAAGCTCTTTGTTGCAAGTTATTTTGGGAGGGATGAAGCCCTGAAAAGTCAAGTTATTAGTGCAGTGCTTATTATATATGTGTCACAGATGTGGGTGAAGTAAAAACAAAAAAATTCCATTGAAAATGGTGCTTAGTGTAAATCTGTGGCTAAAAATACAACATATATTTTTTTTAGAGGAGAAAAACCAAACAAACCTCAAAAAAATGGTGGTTCCCTGTCACTCAGGAGATCCAAAGGAGCAGATTGCCTGCTCCTTCTAGAAAATCAGCTCTGCCCCACTCCTAAAAGAAAGCTGCTGTACTCACTATGTGTCATTTTCAGAAGAGTGAGGTTAGATAAGCACCTGTGTCCACAGATACTTTGTGCCTTTACTGTACATCTGGAGTTGAGAGAAGATTAATTTGTCTTGGAAAAATAGTCAAATCTTTAAAAGATGTCTGTGTCCTAAATTGGAACAAGAAGTTGAATTCTCAGAGATGTTCCTAAATTATAGTTAAGATCAACCAAAGCATTTTCATTTAAATTATATATATATTTTTTTTTTTTTTTTTTTTAAATGTGACTGTTCAAGTTCATGCTTTAAGTGAACTTTCTTTTTCAGTGAAATAGCTCGCTTGGAGAATTATGAGTTAGGATATTTGAATAGCTTCAGAGATTTTGAAAACAAATGTGTTTATCAAACCTCATCTTTCCTGTGAGCAGTTTTACTAATGACTATTCTGAGACAAAAAGATGATGTTTTCTCAAAAATTGTCCCAGTTTGCTCTATCCTGCTGCATGCTTTTTCTTCTGTAAACTCAGATTTTATCATTCCATGTGATAAAATAAATGTGCTTCTTACAGAAATATTTTCATTCCAATGTTCTTTAAATTTAATGTCTACTTGTATTTCTTTTTAAGACAACAAAATCATGACAGTCAAGGAAAGACTACTTTGATAAATAATACAATTCTTACATAAAATCTAAGCAGTAGTTTATACCTACACTTCAAAAAGGAAGGCAGAACAAGGTAAGGTAATTTGGATAGGCATACTTTTTATATTAATTTCCATATGTTTGCTGAACAATCCTGGCATACAGAAGATTGTTGTGCATTGTAAATACATTATGGGGAATCTTAAGATGGAAGTGATTCTTTCAAACTATGTATAAAAGCTATTTTTTACTAATTAAGATGTATCTAGTGACAGATTCTCACCTGATACACCTTGGTATTTTCTTGTTCATTTTGCTATTGTTGTACCCACTTGTCCTAGTACCAGTTCTGTATTTCCTACCTTTCTTTTAAGGTGTGTAATCAGATGTTAAAGTACTTCAAATACAGGTATTGCAGCATAAATATAGCTAGGAGCTTGACTTTATATCATTGAACTTGATGAATGTTTTGTGTGCCACAGGGTTAGAGGAAAGCTGAATCAGATCAGAACACATTGACTGTGTAGGGCAAACAGATGCTATTTTGCACAGCTAGATTTTTTTTAAAAGTATAGGAATAGGTAATGATGACAACAGTTTCTATGCAAAGAAATTAAATGAATTAGGAATTCACCTTGGAAAAGAAAAGACAGAGAAAATATAGTAGAGGCCTACAAAATTATAAGAAAAACCAGGGACAAGTATTTTCTGTTTGTGGGGTTTTTGTTATTGTGTTGTGTTTTTTGTTTGGTTGCTTTTTTTAAATGCCAGAGCTCAGGGTATAATATCAAACATGTTCCATGTTTGTAGCAAAATAACTAATTTTTGTGCAGATTGCAATTAACTTGTACAAGCTCACAGTCTCAGATACGGGGACAATTAAAAGTATTAAGATTTTCAGAGAGATTAGAGAAATTTATGGAGAAATAAACAGCAGTCGCTGTTAAAAGCCTGGATGCAGCCTTTGGTTCAATTCATTAAGTACTGGATGCTGAATAACAATAAATGTTGTTTCATGCATATACAATTTCTGTATACTTCCCAAGTTTGTTTGTTTGGTTTTCTTTTCAATACCTAGTAGTTAATTTCTAACAAACTAAAGGTATAGGCTTAACTGGAGGAACAACAGTCTACGACTTCCTCATGAAGGGAAGAGGAGGGGACAGGGACAGATCTCTTCTCTTGGGTGACCAGTGACAGGACCTTAGGGAAGGGCATGGAGTTGTGTCAGGGAAGGTTTAGGTTGGATGTTAGAAAAAGGTATGCTTCCCCCAGAGAGTGGTTGGGCACTGGAACAGGGTCCCCAGGGAAGTGGTCACAGCACCAAGCCTGACAGAATTCAAGAAGAATTTGGAAAATGCCCTCAGGCACGTGGTGTGACTCTTAGGGCTGTCCTGTGCAGGGCTGAGTTGGACTGTCCGTGTCATGTTCCTTCCAAATCCAGATATTACATTAATAAAATCCTATCAGAATAATTTTTGATGCAATGAAATGCACTATTTGTCTCTGTTACTAGAACTGTATCACTGCTACTTTTTTCTTTTGTCACCTGTAAATACACAGTATTTGAGATCTTAAAGTCTTTTGACTAGTACAGTGTTTCATATTGACCTCATTTCAGATGTTAAGTATCCCTTGTGTAACTAAAGCACATCTTATAGCAAGCTAAAGGACAGAAGACATTTTTCTCTGTGATGTTTTGTAAAGTCCTTGAGCTCCTTGCATGGAAATGCAATATGATTATATTGATGGTGATTATGGCTAAGTGCTGAGGAAAATGATACAAGAAAGTGATTAGATTCTTCTCTGCCTTACAAAAAAAAAAAAACCAACAAACCCCAAACCAACCAAAACTCAATGACTGAATAGTTCTGGGTGTTTTTTTATCACTTGAGAGGTGAAAGCTGAGCGGAAACAAAGCAGATCTGGCTTGTAGTGTGTAGTGTAGAAATTTAACTTTCAAGAGTTCAGTATATTTGCAGAGTGCATACTTCATTACCTGAACTCAGAAAAAAATAAATAAACTAGCTGCAACACAGAGAATTCTACTTATATTTAAAAAAAAAATCAGCTGTAATTATAGACATGTTAAAAAATAACAAGCTTATTTTGAGCCATGGAGCATTACAGTTTGTAATACAAATTTCCCAATAGAGTGGAGTGATAAAAACTTGTTTGATAACCAATCTTCCAGTAAAAACCAAGTAAATATACTCATAACTATGTGTCAACACTGTGCATTAACTATGGAAAAAGCTGTATTGAGTGCAGATCTCGAGGGAATTCATGACAGAACATCATGTCCTCTTTGGTTTAATTATTGTTCAGAACTCCCAGAAATGACAGCTGATGAAGTGTTCACCTGAACCATCAATGCAATATTGGGCCTTAAGAAAGGAGAAAACCAACTTTTGGTTTCTGTCTCTGTAGAGGGACTGACACTATATATAGTTAATAAATGATTGCTCTTTTGCTCTCAATTTTGGAAAGTCTCTTGACCTTGTGTTGAAAAGCAGATGGATTATTGAAGTCCAGCACCTCACAAAGCCCAGTCTGCAGAGCTGGAACACAGGACATTTTCCAGAGTGACTGTTTGGTTTAGATTAAGATTCCCCTGATAGTTCTCACCATAGTACATATATTCTCAAGTGGGAGAAGAAAGAATTACATTGTATTTTTTTTCCAGTTTTAGATTATATGATGTTACACTAGATATGGATCAGGCAGTTTTGTACTTTGCAAATGCCATCTGTTTTGGAAACAAAAATACTACTAATGAAGGTTTTAAATAATGTATTTCTCTGGATATGTGGTGAATGCAACTTTTGCAATGACTTGATAAACTAGAAGGTAGAGGTAAGAGGAATGAAAGAGGTTGGCTGGGTCAGCTAATGGCTGACAAATTTCATCCCACACATGTAATCCTTTTCTCGCTTTCAATTAGCTCTTCATTTTTATGTAACAGCAGGTGGAGTTTTGTCCTTTACTCTCGCCTATTTGGCTGATACTACAACAGGCCATGTTCTAATAACAAGGAACTGTCTTCTAATTTCCCTTTTTATGGGCAACGTATACATTCTTGTGTGAATATTTTTCTGCATGGAATTTTCCATGGGAGGTTTTCTGTCTTTGACACAAAATTTTTGTTCTTCTCTGTGTACTGAATGCAACATTGGGTTGTATTTATCATTTATACAACCTGGTTGTCTTTGTGGGACTTGGAATGATCTTGTGACCAGTTGGCAAACTTACATACTTCTTATTCTTTGGCAGTTCATCAGCTCCCATGGCATAGCATGTTTTTTTATTACACCCCAGAAATGCATTTCTCATGCTTTTGGTGCTATTATGTTTCATCCTATTTTTATTTTGTGCCACAAGGCTATGCATTAAATTCAAAAGGTGTCCATCTCTTTCTTTGCCTTCTAACTTAATCATTAGTAAACTTTGTCTTATGGCGCAGTTATTAAAATATTAAGATTAGTGCTAGCACTGATCCTTGAGGATCTATCCTACTAACCTTGTCTTCAATTTAGTACATTCCCTTTTGGAAAAAATCAATATCATTTGCTTATTAGCCAACTTCTTGTCTTATTTAGCCGCCTTCTTCTGGTCCTTTTTTTCCTATAGTTAGTGTTTAAACCCCATGCAGCTTTATGATGGTTCCAGATTTTCTGGCATATCCTTCTCCTGAAAAGTAGTAAAGAAAATAATTAAACACCCCCCAAAACATTTGTTCTGATGTGATTTTGTTCAGTGAATTCATATTCACCAAAAGAATGCTTGAGTTCTTCACTTGATAATGCTGTATTTCAAAATTAACTGCAGACATCATTGGTAGATGCTTTTAAGTCTCCTTTATGATAATGCACTATTAGCTGTGCAACTGAAGAAGTTCTCACAAGGTGATTTTCAGCCAGACAATTGCAAATTTTTTCTAACTACATAAATCAGGACTGACTCAATAGAAATCTGCGACCTTACCGTGTTGTAAATTGTACGAAACCAAGATGAGATTTTTAAATATGGTATTAACATGCTCAAGAAAAATTTCAGTTGAGTAGCTTGATATTTCAGAATTTCTTTAGAATGCAATTATCACTAATAATTGCACAACACTAACAACACATTGTATTTTGCCAGAGTTCTTCCTACTGGTTTACTGAAATTTTTACTAACAAAAATGTTGTGTATTTCATTATACCCAATGAAGTAGGTATTAGCTAGAGATAGAGGAGAATTTGTAGGTGAAAATGGAATGTAATAATATAAAATATTTTTGAAGGGAGAGTGGTCTGAGGTGGAAGGTCTAAACTCCTGCCGGAACAAGAGAAGTGAGACTTGAATAATACGTAGATGAGTAATCCAGTCATTACTTGACAAGCGGAGTTTATTTATTTATACCCTGCAGAAGAGCTCCAAGAGACACACACGGAGGATTGCACAGCACTCACTGACACATGTCTTAACCTTTGCCTTGGCCAGGAGCCTCACAGGAGCCTGCTTGTTGCCCGGGAGGCAGCTGAGCATGTGTGAAGCTTTAAACATACCTCTGGTTTATCTCTACCTAGCCTGGGTACTGATAATGTGACAGACATTTTCCTGGTTTTTCTGAGTTGTGGTTCCTGAGCCTTTGTTTTGGATCTGCACATTTTAATCTGAAGTGGCTTGCAAATGGGTATCTGCTGTGGATTTCTGAGTGTCATAAACCCCATAGATTTGTACTGGTTTTCTTTTGGGTTTGACTTTTATCCAAATATTCCTGTCCAAAACACTTCAGTCTTGGTCACAGAAGTATAAGAAAGATACTAAACTATTAGAGAGCGTCCAAAGAACAACAAAGATGGTGATGGGCCTTGAAGGGAAACCAGATGACAAGGGACTGAGGTCACTTGGTCTGTTCAGCCTGGAGGACACTGAGGGGAGACCTTATTGCAGTTACAGCTTTTTCATGAGGGGAAGAGGAGGGGCAGGCACTGATCTCTTCTCTCTGGTGACCAGTGACAGGCCCCAAGGCAATGCATGGAAATTGTGTCAGGGTAGGGGTAGGTTGGATGTTAGAGAAAGGTTCATCCCCCAGAAGGTGGTTGGGCACTGGAATGGGCTCTCCAGGGAATTGGTCACAGCACTGAACCTGACACAATTCAAGAAGAATTTGGACAATACTCTTGGGCACATGGTGTGGCTCTTGGGGATGGTCCCATGCAGGGCCAGGAGCTGGACTCAGTGATCCTTGTGGGTTGTTTCCAACTCGCCGTATTCTATGAATCTGTGATTCTTTTCTACTTAGTTTTCTACTTTTCAGTTTTTCTGGTTTCATATTCTTTTCCATGTAATTACATACATTAAAGTCTCCTTCCTCATCCCAGTGTAGACAGTACTTGTCCTTCATATGAATTCTAAATGTTGCTTTTGTTTCAGTCAGCTTACTATTTGTGTGCTTTCTGCCCTCTTCACATTGGGTGTATTTGTGTCTGGCTTTGATTAATCAGACTTATTGAATAATTTCTTAAGATTTCTTCTGCCTTAATTCTCTGGCTTTGGAGTTTTTTTGTTCATGCTTGAGCTTTTACATTAAGAAATTTGTTTCTGGGATTATATTTTTGACTTCAATGTTTTATGGCAATTGCTGTACAAATAAAAATGAAATTAAAAGAGAAAATGTAAAGATATATATAAATATGTTTAAAGTAAAATTTCAAGAAAAATTCAAGAAGAGGATACTTAGGAAAAGTTCATTAAGTCATAGATCCCAAGATGTTATGGCTGTTTTAAGAAGAATGAGAAATTACAAAACTAAATTCTTTCTGTGTTGGTTCACTTATGACAAAATGGAATTTAGTTACAGAAGACATTTTCAGCTCATTCCCTGAAACTAAGGAGGTCACATCAGTGATATATTTAACTGACTAAGCTGAACCTTCTCTAACAGAAGGACTCTCTGCAGTGACCAGGTATCACCTTGAAGTAAGATGCAAAGTTCACTGTCATCTGTTTCTATTGCACTTTCCCCTGCTTCAGGTATGGAAATAGCTTCACTTAAGCAAGATTCAATTCTTTGTCATTAGAGTGAGTAAAACAAAGGGACATGCCAGAGCAATTTAAAATCCAATAAAATTTTCTGAAAGAAAGAATAGCAACTTTGTTAATTTTGCAAGGGCAAAAAAAGTATTCTTCAGTGCTAGGTTTGTCAGCTGTTTCGTATTGAGAACTAGAAATTGTTTTCTACTGAGAACTTTATCTTCAATAGTATCTTACCTCAATGCAACCAATCTCATTAGGAATACACCTTTTCTTTCTACTGACTCAGCTTTGTTATGGCTCTTGAAATCACTCTCTGAAGCAAGGTTTTCATGAAAGGCTTGTGAAGGATTTGCATTTAATCACTTCTTTTAATTAAAAGTCTCTCATCCTCCATCAGATTCTGTGAGAGATCAATAAATCACAGATATGTGAGGTTAAAAGTGGAGTCTTTTGCCATATTTGTTGCATGACTACCTCATGGTGGCTTCATCTGGAATATTATTCAGTGCTTTGGATTAAAATAAATAAATTGAAATAAATACATAAAAGGCTTAAGATGAGTAATTTTGTCTTATAATGAGTCAAGAGTATCTGCACAATCCCTTCAACAGAGTAGATGTGAAGTCTGGTGCCTTTTTTTTAATTAACGTTTTAGAAATCCATTTTACCTGGGTTTTTTGCCAAAACCAAAGATGGTTGTATCAAAAATATTTGTACATCAATGGTGTTTGGTCTGAGAACTGCCATATGAAACTAGATATCTCTGGGAAGATAGTAAAACAAACTGTGAAACTCATCCTACCATAAAACGAAGTTGCTAAGTACTTTCACTGGGACAAAATGCTTATGCTTAAGGTCAAAATTTAGTCTGACTTAAGGAAGCACAACTCCTAATAACTTTATCTGGATACTTGCCTGTTTCTTCAGGGCTAATTTTTTCCCCAAACTTAATAAATAAATTATTTTTTTGCATTTTGAGCAAGTAAAAAGAAAAAAAAAGCTACATACTGATGTGACTGAAAACTGCTGTGAACAAATGTTACTCAAATGCTACTAGCTCCTGGAAAAGTTGGTTGAAATTTGAGGATGTGGTGAATGAATCAGTGTAAGTGCTCTTAACTCAATATTATACTTCTTTATAACCTTATAGAATCTAAAATGAGGTTCTTTTTCTTCTTCCTTGTTTTTATTTTTTTAGTATCAAAAATTTATTGAAGCAAATTAAAAAGAAGCCAAACTTAAATGGATCAGTAAGGAGAGAAGGAAAAAGAGCAATTTGCATTTGTAATAGGAGTATCTGTTTGATCCTTCAGGATCTAGTCTGTTTGAAACTGATTTAACACCTTCCTTTGCTAGAGGAATGTCAAAATGAAATTTAAATTACAAGATAATGCATTATTTTAGCTTCATACTACCTGCAAGAATAACAGAAATTCCTAATTTTTTATTTATTATGAGAATTTTATGGCCAACTTATTACCCAAAATCATAAATATTTTTGTCATCATTAAAAATACCACCATAAGAGAATTAACAACTTCATGGTACATGTTAATTAAGCTTACTGTTAGTGCTGGTTTACACTCCTGTAGGTGAGAAGTATGTGTACGTGTAAGGCTTTAAATTCAGTGAATGTATTTACAATTTGAATAAATTTTTAATGCAATTTTTAAAGTACCCAAGTATTAAACACAAGTCTGTTGAAGTAATTGAAAGAATTACAGCTGACTTCTGTGCATTAGGCATAAATTTCTCAACAGTGTCTTTCAAAAGAAGCAAATATGACCTGTTCTTTTCAGTGTAGCTGTGCATCTCATGTACCTGTGCCATTCAGGCTTGGGCAAGGAGGGAGAACTTAAGCCTGTGTTTAAAATTAAGGGTGTGCCTAAACTGTTTTTTCTTGCAAAAAACACTTCTCCTTTTCCAGAACCTGGACATTAAGGCATTCAGTAAAGAGTATTTATAGGTACTATAGATGTCTGTGCTATGTATTATTCTTACACTGTCAAAGAGATACTTTTTCCTAAAAGCATGTTTTGTTTGTATCCTTGTATAAATCTGGTTTTGTGCAACCTTATTTTTTTACATTTTTTTTTAATTACAAATACTATTTCCCTTTTTTTCAGTAAAAAAACCTCTGCTTCATTTTGGATCCACTCATATTGCAATTTGCATAATTGAAAGTAGGTTGATGACAAAGTGTGAATTGTATTCAGAAAACAAAAAAATAGCTTTTTGTACTATTTCCAAATACAGGGGAAAAATACTTTGAGGTGTTCAAAATACATTGAAAACAAGAAAAAAGCTTCAGTTTGTTGGAGCTTGCAGTTACATGAGTATTTTGTAATAAAAGAATATGCAGTCTTTTACAATTAATTGATCATACATCATATTCATTTTCATTGCATTATGCTTCTAATGCACCTCTTCTATTACAAATGTGTATTATTTTTTATGATATTATAGGAGAAAGGAAAATATGTAGAGAACTGTAAGCAAACAAAATTTATCCTTTTTGAAGGATAAAGGAAAGGTGGTGGAGTTAATTGTGTACAGTTCCAAGTAGCTTTAGAACTAGCAGGAGGAAATTAGATGTTGTGTGAAAACAGCATGAAATGTAACTCAGAGCAGCTGTCTAATTTATCAGCAAGAACAAAGTGCTCATGTTCTTAAACTACTCAATTACTCCATTCAACCTTCTTTGACCTGTTCAGCCTGGTAGTGTTTGCTTAAAGCTAAAAACTTAAAAAATTTTGCCAACCTTTTAAAATAAACTAAAAGAATCCCCATGAGCTTCCTTTACAATATTCTTGTATTAATTTTTGAATTTATATAACTCTGGACTCATCACCTCTTTAGAAGAGATGTATGACATTCTCTGCTTAGCAGTGCAGAGTCAATAAACTTAAATTCTTTTGAGACTGATTTCAAAATACTGCCAAACTGATGGCATATAATACAAAGCTAAGGGGTTCTTGGCTATGGGACATAACTGTGAAATCCTGAGATCCAAATTATACTTTCCTGGTAGCCCATGGGATTGCTGTTATTCTGTGATTGTAATATTTCCTTATGCACTGACCATGGCTCTGTTCATACTGTTCTTCAGAACAATCTTTTAAACTCTGTTCATTTTACAGTCTGTTTGGAAATCAAACAAAATACACAAACCAACTACAGAACAAATATTCAACCAGAGTAAAGCCATGTAACACCAGTTTTTAATCGTATACTACAATTTACACTGTTAGTCTCTTATAAAACCTCATCAGCTGTTGTTGCACATACATTTCTATCTAGAAGATAAATTACTCTTTGCATTTTAAGTTTTGATAATATATTCTTTTTCAGTGCAGGTAAGACACTTGCATCACAGAATCACAGAAGAGTTTAGCCAAAAAAGGATCACTGGAGGTCCTGTGGTCCAGCCCTGCTGCTCAAGCTTGGCCACCTGCAGCCAGTGGCCCAGGACCATCTCCAGACATCTTTAGAGTATCTCCAAGGAGGGCTACTCTGCCACCTCCCTGGGCCACCTGTGCCAGTCCTCAGCCCCCTCACAGTGAAAAGGTCTTTCCTGATATTCAGAGGGAACGTCTTGTGTTTCAGTTGTGTGCTGATTGCCTTTGGTCCTGCACTGGGCACCCAGAAGATTGTAAATATCGTTCTGGCAAATATTGTTTACAGACAGAATTTGAAAATAGCAAACTTGTGCTACTGTTCCTCTGATGAAAAGGACAATTGCTTCTGTAGAAAACTTGTGGATCCTTGGTAATGCTGATCACAGTGGAGCTCTTTGTTGTTCAACCTAAAAAAACTCTTTCAGATGAAATAATTTTTGCAACCAAAATGCAAAAGAAGCCTCCATGTCCTTTTTGTAATTCCTTGCTTTCAACCTTTTTCCTCTGTGAATTAAAGATCTATTTTGCAGTAGAGAAAGCAGATGAGAATTCTGTTGAACTGTCTATTGTTACTATAGGACACGAAACAACATGACACATACACACTGCTGTTCTCAAGGTAAAAAAAGGAAGTTTATTTTCTGATTCTAGCATTTTTAGATTTTTAAAAGTGACAGTGGATTGGAGGGTGAAAGTGCCACCTCTCCAATGACACTGGACAAACCAACAGTCCATCAAATTTCTCCTCCTCCATAAAAGAATGCAAACCAATAAATTATTTACAGAAAGCGTGTGAAAAAGTTAATTACAAGAATGTAAACATCAGAAGGCTTAGAAAATCTTAAAAAATCAAGGCAACAATCTATTTCAGATATACTGTTGGTATTACTAGTCCAACTTCTACATCTTTGGACATACTTTTGGGGAATTTTTACAGTCTTACTAAAATTAACTCGGTTCTGAAAGTAAATACATATATTGCCTCTCTAAGGCAAATAGAAACTGTGTAATGTTGTATATAGATAAAAAAGCCATACCTTGAAAATAGTTTTAGCCTTAAATCTACAATTAAGCCAAATTCTTTTTAAAAAATTCACTAGGGGTTCTGAACAAAGGTACTGTCAAGTGAACTAGAGCTTGGATAGAACATTTACAGAAGCCATGTAATGTTTGTATGGCTCTGTAAGACACGTTTCAAGGCACTTGTGATGTAGAAACTGGTATGGCACAAAATAAGCGTGATGTATCTGTGTAGGTTATAGAGTGAATGTATGACAGATCTCAAAATAGACCCGCATATGAGTGCACCCTGAGAACTCTAGCAGGGTTTTATGTTTCATCATATTTTGTCTGCAATGAAAGGAAATCCAAAATCATCACTGAGAATGATTGTGGACACAAAGATTGGTGGATTGGGAAATAGCAATGAAGAGTATGGAGTACAATGGTATCTGGATCTCTGGGTGAACTGCACATACACAAATAGGGTTAAGTGATTAAAATAAACCCAGTGTAAATGTTATAAACAAAATTAGTTCAGAGAGGGAAGACTTTGCAGTGGGAAACAATGGTTCTAGTGAATATGAATTCACAAATTTCTGTGGCAGAGCCTATTTCTGTGCAAGGGAATCTTTTGCTACCTCTGCTTTTGCCCTTCAGTACTAAATACCATGTCCAGTTCTGGTGTGCGCTACTTGACAAGGACAGTGGGAAATGAGGCATCCTCCAAGACACAGGGAGACTCAGAGCTATATTGGTTTATCTTTGTGAGAGAAGTTTGCAGGAAAAATTTGCTCACAGAGAGCGTTTGGGGTCTAACAAAAGGATACCAAGAGAGTGTCAGTGTGAAGGGCAGTGTGTGGGTGTTAAAAGAGTTCCCTCCCTCCCAGCTGGTGCCATACTCCATCCTGAAACTTCCAAGTGCCTTCACCTTGCATCAAACTTAACTTTCTCGTCAGTGTCTTTGTGACCTTTTCTGATTCAACCCACATTCCACTGGCTTCCTAGGGACTCACCCACATCACTGAACATTTTTACATCTGTCTAATCCTTTTTCATGCTTGGAGTGTCCTTCCTTGCCTAGTCTACGTCTCTGTCTCTGTGTTCTCTTTTCAAGGACAGGTTGTTGCATGGGGACCCACCACACTATCAAGTGTAAAATAATGTGGAATAAAGTAATTAAACTTTTTTAGGGGAGAACACTAATCTGTGCACTTGAGCTTACTTTACTATGGTTACACTGGTTTAAACCCATTTGTTGCTTCTGGTTAATGTTGCACTAAATATTGGTTATTGGTTCACTCTGTATCCCATTGCATTGTTATATTTTCCAAGATACCTGTTGTGCACAGCTTTTAGTTTAGCCAAAGGTGCTCCTTGTGTACCCTGCTGGAGGTGCTGGGAGGCATCACACAGTCCTGGGGCTTAATGCAGGTGGTGGCATTAAGCAAAGTTTATCCTTACTTGTTGCCCATATTTGTGCATAATGTGATAATCATGAAAGTGCTTCAGTTTCTAGGCTTGCTAGAAATCTATAAGGATTATGTTTTATAGGATAAAAAAAAGCAAACACCAGATTTCAAGCATCCTAGAGTTCCTTAAGGCTGCTGCTTGAGTTGACCAAATCCCACAGATGAGCCTCAGCAGTTTGGTTCCAAACATTTCTTCCTTACTCTTGTTTTTTTTTTTTTTTTTTTTTTTTTTCATTTTGGTGGTTGTTGTTGTTTTGGGGGGAGCCTGGGGGTTTTGTTCTAGTTTGTTTGTGGTTTGGTTTTTTTTCTCCAAAAGCATTAGTCATATTCTCTTGCTTGTTTTCAAAACTTTCCTGGGTCATGTGTTCCAACAGGGTTACATGGTGTATTTTTGGGGACATGAATTATTTCTGTGCCCAGTTCTACTTTGCTGTAGGAAAAACTTGTGCAAAGTGAAGAATCTGAGGAAGGGAAACATAATCAATGGAAACACAGGAGAAACCTTTTTCTTGAAAATAGGCAGATGAGTCTCTATTTAGTCATCAGTTAATAATGCATGAGTTCTAATTTTAAATAAAAGCACATGGAAAATAATAGTAAATAATGTTTACATAATCTTTTAATGATGAGCTATGAGTAAGTAAGAAAATACTTTTTCTTGCGAATTATTTATAGGTGCCGAATTTGAGACAAATCTTGATTGCAAGCATTACTTCAAAATAACAGCATCTCATTTTACCACAGTTTTTATGTAAGTGAAAATGACTGAGAAAGGTTTCAAATCACCCTTGATTCTCAAAAGTGCCTATTGCTAAAGAGAAACCAGGCTGGTGCCAGATGTGAGGTACTTCCCAAGATTTATAGAAGAGAGATGCTTAAGGACTGTGGGGAATGAGAAGGACCACAGTGGGCTAGGAATTGTAGATGACAGAATTGGCTGCCTGAAGTGGGGTGTGAGATTGAATTAACGTTGTCATAGCAGTTCTATTTTTAAGATATATGTGATGAGGAAGGGTTGGTGGACTCAACCCTTGCTTATAAATACAGGTGGTTCATGAGTAGGTAAGGAATGGCCTGAAAGCAAAATAAAGTCAGTGTTTTGTTTTGAAGATCAGGCTTGAAAGTCTTGCATTGGTTAGGGATGTAGTACACAAGTATACAGTACGTGTAAAAATAAATCAATTTGTTACCAGGACTTCAGGTGCCTGTTCAAGAAATTGATAATGTGCCTAAATCTGCAAGTTTATGTAGCTGCATTGACCTGTGTTGTGAGAAAAATGTGGTTCTTACTGCAGTCAGTTTATAATCCTGAGTGGGAATGGAAGTGATCCTAGGGATAACTAGATCACAAATGTTTTTCCTTTGATTCTGGTTGTTATGCAACTGGTTTGAGATTATTTCTGTACAGCTTGGTTAGCAGTAGGTTGGACTTCCCCACCTGATTTTCCCTCAAAAAGACTTGGAAGGTGCAGTGTAAAGCTTCTGCCAGTAATTGTGTGTTGGCCATAGGAGCAGATCAGGCCAATTAGATCAGTGATGTTTCTTAGCAGCATTTTGCAGAGTAACTTTGTGGTCCATGCCTTTGTCATTGACATGTTACGCATTTGCCAAGTTTCTGAAATAACTGAAATGGCAAATAATTGGAGGCTCTGAGATAGACTAGAGCTGACTGTCTAAGGTTCATCTGGTGCAACTGGCATGCCTGTATCAAGCCAGGATAGTTGTAACCTTTAATACATCTTAAAACAGTAAGAAAAGTTGTGAAAGCTGATTGGTTTTAATTAGAACTCTCAGTGGAGAATCAAGTGGCAGGAAAAATTTCCTTTTTGTAAAGTTACATTGAGTAGATCTGTCATCATCATATAATTTTAAAAAATGGTTTCTTCTGGAAAATGGAACTTTGTTTCCATCAAAAAGCTTAGTATTTCCTTGCTGAGATAAAGAAAGCCCAAATAAAAGGTTCTGTGTCAAAAAGAGTGCAGCCTGAGAATGGTGACCATTGACAGTAGTTATGGATATAGCTGAGTCATGATGTTTAGATGTTAGAGGCATTTGGTTAGAAACAGTAGGATTAGCATGCACTGTTCAAATTATTACTATGGCTTTTTTCTTGTTTTTCTTTTCTATGTGCCTGACCAGCTGCTTGAGAAGTATGACGTGAGTTTGTCTTGATAAGGTCTCTCAGAGTGTTTTTTTAATGATCAGGTAATTATTTTTGTTTCATGCCTGTGTATGTTGCTAGCATGATTCAGAGTATACAACTAGTGGCACTTTGTTTCAGTGCCTTGATCAGCCCTTCTCCTCTCTCCTTTTGGCAATTGGATCTAATTAGTTATCAGCTCTTCCAATCCAGAGCACCTGTTCTCATGTTCTTGGGCAGTACCATTGCAGTGAAACTCTGGTCTTTAAAACCAGTAATAATACAAAATGAATGTGCTAGCTGTTTATCTTTTTTTCAAAAGGCTGTCCTTTCCTATAATCTTGGAATGCTTTTATTTTTTATATCCAAGTACTTTACTGCACAATTGCCATTCCTGTTTGTAAGTGTGTGGCTTGTTAATGACCCCTCTGTCACTTAAGGACAGGGATAACAAGGTCACTGGGGAGAATAAAAATTAGAACAGAAAGTGTTCCTTGTGTGTGTTGTTTTGCTCACTGAAGTATCTCTCCTTTCTAATCTTTATTCTCCATAAATTGTAAATAACAGGATTTGACAGAAATATAGATTGCCTTACTACACAGTAATGTATGCTCTAAGAATCATGATCATTTGGAAAACTATGCCAAGAAGCAGAGAATTTTGTCTTCAGTCATCCAAAAATGTGCATTACAGAGCTCATCTTCATCTTTGGCATCTATCAAGCAGCTTGCTGGAAGCAGCAGAGCTAGTAAACAAAGCACGTTGCAGTAAAATGGTCCCCCATGGGGAATAATTTAAAGTCATAGTGAAGTGTTGTTTTCAAAAGACATCAAATCACATTTCCACTGGAATATCAGACATAGTAAACGCATGTGTGATGGAGAGTTCAGGTTAAAAAAGAATGCTGCTTTTGCAATCACTGTAAAGCACAACAGCTCACAATTATCTTTCTCTGTCACATCTGACTCTGTATATGCCCAGTACTTCTGCCAGTTTGTAAGAACATTATTTAAGATGTGTCAATATCTTTATTTTATCTTATTTTATTTTTTTTACCCATGTGTTTTATGCATGCAGAACCAGAGGCTAGTAAGTATGTGCTGGTTTATTGTCATTCCATCTGGGCTGATTTTATGTATACCGTATGTCCATAATATTTTGATAGACAGGATACAAAAGCCTCTAATAAAAACCCAGGGAATTGCAACCAAAATTTCCTAAGGTTGGATGGGGGGGGGAAGCTGGTGTTAATTTTGTTGATTTGACAGCTGTCTTCTGTTTCTCTGCATACCTGGAGATTGCATTTGGCCAAGGCATTTAATTGGGTTACCTGAAAACCAAATTCCTGCCCAGAACCCTCTCCAAGAGTTTCTGCATTCTCTAAACCAAACTCCACAAAGATTTGGAGGTATACATACTTGGAACATGGCTTAGAAAAAGGATGGTTGTGGGGTAGGTTGCACTTCCTCTCTCAAAGATATTGTATTTTCTCTTCTTAACATCTGCTTAGCAAAAGGAAAACTTGGGTATGGTGAGTGCATTAACTACTGTGAGCTTGACAGAAATATGAACAGGTCTTTGCATAGGGAACTTTGGAAAATAAGGTTTAATAAAATGTTTTGTGGATTCAGCAATCTTTCAGTACAGCAGCTTGCCAAATCCATCACCCTGCTAGCAACAGTTCTAAAGAATCTTACTGTTAGTAATGTCTAATTAGCAGAATTTCCTGTTACTGCCTCATAGACTCTTCCAATGTGGAGAGGCCTGAAGGAAGTACTGCATAATGGGTAGGTCTAAATGTGGAGGTGAAGGCTGTGACATTTGGAAGGAGAGAGCCTTGTAGAATAAATGCTGCTGAAGTGTCATTTTCAGGTGTTAAGGGGAGATGTTGGCCAAGAGGCAGTTTTACATCTGTCCCTGTCCGTGCTCACCATGGTTGGTGGAGCTGGAGAGCAGAATGCACACCTGAGTGTAATTGTGTAGCAGCTGGGTCTGATCTGGCACCCTGGGAATGCTGCTCTGCACCCAAAATGTCAGTTTATACAGCTTGGCTGTCAGTTGTGGGAGTCTTTAAAATCAGAGTGTTTTGGGAAAGCTGTAAAAGGCAGGCCTCTGAGACAGCAGAACTGAGATTAGAATTAATCAGTAGCCATAAGATTTGTCAGCAGAAAAGTTATAAAAGAAGTAGAAAATTAAGGACAACTAGAACAATGGTCTGTGTATTAACACTGGTTTAGAATAACTCTGAAGTTACAGAAAAATATATCTAGTAAGATATTAGGAAGTTCTAAGATTAATAATGGAGCTCTGAGTATTGGGTTTTAAATACGAGTACATATTGTATTCAAAGTAAGTAAGCATTGTTTTAACAAAAGGTAGGTGTGCTTATAGTGGTTGGATAGAACTACTGTCAATATGCTTTTGCTTTGTGTGATTGGTCAAAAACCTTCTAAAGTAAGTTGTAACATTAAGTTCTTTGTCTGCTGCCAGGGATGTGAGTTGTGGGCATCTTCCCATTGTCATCACCATGTAATGAGACTGATGCTGGAAAATAAACAGCTTGAGATGTGTTCCTCAGCAGTCCTATCCCATTCGTGTATTTGTACATAGATTTAATTTACCTGGGACTTAGAAGAGGTACCCGAATGCCAGGTGCAGGTATCCAACTTGGGTAAAAACTGTTCCTGCTGTGTAAAGAGCCATCTCAGCCAGGTGGTGTCAGTGCCATTGTGCATTTAATTTATTGGGTGAGTTTGGTTTTGTTTGGTGGAGTTTGATTTGAAGATGCAGAGCAGATGAAGTGATATACTGACATACCCAAGAAATTCCCTAACCCTACTCATCTGGAAATCAGCACTTTTTGTCTTGTATTTACTTAACTGATCCAGCCTAATTCATTGGGCAAGCACTGCAGTAGGCTGGCTGCTTGGCTCACTGGTGACCTTGTAAACCCTTCCTCTTCTAGGTAGCTGCCTAGCATCAAGTTTCCACTAGAGTGCTAGTGTTTTTCAATTTTTTGGAGGTCAGAACATGTTATAAGCAATTTTTATGTTGTCACTCAAGAATGTTTGGATGGTTACTCAGTTCAGATCCAAATTATTTTGAAATTCATGGCTTTTGGATTTGCACTGGATATTCAAAAAGTGGAAACACATTTCAGGTTCCCTTATTTCTTTTATGATGATAGCATTTGGTGCCAAATGAGGCATTTTAATCTCTTATTTTAATGCTGAAGTTATGTGATTTTTTTTTCACATTCCACATCTGAGAAATAAGGTAATTAGAAGAAAATATTCATTTGTGTGTCTATAGAGGTATACTTAGCAGTCCGTTGAATTGTCATTTGAATTTCAAAATGCTTTGAGAAGTAAAGGTTTACATTTATTAAAAAAACCCCCAAACCCAAAACAAACCAAAACCAAGAAGCCTCAGCAAGATTTTTGCAGGGCAAGCACCATATGTAGTTTTATTGTGTTGTATATGGTGGTGATTTTAGCTTTCTAAGGAATTGAGAGTTAGAGTAAACCTTCATCTGCACTCTGCTGTTTTGTTTTTTCATCATTGAAACTTCATTGATTTTAAAACTACAGGTGTGAAACTTTCCTCATTAAATTGCATACTGCAGTTGATAGGGCACATCCATCTAAAACATTATCTTCTCTCTGGAAAATGAAAAAAAAAGTAGCGTTGCTCACCAGTTTTATCTGATCATCATTACAGCAAAAAAAGGAAGTAAGGAAAGGTGTTCTCTTAGAATATAGGAGAATAAGAATTTAATACATTTTTTTAAACAGTAATATTAAGGGAGACTGAAACTGGCTTTCAGTGGTTCTTAATCCCTTCAAATGCAGCTATTGGAGGTAAGTGTAGTGTGTGAATGGTCTTATTGGTACTGATTATTTCAATAACCTTAAGGTGGTAAGACTGCATGCAGGGGGGAATCTTGGGATAGGATAAACCTAAAAGTCAGCAGCATACCAGGGGTGAAGAAAAACTGGAAGAGAGAATGCAACATAACAGCTGCTTTGCTGAAGCTTTTACTTGTTTTTGCCTCTTTGAAAGTGAAACACTTGTTGGCACACTTCATATCTAGAATTTCTTTCACTAGTTTTTATCCTAATAGTCAAAACATGCTGTTCTTTTACTGTGGTTCAGGAAAATGGCATAAAGATGAAGTAAAGTTTGTGGCACAGACTTTCTTACTTGGCACATGGGGTGAAATTGCGGCCCTTTAGAAAATCAACAGAGAACTTCCAGCTGCGGGTTTAGGAGCTCCCCAAAGGGCTCAAACTTAGCAAGTCATCTGAACACTGTGGCAGTCCCTGTGGACACAATCCCTATCCACTGTGGGGATGGGGATTGTGTCCATTAAATTCAGGTTTGACAATACCTTATTGTGCCAGTGAAATATTTATCTGGTTATGAGACTCTTTCACCAGTCATGACTGTCAGCTTGGGTATGTCTCAGTGCTTCCTAATGTGGGGGGATAGAATGTAAGAAAATAAAGATAGTGCAGAAGGCAATCTCACCCCTGAGGAGTTGCAGCTGTACTAATCACCAAAGATTAGGAACAGGCCTGTCCTTAGCAGGCCACAGCTGTGTCTAGTAAGGATGAGTGCTGAAAAGAGTGGTGGAGTTTTTTGGTTGTGCTGTGAGGAAGGAGTCAGTCCTATGAGGAGCTGCCCATCAGAACTCGGCAAGAAGGTATGGAACTTTTGCAATAAGATGACAACATTCTAAGTCCTGACAAATTGTACTGGTGGTGCCCCAGACATCAGTGTTGGTATCAGTACCAGCAAATGCCATGTGCCAGCTCACTGTGTGCTTAATCTTGGAAAGTTGCCCTGAATTTTGTAACCCCTTTTCTTTTAGTTAGGGGTTCCTGTAGAACAGTTTAATTTGACTTGTCATTGCTAGATTTAAGAGTGTTTAGGCTTGTCAATGTTTTTTAAAAGTGTTCTTCAAAGAAAAAGTTAACGATTTAAACAATTTTCCATCTTTCTTGTAGGCATATCTTTTTTCTTCCATTAGTATCCTGTCATTTGCCATAGCCAGACCACCATAGGTAGCACTCACTGCATTGCAAGTTGTGCCTTTTGTGCATTGCAGTGCCTGTGATTATTAAAGAAAGTTTCGTTTCTTTTCTTTAAATAAAGGCTTTGACTTTTTTATCAGACCTAAAGGTTATTAAGTTTTAAATGCCATTTGTTTTTCATTAAAAAGGCTTTTCTATTTTAAATCCTTGACTTATTTTTATTGCAAAAGTAATATTCATATTTTTTTTAAATTATTGGTGCTTAATCCATTAGCTAAATACAGAGCAGTAATCCCATATGGCAAAGTAGGGCTTTCTGGATGTGTGGGAGTGTGCACATGTGTGTACGTGCATGAATATTTTTACGCTTTCAGCCTCCTTTATTTTCCTCCTTTAACTTCTGCTTCCTCTAACTTTGTCCTGGTGCAGAAATTACGAATGCTGATTAAAGATTCATTTATATTCATATACAAAACTAGAAAATCAACCCAGTCCTGATGGGACCAGTGTTCATGCTTCTTTTCTTTCATCCTGCCCATATTTAGAGGTGCTCTTTGAATATGCTTTCTAAAATAAAAGCTTACATTTGATACGTGTTCCTCATCTGCATTTAGTTGTAATGCTACCTCCTGTTTCAAAATCAGACAGATTAATCATCTGCTGGAGGCATATGAGCATTGTAGACAGGATCAAACTTAGAGTTTATCAGCTTTACCCTTGTTAGGTGTTGTCATATTGGTTGATAGTGATCTTTGTTGTGGCTTTAGGGAGGCAGTGGGAGATGGCACAAGAAGTCCGAGAGCTGTTAAGCTGGAGGAAATGTGTGTTGCTAGTATATCATGCTGACAGGACACCTTGATTTGGTTGTCGTACAGTTATAGTGGAGTTAAAGCAAAAGTTAACACAGAAGTACACTAAAACAGCAGATCACCATTCTGCTACTTCTCTGGTGATTTTTTTTTGTGCAGAGCTCAAGGCTCCCCTGCACCATCTTCCCTGATATAATGAGTCCTGTGTGTGGAAGACACTCCCAGGTGGGGAGCCCTGTAATGCCCTGGCTGGGGAGGGAAAAGTGCTTTCACTGAGATCACCTCCTTTGAAGAGTCACTCACTGTGCTGTGTTGCAGAACTGATCAAGAGGTCTTGGTACTGGTGGTTGAACTGCACATCTTTGGTTTTCTGCATATCACCCAAAAGTTCTGCTCTGCCTGCCACCATCATCGACACACATTCATGTGTTATAGTTTGACCAACTCTAGTAGTCAAGGCATGTTAGAGAGGTAAATGTGTAAACAAATGCTCCTAAACTCTCCAAAAGCGCAACATACCAGGTATTGCCCTGGGAAAAAATTAACATGAATCCATTGTAGATTTATGCCTTTACACAAAACTGAAACAGAAGAGAGAACTGATGCAGCTGGGTTTTTTCTGACTAATTTGAATAGGCTTTTCTGTGATTACAAGAATAGTAGAAGTATGGAAAAAAGTTATTCTGTTATTAAATTAAAATTATTTAATAGTTGTTTTGACCATTTGTTTATGAATTGCAAAATTTTGCAGGGGTGTCAACATCTGTGGCAAAATTGTGTTTTACTATAACCCCAATTTGGTATCTCCTGGTTTTTGTCCAACATATTATGCTTGGAGAAATAATTTGATCTAACTATATTATACTCTGTATAAAACTTGTTAAATTTTTTAATGCATTAAAAATTTACAAAGTTTTATTTTTGTCTTGACAGCTCACTTTTGTTTACGTTTTTTCCCTCTGTGTGTCCAAAATTGGTCGTCCTTACAAGTTTCACGTGTACAAGCTATGGCAGATTAATTTCAGTGGCAACTCTTGTAATTTTTCTGTAATATACCAGTTTTTCAAATACTTAAGGCCTCTGTTTATTTAAATTTAAAAGCCTGAAACCATGTTCTTGGCTTAATCTCCTAACTGTGTTGGTATTCTTTCTTGGCCAACTGATATTTGGGTAAAAAAATTGGAATAGTTTTGATGGGAGATTCTTTTGACTTTATTGGCCTGGCTCTGAAATTAAGCAGCTTTTTGAAGACTAGATAATAGTTTTAAGCTTGCAATCTTGAAAATATTTCTATCTACCTGTTAGCCTTTTAGCCTGATTTTTATCATTCCCATAATTCTAAAAAGAAAAAATATCATATTGCTCCCTTTTTTTTAGCCTTTAGTCTAATGTGAAATTGGAAATATTGGTTAAAATTTAACCTAAGTGACCAACTGATATTTGAGGATGAAATATACTAAAATTATTTCTGTTAACAGAGAAGATTTACTCAATATTTTCCTGACTTCTTACCACAGAGAAGTGCTTTTCATGACAAAATTTAAAACCCATCTGTAAGGTTGTTGCCATGTGCAGGAGCTGTTGTCTGGAGGAGGAATAATATTGAGTAAGAGAAATGTTATTGCAGGAAATCGGCATGAGATATCTTCTGTCAACACGAGAAGAGAAGATTTTGATGCTGGTGGTTACGGAGTTCTCCTGATTAAACACCAGGCTGTCCACTGCTATGTATCTTATTATTTCCTTTATTCTTCTGGAAAGATGTAATTTTATTTTTTTTGTGTTTGAACACACTGATGACATCTGTGATGACCATTTCCCTATGGTTGCAGGAAGTTTAAGTGACTAGATCAATGTAAGGCAGAAATTCTTTTTCTCTATGTTACGTATTCCTGGCTTGTGTGCCTATTCCCATGCAGAAACCCTCCAATTTCAGATGGACTGTGTCTGGTTTTGCCACAGTGGACGTTGGTGTAGTCTGAAGTTTACAATTTAGCTAGGAAGAAAACCCTGGGGACATAATTTCAGAGTCTTAACTTATTCACTAGGCGATGCTGCTCCTCATACAAATTGCTACAAATCTCTGTACTTAGTGAGGCCAACTGTGAAATGAGAATAATAATGCTTATGCTCCTTTATAAAGTGATTTTAAATCTACAAATGGAAATCTAAGTTCAAAGCATTATTATTATTAACCGCATATTCCAGATAGGGTAATGAAGAAGAGAGAAGTGTAGCTCCTTTTCTAAGTGTATTCTCCCCAAGTGTACTTACATGCTGACCAGGGTGTATTTTCTGTTCCTCTCTGGATCTGATAAACAGCTGATAAGAGTCTTTTACAGCTGATAAGAGTTATATTTAGTCTGCATAAATTAGGCTTTTAGATATTTAGCCATTATTTCCTCTAGATCTTGACCCAAATGTTTAACACATAAAAAAGTTCTCATCGGGATAGAAATAATTTAAGTTTCCTTAAAAACTTTTATTTTAAAGGGTGCCTCCAGACTATGATATGATCATCAGTTCTATAAAATTAATTCATCTGTTAGTCCGTGAAGCAGGTGGAGAAAACTTCCTCATGCAATCATATTACAAAAGTGATTAGATTAAGAAATAGTAATAAACATGATACTGTTTGAATCACCCTTAAAGGTTTAAACCTTTAGGATTTGCATTTTTAAGGGTAACTCTTTTGCTGCAAAGCCCAGAAAATCACCTTAACTATGTGAAAGCTAATGGTAAGACTGTCTGTGGGACTTTTTTCACGCTGAAAGTGGCAACATTAAATTGATTTTAGAATCCCTCCAGTACTGTGAAGTTCAAACCTTTGAAGCATAGTAATCAGTTGTCTGTTAAATTTTAATTTCTGGCTGAAAGTACCAATGACTGAGGTTGCACTAGGTTTTCTGACTGGGTTGGGTGCTCCCTAGAGCACTGATTTTGCAGAGGTTATGGTAGAAGATTATAACCACTGTTAAAATGGAAATAAATGTGTGGTTCTTTTGGAATGGATAATGTGACTTTCAGGTTTACATCTACACCTGCCCTACAGTGCTGTTTTGGTGGATTTTTTGGACTGTGTCACTGGTGTCTCAGGCTGGGTGTGCTGAATGCTAAGGATGTTTTTCAAGGGGAGTGCTTCAATGGTGAGCTCTCAATACCTCTTTCTCTGTATCTTTCTGCCAGAAGCTGTGAGGATGTGTGAACAGCTGTGCACACTCAAAAGTCAAAGAGACTTTAGAAAACATGATATTGAAAGAAGCTGGAGAGAAAGGCAGTTGTCTGCAAACATGTTGGAGGATCACAAAGAGCTCTGGTGGATTTGGATGGAGTAGCTGTGTAAGCGCTAGAATGTGCTTTGAGGTCCACTTTAAATAGTCAAATAAACCAAAAGACATTAGGATGAAAATACTTTATGGTAGTCTTAATATTCACTTCAGGAGAAGTAATAAAGTTATTTACAATACAATGTTGTGTATAAGGAACTTAAATTAGGTCTTGGTAAGAGCTACTGCTTATTTAAAAAGAGATGTTCACTAAGGCAGTCGTTATACTTTTCTACTGTATAGATTTATGGTTTTGAAATGGTTATGCCCCATAACTCTTAATTAAGCTTGACAGCTTTAGCATTGAAATTGAAGTAGTTGGTTGAAAAGACAGTCTGCAAACAAGAGCCTCTCTTAATGGTCCCAGAGCTTGTGTTTGTTTACAGGCTTTACTGTATTGTGAGAAAAGGAAGAAAGTAACAGTTCTCTTTAATTATACTTCATGTGCAGCATGTCAAAACAAGGGACTATAAACTAGCACAAGTGACTTACAGTAAAAGCAGTTATCACAGGCTTTGTGTAGTGACTAAACCTACAAAACTTTATTAGTGTGACAGGTATCTTATGGGAAGTTTGTCATAATGATTTGGAGGGTCTGCTTGAGTGAGTAGTCTACTTACAGGCATGACCTACTTTTTTGTGAGCTGGTCTTCGCTGGATATGGTGTCCTGTTCTGCCAGACTACAGTGATCCCACTAATTCTATCACACCATTTACTTGCAAACAGCTTTTTCAATCTTGTTTAAAAGTTACATGAACGTTAAACAGCTCTCATTACAAAATTTTCAACATTAGGTAATTATTTTTTACCTATGGAAGAAGCATCAATATTCTGATAGTGTTCTCTCTTTGTTTCTTTATCACTCTCTTGTTTTATTCCAAGAGACAGGTGTTAGTTCCTGATTTAGGTAAGCTTATTGTAGCTATTCAGTCCACAGAACTTTGATTTTAGGTCTTATTTTTCTGCCAGATGCAGCACAATGACATATTACAGAATAAAATGTGAAGAGGAACTTCATCCAGGTTACATAAAAATTCCTTACCTGACTGATAATGTAATGTAGTTTTCATCACCTTTGTGGTTTTTGTCTTTCTTTTTGTTTATTTTACCTTGTTTTCTCCAAGTGTAGATTTATCTATTTATAAAATATATACAGGTAGGTCTTAAAAATGTTTTGTTAAAGAAAGAAGCATGTGGTGGATGTAAAGTTATAGAATGTCCTAAAACAGGCAGCAAAACAGCTGCCTTCATAAGGTAAAAAAAAAAAAAATTAACTCTAGAAATTATAAAATTAACCTCATGAAATCAGAAGACATAATTTTAGGAGTGAAATGTTTTTGAAGGTTGAGAAATTAAAGTTATTGTCTTTCCTTCCTATATCTGTTAAAAACTCTTTTTGTAATATAAGAAAACATTCCCCTCCTCATCATTCTTTGCCAGAATCTTACTCCAGAGGCCCAAACACCCTCTCACTGCCACCACTGCTTGTCTGGGCCATTGTTACGACCATCTGGAAAGCCCTCTTTGCCTTTCTGAACCTTCTGGATGGCACTCTGGACCTCAAAGTACAGAATAAACTGCTTTGGGAAAACAGCAAGACTGAAAAGGTGGTATGGGCACAAATGTCCTTTCTGACATGCACCCCAAAGGGGTTTGAGGTGTTGCAGAACCAACTGTCTCAGCATGTATTTTTATGAAAGCATATGAGGTAAAATCCTGGGAGTCAATGAGAGTTGACTCATCAGTCTTATCTCTTATATCTGAGGAGTAAATCATTAATGTTACATGGGTCACAATTTGCTCAACTTTTTAAAACTCTGTGAACTTGCTAAATACAAAATCCAACCATTGTACAAAGTACATTGTAGCCTGGTTGAATGCTTTGTGCTTTTAAATAATTGCTTAATTAGTACACATGAGTCCAGGACGGTGAAAGATAGTGTATTTCATTTGGATGGCTGAACAGAAGTAGGGAAAGAGAAGCCTGTAATTGTCCGCACTGGAGTTTGGCCAGAAGCCATTTGTGATTTGTAATGTGTCTTATCAGATGAAGCTAAGGAGCGGAAAGGAACTTTTGTGTTTTCATATTGACTCATTTGCTGCATAGGAGTGGGATCTTTCTACAGTCACATAATGCCTGTTTTCCCCTTTCTGAAGATGGGACTTTGCTGTGTGCCTTCACAACATTATTCTGGAATTTAGCCCCTGGGCTATTTAGTGGTTGCACACTGGACTTCTAATGATGGTGTACTTGTCCTCAGCATGATAGTGGGACTGTATATAAAGGGAAGAGGGAGAAATTGTGTATAAAGAGTACAATCCATCAGTGTAAATGTACTAAGGAGGAATCAAGCTGAGTTTGGCAGTGGGAATACCATGAGAAGTGGGAAGACTGAAGCATCTAAAATCCTGCTCTGTTGGATTTGGACATTTTATGCTGTGTTGCAGAAAGTGATTTCCTCCTTTTATGACTGCTAGTGCCAAGTCTTCTGAAGATAGTTAGAAAACCACTCTTCTTGCCTGAAAATTATCCTGGAAAAGCAGAAGTTACACTATTCTCTGACAGCATGTCACACATTAGGGAGGAGGCAGTGGATATAATCCTGTAATACCATGGTGAAGTAATTGGAGGATGTATTCAAAGTAGAAAAGAGAGATTTGAATAAATTGGAGAATCAGCTTTGTTTAGGTCAGTGGACTGCAGAATCAGACTTCCACAGGCTACTCATATTTAACTGTTTTTTGAAAATAGTCCCATCATGTATTTCATTTTGTAGCAGGGAGGGAAGAATCTTCTTCCCCAAGAATAATGTCATGTCTGGGGAGGAGAGTGCTGTCTTGACTGAATTTGGATGTGAATTCCCTCTTGATATAGAGAGGGATCCTGAATGTGGGTCCTAAGTCTCCTGAAGGCACATACTAACTTTATCTATGCTGATAAAAGTTATTGCTCCTTCCCGGTTTTTAAAAATGAGATAGCTGACATTGTGAAGCAGGATCTAATAGGCATGCTCCAAAAACAGCTACTTGAGACATGTGCTTCCAATGAGATCAGCAGAGAAATGTCTTGTTGGTGGATAGGAGTGGTGTTTTGACATCAAAAGAGGCTTCAGGTTCTGTCAGCCTCTTAAAGTGCATCTTAGTGCAAACAGAATTCAGACTTTTATGTGCATAGGAGATGTTAGTGCCAGGAATTGAAGGCTCGGTGGAGTGCTTGGTAGCAGCAAGCAGGGTTTCTAAATGCTGTGCAGTCAGGCACTTGTGTTCCCATGGTTCTTACTCTTTGGCCAGTACTCCTGTATGTGAATCATTAAATGCATATTACATTTTGTTAATCCTGTAGAAAATATCTAAAGATATCTGTTGACCATAGAAATGGCACTGTACTGTTTGCTGAGCTGAATGTTTGCTGAAGGGGTTGTGCTTTGTACCTATTTGCCCAGAGAGACTACTGACATCTGCCTGCTCTGCCTTGTGATTCCTTGAAGTCACCTTGCCCTTACTTGTGTGCAGATTGAGCTGACAATATTGACTGCCAGGGGAGCTTGCATGCCTGGTTGTCTCCTTGGAAATAGAGACATCGCAGATAACAAGTATTGTTAGTGTGATGTATTCAGACAGTGTTGATGCTGTGTTTTTAAAATGCAAGGAGGGCATTACATTAGACCTGGCTATTACAGAGCGAGAAAGTGAACACATAGCTTTGGTTTTCTTTTCAGGTTGGAACTTCCTTGAACAGTAATTGTTGCTTAGATTTTCTCAATATTTGCTTTCGTTTTCACTTTGATGCAGATTTAAGCTCCAGTCTAGTGGTCTGTGCCTAGAAGTTTTAAACACTGAAGTCAGTTTTACCATAAGACTATCAATATTTTTATAGCAGGACTGTTTGTCTAATTCTTGTCTCATGAGGTCTTCCAACTGGTATCAAACTTAAAAGGTGTCAAATGGGCACTGTTTCAGATGATGACTTGCCTGTGAATAGTAAAGCAAAGCATTTAGTGTTTTTTTTCATAATGTAGTTGGAGTGAAATTAATGCATTTTAAAAGTTCACCGTAAGTGTGAAAGTTGTGCCCAATTCTGTGACCTTGGTGACTAGCCTTCCCATTCTGCACAAAATTGTCTTTCCTCCTGCTATTTCACTTCCTATTCATCACTTCAGCATCACTTGGCTATTTTTTCATGCCACAGGATAAAACATATCTGTATAATATTGTAGACCTCTACTTGTCTGTGCCTATACTAGAAATCTCTCTGTTTTGGATTGCTGGATAATTTGAGTCCAATCTTAAAAACTGGAAGAGTGTAAATGAACAGGCAATAATATCTCAGATAAACCAACGACTGCTGCCTCCAGTTAATTCTGACCTTTGCTGTACTTGGCTGAAAATGAAAGTCCAGATTGCACAAGGTGCAGAATGATGGGTATGGTTTGGCCCCATCCCTCGAGACAAGCCAAAAGGGTGTAAGCTGATCAAGCCAAGGGCCTTGCAGTGGCAAATGGTACATCTGCCAGTGTGTGCCTTGAAAAGCCTGTTTTATGGTTTGTGTACCTTGCTGCCCCTCCCAAACTGACTGGTTACTCCACTGTGCTTATTTTCGAATGAGAGTTGGTAATAGGACACAAGCATCATTTCCATGTACATAATAGTAAGCGTGATTAGGATTTCTATTTAAGTAGTCAGTTCTCATGATTCAGTTGAGTTCTGTGTTACCCTAGAGAGTTGAATCCTGCCATGAAGTTTCTTTGTGATGCTGGATGAGTTCTCTAAAGCTGAAGATTCACTACTGGGAATTGTGTGACTTTATTCTGCTTGACTAGACTGAGATGTTTGACACATAAAGAGCAGAAGTCCCAAGTACTCAGAAATGCAGCTATAGACTATAGGACTTAGGATGAAAAGAAGCATCCCATCACACACTGAAATCAGAAATGCAACTCTCACATTCTCCAGAGAAGCACCAGCATTAATTGACAAATTTCATTGCAAGGCATGGCAACCTTCTACGCACAGTGGTTGATGATGTGGGCAAATTATCCCATGTGTATGGCCATGTTTGTAACTTACTGTGAGAAATTAGTTGGTTTGAATTCATACACATAAATTCTTGTAGAGTGTTCTCCAGAGGGTAACACATTGCAGCTTTTCAATAAGACTGTTTGCACAAATCCCCTCTTCTTCCTACTTGTCTTGCTGGAATTTGCCTGGAGAATTAAGAGCTGCAAAATATTTAAAAATCAATAGAATTTACATGAAAAATGAACACTAAGATGCGTTGACAGGGATAACAGTGCCTTTGCACAAAAATCAGTGGTGTATGCATATTTGATTTATTTATTCAAAAAGTTTAAGAACATGTTTGTAAGGTCTGTGATCTTTTTACATAATTTGTGTGGGTTTATTATTGGAGTTGTCACTGTTATGAGGAAAATTAAATGGCTTGTTTGGAGGCTTGGGATTCAGTGTGGAAAAAAGAAGCTACACAATGTTTTATAAGCAATGGCTATAATTAATACAGTAGTCTAAGCTTAAGTGTTTCTTTGAATTAAAGCTGACAACTACCTTTTCAACAAGAGCACATATGGAGGAAATAGATTTTACTGACTTGAATTTTTTCTATTTTCAGAGTAGTAGTTCTGCAGGAGTTGTGAAACTTTTAAAATGTGAAATGTTTATATTTAAGAGTGTTGATTTGATCTGCATAATGATCCTAGGAAATTATCCTTTTTCATATTCCTTGGTATCACAGCAAAACACAGGGTTTCCTGGAGAAAGGAAGCACTGTTGGGGGAAATCTTGGTTCAAGAAAGAGAAAAGCAGAATGAGGAGTATTTTTGTATAAGGTGCACTATTTGTTCTGTTCAAAGGGAGGTTTTAGCCTAAAAGATAACCTTAGAAAGTAGCATCGTAAGGTTTGATGTTAAGTGCTTTTTCAGGAGTTAATAATACTATGTTTATAAGTTTTAAGTCCCCCTCACACCATCCCCACATGACAGATAAAAGTGCCAAATTGGCTCTTAAATATAAAAATCTTAAGTTTAGAGCCAAATTTTGATGAGATTAAAATTACAAAAGTGTCATGTAAGTTAAACTGATCTTGAAGCATAAAATATAAATAGAAATTCAGAAGCCAAAAGCCATGTGGCTATTGGCGTATTTACATTAGTATTTTATTGTGGATCAAGAATATAATTTTGAAGCAAGTTTCATGATCTTGCCTGTTTGCTGTGGTTTGCTTTACCTTGCAGGGTGGTTTTGGAATATGTATACTAATTTCCTTTTGGATAAAAATGTGCTGCAGGAGTGCACATAATGCTGTCCTACTGCTAATGGGTCTACAAAACCCGACTAAACTTAACCTGAAGTAGCCTCCCTCTCTTCCTTTCTCCCCAAACATGTGTGATGTGAATATCATACCTTCAGCACCAACAGTTTTGCTTTACAGACTGATTTTATGCTGCTATGCTACTTGCTAAGGTAGATCTACATACTGCTCATAGTGAGCTGCCAAAGATATTAACTGATAAAATCACAATCTTGTCTTGTGAATCAGAAGCCAACTTTCAAGAAGTGCTATATCAGCAAGTAAATTAAGAATTGTATGTGTGTAGCAGGTAGGAAACTACTGGTGGGTTTTTCGATGTCTAAAAAAACAAAAAGTTAACAACCATGAGGAAGAAAGGCTTTCAGGAAATGGGGAATGCTCCTTAGTCTGACAGACCCATTCCCCCTTAGCTTCTAATCAATAGTTTACTTCATTCCTGGTGGTGAGATTGTTCCATTTGAGTATTTTTGGGAAGTGGATGGTAACTCTTCAAAAAGCCCTGAATGAAATGGTCCATTTCAATAAGAAGGGTATCAGTTTTGACTTAACACTTGGAGACAGGTGCTTACTTTGTAGAAAAATGGTACAGGTTTGGTGCTGATCCCCCTAACTCCTTTGTTTTAGTTTGAAAACTCCAAGTTTGAAAACCCACAGTAATCTTGCTGTGGTGATCTGTCGCAATAGCTGGATCAATTGTCACTGTGGTTTTGTTATGTTTGCTGGTTTCATGAACTGCTTTCTCTAAAGTTTCTAATGATAGGCTCCCAGTAAATCTAGCTTATGTGGAATTCTTTGAATCCCAATTTTGGTGTTAATTCTTGTGCAGCTGAAGGAACGTCAACTGCCCAAAGAGCTGCCTCAGCCTGTTTTTCTCCTCCTTGCCTGCTTTTCTTCTCCTTATCAGTCAGTTTTGAAACTCTGAAAAACAGCCTTGTCCCTTCCTACATACTCTGTGGGCAGTGATTGTTCATTTAAAATTAATCTGAGGGGTAGGGATTTTCTGAGTAAAACCAATTTATTTTCTTTTTTTGTGTTTGGGTTTTTTGGGGGGGGGTTGTTTCCTTGTGGGTTTTTTGTTTGGCTATTTTTTGTAGAGTTTTTTGATTTGGTGTGGGTTTTTTTGTTTGTTTTTGCTGTCATGATATATTTATATATATATACCATGGTGTATCTGTAGACAGATGTGAGAGCAGAAACATGAGCAGGAAGAAATTTTCAGTAGAATCATCCAGAGGTTTTTCTCTCAGAAGCTGTTGTGTATTTGGACATCCATCTATATGATCAGGAATGTGTATAATTGCAGTGTCTTTTCAATGGATCTTGGTTAGTATCTTGGGAGTTTAGATATATTTCTATCAGTACACAAATTTTCTGGAAACTTATAACCATCTTCCAATTTTCAGCTCTGCCCCTATACTGCCTGTCTCTTTCCTACTTCTTCCTCTGCACTGAACCTGCTTCTTGGTTGATGTTTGATAGATCACTGGAAAGGAAAGGAATGGCTCCTCTTCAGGCAAATAGTAAAAGGCAAATACCCAAGAAACAAACCCAAAACATCCATTGTTTAATGGAAGCCACTTTGTGTGGCTGAAACTCTGAATTTGAAGTCATACTTTGTCAGCACCTTGAGGCATGCCTGTATCTTAGCACAGCATGTCCCCCCACATTGTGTATTCCTACTTGCATCATGTCAAAGTCTGGGAATAGAAGTGATCTTTCCTAAAGGCCCTCTTGTTTGAAGCATTGAAAGTGTTTTCCCCACTTCAGAAAATTCAATGCCAAAATCCTCGCAATATGCAGAAAAACTCTTTAGTGATATGATTCTAACACTGAAAGGAAGCAAAGTGGCATATATTAATTTATTGGCTACCAGAGTAAAGGTTGTCTTTAAAAATATATGTGCCTTTTACCTATGCTTTGTGATGGACATACAGCCTGAAGACTGGCATAGGGCAAAGGGAAATCAATTAAAAATACATAATGATATTATAAAATAGCTAGATAAATACAATATGACAGGGAGAAGCCAAGAAAGCTTTTAGAATAGCAAATCTGTGCTCTAAAATATATTGGAATTGTTCAGAGTGAGTTTCAATGTGGTAAAAAGTCACTGCATAGGCAGTGCATAAGCTATCAGGGATATGCACAACACTTTTGATAAAAGTCCTTTTCAAAGCAAGCATGAGAAGTTTAATCAAAGAAGTTCAGCTAAAAAATTTTGGAAAGAAGAAAAGGAAAACAATTTTCAGGAAGAATGAGGTGATGATGCCAGTGTAGAAACTTGTAGGCATTGTTGATTGATTGATGGACTGATTTGTAATTTAGGAAAGGTTTCCAACAGGAATAAAGGTGATCCAGCTTTATTCAAAGATTAGGATTTTTTCAAGTCTGCTAGAAGACTTTGTAACTATATTTTTTCATGTAACTGCCTGTTCACATAGTTGTATACATGTTCATTCTTACTCAGTAAGTTATGCCTGTAAGACCAGAAGGTTTATAAGCATCAATAGAAAAACAAGAGTGGGGGAGATTTTGGTTCCTTAAATGGAAGTAAAAATTTCCTATACTCATTCTCCTTTTCTGTAGGCCTGTACATCACAGCCCTTACTGTGTAGCTAATTCTTCTACAGGCGGACTTTGACCATGGGACTTGACTCCATTTGTTCTCTGTGTTGATGTAAATATCAAGAATAAGCTTCAGGTTTTGTAGGGAGCAGTTTATTCTTTTCTGCTTTTGCTGCAGATGGTTGAATTTGCTCAGGCTGCAACAGCTGCAAAAGTACAGAATGAAAGAGAAAATTATACTAAAAATGGAAGAACTATGCAAGAGAGAAACTTGTTCTGCCTTTAGCAAAAGGCTCACAAAAGTTTCTTCAGTGGACATCCATATCTGGGGATATTGCTGCTGATTTCTTGCTTACAGAAACCTCTTTCCCATTAGTCCAAACAGAGCACAAAGTCAGGAAGAGTTGGGTCAGGGTGCTAATTATATTTGTGAAAAATAGATGTGTAGACAGTCCAGGAGATAGATGTGTCCTAATTTGTTGAGGGCTTTTAAAGATAAATGGCCTTGAAGTAGATTTGTTTGCAAATGAATAGCCAGTAGAATGTTCAGAACAGTGGCACAGTGAGCTCTCATCAGTTTTTCTGAGTGATGAATGTTGCATATTCTGTCTGTTGATGTGGTCTTTGCCATCAGATGTCCCAATTTATTAATAGTTTTTAGGGCAATGGTTGTAAATTATTGCAGCCCAATTTTATTACTGTTTTATGTCTACTGAGGACTGAGCCTTGTGTGCAGCTTTATATTAACTCAGCAGGCACCATTAAAATATTGACATTTAGGCTCATTTTGTCAGCATTAATCATACCATTAATCATAGCATTTTATCATGCCTTAATTGTATGAAATGACTGATTTGAAATGACTGGAGTGTTCACTTCTCTAAAAGCAGGTGAAATAATAATTTCCATTTCTCTACTTTTTCAGCCCATAACTGCACTTTAAAAAACCCAAACAACAGAGAACCCCAAAGACAAAAGACAACCCCCCCCCCATCTCCTAACTGTGTGTGCTGTGGGCATCTACTTCTTTGCAGCAACTGAACATGTGAGACCCAGCAGCTCTTATGGGCCTCACTGGAAGCTCTTGGAAGTGCCATCTCTGAAAATCAGCCTCTGAAATCTCAGTGTAGACACCTACAGCCAGGCCTTGGCTTCAAAAATGTACCCTAATATATATAACAAGAGTACTTCTGATGTGCAAAAAAAAAAAAAAGCTGCAATCATATGCTGAAATGGTTTAGGGGTTTAAAACAGGCACAGAAATGCCTTTTGTGATTCACCAGCAAGAATAGGCTTACAGCACCCATGCCTTTGTATTACTGTACCAGTAACAGAACCTGTGATATTTGCTGTTTCTTTTCAATGGAGAGCATCACTAGATGATTATGTTTAATACAAGGAGTTGGCAGCCTTTCTCACTTAACAATCATTAGGAGATCTGCTGCTGAGGTCCCATTTTGTGAGGCAGCTGGAAATTGGCACTTAGTTTGAATGTATTGTTTTCTACCTTTCTCTTAAAGTTCAAGGACAAGGCAAAACTGCACAGAGAAAAAAACTTTTCTCACTTTTCTTTGTTTACTTGGTCTTTCCACCTCTCCCTATGAAAATTTATTCCCCTATATATACATGAATTAAATGGAAGTGAGGTCAATGTCAGCAAAGATGGAAGCAGAAGGCTCGAGGGAAGGTATTTGAAAGCACCAAGCTATGATAATCATGTAGAAGATAGCTGTGATAATCATGCAGAATTTTCACTGGAGTAAAAATCATCTAGGTCTTCATTTCTATTTCTCTTGATACTTATGAAGGAGGACAATACTGTTGCTACTGTTTTAGGAAACTGAGGCCTCAAATGGGTCAGTGGGGAGGGAAACCCTAAATCACTCAAAGGGAAAGGTGCAGAAGAGGCAGAATAGTGGTATCCCAGTCTGCTAACCTTCACTTTGTTCTCCTAATCACGCATTTAAATAATTATTTTAAAGACTGCCCCTTCCAATTCCCATCCCTATATGTTCTTTCAACTTCAGGAGTTTGACCAGCTGTATTTTCCTCAATAACATGATATGGCTTAGACCACAGGCTTCTACTGTAGCCTTCTGCCTCGTGTTATACTGGATCTTCTCAAAAGACTTTCTAGTGATAGAGGATTTCTTTTTTCAATTACAGTGGCTTCACATGACCAAATATTATTCATTAATTTGATTGCCTAAGGATATCAAGCTCCAGGGGAAACTTGTATTCCTATATGATTGGCAAGATAATTAGGAAGTGAAATAATGCAAATCCCACTGCAGGCAGCTGTCAAAGATTTACGTATTTACTCTTTGAATTCAAAGTGTGTCATATCATACATCCTTCCTTTCTTTTAAGGCTTTTCTAACTGTAGGTTTATTATTGACCTTCAACATGCACGTTTGCAGGGACAGGAGGCTTTATGAGCTCAATCAAGTTGGGCTGATAAATCCACTGAGATTTTTAGTCTGCAGTATCACCTAGATAACACAGGCTAAAGTACACTTTTGCTTTTACTAGCTTTTGATTTAAAGCTCCTGGGTCATGGCCATTGATTCTTTATTTATAGAGTATCTACTACAATTAGAGCTTATACATGATATGAAAACACAGGCACAGAAGCCACTGATGGCAGCGAGTTCTGCATCCTCCAGGAGGGTGCAATATTGGGTATAAGTTAGAGGCACCTTATATGGAGTCTCCTCCAGCCTTCCCCATTAACAGGGACCAGGATAAGCTCATATCAGTAATTGCTGCATCCAGGCAGCAGTAGCAATTGGGAGATTAAATGAGAGAGCTGTATAGATGTGGGGTCCTGTTGAGGATGGCCTTCAGTAAGTAAAAGTCACTTATAAATTAAACATGTAGCAAACCCCTACCAAGTAAAAGGTATCTTACGAAGTTCTGACAGTTTCTCAATCTGACAGTGGTAAAACCTGAGAAGCAAGGCTATTAGTGGTGTTATTCTGATGTGGCTGGACTAAAATGCATCTGGCAAATATAAAATTAAAAAAAAACCAAAAAAATCAATATTCTTGCTAATGAGAGCCAACATTTATCTTACAGGGAACCTGAAGTTTTGCCTTCTGATTCTGAACCAGCCTTTCAACAAAGGTCATTTCTATTGTCTGTGGAGCAGAGGTAATAATAACTTACATACATCTTCATTTGCTTATTTTCTTAGCTGTTACCCGGCTAATGTACTTCATGTCTGTTGGATTGCAGTGTGGCGATTTCCTCTTTACTAGAGCAACCTTCTGGTGAGGGTGTGAACTGGCAGAGTATGTCCCTTGTTGCTGAATGCAGCAAATGAGCTGATTATGCAAATTCTGCATCCCTGCATTGCACACGTCAGAGGGAACTTTGTGCACTGATCTGTGTAAGACTGTAGCTTTTCAGAGGCTTCTTAGGAACAATCATTGTTTTGCTGACAGAGTGTAGCAGATCAACGGTGCATTTAAGAGTCTGGAAGTGAGCATTTCTTTAAAGGTCATCAGTAAAAAGTGTTAAATTTAATCAAAATAAAATGAACCGTGTAGATACTAAGTTGTGAAAGCGGTGGGGAATTTGCATGCTTGTCAGAAATATGCAAATCAGATTTCACTACTCCTTTGTTAAATATGCACAGTGCTAATCATCATCTCTGGTATGATAGCTTCAGATTTGCTGACATTTTGTGGAGATATGTAAATCTTTACAAGCTTGGAGCTATTAATTCCTCTATGCAGGAACACAGTCCTTCAGAAGCTTTCTGAAAAGCCACAGGAGCTGTCTCTAACTTATTCCCAAGATGGGAACCTTGCAGAGAGATTGCTCTTAACGGACTGGAGCAGATAGAGCTATTTGGTTGCACCATAGGCATAAGGGCTGGCAGGGGGTAGCTGTACAGTTAAAAGGAATTGAAATAAGGGATGAAGTGAGCAGGATATAGTCGTAGTACTTAATTCCAGTAAACCCAAATTAGATACCCATATAGCCAGAGGAGTGATAAAAAAAGGAAGATAGTTGTACAAGGTGATTCAAAGCATCTGAACAAGTGCTGTACCCCAAACAGACTCACTTTCATTTGCATAATCAGCAAGAAAGTAACAAGCGCTCAGTGGAAGAATTGTCCAGTTATTTTATAGATGTGATGCTACATATTTTTTCATTTAAAAAGATACACTGAAACACCTGCTTTGTATTAAATAGACAAGGATTGAAGCATTTGATTTGATTTCTACGTCCCACCTTTCCTGTTTTCAGGATTGGGGTTAATAAAAGAGACAGTGAACCAGACATGCAGTTTCTGAATGGCACTATTTAGTGCCTTGTAGTACCTTGCATGTGTTGCTTTAGTGCTGTATTTTGTTGGTCAGACTTTTGTTTTGTCTGTCCTTTAGAATTTTAAGTCTTTAAAGTTTGGTTTTTTTTAAATTTAAGTCTTCCTCATTTGCTCAAACCATGGGGCATGGTGTTCTTACTGTAACACTAATGAGCCTTTAAACTGTAGTGCTTCTGTAAAGGGTTGAAATATGAAGCTGAATAAAATCAAGTAGGCCAAAGACTGTCTAATTCAAAGCTACCTCAATGGGTTCCTGTTCTCTGAGCATAACTGTTTTGAAAGTGATCATTGGTGCTGTAAACAGTTTTCCAAAGAGTTTGTGGGAGGAGCAGAAGTCCTAATTAAGCTATTAAGACTTTTGCTGGGAGATTAAGAAATAGGTGGATATTTTCTATCTGAGTAACATGACAGATGGAGGTGGTTAGATGGTAAACATGAAATGTTTTTCTTCAAAGCATCTCGGCTGCAGCAAACCTTAGTGAATCCAGGATAAGGTTCTGGTAATGCCTGGCTTACAGTGCTAATGGACTACTTTAGGTGTCACCAGTTTTCTGGATGCTGCTTCTGGAGGAGTGTTAGCACAGGGGCTGTTGCAGGACTACAAGAACCTGGGGGGTTTGGTATGTGAACTGAAAGAAGTTCTGAAGGAATCATCCTTAGGAACAATGCTTGATGACCAGCTGTATATGCTTGAGATATCATAAAGGAGAGATGAGAAGGAAATAATGGGGCTGTTAATCCACAGAATATTGCTAGCTACACGAACCTGGAGAGAAAGGGATAGTAAAATGCAAAGGAAAAATAAAATAAAATATGGTCCCACTTCTCTGAGTTACAGGAATCTTGGGTTGTTATGCTCAGTACAGAATGCTGAGATGCGTTATTTTCAAGTAGTTTGGGTCCTATTGTCCTGGTTTAGGGCAAATTTGGGAGGAAAGTAATTGATAGAAGCATCATAAAGTTACCCTATGACACCTATTAAAATAACTTCTTTTGTTAGTCCTGTCAGTTTTGTGTCAAGTAAAAACTGGTGTGATGTGAGATGTCCTAAGTTAAAAAAAAATCACATCAATAAGTGGCTATTCTAGGCTAAAATCATCCCAGGTGTAACTCTTCTTGACCTTGAGAAAAAATGGTTACAGCTAATTAACCTTTGTCTTATTACACACATTTATGAAATCTATTTTTACTGACATACTTTCTAAAGAACTATTTCAGTCAGTACAAGTTTGCATGAACTTCCTTCTTTGTGCTTTGTGAAGGACATTGAAATCAGATTTCATCACTTCCAAGAGACCTCTTTTACCATTCTTGCCATACAAGCTGGATAAGTGACAATAGTGAAGGAGTACAAGCTAAGGACTATATGACTTTAGTCTATTATATATCATGACTGTAGTGAATCAGTCTAAAATATGTTCACTTGTTTGGTGTTTGGTACAGTCATGCAGTATTAGTGCTGTCCTAGAAGCAGGAGGGAGGAAATGCTGGAGAAGGGACAGTTTGCAAAAGCAGGATGAAGATTAATATGGCAGACAACACTGGTTGTTCGCTGAAGGATTTATTGGGCTGCATGTAGTGAGAAGGGGAAAAACCAAATGGCAAGAGAAATTAAAGAGAATAGATCAGTAAAGGGGAATAGGAGGTAATGTGGAAAATATGTCAAAGAGTCAGGACCCTGCTTTTCTCAAAGCTTCACACTTTTCTGTCTGTGAGTTTTCTATATGGAAGACTGGATCCAGTAGGCCTTACCTTAACAACACTGTCATGCATCCTAAATCCCTGCTTATGCAAAGTTTCTAGCTCCTGGTTTGAATCCTATTTAATAAAAAAAATATGGTTGTGAAAAAATCCAGTTTGAATTAGTCTCTGGGGCTACTTCTCAAGTGATTTCAAATGTAAATATATCTTTCACAGAAATGACTGTGAGTTGAAAGTCTGAAGCTGTCTTTATGTTAAGTTTGAAAAGTACAAAAGCCCAGGTTTTAGTGGCTGAAAACAGAATGGGCTTTCTGGGGAGTAAATGAAAGTTCCTGAGACTTTGATTCTGCTTTTAAAAATCTCTTTAATCAGAAAGGCAATGACTTACTTATGCCAAGAATTACAACTATGTCTAGTGCTGAGTGCTCTGACTTTTTGATGTCTCCCTAGGGAAGAGGCAGAATTATTGAAGTGCTGAGAAATCACCTCAGTGAAATTTGTCTTAAGTTCAGGATCTGAAAATTGTGTCTTGTTTCTGAAAACATTACCCCCACAAGCTGCTCAAATGATCCAGAATTTTCTTATGTCTCTGCTTTATGATAGGATGTTAAATATCTGTACGTTGCAGAGTACTTCCTGCTCTTAAATGTTGACAATGACAGCTGTAAAAACACGGAGTTATGCTCTGGAAAATAACATTATTATTTAAAAAGTCAGAGTGAAAAGACAACATTCTATAGCAACCTGATGACATTGGGCTTTGTAGTAGGAAAATGTGTCTATGTGTGTTTTTTAGTTCTCACAATGATTGTGATACATTGGCCACTGTGCCTTCCTCGAAACAATAGTGATTTCTTTCCACAACTAAACACTTTCCATGAAAGCTTTTAATCAAACAAAACATGTTGAACAACTTCAAATATTAGCCATTCATACTACCAAATAGCTTTGGCTAATGTATTAGAATAAGCTACCATCATTGCTTTGGAAGGGGCTAACTGAATCCTGACTTGTGGGAGGTGTGTTTAATGTTGGACAAGTCAATAGAAAGGAGACATCTATAAAACCAGGCTGCAAAAATATCCTTCAGGTGCACATCTCTAAACAGTCCCTTCCATAGACAATTATTTCCAGTGAAGGAATTTGGGGTCTACCTGCATCATCTTGTGCTGCTCTACAGACAACATGACCAGCCACTTCATATGCATTGTATATGGGCATTTTATGACGCCTTGTAGATCGTGAAAAGGGAGGAGCTCCAGAAAGAGGAATGCTCACCCTCCAGCTCTATATTGTGTGTGGGGTCTATATACTGAGATAACAGAAAGCCTTGTTCTATGGCAGTAGTGTAGTAAGTCAAATCCAAACTCTGATAAAGTGTCTTCAAATGGTATTTTCTTAGACTATTTATATTATGATGGCTTATCCATAACCTGAGTTTTCTCTGTCAATACCCATATTGCAACTGCTCAATCAAAGCAGCTGTTGCATTCCAAATCTTCTTTTGAGTGTCAGGCAACTTTCCTGTCAAGGCCAGCCTACTCTTTGGTGGAAATGCCAATAATTGACGGTTGGTTAGCACCTAGAGGTGACTGTGCATTACCAAATATCTCTCCTAACTAAACAATCACATCAGAAAAGGTGCTGATTTGTATGAATGATTTCCTGGTCATCTGTCTTTGAATGCCACATGCTGCCATACATTTTATGTTCCATATGCTTTTGTCTGCAGTGGTTGATATATAATTGGTGATAGATATTTTGAATGTCTTCAGTTGAGGTTTAAGAGGGAAATAAGATGTAAGTAGCAATACAAAGTTCAGTTATCAGTTCAGATGTACAGAGGGGAAGGTAACAGATAGTTGGAACAGTGTTAATGTCTGAAGATATTGTAGTTATTAATAAGAGGAGGAGAAATAACCTGACTTTCCCTGGTACTATTTTTTTCTTCTCCATGACTAGCACGTTTTCCTTTAGTCTTTAGGGGTTGAACTCACATACACTTGCAGAATTATTAGTATGTGCAGCCATTCACTTGCCCTTTTACCTGTCATCCAATGAGCTTGCCTTGTTGGCATATCGTGAGCTTTTTTCTCACCTTTTATTTTCATTTCTAGCTGAACTTACTTGTAATATATCTCAAATTTGTACTAGACCCAGAATTGGCAGTTGGCATAAAACTTGAGGGAATTCAGAGCAGCTACTATTAATAAATTGGAAAATGTTCATAAAAATGGTGATTGGGATGTCACATGGACTTGTATGCTTTATTGCACTTTCTAGCAGGCATCCAGACTAGCAGTAACTCTTACTGCTGGCCTCAGCTAAACTACTCTCTTCTCCACTGACAGCAGAGGGACTCTGTTCTATTGGACTTCTAAAACGTCAATGTGAACTTCATTTTTCCATATTTGAATCAAAACAGGAATATAATTTCTAGTTTGTATTTAATAACTTAAATTTGATGTTCTGTGACACTTAATTTAGATTTAAACGTTTTGTTATGGTGATGTGCCTGTTGTTGGATTGCATGCAAGTTAGGCCCTTCAACTACAGGAGTCTGAGAGAAGTTATGTCAAGTGTTCTTAAGGGTAGGGAATCTATGATATACTTTAGGAACAAGAAAATCTGGCCCTCTCTAGGGCTGGCTAGCACCATGAATTAAGCTTGGACATGAACCACAGAATCATTTGGAAAAGACCTCCAAGATAATAGAGTCCAACCTTTGATTGATCACCACCTGTCACGTGGCACTATGGGCCACATCCAGTTGTTTCTTGAACATCTCCAGGGACTGTGACCTTACCACTTCCCTAGGCAGCCCATTCTAGTATGGGCAACAACCCTTTTAGTGAAGAAATTCCTTCTGATGTCCAGCCTGAACCTTCCCTGGAACTGTTGGAGGTTACAGCCTCTTATCTGGTGACTTGTTACCAGGGGAAAGAGGCTGACCTTCACCTGGCTACAACTTGCTTTCAGTCAACTGTAAAGAGTCATGAGGTCTCTCTGGAGTCTCCTTTTCTCTAGGCTAAACAACCCCAGCTCCCTGAAGTGCTCCTCACAGGGCTTGTGTTCCAGACCCTTCCCCAGCCTTGTAGCCCTTCTCTGGACATGCTCCAGCACCTCAGTGTCTTTTTTGAAATGAGACAAGGCAAAACTGGACGCAGGACTCAAGGTGTGAAGTAGGATCTGGATCTTAGGACATGCAGTAGTTTGCACTAGAAGGGATTTTGGGAAGAGAGTTTTTGTAGTCTATGCTTTGCCTATGACTCTGTATAAGCTTGATATCAACCAGATTTTCAGTGGTGAACTGGAAGCTTAAATTTATCTTTAGAAAACCAAGCTTAAAACCCCAGAAATATGATAAAATTACTCTATTTGTGACATGTATATTGTTAGTGCCTTTCTGGTTTGGAATTTGGGATCTTGAGAGACATAGCTTAGGTGTGTGGACAATTTAAAAGGTAGGTGTTTTTTGAGAATTTTTAGATAGTTATTGACAAAGCTGAGGACAGAGCTGATCTATGCCTTTTGCATGGTTCAAGTTCCCTCACCCTAGTAGAAGCTGTGACAGAATGAAGTCTCTAGATAAATTTTGAGACATAGTCGGCTGAATGTGCTTTGTTGTTGATTTTAGTTCTCTGCAAATCCAGCAGCAGGAAATTCTGAGATCTAAAATATTTTTTTGTTTGTTTTATGGATTTGAGATTTGGTTCGAAAAATTAAAAAAAATAGAGTAATTAAGATTCCCCTCTGTGATGCTTTGAAAAACTAAACCCCGCTGAGCTGAAGTTCAGAGTAACAGAACAATAGAGAATTACTTTGAAAGTACTAGTGAGAAGCATAACAGATGATTACAGCACAAGGAAAAACTGGGAGGTTATTACAGTGCTTTTTCTATGACGCCAGGATGCAAATCCCATTAGGGGAGTTCTATTGTTATAAGATTTGCTGTATGGAAGCCTTTGATAGCATCGTGCCATATATCTGGTTACCACGATGTTTCCCAGAGGACTGTTGAAAGAAGGAGCTTTGGAAAATACTGTCAGGAGAGTGCTTTGGAGCACCCCAAGCAGAAAGAGAAGCATAAGACAATAGGCAAAAAAGATTATTCATGGCTCATTTTGTTAGTGATTCAAGAAGAGCAATTGTCCTGGGAATGAACTTGAGGAGCAGAGGTGAACGCATGAGGTTAGCATAAGTAAGGCCTGTGTCAGAAAAGAGCAGGTTTTTAATCCCATGGAAGAAACTCTTGGATTTTCACTGCCTCAAGCTACACAGCGAAAAAAGTATATAAAAACATTGTATCTCTGGGAGTTACTACAGGGCAAAAGTATTATTTTCGCAGCTAGAGCTTAGCATGAATCCATTACTAGGTCGAAGTGTTAAGGTCTTGCAAAATATGGATGTTATCTAGGGGTGTCAGGGTCTTCTCACTGGCTCTGATGGCCTTTGGATCAAACCATTGTGTTATAGTCTTCCTTTTTCTCTTACTCCAGGCTTGCCTTAGGGCAGACAAACCTTTTTTTTTTAAACAATAAAGAAATAAAAAAAAAAAAAAGAAAAAAAAAAAAGTCCCAAGAAGTCCACAGTGGTACAAGTGGCTCACCTTGATCCAGTGGTGATTTCAAATGGTGGCTGCTTTTTAAAAGTGGGTTTTTTATTTTTAATTTGCCTGGATCTTGTTGTATTTCCAGATTTCAAATTTTAAAAGTTTTTATTGCTTTATTACCATGATTGCAATTATGACTAACTCAGCCAGTGAACAGTTTAACTCTTCTGTAATATGCAAGTATTTATTAGCTACTTGACTGATGGAGTGTGCATCCTTCGCTGTGTTCAGTGCCTGAAGGGACAGCAGTAGTTTGAGAATATGCATGCTGGACTGCTGATTTTTCTCATTTGAATGGTATACATGCTGTCTTGCTCACCCATATTATCAAGTATTAAAATTGAACTTTAAATTCATATAGTCATAAAATAGATATCTTTTCTGCTCTACTCATTGTCTCTTCTCTTTTGTAAAGTAGGCTGTTTTGTTAAATTTCAGCATTATAGAAATGTGTTGCTAAAATAGTCTGTGCATTTACATTTAGGAAAGAGGATAGTAGGATTATTTTATTTAATGTGTAATTGGTTACATGTTAGCCAAAAATGTAGCACATAGCCACAATACTTGTTCCACTTCTATTATAATTTTTTCTTGCAAGTTAACCATTCTTCATCTGATACTCTGAAAAGACAACGGCAATGTATATCAGCCTGTCTTTGGTTTCATCTAGAGTGAATCACGTTGGAACAGAAGCAAAACATTGTCATAGGTTTTTCATTGAGGAAAATTCCACTGACCTCAGAAATAATGGGGACAAACTGTAATTTTTAGGGATGTTTTATTATCATCTTCCATTGTTGGAAGCTTTATGACTAACACAGCCTGATGTATAAGCTCTTGATATCAATATTCCGTCAGTTACTTTGAATTAATTTGGTTCAGACCTCCATAAAATCCCTTCTTTAAAGTGGGCCTCCCTCTATTTTCACTGAAATAAAGCTTAACGTTAACTTGGATGTCCTGGATAAGGTGTAACCACAAGAATCAATATTGGTTCAATGTCAGCTGCATTAGCACTGAAGTAATTTGTTACTTTGGAGTATGAGTGTCATTCTGTTGGATTTTCTTTTGAAAAACCCCAGCTCCTTCAAACTCTTGCTTCTTATGTTCAGAGCCCAAGGTGTGGCTCATTGGGAATTCTGTTTCTGGCAGCGTAAGTCATTAAGCAGGTAACGATGTTTTTCCTTGTCTGAACATGCACTTGTCTTTCAAGCTTCTTGATGTTACCCACAACAAACCCTTAGCTTTAGGCCCATAGCTTCCAGATGCCCATAGTTGTCTATAGTATTATCTTGGTGTTGGTGAGGTGTAATAAGCTATGACTAATTGATTATCAGGTTAAACTGGATAGTAACAGAATGGCACACTTGAAATGTGTTTCTTTTGAGAGGGAAAAAAGAAAGAGGGGCTGATTTGATACTGCAAGTCTTTGAAGAGGCCCCAAACATTTTGAAGTGCAAGAATTGGAAAGGCTCAGAATGCATTTAGACTGACCTATCTGGCAACATAAGTGTCCTAAGAAAGAACACAAATTTCTAACATGCTGTCGCAATGACTTAAAATTAACTTGGGGATAAGCTAATTCTGTACATTGCTAATGAACTTCGGATTTTTACAAAGAATTATGAGTAAGTTATTTAGCCCCTGAAAATACGTGCTTCAACAAAACAATAAGCTCGTGTTTTAGTACAGGATTAAGGTGGGTTCATTAGATTTTGAAGTCCTTTGAGGTACAAGGCAAAAGCGGTGTAAGTGCAGTGTCTGGCCCAAATCATACTAGAAGTAAAACACTTCAATTATCTCTTGGTTTTGGAGCCCTAAATTGCTACCTTAAGTGGACTCTGGCTTCCTAACCTTCCCTTTTACCCATCCAGGACTGGGAGGGAAACTCAGCACTGAGCAGCTGAGACATTCAGTCATGTGGCACATCTTAACAGCTTGGCCTGTGTTTCATCTTGATTGAAACCACTGAAAACACTGAAAGTTTGAACAGTCCACTTACTGTCTTGACAGCTAATCCAAGATAAAGGGAATGAGAATTATACCTTCTGTTCCTAGGAGGATAAATATTAAGTCCCTTATTCCTTACACAGAGCATGATATGAATAAACCTTTACAAAGCAGCAGTGTAGTAGAGTTTCTCATTCTTTAAAAACTTCCAAACCTGAAGAATTTTAGCAGACAGAAGAATTTTCTAAATAAACCTGTGTCACAAAAGTAGTGTAGAAATTATTTCTCTCGAATTTTTACAGTTATTTTCTTTCTCTCCCAGTTTTAAGTAAATGTGAAAAATCATGTTCTCTGTGGTGGATGCTGCATTTGAAAGCACCTCTGTGGTCATTCAGACTTAAATATTTTCATTGCTAGAAAGATGTGCAGTAATTACAGATCTGGAACATGATTGCTGCTGAGGTTTCTAGAGAAAGTGATTAATATCAGGAAAATGTGCTCAAGAAGTCACAACATTTGGTCATTGTCAAATGAATTGCCCTTAGTATGGCATAGATCATGTGTCAACTCTGTTTAACTGAGCTGTGTAATCATTTTGAGAAATATATGCAAGGCTGTCTTAAGGTATCAAAAGGTGTATTTACATTGCAGGAAAGGCTTTAGACCATCAGAAGAAGCTTCTGTTGGCAGTGGTAGTCTTACAAAGAACTTTGAGCAGGTTGAACCCTCTGAATATCTCACAGAACTGTCTGTTTTGTTTCACTTCCGTGCTTATTCAGAGATTCAGAAACTGTACTTTTTGATTTGTTTTCCAAAATTAAATAACTTTTATAGAAATTATAGTGGGAACAGAAAGTGAGAAATGACATGGACAGAAGGAGAAGGTTGAGCAACATGTCCAAGTACAAAGAGAATTACTATGTAATCCATCATTTTTAGGGGGAAAAAAAGGTCAGAACAAGTGGGATTGTAGCCAACTTTAATTCCTGAGAATATTAACATATTAAGGAAGTAGACTGGTTCTTCAAATCTGTCCATACATTGTTCTTGGTGGTATTATAATCATAACTGATCTTGTCAACTGTTTGGCAAAAGTCAGTTTCCCTTTTTTTTAATTATTTTTTTGAATCTGTCTTTCCCTTTGCTTCCTGAAGGAGCTGAGTGTAGGAGGCATAGTAAATGTCCACTTAATCTCACAGGGACAAGGTTTAAAGTTGCTTAAGTAGTAGTGCACTGGGACCTCCAGTTATATCCCTCTTAACTTGGGATATTCAGCTGAAGTTTATTAGTTTCCTAGTATTTTCTTCAGGCAATGGACAGGGATCTGAGTTGTCTTCTGGATTGCCATGGAAATTTAGCTATATCTGCTAGATCGTATAATTGAGGAGGTGTGGAGGCCTGAATAGGAGCCCAGATGTCAGGTTATTTTCTTTTTCCTTTGCCAGTGTAGTGCAAAAAAAGAGGCAAGTAAATTCTGTGGGAGTCTATAGTTAGTCTGCTCTATTTAATCTCAGTGTTGTCTTCTACTCTCAAGTCTTTCCCATTAGCCATGTCAAGCTTTCTTTCTCTATTTAGCGACAGGAGAGGGACAGTAAGGGTAAGGCCCTGGAGACTGCAAAGCTATCATCTAATTCTGAACATGCTGTGGTTTTGGTTTTCCTTGACCACCTCTTTTTCTGTAGGCCTATGCACCTTTGTCAGAGAGCAGCATTCTCATTAGGACTTTGTAAAACCCAGATACATATTAACAAGGCATCCAGAGCTGACCTTTTGTCTGGAAGGGAGATTGCTAATGCTCTTAGCAGTGTTTTGTGAAGTCTGCTTTCCTTGGTGAATTTAGGATCTGTTTAGTGTTTAAGATTACTTCTAAATCATGCATTTAATTTTTATTGCTTTTTCTTTAGCTCTATAGATTTGAGTGAGCGTTAATGCATCACTCATATTTCATTAGTGACTATAGTGCTTCACATCCTTTATATTCACCTTCTAGAAATGCTTTGGCAGCAGAGCTGACTATGCCAAAATGCATAAGAAAGGGTAGAAATAATAAATGCACTATCAATTTGGCTGACACAGTTCAACATTTTAAGTTTTGTTTGTGACCTACTGTTCATCTCTGGCAATTTGAATATACATATGCAGTGTCCTTTTTTAAAATGGGTGGGACAATAGGGAGGCTCTAGTGTTATTAGCATAATAAATCTTTACTAAAACAGCAAAGATCTTTTATATTGCAAGGGCATGCTGCTGCTGTTCTCTTCTAGATATTAAATTTAGAGATGTGAAAAATTTGTTGAAGTCTGCTGCAAGTCTTAGCAGGGTTGTGGGGGGAGATTTTTTTTGTGGGGGCTTTGAGGTTTTTTGTTCAGCTTTTTTTTGTGTGTGAGGCCTTTTTTCTTTTCTGAGTGTGCTATCTTATCCTAGTGGGACTGCTTATAATAGCATGAATAACTGCCCACTGAACCTTTTTCCTTGCTGGTGCAGTAGCATCCAACTGTGTAGGCCACTCCTTTATGAAGGTAGTGCAGGATGCTGTAGTTGATTATCCATATTACTGGCCATAAAAGGTTGGGAAAAAGGATCTTGGAGACACTTCAGGGCAATAAATTTACATTTTTTATGTTGTATTTGCAGTAAAAAAGTATCCAGGTCCTTCCCAGGTGCAGAAGAATGGCACAATCATTGCTCCAAACTGAATGCAATGCTAAAAAGAAATTATTAAAGATTTTATTCCAAATGGTTTAGGCTGTTCAAAGCCTATTAATAGTCTTCTAGTTTGTTTGTAATCCTTTTCCTAGCATTGTATTATAAAAGAAGAATATAACTGTTTCCCATTAATTAGTATAGTGATCTGAAGGGGCCTAATGATGTATTTTCCTTCGTTCATAGACACAGTTGTTGAACCTGGAAATTAGGAACTTGTGTGAGTGGTGGTTTTTCTTACTGAAAGGGCAAAACCACTGTAGACATTCAGATGCGTGGTAAAAGTCATTCTTAGACCGTGGTAGATACTGATTATCAGTGGATTTGATAATTTCATGCTGAAGTCTTAGGATCAGAGAATGGTAATAAATAATGCTCTCATTAGAGTCAAAACCCCTCTGATACAGACTGAAGAAGTATGAGCTTTGGTTTAGGAAACCCCTCCATGTGAAAAGATCAAAAGTCATTTGAGTATGCTCCCTTGGGAGTTCAGTGATTTATTTGTCTACAATCAGTTAGGAGCTATTGGTCTTGCCCCAAGGAATCTAGAAAAAGTGGAATGTGGAAGTGGGACATAGATTTGTATGAGGGCACTGAGTCCTGACTTCTCTGTGGAAGAACTCCTCTCTCAACATGGAGGAGTGATTTTTTAGCTGCATGTTTCTTTAGGTCGCTTCAGAGATTTTCCTAAGTCTAGAGGTGTTTCTGGTTCTCATGTGATACCTCATTTTCTGTTTGGGATTCATCACCAGAATCAGAATTGTTTCAAATCATGCTGCAAGTACTTACCCTGCATGTAGTATGTCTGAAATGCCAAATGTTTCCAGACACAGAGAAGCAGTGGAAAGGAGCATCTGGCACCACATTCAAGTTTGAAACATACATGTTCTGAGCAGCCAGTGCTGTGATGACATGTTACTGGGGTATCTTCCTGTTCACTCACCGTTTGAGATATAATGCTAAAATAAACCAATTGCCACAGTGTCCACTAGGGACTGAAAACCAACCATTCATTTACTTGTATTAAAGCAATATTTGTTCAGGATGTTGTTTCTGTCTATTGGTAATGCTGTAGCACAGACTTATTTTGTTTAGAAAAGGCATTCTGAATCCATGCTAGAAGCAGCTGAGGGAGAAGCTGAATGTGAAGTTTGACACACTGTATTTGCATGGCAAATATATGACATTTGAGCATTCCAGGAAAAATGCTCAAGTATAAGTAAACATAAGGAATACTTTTTCAAAGTAGCCTGGAGAAGTTATGCCATTTAAAATTGGCAAGTTACATTGCCTTCAATTCTTTGGAAAATCCTACTCAAATCATATAGAAAATACATGTTTATCTAATTGAGGTCCCCAGACTTTCTTTTTTTGATTTACAAATGAAAGTTGGGAAAAGATCCTGTCATGCTAAGTTGTGAGTATCCATATATCATGAGTCTTCTTTCTGTGCATGGTGGTTGTTGAGATCTGTTCAAGTGGTGATGATTATCAAAGTTTATGGTTTCAAGACTTATGTAGAGTGTTTGAGTGTGATAAGGAAAGAGGCCAAAAGCCTTCATCAGTTGTGAAGGTTGTGTATAGCTATGTAGTAGTCTTCTTTTTTGTATGAGTTATTTATGTTTAGAAGATAGCAGTGGATAAATCTTCTTTGAGCCTTTGTTGGCAAAAGACTGCAAGTCTTGTAACTATTGGTTAACTTTTCTATGACTTCATTAAATTTTGGCTTGGTGCCTATCTCCGTAAAGTATAGTGGGCTGTGGATGATGAGCTGGCATTCCATTCTGGGTGTCAGCTTGTGTAGGAGCATGAATCACTAATTTGCATGATGGTAGAATCTCAGGTTTGCACAAAAATTCTCATCCAGACAAACCCCAAACAGCAACACCTTCCCAAGTAATAATTCCCTTGGATAAGAATTCTTTGGAGGAATGCAGTAAAATGAATCCTGAATGTTAGGAGTCATTTTTCATTCTCAGCTTTTTTTTATCTGCCGACTTTCTGTTGGAGTTTAATCTATTAAAGTTCCAAATGAGTGTGAATTCCAGTTCATTGCCCACTGATATTATTTAGACCGTAAGACTTGTGAAATGGATTTTATTGATACGTTTGAAAGTTAACCCTCTCCTATGCTCTTGTGCCATGGATATCCTCTGAATGTACAGGCTCTAACCTTGTCAAAATCTCTAATGTAAAAACTTTAGAAATGTAAACAAATACTGATGGCTTGGGCTGAAAATAAATTACATTTCTGTCACTCAGAATTTTAATTCTTTTCAGTAGGTTCATGAAGAAGTAATTAATCAACTAATGTTTGATACCAAGGTATTTATTCAGATATTTTACAGCATTTGCTTTTATTTGCAGCCTCAGGCACTTGAGACAGAAGTTCTGTTCCTACTAATGTCAAAAGTAGTTGATTCCTTGACTTCAGTCACAGTTTCAGAAAGAAGTGAATATCTCAGCTGCCTTCACTGCCCTTGCTAATAGATCTCATCACTCTCCAGTGCAGTGAAGTCTTTGTGTGAGTTATCCTTCCTTAGGAGAAGAAGGGAGAAGTTTCCAATAGGATGAGCTGTCTATATAGCATTAATAAGACACTTTATTTCTTCCTTCCCTCACCCTACCTTCAAAGATGCTATAATGGAAAGCAGATATGGTCAACTGCTTCAGCTGTTTCCCATTCTTTATCTGAAAGTTACATTTTTGTAAGTAGCTCATAAAAGAGTAATAAATTCTGATTTGCTGAAAGCCATCTGGTTAATGGATTGCTTCAGAACTATTTATAATAGGATCTATCTATGTAATTAACAGTTAAAGGCACAAGCAGTTTGTTTTATAAGATGCATATGGCCATTGTTTATTAATCCTTTGCAAGCAATGTGTGGCCGCATTCTAAATTCCAGGACAGATTTTGTTTAAATCAAGTGTAATATTGAGTTAGTAATTTTAAATACCACTTATAGCTGTATCATGTCTCCGGACATTGTCTCCCTTCACCAGTGTGTGCTGTTCTGGAAGGCTTGCACCTTGGATTTAAATCTAGTGGTTGAAAACAGCAGAACTTGATGAAGGGAGATGCAGGAATAGGGCCTGAATTTGGTCAGCCAGAGCAATGGGTTGTAGCATGCATGCGTGTAAGCCTTGTCTTCCATTCCGTTGGAAGGACAGACACACTATGACAGCTCAAGACAGATACAAAATTTGTTCTGATGTCTCTATTGATGTGCAGGGCTGAGTTTCAGGTAGAGTTTGACAGCCCTTCACCAAGTCCAGCCTCACCTCTCCTGCTTGTTTTGGCATACTGTTGCAGCCCTTCAGGGACTCACATGGCACAGCCAGTCACACGTGTAAAAAACTCTTAGGAACTACCACAGAGCTGCAGCTGACTGATGGGTTGTGTGTGAGGAAATGTCATGACTCAACCACTTTCATGCCTTTAGAAACAAAATGAGAAGGACCTAAAAGTATCAAGTAGTTTTTATGTCCTTCTTGGTGATATTCAAACCTTTATTTGAGAGGTAGGATACCACACACTACTTCCTTAGGCTCTGCATCCTCTTTGTGGTGCTCAAAAGTCTCCTTCAACTTAAAATAATTTTTCCTAAGTGTTTCTTTAAAAGTCCTCCAAAGATCCAGCAAAATAAAAATGGTTAGCTGATCTTGTGTGAAAAGAAAAAGACTGCAGACACACAGCAATTTCAGAGAAGCTGGCAGGAATTTTTAATGTGACTGAAAGTGTCTGAGTGACAAATTAGTAATAAAAATGTCACTAATTAGACCGTAGTAAAATCTTGATAATCAAAACTACTTGGGTGAGACTAAATATATTCAGATGACGGGTAGGCCAGATAATGGGAATCAGCTGAACAGAGAGACAAGCTGGCAGCTTGTCACAAAGGGAGGCTCAGAGACATGGTGGGTGTTTTGAATAAACAAGCACCTAACGTAATTACAGAACATAGTCCAAAAGTAATAATGAAAGGTTAGCTGGATGAAGAATTTTAAATAGTAGGGAAAATAACGTCCCTTGAATGTAGGAGGACAGAGGCAGTGCTAGAATTTTGTGGTTTTATTGAGACAAGTAAGCCTGGCTTAAACCAGACTGAAATCTGCTCTGGTCTATCAAAATGGGTCCTGTGTGCTCAAATGGGCCTTTTGGGTTTCCTGTTCTGCTACCAGCACAAGTTCATGACATGGACATCAATAGGATTTGGGTCTGCAGCAGGATGAATTACCTCTTTAAGAGGGTTTGGGTTAGCTGGTTTCCTCAGGTAACAGGGGAGCTCTGTAGTAGGAACTGTTGACATACTTTTGGGGAAAGGGTGGGGACACAAGGAGGTTTACTTTGTTTACTTTATCCTTGAGCAGCTGGGTTAAGAAATGGATTTTAGTAGAAAACATGCATGTCCACAGAATAAAGGAAGAATCCAATGTTAGTATCAGCTACTGTGTGAGAAAGAAAAACCTCCAGTCTTAGGGGCTGTCTTTTAAGCAGGAGCTTTTTGATTCATTGGTTGGTAAGTTGAACTGACTTACAGGGATGCTGTGATCCTTAAACTCATTTGTTCTGCTGGTTCTAATGCTGCATTTTTGTCGTTCTTGCCATCCCTTCTCAGGTGAGATTGTGGGAGACGTAGTACATTAAGTACCTAGTTTAGTGTTTTCATGTGAAGCAAATTTATGGTGCAGGTGGAAAGGGCCTTTGGTATGGAAAAGAAAACAACCTTGGGAGACAGTGCTATAGAACATGTAGGATAAAATGGCTCTGCTATGAATGTCAGCTTTTTGACTGAAGCTAGTAGCTTCTCAATCACAATGTCATTGTGAAGGGTATATATTAAAATGGGTGCAAGTTTTAGTTTCAGCTGCAAGGTAATGCTTACATCCTCCAGAAAATAAATTGGGTGAAAACAATCTTAATCTGGTTTTTGGGACTTTTTTTTTCATAGCTGATCCAGCTTTGCCACACCATAGCAAGACTAAACACAAGTGTGATTCCTTTTGTCTTTTCCAATTTGCTGCTGTAATCACTGTGATCCTGTACTGGTATTACTGAATTATCCCTTCTATGTTGCAGTAGGATCATTTGTGATGATGGCAATCACAAAGGACATTACTGCTACAAAAGCACTGTAAAATACCTATATAAAATAAAAATTCTTTAAAATACCATTTTTAACACCATTTGATTTGAAGCATCTGCATTATCTGTCCAGGAGGTCTTTCCTGGTGAAGGGGGAGGCAGAAACATCTCCAGAAAGGTGGCTCAGAGTGCTGACACTAACATACTGACCCAACTCACCCTTTTGGGTAGTCCTTCTGATTCCTGTGCAGAGATTTTTAGGATCAGTTAGTCAGGATGAATCAGGGTCAGTATGTCTAGTTGAACCTTTATTCCCCCTGATACTTGTAAGACCAGGTGTTTTTTTCTGCTTGTCTTCCATCTGACACATAGAGGCTTGCCAAGAGCATCCATTTTTTACATCCCCTCCATGCCCTCAGCCTGGCTTCTGACAACGCAGCTCTTCCTCACACAGGGGCACCCTTTCATTTACATTATGCTTCATGAATAGTTAATACCTGGATGTTTCAAGCTTCTCCCTGGAGAACCTTGCATTCACTCACCAAGAATTTACTCACAAATTGGTATCATGCTTGAGTAGTCAGTGGATGCTTACACCGGAGGTGGCTGTGACTTCTGCTTAAGGTCAGATCCTTGCATCTTAATTGATAACTGGAGAAGAAGATGGGATTCATATTTAAATAGACTTTTCAGGGATGTAGTCAGCTTTTCAACTAGCTATTAACTTCTCAGTCACTATGTCACTGGAAAGGGTATTTATTACAGTGGGTGTGAGTTTTGATGCCAGCTTTAAAATAATGCTTACACCCTCTATAAAGAAGCACAGTCTTGCTTCCATAAATGAATTGATTTCCCACAGGGAAATCATGAGTGAACTAATTGGACTTTTATGGTTAGCTTGTTGCAGTATATGCAACCATAATTTATGCAACCATAATTATTCCCAGATTTGCTTCTGCCTTTCCTCCATCATGAAGGAAGTGTGTGTAGATTATTTATGCACCTGGATTAACTCAGCAAAATATTGAATGAACCTGTCTGATGCCAATAGACAACGGTCATTTTACACAAGAACAAGGTGCTGGGGATTATGAAAGACAGCTTTGTTGGAGTAAAGGCTGATCATACACAAAGAGTGCTGTGATCAAATTTACACTCAGTTCCCTCTTGCACCAGTCCTGCAATTTTGGCAGGTGCTTGGGTGACTTCAGCAGCTTGTGAGTTGGAACACTGGCAAGTCAGAACCTGTGCAAGTATTTAACATAGCACTTCATATTCCTGCATTTGTGAAAAATGTTTTGTTAAAGGATATGCACTGGATAGTGCAAACTCTTTTCCCCAAATCCACATATAATAAGGAATGTGGTAATTACCTAGAAAACTTCTAATTTAAAATAACTTATCTGTTTAGTAAGTCAGTGGTGCTCGAGATACCCAGTATTAAAAAATTATGTATTTCAATGGATAGAAATGTACAGTTTTCTTTTATGTTTTCTCTTATATCTGTATTGTGGCAGGGTAGCATAAGGTTTTCCATACACTAGCAATCCTTATATCCACTTGTGGAATATTCTTTTGTTGAGGCAGCTTATAGCCATGGAAAATTTCTGCATGTATTGAAATCATCAACAGATGAGGAAATAGGTAAAACCCATACCTAAGATAAGAATCACAAGATATTCTCCTTTTAATGATGTTAAGTTTCTCCAGCCTGGAGATGTTAATAATTTAGATACTTGTATTTTGGCTAGTGGTTGCTTAATGACAAAAAGAAATTTAAAGTTGTGAAGAGCCACTAGGCAATACATTAAAACGTTCTTAATAACATCAAATAAAAGTTGCAATCTGGGACAGGCTAATGATAACTGAAATCAAGCAAATGAGCAGGCTGTTAAGGAACCTAGCTGGTTTATTTACAGATACAGGACTTTTTCCTTAATTGATCATTGTTAGTGAATCCCAGTCCAAAATGAGAAGGAAGTCTGGCAGCATAGATATTTTTTGAATAGTGGATAACACTGTCTGATATATGTCTGTCAAAGAAAATGAAAAAGAGATCCCCACAAAGTTGGCTGCCCAGAAACATTACAGTTACAGTAAAGCATTGGATTGATCTGGCCACAGCTCAGTGCAAAACATTATCTACAACCTGTTCTTGACCACACCACAGTTCATCCTTTCACATAAGCAGTGCTGTTGCTCCACAGGACTAGTCCAGGTGTACAAACCAAGATGCACTGTGCCTGTGTGTGGGGATGACATTGCAGTTCTTTGTGCCAGTTACTGTTAGCTGCTGAGAATGGATAGAATAGCCTGTTCCTGCTATGTCCATGCAAAGTTACATCACATAAGAGAGATGTGATTGTGCTGTTTCTCTTTCAGAATAAGTTTTGAATTGATTGATCAATTTATATTCATGTTGAGAGAGGGATAGAAGTATCAAAATAATAAGGTGCATGAGGCTTTGTGAATATAGGTAGCTAGGTGAAATAGGGAGAGTGGTGTTACCACTAGTTTCTCACCTAGTGTCTCACTGAAATTATAGCATAAGTTCTCAACTGGACACCAGAAAACCCATCTTGTACAAAACACATTGTCAGCTACATAAAAGAGATTTTAGAAGTTTTATTCCTTAAGAAAACAACAGCATTGCATGGTTGCCATTTTCCTTCCTCACTCTCGTCTGTAACAGTTAACAAACAGCCCATCCTTTTTTTGTTGTTGTTCTCAAATGTGATACACATGTTCACACCAGTATTGATGAAAAGAAATAAAAGGGCTGCAATGGCTGACCCTCCTTTAAAAAGATGGGATGAAAATCAATGTGTGCTAAGTGCAAGTGGATAGAGAGAGTGAAGTATTGTAATGAAGTTTTGAGTAACCTGACCAATGGCAACAAAAACCCATAACAATCACGTGCATGTTCTCTTTAGAAGAAAAAGAAAGATGAGGTCTCTGTACCTGAAGTGAAGTGGAAAGCTCCCTTTTCAAACCTCTCTAATCTAAAAGAAGGCTGATCTATTTTTAGGGTTTTTTATGGTCTCTGGTCTCATTAATTGTTGCTGGAAATAATTAAAACCCATAGCAGAAGATGATAATGGAAGTTAGGACACAATAACATAACAGAGTACAATAATGTAGGCTTTTAGATGTTGTTGCATATTATTGTACATTACCTGATTGATTCTTCTCCATTCTGCAAATGGCTTCCTTAGCAAAAATAAACCTTGTAGTGGAAAAAAAAAAATTAAAATAAAAACCCGATTGTATCCCTGATTACTTACTCTTTTTTCTTTCTAATTGTGTGATGAAAAGTGAAAATTAAACTTAGGGCATAGAGCATGCAGGGCTGGTGCCAATCCTGGCTTAGGAAATACCCCTATATGGTGTGCACTGCTGTGCTTCTGTAGTTTAACTAAAACTAAGTATACCCTTCATAAGAGGGGAGTTGGCTTTATTATTTTTTTGTTTTTTTAATAAGTTTTTTCATTCATGTGAAATCTGGAAGTGCTTTGTTTTAATTTCTACTACTAGACTACTAGTGAGGTACTATCATAGTAGAAAATATGGGATGTGGTTGGTCTCTGTCTCAGTCTTTTGTGCTAGCATTTATTCCGTGGGTTAAATTTTTTGGGGGAAATCCAAGCAAGATTCCACAGTTCATTAGGGGTTTGAATGTACAAGAGAAGAATGCTTGTGTGCTACCTGAAGATTTATTAATTGCCAGTATATATAAAAATAAAGTCAACTTAATATGATTCTGCGCATAGTAGATAATTGCTCCTTTGGTGGTCATTTGATGGACAGGCCCTTAAAATGTGCTATTGCCTGCTGGAATGTATCACATGAAAATTTTATACCCCCTCTTGGCTCACTTTCACTGTACTTTATTATTTTAAATGTGTTCTAGCACTTTCATTCAGTGGCTGAATTTGGGAGAAGCTGTATGAGTGAGCCATCAGACGATATCCTACACTCACAAAAGCAGCTGGTTGTGCTCACTTGGACCCCTCAGAGCTTTGGAGCAAGAGGGAATGGTACTCTGCCTGGATTTCCTGATGTTGTTGCTTTGAATGAAAAAAGGCTTTGTGTGTTCCTGTATATAAAACCACACATAACAAAACCAAGAAGTAGCAGAAAATCTCTCTTTTCTAATTCACTCTACTCTGCTTCCAAAATGCCCTCCTTTCAAGCTGTAAATCTAAAGCAATGCAGTGAATGAGTAGATGTTACCTGGGATGATTTTTGAAGACTCAAGTGCAGATCAGTGGGGGAAGTGACTTCTGGAGTTGAGTGTTTTGCATTGCTAATGTTGTGTACCTCTCTTTGCTCTGACCTTGCTGGCAGCCAAACCCAGAAGGAGCTCTTATCTTTCCTTCTTCTCCTTCAGTCTCCATTCTGAGTCTTCTCCACTTAAAATTATAATAGATTTTACTCCCTGTTGAGAATCTGTTGAAAGCAGCTACAGCTGGAAATTTAACCTCTAAAGGATTTTTGATTCTCATGGGGCTGGCAAAGCTGTGCTTCACTAACAGGTATCATGCACCTGTATGTGTGCAGCAATAAGGCTGTCACTCCTGGGGGAGCTTTTCTTCTTTAAGGCTCAGAAGAGAATAATGCCTTTAATATGTTCACCTTTTCCTGACAGAGTGGTGTAAGCCAAGCAGCAATGAAGCTGGACTTCAACACTGAGCAGCTAATATCATTACTGAAAGAGCATCATATCAGCCTACTAGTTCTCAAAAAGGTGCTATGTCCCAATGCGTACTAGAAATGTTACTGAGCCTTTGGAGGAAAACATCTGCTTATAGTGCCTGTCTATATGGTGTTAAGAAAGAAACATGTTAGTAGATGTAGGTGTTGTGGAAGGCTTTTTTCAGATTCACTGAATAACATCTGCAAAATTGCAACTTTGCAGTATGGTAATTAATTTTATCAAAGTTATGAAGATACTATCACAGCTTCCAGACTCAAAACGATAGGAGAACTTCCAGTCGAGATTTTTTTTTCTTTCTTGCACTAAGACTCATTTACAGCATTTTGCCTGGTGAGGAGAGGATTTGAAAGTGGAGTATAAATCAAATGCTTCTCTTCTCTGGCAATGTAGAAGAGATGTTAGAGCAGTGAGTAGGGTGTTTGTGAAAATGCAACTGCTTTTCAAATATCTTGGTTTAGCTTATGTGCATTTTATATATATAAAGTGAATGCTGAATGTATGTTATCAGTGTTTTCACTGAATAGACCGAGACTCACAAGAATGACAAAACCTAATCTGCAAAGAATAAACTCTTTTAAAATAAATATAGGGGTTGAAGGAGATAAATGGGAGGGAAAGGAAGTTCTTATATATCTACTAAATATGCCAAAGTATATTACTGCAAGAATGATTCATGCTGGTTCTTCCTGCTTATTCTGGTAACTGAAGCAGCTAGCAGAGCATCATCTTTGGTTTTTTGACCTTAATTAATTTGATTTCTTGGTAACAGTGGAAAACATCTTAATAGTTCTTCACTAATGCTATTGAGTATTGAGGGTTCTTAGTGTTCCGGAAAAAATAAGACAACCTAGACCTCAGAAATGAATGCTTAATATGCACAATATCAAAATGTGCATTCATACATAAATTAATCATGTTTTTTGCCAAAAGTATGGGACTACAGTCAGTCTACTGACCATGCATGAAGCTCACCACTTCCAGCTGGTTTTATCTACAATAACTTTAGTGGACCATCTACATAAAATTGAGTAGGAAATACAAATTCCACTTATTTCAGTAATACTGAGTTTGCTGGGTTTTCTGTGGCTGAAGCAGGTGATTTATGCCTTTGCAATTCAAGGAGACTAAATATCTTGTCAGAACAGTGGATGTTTGTGTGCATAGTACACATTAAAGTTCATGGTAGTTTCCAAATTCATATTCAGCACATAAATTGATGGAGTGAGTTGTAAAGTGTGCTAATACCCTATTGCTTCCACTTATGCTGTAATCTTCATGGGAACATCTTGATGGCTGTACAAAGGGACTAAATTCCAGTTAGCTATATAAAAAGCCAATGCTGAATAAGTGAGTATGAGATTTAATAGAAATATAATGAGTGACTCGGTCAATCTGATTTGTGTAAGAAGCAAGTTTAATGGAACTTGGATTTAAAAAATTCTGGCTCCCAGATGTGATATCAACTCAAATAGTCAATTCTGCAGGAAATGCAACATAGAAAAGGAGTGAGAATACTATAAATGTTTCTCATGTGGCAGAAAACAACTGTGCAGATTCTCATTGTAAGAGGAGAAGATTACAGACATCTTCATCCCACTCCCAATTTAAGTATATGGCTGGATTAAGCTAGTTACCTGATTCTTTACTGGTGGCATACACATAATCTCAGTTTGTGAATGGCATAAAAATGGTAACATCAGGAAATATGAGCATCCATGGAAATACTATAGCTGATAACAGCAAACAAAAATTGCAGCCTTTCTCTTCTAGAGGGAGTGCCCAAGTTTTCAGCTAGACACTACATAAGTAAGTAAATCTTAGCCAATTATGTAATAAAATATGTGCAGGAATAGAAGGAATAATCAATTCAAACCTCCTAGTTTGTGCCAAGCATTAAATTTTATTTATAACATATAAAAATTAATAGTATAAATAGCATGGGACAATTAAAGCAAACATTTATATTGAGACTAAGACAGTGTATGTCTTAGTTTGTTAATGTTTATTTCAAGTATTAGATCTAGATTCTGTAATTCTGATTGCTTGAATGCTTTAATTGTAAACTGTCTTGCATTTGCTTGTGTTTTCCATAATTCTATCAGAATTTTTATAATTATTTCTCATAATTCCTCTCAGAGGAATTTCAAGGGTCTTTTGTCGTTGCATGATAATGTTAAAGAAGATCTGGTCATAAGCATTCAGTGGTATCAGAAATATATGCAGAGTGAGCAACAAAAAGGCATATTCCTTCTTGTCTCCAGCTGGCAGTATTCTAAGAATTTCTGATGCGAGAAGAGTCACATTTGGCAGTTCTAAGAAGATATTTCAGAACATACAAAGAACAAAGTGTTTGGCTTTGGTGGGGGGTATTATGCTTTAGCTGAGATGTATTTCAGAGAAATTTTGTTTTTTACATGCACAGTAAACCAATCTATCAAGCGCTTTCAATGACAAGTGAGTTCCAATGGAACTGCAGTTCCAAAAGAGTGAAGATGACTGGCAATTTCTTACTTGAAACTGTACATAGGTTTGAAATGTGGGAGCATATTGGAATAATTGCCCTTCATCCTAATGCCGGTGATACACAAGGACATACTCAGTTTTTGGAGTTGACTTTGCCATTTATCTTCTGGGTACAAGTGTTGCCAACGTGTGAAGGCTGGGTGACAAGCAGCAGGACTCTGTGGTTACAGATGTTGGCATTGGATGTCTAACAGGGTGTAAAATCCCTGATTATTTCTAAGATCAAACCGGGTGTATGATATTGAGGGAACCTAAAACTTGGTTTCTTCTTTAATATCTTTTGAGGGACTATCAAAAGGGGTGTATAAAATTATCAGAGAAAAAGAGATGGGGTAAAGGGTAGAAAACATCAGCAGTGAAATCAGGAAAGTTATGAAAGCTCTCTCTAAGGCAGCTCCAATGCACAAAAAATGCCTGTCTTTGAGGATTTGGGTGTTTTTCTTGCAGTACTCAGGACAAAAGCAGAACTTGCATGTTCCTGCTAGTACACAGCACACCTCACACTCTTTTCATGAACACTTTCTATCCATGATGACAAAACCAGGGGAAAACATAAAGGAAATATTCATCTGGAAAAACTTATATCTTAAAGGCTTCCTGTCCTTAGATGCAGAGAAACATGCTAATGATAGGAACAGATGGCTGTCTGCAGGAAAAAAAAAATGGGTCTGAGATTAAAATGGGGACCTGGGGAAATTGACTGTGTGTGTAGAGCAGCCAGAGCAAACAGGCTGCATTTGTCTTGTTAAGCATCCACAGACCTTCCACCACAAGGTGCCTTGAGAGCTTGAAATGCTGTTGTGTTAATATGAGCTTGAATATAGATGTAATTAGCATTTGTAGTTCTCAGTAGTTAAGTGCAACAGCTGAATCTCTAGATGGCATCTTGTCTTGTTTTATCCAGTTCACAAATATGTTTTTCCTAAGTTATCAGCTTCTGCATTAGTTGCCTTACTGGTTGTCATGTGATCCTATTGAAGTGACAAATCCATCTGGGGGGCAAACACGCTCACTTGTCGTGGTGGGTCAGGACACACTTCAAACATGCTCACTTGTCATGGTGGGTCAGGACACACTTCAAGCATGGCCCCTTCCATTGTATGTAAAAGGATATATAACCTGTTGCCAGCTTTTTATTTTCATTTTATTAATTTCATTTATTTATTTCATTTTATTTATTTTTGTTTTATTTATTTTCTTTCCCCAGTACTGAGAATCTTTGAATGATGATACCTGCTATGAGTGTTTGAGTGCTAGTTCTTTTTCACAGCTACTCCTCTGTCTATCTGTCCCTGAATTTCTGCAGCTGAAAGAGGTAAAGATAGTAAAGCAAAGGTGCAAGTCCCATGAAGAATATTTTTCTTCATGCTTATATATATATGTCTGTTACCATTTTTCTGTCTGGACATGGTGATAGCATAAAATTCATGTCATTCAGTGTGGAGAAGAGAAGGCTTCAGGGAGACCTCATTGCAGCCTTCCAACACATTACAGGGGCATATAAAAAGGAGGGAAGAGGGACTTTTTATAAGGGCAGATAGTGACTGGACAAGGGACAAAGGTTTTAAATGAAAGAAGGCAGGTTTCATTTAGATATTAGAAAGAAATGTTTTACTTGGAGGGTGGTGTAGCACTGGAACAGTTTGTCCAGAGAAGTTGCAGGTGCCTAATCACTGGGTTGGAAGAGACCTTCAAGATCATCAAGCCAAACCCATTCTGTAACCACCACCTCAACTAAACCATCGTACTGAGTGCCATATCCAGTCCTTTTTTTTAAGCACATCCCGGGATGATGACTCCACCACCTCCTCAGGCAGGCTATTCCAATACTTTATCATCTTTCCATAAAAAAATTTTTCCTAATATCCAACTTAAATTTCCTATGCCGCAGCTTAAGGCAGTGTCCTCTCATTCTGTCAGCTGCTGCCTGGAGAGAGAGACCAACCCCCACCTGACTACAGCCACTTTTCAGGGAGTTGTAGAGAGTGATAAAGTCACCCCCAAGTCTCCTTTTCTCCAGGCTAAACAACCCCAGCTACCTCAGTAATTCCTCACAGGGATTGTGTTCCAAGCCCTCACCAGCCTCATTGCCCTCCTCTGGATGTGCTCAAGTATCTCAATGTCCTTCCCAGACTGAGGGCCCAGAACTGGACACAGCACTCAAGGTGTGGCCTCACCAGTGCCAAATACAGGGGAGGGATGACCTCCCTGCTCCTGATAGTCACACTACTCCTGACACAGGCCAGGATGCCATTGGCCTTGGCCACCAGGGCACACTGCTGGCTCTTGTTCAGTCTGTTGTCACCCAGTACCCCCAGGTCCCTTTCTGCCTGGGCACTGTCCAGCCACATGTCCCCAGCCTGTAACATTGCAGGGGGTTATGGTGGCCAAAGTGCAGGACTCGGCGCTTGGATTTATTAAACTCCATCCTACTGGACTCTGCCCATCCATCCAACTACTCCGGATCTCTGCAGAGCCCATCTACCTTCCAACAGATCAACACATGCTCCCAGCTTAGTGTTGCCCTCAAATTTACTAATGAAAGACTCAACACCCTCATCCATGTCATCAATGAAGATATTGAACAGAACTGGCCCCAGCACAGAGCCCTGAGGGACACCATTGGTGACTGGCACCAGCTGGATGCAGCACCATTCACCTCCACCCTCTGGGCCTGGCCACCCAGACAGTTCTGAACCCAGCAAAGAGTGCTCCTGTCCAAGCCATGGGCTGTCAGCTTTTCCAGGAGGATGCTGTGGGAGACAGTGTCAAAGGCCTTGCTGAAGTTCAGATAGACAACATCCACAGCCTTTCCTGCATCCAGCAGGCAGGTCACCCAGTCATAAAAGGAGATCAGGTTGGTCAAACATGACCTACCCCTCCTAAACCCTGGCCATGCTCTAAGTGCTGCGTGATGATGCTCAGTATAAACTGAGCCGTATAAACTGCTCCATTACCTTACTGGATACTGAGGTCAGGCTACCTGGCCTAGAATTACCAGGATCCTCCTTCCCACCTTTTTATGAATGGGTGTCACATTGGCCAGCTTCCAGTCATCTGGAACCTCAGCAGTGAGCCAGGACTGCTGGTAAATGATGGAAAGCGGCTTTGCAAGCTCATCTGCCAGCTCCCTCCTCACCCTGGGATGGATCCCATCTGGTCCCAGAGATTTATGAACATAACTGGAAGTGCTGAAGTCCAGGTTGGATAGAACTTTGAGCAACCTGATCTAGTGAAAGGTGTGCCTGCCCATGGCATGGGGGTTGGAACTAGAAGATCTTTAATGTCCCTCTCAACCCCAACCATTCTATGATTTATTGAGCAACTCAGGTTAATACCTCTTGCCAAAAAAAGCCACCCCCTATTTCATAAAAAGTAAGAAACATAATCTGCAACATACCATTAGGCTGCCTTCACTTGATATACGAAGAGTAGGAGAAGGAAAAAAGTGTTATTGTTTCGATCAATAATTTAGGTGGATGATATCTTCAAGAGGATCAGAGGATACTAAGTTCTCTGACAATTTAGACAGAAAAGCCCCAGCTTTAACCTCCAAGTATGTGCTTTCACTTAGGAAACTGGAGGTGTCTGCTAGTGTTGATTAGGGAAGATTAGTACCTAGCAAGAAATTGTTAATAGCAAACTTTGGGTTGAGTGTCATTTTAAAAAATTAATAGAGGGGCAAGGGGAAGGTTTCATTAGCAACAAGAGATTATTGTAAGCAGCCAGTTTTGAGAAAATGAGCTTCATTGAAGAGCAGAGTCTCAGTCTCTTCTATAATAAGGCTATGTTTGTTTTCTAGTTCCATACTTCTGCTCCTTTACCAATCTATGCCCCCCTGAAACTTTCTGTGCATGCTCTTTTTGCTGTTATCGTGTTCAAGAAAAGGGATACATGCTTTTCAAACATTCTATGCTTTTTCAAGCTACTTCTCAAGGACCCACAGAAATCCAATAAATCCTAATCAATAGAAATTGCTAATAAATCAGAAGGTAGTTGTGGTGACTATCTGTATGCTAATACTGTTTTTTTAAATAAACTGACAGAGCTGACTACTGATTGATCAACCATTTTGGTGTGCTAGGAAGACTGTAGTTGTGTGTGATGCTCTCTTGCAGAGCCAGCATAGCTATGCAATTAATAATCCTTCTTGAGCTGTAGTCTCACACATCTCTTTGGTGGCTCCTCCTTTTCCTTCATGTCAATTCTGCAACGCTGACAGGAGTGTGATAAGTCCTGGTTGCTGCTCTCCTTTTCTGTTAGGGATCTGTTGAAGGTACTGGGACCAGAAGTCCAGAGGGCACAGTAACACAGAAGTATTATACGACTAATTTGTAGCAAGTGATAGTATATTTCAGTTAAATGCTGTCAGAGGATATACCTTGGGGATGGTGTGTTTTCAGTCTCATTGCTGTGTGATGTAAAGATATTAATTGCTGAGGCAGGCTCAAGTATCTGATTTCCTCCCTCCAGGAGAGCTTCAGCTCCTTTGGAGCTGGCTGACTGGCCACGTCTGAAGTTTTGCTTTCAATTACAGCTAAGGATAAATTTGCTGCGCTTTTTTCCCCTTTAATATTTGAGATCTAAGTTTTTAAGATGAAAATAAATATTCATGGTGGCTAGATAAGTGTAATGACAAAAGCCATATCACCTACTTCTACAGCTTGGCTGCTGGTTTTTCCTCAGCTGACTAAATTTCAGAAGTAAGTTGCATATTTCTGCCACAGCCTTCTTCATGCACTTCTCATCATTTTGCTAGGAGGTAGCTTTACTAGTAGTCAAAGCAGTGTGCATTGCAGTGAGGGAGATAAATCAAACTGCTTCTAATTTATCTCCCCAATATTTGGGAGTTTAGCTTTGGAGTATTTTTGGGGAGTTTTTGTTCATTTGTCTTTAAAGAGAAGATAGAAGTTGACTGTTACTGTAGGTCTGAGGAGAAAGAAGCACCACCTTTGCTCATTTGGATCTGGAATGTTATTGCTGTGCAGTGATCAAAAGGAGAAGAGAGGCAAGAGCAGCAAGTGAAAAATGTCTTTTTGTTTTCAAAATAAGCTTGTAGCAAACAGGAGGTTGGAGTCCTGAACTGAAGGATTTTCAAAATGGCAAAATGATCTTAAAGCTTCTATATTTTCCATTTCTTTGGTTTTGGCCTTGAGTGGTTGCTGCTCTCTGATAGCAGCTCAGAGCTCTGTATGGCTGGATCAATAAAACATACCCAATAATGTCTGGAACCTGCAAACAAAGCACTTTCACCTTTTCTATACCTTGGTTTCTTTTCAGGCATGTTATTGTCCACTACTACAGCATGTCATGAAACTTAGGAGCACTCAGGGGTGTATTGAGAGGCTAAGTTAGACCATGTTCAAACAACCTGTAAATGCCTGGTGTGAAAACCTCAGGGATTTCTCTTAGGGAGAGAATTTACCAGAGACAGCTGGAAGAGGAGAGGCTAGGAATCATAAAAGTAACCTTTTCTCTTTTTTTTCTTTGTCTTTTCTTCCACATTCCTTCATTTCCAGAAGGGAACAATACAGTAGTTACGGTTTTCTGGGTTTGTAGCTCTGTTTTGCTCACATCTGTGTCCTGTATTAGATGTGAAGTGTCACAGAAGAGCCAGTTGTTGGTTTGGTTTGGGTAGCTATGGATTCAGGGGCCCTGAGGAGGATGAGAAGTAAAGTTTTGCGGCCTGTGTCATTCAGGTGATGTGGGAATGGAATGTGTGACATCTATTCCTGATTGTCTCAGACAAAATCCTGCATTCACCTGACAAGCAAACCCACAAATTCTCTATGCAGAGCGCCACAAGATGCATCATCCTTCTGTATCTGAGGGAGTTAAGGGATGATGAGACTGAATATTGCAGTGATACCTTGGTAACTCTGCCTCTCACAATGAAGACAGCAGTAAGCAGGTGTGCACCTTATTTTCAGCATGACCTAGCACTTTGGTTGAAGCAGCCACCACTGCTTTCTTAGCAGCTGGGAGAATGTGTGATTGTGGCAGCACAGTCAGTGTTAGGTGTAGCATGGTATCACTCTAACACTGAAGCTGTGGTGGCCAGCAGGTAGAAACTTCAAGTGTGAAAGGAGCGTCTCAGTCTCTTCCTGACAGTTGCCTTGAGATACCACAGAATGAAATGAGAACTGGAATCTGTTCAGCCCCTGTGCTGCATTTGGTGCAGTGCTAATCCTTCACAAGTTTCTGGCCAATAAAAACTTGTTTATGGCATGGTATGTAGTAAGGTTTTTTGTGTATGTGTCGTATTGCATATTAAATAACAATAATTTGTTATTACTGCTTAGGATAGTGGCTTAAGTACTCTGAATTGGAAGGACAATAAAAGGTCAAGATGTGAGATGACTTCCCTGGAGTCACACAGGCAGTACAGCTGTAGAAGAGTAGCAGACTGTAGCTCGGTACTCTCAGTTTCATCCTCATGCTGTGAAAGCAAGCTTGTTATTCTTTGTGTTCAGATACTTTTTTAAACAGGTATGGTCTGTCTAGTAGGGCTTTGATGGAAATGTGTATATTCCTGCTATCCATGTGTTAATTGCATGATCAGTGTTCCAAGCTCATATGCACTGATTCTCCCAGGGTTACCCTGCTCATTTGTGGGTTTCCTGCAGGTGTTCTTGGCCTGGCTACAAACTTAATTGTTTTCCACAAGGCAAAGCTCCTCTTCTCTGAGGTCTTCCTCCTAATAACAACAAAATTTATTAATAATATATTTATTTTACCCCTTGATTCAGGGGATTTGATAAGCAACCACAATTCTTTGAATATGTTCTGTACCAATAGGGCTATTTTTTAAGTACTTTACTGAATGATTTCCTATCATCATCTTCCATTTACCTTTGTTTTGGTTGTGGCCTGTTAGTGACAAACAGATTGGGTGAAAGTTCACTACTAACTTAATTATCTTTATTCACTCCACTGGATTACTGCAATAAATGCTGATTGTTATATCAGTTTCTTTCTAACGCTTTCTGCATTTGCACTGCAGATTGTCTGCTAAAATGTGCCAATGTTTTTTTTTTAGTTTGCTCTGAATATCTTGACTACAGTATTCATGATTGAGACGATACTTTAGGATTAACAACGTGGAGTTGCAATATTGGTCTTAGAGTGAGAAAAGGGCTGCAGTCAGACAAGTGTTTCTACCTGAAGTTGGATGTCTCCTGTACTCCTTCTGCATGACCCTTATTATAGGAAATGTCCACATGTGCCTTCCAGCGTTTTAAGCTGGAATCTCAAAAGGCTCTTATTTAGAAGCTTAATTAAGATTTTGTTGCATAAATGAATGGCAGTGTGATTCCTTCTCCCTCTGTTGTGTTGAGCACCAGCGTGTTACCTGTTTATCTCAGCTTTGACCTCTCTGGATAGAAGGTGAATGTATTAAGTCTAAAACTGGTAAGAAGGTACCTGTATTCCTTTGTGGAATAAACTTAGTTTTACTTAGTTTTGGATCTTAGTTTTGCTCTTTTTTTAAATCCTACATGCTGTGCAAAGCCAACTTTCAGGTTTTCATCCAAGTCACGTTGTTTTCCCTTCCCACCTCAGCAATAAGAAGTGTTTTCCTTGACTCATGCTGTGATCTGTACTTGAGCTTCTGAGAAGCCACCTGACTGTGCTGGAGTACTTCAGACTAAAAGATTGACCCATGACTGAAAGTGGTTGAGAATCATGTATTTATTTATCCTCTCATGCTGTTGTCACAGTTGGTTTAATTTCTTACAGGAAAGTTAACTTGAAGTAAATTTTCTAGGTTGTACTGTCTGTGCCATAGCTTATGTTGTACTCATAGAAAGAGCAGTTTTCATTCCAATCTATTGATTTTGCATGTCCCTGATTTTCAGCGCTAGCAGCAGCTATGAAAAAACAGTGCATCAGGGTATGCCATGAAATGACCTCCAAGAGGGCTTTGGAAGTGGCAGCCTGGCACTAAGTTTCTGGAGCTGTATTTAGGAACTAACTACTTACACTTTGCTAGCACAGAACGCTCTGTGGCTGTGTTAGGCTTAGCTGGTTCTCAGAGCAAGTCTCCTCTGATATGTTGTTTCAGGTGTGAAATTCAATGTTTGTAATCTGAGAGTGTTCCTTTGAAAGAGTTTTTATTACACCTGTACGTTTTTTAGTGTGCAACCCTGAATGTTGTATGACCAACCTTTTTGCTTCTCAAGTGTCTTTTATAAATCGTGGCACATTGATATACTGTCACATCAATAAATTAAGTTTAAGGACTAACCTAAATAAATGCCAAAATCATTAGCAGTTAATTAACCTTCTGTATTTCTCTCCAAATTGACTTTGGTTTAATTGACGACGTGGGTTCAGTTCACTTGCTCTGTGCTCATACAAACAAACAAAATGTTCATGACACAGAATTGAGTGATGCGGTGGGGGAAGTGAGAAAGTAAGGAAAAGAATGGAAAAGATGCATGCCCAAATCTCCATCAGAGAGTTGCAGCAGCCAAATACTGACTGTGTGGTTGGGGCAGCAGAGCTGGGAAGGAGTAGGTGATGTTTGGGACTTAACTTTGCTTCCCTTGCCCCTGGCACCCAGTAAGAATATTTTGTTGGGCTGGGTGGAAAAAGTTTCAGTTTACTAGGGTTAGTTTTGGAATTGTGGTTATGTATATTTATTTTTTTCTAACAACAATAACAAACTCTGAGTTTCCTAAAGAGGCATGATAGCTCATAAAAAATATTTGCTTTAAAGTCATCAAGGAGCTCTTGAAGCTATGTTCATTCATGTGTTTTTATTGAACTTAATAATAGATGATATTTTTTTTTATTCTTGTCCCTTGCTTCCAAATCACAGATGGAGAGCATAGTTCATCTAAGCTTGCTAGAGAGCGTGAAAATGACTTGGTGTTGCTTCTCTGGCATGATCTTAATTAAAGATGGCATTTGTTTGATGTGTATGGCAAAGTGTGAAATGACTGTGGTTGCTTAGGTACTGGAGTGTTTTGTGCCTTCATCTGGGAACCTGTGTTGGGTCCTCAGTCCCTGTGCTGGTGTGCTCTGGGCAATGTGTTAGTTGCAGCCCACAGCAGACGTCTCTGCCTACATTGCCGCAAGGAGGATTCTGTGAGGCTCTGTATTTGTGCAAGTGGTGCTGATGTGAATGATTTTTTAGGTCTGACCTGAATTTGACTTCATGGTGGTGGCAGTTTGTTAATGCTTTACTGACAAATGAACCCTTTGGAGCTGTGCACCTTTAAGCCAGTTCTGCTCCCTTGCATCATGGGCAAATGTCTGTTGTTGGGAAACCACAACTCCCTGATTGTGACTGGTCTGTGTGAGATGCTCTTTGTACTGATGGCTTAAAGTATTTTTTAATAGCATTTAATAAACAGACTCATTTAAGTTGGAAAAGATCTCTAAGATCACTGAGTCTAACCTTCTACCAATCCTCACTTTGTCAATTAGGCATGGCAGGAAGTGCTGCTTCCAGTCATTTCTTGAACAGCTCCAGGTGGTGACCTCACCACCTTCCTGAGCAGTCCATTCCAATGTTTAACAACCCTTTCCATTAAGAAGTTGTTCCTGATGTCCAGCCTGAACCTTCCCTGGCAAAACTTGAGAATTATCATCCTGTCCTGCCATCCTGTTACCTGGGAGAAGAGACTGACCGTCACCTGTCTCCAACCTGCTTTCAGGCAGCTGTAGGGAGTGATGAGGTCTCCCCTGAGCCTTCTCTTCTCCAGGCTAAACAACCTCAGCTCCCTCGACTGCTCCTACTAAGATTTACTCCCCACACCCCTCACCAGCTTTGTTGCCTTTCTCTTGACATGCTACAGTACCTCATTATCTTTCTTGTAGTGAGGGGCCCAAAACTGAGCACAGGGCTTGAGATGCAGCCTTACCAGTGCCAAGTACAGGGGAACAATCTGGTTCTGGCCCTGCTCCTGCTGGCCACACTATTGCTGATCCAGGCCAGGATGCCCTTGGCCTGCTTGGTCCACTGGGTACACTGCTGGCTCATGTTCAGCTGCTGCTGCCCAGCACCCCCTGGTCCTGCCCTGATGGGCAGCTTTCCAGACACTGTGGGCAGTAGACTTTTAGCCTGGGGTTGTTGGGCAAAGTGTGGGCCCTGGCACTGGGCTGTGTTGAACCTCATACTGTTGGTCTTGGCCCATCAATCCAGCCTGTCCAAATCCCTCTGCAGATAGATACCCTGCAGCAGATTGACTTGCTGTCATCCATGAATTTATACTTAACCCCTTCATCCAGATCATTGGTAAGGGTATTAAACAGGACTAACACAGATCCCTGGGGGACACTACTGGTGGCTGGCCACCCACTAGATGCAGCACCATTTGCCATGACTCTCTCAGCTGAGCCATCCAAGTGGTTCTTAATCTGGCAGAGTGCACCCATCCAAGCCATGGTGCACCAGCTTCCCTTGCAGAGTGTCATGGGATACAGTATCAAAAGTTTCCTGATGTCTGGTTAGACAACATACACACCTTCCCCTCATCCACCAGGCAGGTCACCCGGTCATAAGAGGAGATCAGGCTGCTCAGGCAAGGCTTTCCTAAACCTGTGCCTCATCTGAACCTGGGTCTGCTCCCCTGTTTTACCTGTAAGTGCCATGTGCTCACACTTGAGATAATCTGTTCCATAACCTTCCCTGGCACCAAGGTCAGGCTGACAGGACAGTAATTTCCTGGACCCTTCTTCCAGCCCCTCATTGGTGTCACACTGGGGAGTTTAACCACCCCGATGAATATGTATGATTCAAAAATAATTGTCAGAAACACTGTTGAAAAAACAGATCTTTCACTTGAGAGCTTTGTTTTCCTTGTTTTGCTGCCTCATAAATAAATATTGCTATACTAATGTTCTTCAAATAGTTTAGCATAATCAATTACCTTGAATTTTACCACAGTTAATAGTAAGATCCATATGCCTAAAAGATTAATCAAAATATTTCTGAAAGAATATTTGCTGTTGAAAAAGAGACTGTATTGACAATAAATATCTATCTCTGCTTCCACCAGAAGCGTATATAAATATAGAAAGGTTTTTCTCTTGTTAGAAAGAATGCCTAAAATATTTTAACTTAGTGTACATGTATATACAATGTTAATATGCATAGAATCAATTTGTATGTGCATGTATAACTAAAAAATGCAGAACTTGGCTTGGTGTATTTTTTGTTTGTTTTTGTTGGTTTATTTAGCATACTCCCTAAAGATTCTAGTTGAGTGAAAGGACTTACCCTCCCAAAGAAAGGGATATCAGAATTATAGTAGAAGGTTCCAGTAGAGAGGGCAGTAAAACATGCTGCTAGATCTGCATGAGCTATGAAAGAATAATTTCCAATTTTTTTTCACTTGGAAATTAATTTTTGACTGCTAAACTTGTCTGGATTATCCTGTTTGTTTTGGAATGGGTCTTTAGTAAAGTTCTCACTGATCTAGTTCTTAATATATGTTTTTTTATTTTCTTCCTTGAGATGTTTATAATAATGACTTGGAAGCTGCGGTGGAAATTCTACATTTAAAACTCACAATAACTAACATGTTAAAGCTGTATATTTAAATCTATGGGAATTTGCTTGCTCAGTGACTATGCTAATAATAAATTATGTACATAAATGTACACACAGAGACTCTCACCTTACTTATTTCTCCTTGCTTTTTCCCTTATCCCATTTTCTAAGTTGAGCAATCCTTGAGGGAGTTGGTTTTGAGAGTACTGCAGGACTGCTGGGAAGTGGATTTGTGTGTTAATTTTAGATAGGTTTAAGCTTGCTTATAACTTTCCCTTCTGTGATGAGATTTCCTTTTATTAGTTAATGCTGACTTTGCTACATTTGGACTGCATTCTCTGTCACTCTTTATGAGTAGCAAAGTTACAACCACCATAAAAGCAAAGAGCATGGAGGAAGAAGAGGTGGAATAAAGAATTTATTTTCATGTATTTGGGATCACCACATAACTCTCAAATGGTAGATGAAAGTGGGTTTTAATGGTCCCCCTTAAGTTGGGGGGTAGGTAAAAAAATCCCAAACAAAAATAAAATTATTTACTTAGACTTCCTCTGTGTCTGTATTATTGTTGTTCTTGTTTCATTCTAATGATTAAATGGTGCCTTTTTATTTATTCAGATCTGATTAGCAGGAGTGAGATTTAAATATTTATTTTCCTTCTGTGTTAATAGTAGTTTGACAAGCTCTCTTGTCTTCAAGGTGAGCTGAATGTTACAGAGAAGAAGGGGAAATTCAGGGGAATCCCTTTGAAAACTAGGAGTACTATAGGGTTCACACATGGGTGATTTGAGGTTTGCAATATATTTGTGTTGAAGGGGAGTAGGTAAAATTGGATTAACTCCTTTACTCCTTAATCCAATTATATCCCACCACTTGCTCCAAGTAACAAACTCCATAGCTTGCTTTATCAGAAGAAAATGAGAATTTTGGTTAAAGTTTCATTCTGGCTGTTTCCCAGATATTATGGTTTAGTTTTGCATTCAAAAGATATGGAGTGTATTCTTCAGTCTGTTTCATTGCTCAGTTTTAAGTTGAAAAGCAAAGGACAGTTTCTGTAAGAAAATTTATAGCACATACGATTTTATTTCCCAATCGCTTTCACTTTTATAATAATTTGCTTGTTTTTAAAGTATTTTACTTACCCAGTTCTCCTGAATCTGAGGTGCAGTATCATTGTAATGCAGTTTAAAGACTGAAAAGAAATTGCTCAATTTGTAGTATCTCAAATGTAACAAGAAAAATGCTTGTTCTAAAGCAGTGATTTCTGGTGCTTCTTGACTTCTGGCATTTATGAAGCCAAGTTATGACACCAGAATGAACACTTACGTGAGAAAAGCATTTGATTTACATTAATATTGAGTAAAAGGAGTATATGCTTGCTAAGACTAGTGAATGTGTGCAGAAGGCACAGCTGATCTCAAGTAACTGATCTCAACTGAACGTAAATAACATAAAAACCTCACTAACGAAAGGTATCATGGGTGATACTAAAAGCCACACATGCTCAGATGTTCATATCATAGGGTATTGCAGCTTTTTGATACAGATTACGTATACCCAGAAATAGAGTTGAGATAAGCAATTTTTAAAATTGATATTTTAAGATTATTTTGTGAGAAAAAAAAATTGTTTCTTTAGCTTCTTGTACTTTACTTGTCCTTCTGAATTTTATTAACATGTCTTTTCAGGCTAGGCAGATATCTTGGAGATACATATTTATGGACTTTTCAGCTGTCTTTTCACTGTTGGTTTGAACATTCTGTCTTTGTTAAAAATCATTTGGACTTTGGTGCAATAACAGATGGCTTAAAAATGAGAGCGGAAGCCGTGCAGTATGAGCAAACAGTGCACACGTGCCTCCCGGCAGTGGGAATTTAAATAGCTGTGGCTGTATGGACTCACACGAGCTGAAGCTGAAACTTCTCTGTTCTAGCAGAGCCTTGGAAACTTCACACAACAAATTTCGAGGAGAATTACATTTAGCACAGCACTGCGCACTTTATCATGGAGCTCCAATCAGATCAGGACATGGGCCAAGCTATGGACCATGTCACAAGAACATTAAAGGTCCCTTGGCCACCCACAAGGCACATTTCTGATACTATGGCAATTACAGTAACAAAGTCTGGTTTCACTTTTCGGTATGCTTTGCCCTTTGATCACATAAAACTAACTGCTTCTAAAACAGTCCATTCTACTAGAGAAAAGGGGAGAAGAAAAATATTTTTAAATGACAAAACTACTAAAAAGAATGATTTAATATTGCCGTGAAATAGTAAAAAAAAAAACCCAGGTGGTGTAGAAATTACATATCCTCTGAACAGAGAGAGAGAGATGTTTCTCCCAGGAAAATCCTGGGAAGCTGTGTAGGAGCTGTGGAAAACTTAGACTAAAGAATTCAAACAATGATTATATCTCTTTCTATAACCATTGTTTATAGATATGGTTTTCCAGAGTGTGCTATTCATAGTCACCAATAATGTGAGATGTTTCTGCTTTGAGGCCAATCAAGTATCACCTTAGCGAGTCACATTATAAAAAGACCCGCTATTTTCATTAAACACTTTTGCCTTCTGATCCACCTGAAGACTGGAGTCTTCTTTCCATCCTTGACTCAACAGTGTCAAGGTGGAAATTTAATATTCTTTAATATTCAAGCAACAGTGTACTGAGCATATTGAACATTTGAGTGATCCTTTTTTTCTCATTGCACACATTATGGTCTCCTTTTTTTTCTTACATGGTGACTACATTTCCATACATTACCACAAACACTTCTCTAAAAGTCATGCCTTTTAAAACAGAAGCATTAAGTTTGAAAATGTTTTTTGATTCTACTACTAAATATGTTTTTGAAACAGATTTCCCTGAAACTTGTCTGTCAGAGACATATTGTAATCAATATGAGACTGTTATGTATACAGATGACCATTTTTTAAGCCCAAGAAAAATCAAATTTAACAGGCCATGCAGTTCTTTTATAATTAAAAAAAAAAGGCAGTAAAATTTCAATTTTTAAATAAAATTAGTGTCTGTTTGGGCTATAATCACTAACTCGATGTTTTGCTTTATGGGAAGTAAAACCTTTGACAGCCTTATTCTTCCCTGACTGCAGTCTCTACAGGGTTTTGTTTCCCCTTCTAAAGCTGCTTCAGAGTGCAGGTTTATATAAGCTGCTGTTGTGTCTCCCCTGCTTCGGGTTGTATTTTCAGAGCTCAGGCTTGGCTTCTGCCTCCTGAGATGGATATAGCAGTCAAGTGTCCCATTCCCCAGGCCTGAGCACTGTCTGCAGGGCTCTGCTGTGCCTGCACCCACCCCTGCTGTAGCTACACACCTTCCTTGGGTCACAGACCAAGTACTGCTGGGGAAAATGACTGCAGGAGTGAAGCAAGGAGCCCCTCACCTCCTGCCTCGCTGGTCACAGTCTGGGTGCAGCCCACAGCACAGTAAATAATTTTGGCAGCTTTTTTTCTGGTCACAGCTCAGGGTCTTTGCTGAACTGGCAAACAAGAGGTCTTGCTTGCACAGAGGAACAGAAGGAGATGATGAGTTTCTTTCCCAGAGGTTGTATTTTATTAGATATTGTGCAGACATAAGAGAGTGCTGCTGCATTAGGGATTGGCATTAGCAACCTACAGGTTGCTTCCAGTGGGTATTGTGAGTTTTATAGGTATTATGTTATCCATTTTCTCTCTGCTTTGTCTGTCTTGTTTTTATTAAGGTAGTGCCTGGAGAGGGTTGATGTGCCAGTCACTGTAAGCACAAAAAGTCTTAGGCCAAGCTCCTATTCATATTAAATTGGTGAGGTGAGGGTGGAAGAGAGAGAAGAGAGGAGTAAAAGATGTAGCAAGGTACTTTGCTTGCCTGATGCCCTGCAGTCTGGTTTGTTTTAGTGTCACTAACTACCACTATGGCCTGGTGGTATCAGCTCTGGTGGCAGTACCAGTGAAATAGTACCTCAGTGCCTCATTGGAGGAGGAGTAACTCATGTTTTCAAACTCCGAGTTCTTATACTTCTCCCTGCAGGAAAACTGTGAGTGTGCTTCAGAGAGGGTGGCATAAAACCTTTGCTGTAGAAGTGGTTTCTGTTTGTTAAAGAAACAAAACAAAAAAAAATATCCCCACGTATACTCCACATGCATCTTGAAGGACATCCCTTGATGAAAAGCTATTTTACTGGCTTCTTCCAGGCAATGGCTGGAAACCCCTCCTTGCTCAGTTTGCTCAGCAGTTCTGCTGATCTTTGCCCTCTGCCAGGCTGACAGTGCAGGTACTCAGCACATTCACAGTTTGCCCCAGTGCCCGTTCCAGGTCTCTGCACAACCTTTGCTTACTATGGTGTCTATCTGCTTTCTAAGTGTTCTTTTAAAACCAACTTAGCACCTTTAGTAGTAGATTCTGGTGGTGGTGATAAGAGCAGTGACTTTTATATCTCTAGCTTGAAGCCGTTTGGGGAAGTCAAGACCTTGTAGGATCTGTTCTTAGTAGCAACAGCCCTCTTTTCAAAGTAAATCATGGCACTGTAGTTCTAGGAATCTCTGGACTATGAGTTAGTATTTTTCTTGCCTTGTCATTATTTAAATAGTTCTCTTGCCTTGTTAGACTTGTAGTAAAAGACTAGCTCTTAATTTAGCTGGCAGTTTCTTTGTAAAATGGCTCAATGCTGTAGCAGAAAATGGCTTTTTTTGTGTCAGTGGCAGCTGAAGGCTAATATTTCAGGCATGAAAGAGTAGAAGGGAGAGACTACTTGACAGCAGGCTGAAAACCCTTCTGGAAAAAACCTTCTCCTCTCACGGAGACATCAGCCTCTGCAATTTCTCTGCAGTGTGAAGAGAAACATATTACAGAATCCTAAAGGACTTGAAGAGGGTCAAAAATGGTGATCCCTAATATCAGCCAGTGGCTGAAATGACACACAAGAGCTGAGAAGAGGTGTCTGCCTCTTGTTTTGTGCTGGATGTAACCCAGCTGACACTGCTTCCTAGAAGATGAAATATCCATAACCTGGGATGGCTGGACGCTAGAGTGACAGGAATTTATGCATGAATTCATCCTTAGAAGGCCCACTGCAGGAACTTAAAGGCACAATTTGGGTAGTTTGAAGCTGGGCTTGGAGGATTAAATGAGGTGCTGCATAGAGTTCTGTTTGTACTGAGTAGCAGTAAACTCTTTAATGTGTCGAGAGGACTGAGCACTCAGTAAGTGGAAAACTAAACATAAAGAATGCTGCTGTGCAAGCTGTTACCTTAATAGTAAGAGTTTCCATGCTTTTTTTCAGGCAGGTGTATACTAGCAATCTGCTGTTTGATCATGTTTGCAGCCAAAACACTTAGCACAAGAGGACTGCACAGCTACCAGCTGTCAGGAATGTGCATGTTCTTCCCGCCTACCACGAAGCATCTTTGCCTGCTTCTGTTCTTGTCTATGTCCCAATAATTTACTAATTGCTGTGCCTTTGCCTTGCAGCGACACCTGCTGCCAAGGGCAGGCGTCACAGAAAGTGCTTTGTGGCTCAAAGGTGTCATTTGCTGCTCCCCAGGTGATTGCTAGGAGCTATTGTAGACTGTATTCAAGTTCCCTATCTTCCTCCAGATTCTGGTGTTATTGCAAAAGAAAAAAAAATGCCCCTGAGGGTACCAGTTTGAATCCACATGGTGTGCATGCACCAGTCCCAAACTTAATGGCCATGGCTGCTTTTCACACCAACTGTTTGAGAGTTTAATCTCTTTTTATGGAATCTCCCCTACTGTGCAGGTGTGATGGGATGTGTCACTTCAGCATGTGGAAGTGTGTTGGTGGGCTTCAGAACCAGTACAGAATGCACTGTAAATTATACATCATTCTGCAACAGCAAATTAGGGGGTGTGTTTGGAAATGTACCCTCTGTAGTGAATTGAAGTAATTATGTGGCTAAAACCTGAATTTTGCTGAAGTACCAGTATTAGTGTGGAGCATGATTTCCTGGCCTGTCTTTGATAACCTCCCTAATTCATATCTGGAACTGTTTGGAGCTTATAGCAGAAGGCAGATTTTATCAGATAAGGTGAGTCCTCTCTATTCCTCTTTTAAATCCCTGTTAGAGCTCATTTCTTCAATACCCTGACAAGAAATGGGAGGGTTAGGGCCAGCTGGAGGATGTTCAAGGTGATTCATCAGTGTGAAAGGTGAATAGAAAGCAGTGATCCCAATTCTTAAACTGAGAAACAAATGTTAGGATGAAAAAAATTGGAAGCATTGGAAAATCATGTCAGTATAGATATGTTTGAATATAAATATAACAATAATTCCCCATTTCTTTCTCCCTCCAAGCTGCCATGGGACTCTCTCAGGGTGCTGGTAGACAAATGGAAAGACTGAATGGAGAGAGATCCTGGAAGGAGGCCTCTTGAGTTTTGTTCAGGAAGACATAGGTCTGTCAGCTGCAATCTTTTGTTCCTCCTGCAGGCAGATTTCCCAATAGTTTGGTCAAAGATTGAGCAAGAATAATTGGACTGGACATGCTAACTGTAGTATATGGACTCACAGGTATGCTGCAAATCAAATGAGTTTTTGTAAAAAAAAAATTAGCAGGATGTCTGCTGGCTAGGAACTGAAAATATACCAGGAGGGAAACTTCAGTGATATCCTCTTAGATGAGAGATTTTGTTAGTTTATAGTTTAGTGAAATATATTTCCCAATGTCAAAATAGGTAACGTATATCAGTAATAGGAAAAAAACATTGTTTTTTTCAGCATGAATGTAATCCCAGCAGAGATGCATACACTGTACCATGCTAATAATACAATTCTACTTAATACAAAGTAGAAATTTAATATCATTTGTGAGATGTTACTATTGCATTATCAAAAATGAATTTCAGCAAGAGCAAAATGACTGATGTTCCAAACAATATTATTAAAATTTGCAGCATATCTCTTATAGACTGCTACAGTAATTTAAAGGTTACCTTTAATTATTTGTTGTGGGGTTTTTTAATTTATTTTTCTGCGTGGTTATTTTTAAGTATTTCTTCTTATATAAGCATTTCTTTCTTAGTATTCTTAAGTTTTAACAGACCAGTGGTTTGTTGGTTCTCTTATTTTCTTATTTAGGTTTGATTTTGTTTTTTGTTTTTTTTTTCCCAAATGCATATTGCATTATTTTACTGTTGAATGGGTGAATGGGTGGTCATTCCTCTTTAGAAGAGAAGTGACTGGAGCAAATGTTTAGGGAGCAAATGTTTTTTTAAATGTTGCTTGTTGTTTTCACTGTATGTGAGGAAATGCACCCCTCATGCCTGGGAAGAAAAGAGATATAATTTGATTTCCTACCTGGCCCATTCTTTACTCTCAAACCAGATGAATGCCTCCCTGGAGGCCAGTAGTTGTGTTCTCCCCCTGCAGAGGCTTCTATTGTTTTGTGGTGGCTGGGAGAGCAGCATCAGTGATGGCTTGGTGTGACCCTTGTCTGCTGCTGGAAAGAGGCAGCGTCTTTGCACCAGGCACAGTGTGGTGTGCAATTCCCTTCTCTCCAGTGGCATGGGAGCCATTCACATGGAGAGAGTGACAACAGTGCTGTGCCTGCAGCTCCCTGGGCACACCCACTCTCTCCAAGGCCAGTTTGCCTCCACTCTGAACCTGCCCAGGGTATGATACAGTCTTTGACAAGCTACTGGCATGGGAACAGCTTAGCTTGGAGCTCTCATCCTTGGTGGTGTGACAGGACAGTGCACAAGGTTATTGCACGTAAAGCGAAATAGCATGACCCTTACATCTTTTATTCTTGATTATGGTATAAGAACCTGTCTTTTTTGCTTTGTTTTCAGAATTTTTTTCTACAGAACCCCAGGAAGTCCATACCCTTTTGCTTACATTTTTTGCTTTTCTCTCACAATTGCTAAATTTTAAGTAAAGTAAACTAACTATGTGGCTCATAAAGCACATCCTGGAATAGAAGGCAGTGGGGATGAGGAGCAGCAGTGGGAGCAGAACAGAGAGGGGTGAGGAACAGCTGCATGCAAGAACCTCTTGAATTATGGCTTAAAGCAAATACTATTTCATGCCCCTCCAGGTAAGCCTTTTAAGAAGTTAGGTGTTGAGTTGACTAGAGGAGAAATTAATCACATAAACAAAACCTTCTTCAGTTAGTCACAGCTATTGATTATGGTTTGTGAAAAGAGCATCAAACGTTTCTGAGACTGGGAAGCCAGCTGTAAAATCAAATTTTTGAGATGTCTTTTCTCTGCCAGGGGACTATTGATAGGCTGTGACTTGATAGTATGCAGTTTTACCTGTGAACAAGCTAAATGAAAGAACCAGAATCTCTAGTTCTCCTTTTTAAACATTATTTTAGTTTATAAAGGTGGCAGTTTGGTCACCTTTTAATCTTTCAGAAAAATCATTGCATCTTTAAGCAAAAACCCTCTTCACATTGCAAAATACGTTAGAAGCTCTGGTGACCGTACCAAGGAGGTAGTGAGGCATTATGCAAATCTTTTTCTACACTGGCAAAACCATGCTTGATGCCTTTATGGTACTTGTGTAGCATCTTGTGAACCAAAGATTCAGAGATATTTTTGCAGGTCTGTGAGAGTGTTGTGTGTGCAGTCAGGGCATTGGTGCCCAGTGCTGGATGTTCAGCTCTGCACACAGGCAGCCATCTGCCACAGGGGCTTACTCAGGTATTGTCACATGAGTTAGAGCAATTCTTTCATCAAACCTCTTATGAGAAAGAATCCTGCCTTAAACATGCCGTCCTGAAGTGGGCTGGCTGAGCTTGACCTTGAGTGTCTTAGCTAATGCATGCCCAACAGAGACATTTGGAAGTAAACTAGTAAAAAGGAGTGAGAAAATAGATATTTTACATGAAAGTCCTTTCTTACACATACTAGTATGTGTTTGTTGTAGAGTTGGATTTGGTTTGGAGTTTTGGTTTTGTTTGTTGTTATTTTTTGATGTATAGTGATTGGGTGTTTGTTTATTTGTTTTTAACTCTCTAATATTAAATATTTAAGGCTCAGGCCCTGTAATCCCCCTCTATAGGGGTGCTATCAGAGCCTCAGTCAAGAACTGATGAGCGCAGAGAAAGAAAACTGGGTATCTGGAGAAGACAGGAGTTCTCCTCTTTCAAAGCAGGGACATAAGTGCCAGGTGAAAAGACTGACTTCTGTTTAATTCTTGTGCTTTAAAGCCCAGTAGGTAATGATACTGTAAGGTCACAAAAGATAAATCCAGATTAAGCAAGTAAAAATAAAATTTTATTAATCATTTTACCAGCTCTTCACTATCAATACTGATTTAAACAAGGCTGAGTGCAGGAACACGTTCCTTTAAATGAAAATGTTGTGTACTAATCTGGAATCTCCAGCATATGTGGCAGATAAGGTAGCATGGGATTGGTACAGTAATTCAAATCACATTTGAACATCCTGTCTTCTAATATTTTCTGTTCCTAATAATGAAGTGTTTAGTATGGACAGAGCTTGTAAATTAAACAGAGTATTGATATTCTTTTTGGCCAACACTTAGCTGGTTTAAATAAGAATATATTAAATATACTTAGGACATTTTTATAAGCCATATTTCTTGGGAAAATTTAACAGGGTATAATTTTCAATTAAGTAGCAACATTGAAATGGGGCACTTTTTATTGTAGTGCTCACAGCTGCTATATAATTCTTGGGGTTCTTTTTCACTGTACCATTTTGAGAAGCAAGAGCAGCAGATACAACATGTAATGTATTACCATTTGAACAAGGCTGTGTCCTGGGGTTTTGCTTGTTTGTTTCACAGGGAACATATTCTAAAAGCAGACTTTCAGAGTAAGCTCAGGTGCGCTGAATCTAAGGTTTTGTTTATTGAATGCACATGTTTCAACTACAAGGGGAAAATGGCCCCAAAGAAGAGGCCAATATTTCTGGTCAATGAGGATTAAGTGGTTTAGCTTATCCTCAGGGAATGGCAAAATGCTTCTGTATTAGCATTTATTTAAAAAGGGATATAATAGGAGGTAATTTAAACAAAACAAAGAATTCATACCTGGTTTGCATTAATTCACTTCTGAACTGCAGACTTCAATATATGCTAAAATCCAGTCTCTCTACTTCAAAGGAAAAATATTGACCAGAATGAGAGGGAAAAGTTCTTTGATTTTGCACTTTTAGGCCTATTTGTAACGGATTGAAATAGAAGGCCTGGAGCAGTAACTGTATCATTTTGATAAAAGTCATGTGCAATGTACTGATTATCTTTGTAACTGGAAACTAGACATGGACAAATCTGCTACTAAAACCACACTTTGAGTAGTTTAGAACACTGAACAGTCCCAAATTCGGGGTCTGGAATACTCCCTGAGCCTCTACTTTTCCATTCACTCTACTCTCTTTTCCCTTTTTGAAGCCTTAGGGAACTGCCAGAGGACAAGAGCTGCTCCTACTTCATGCAGAGATCTATAAATTAATTACCTGTTTGCAGCCTTGCTATGAGGAGAGTTGTCACACGGAAGTTTATTCCCCCTGAGAATATACACTCAGTTTTGTACAGTAAGCTCTAGATTGCCTCCTACAAATAGTTTTATTTGGAAATTTTGTGTTAAAAGTTCTTTTATAGTCTTAATAAAGAGAGGGTTTGAAATCAATGCATTTGTTTCTTCATCTCTTTTATGAGCTGGGACATTGCTGCTATGCCATCTTCATTCATAACCAGACTTTCCATATAGATGTTGATTATTTTCTTTCAAGGATGACAGCATTGGTTTTACATTTGTGTTATGTAAGAGAATTCAGATGTGAAATCCCATTTAGCATTCAGAAATGCAGCTTCTAGTCTGGTTTGAAGCTGATTCTGACAGTCCAAATGAGCTTTCTTTGTGTCTTGTGATGATTTAACATAGTATTTCATCAAGATAGCTAAAAGCTTCCAAAAATTATTGTTGGTGCTGATTATTTCTTTTGAAAATTCTAACTCACACCTTCTGTAATATTTTAAGAATGAAAATATCCTATTTTTTGTATCCTTTGGGGGTTTTCAACTATTTTGTTAAATAACAAATAATGCAAGAAATGTGTTTAAGAAAATGTTATCACAGATCTGATCTTTTATATCAGTATGCTAGCTAACCTACTTTCTTGACTATTGGAAAACTTAGCTTAAAGGAAGTGCCTAACAAGAATGTTATTTTAATTTTAGATCTGTTTTTTGTGGGAAGATGTTGGAGATCAGGATTAGTCTTGATGCAAGTAGCTAAAGCTCCTCTTTTCCTAAGAGGAGCCATACATTGTAATATCTGTGCCCCTTTTCATCCTTTGAACTGCCAGTACTAGAGTAAAAGCAATGCAAATCCACTGCTTCCATGAAACCATTCTGGTGCAGATTACTGCAAATGCCAGGGCATATGTACTTGTGGTTATTCCGAATATGAAATAAAGTAGGTAAGATCAGGTCTTCTTGTAATTTTACATTTCCAGTTTCTTCAAAGAAACTTCTACTGCAGCTTAGCACTGCCCAAATCTGGGAGTTAAGACAACAGAAAAGATGTGGGGGTCAGTCAGAAACAAGAGTGTAACTCTCAGAACTTGAGTAATAAAAGTTTGGGGGAGGGGGGGGGTTTGGCCATTTCTTTGGATGGTGTTACAATTGTTTGTTTGAAAATCTATTGAACAGTTATCTGTTAAAAGTCGGGAAAATTACTGATACACAAGTGTATGTAGCATGAACACAGGTTATGTTACCAAGACATTAGAAAATAAAGTATAAAGGTCAGTTCCACTTGCATTAGGAAAATATATCTACCATCCTTGTCTGGTTTCTTGTTTGTCCCTCTTTCACATACTTAATTCCAAACAACTTTTAGACCAAGATTATTCTCTTGAATATTTTAAATAAGTTTTCAAGTTGGTGTCAAATCATGCTTGATTCATTGAGAAATTTATGCATTGTAATAGTCTAGTTATCTTTTAACAAAATTGGAGTTTCTGATTTTTATGAGCCCTGAAATTTCCTTGGCACACAAAAGTTTTTGTTACACTATGGTATAAAATGGTTGTTTCTGCGCTCTAAGGAAAGATGTGTGTTTTAGTAGCAGGAGAATTAATATATTCGTGCAATTTAAATAAGGGTGTGATTAATTTTTTTATGAGTTGCCGGCTACTGCAAATCCAATTTAGGCAAACAAAATTTGAAATATAAATGCATTAGCTGAAAATATTTAATCAGAGACATGAATCTGAACTTACCATTCTCATTGCTTTACACTTGCAGGTTGGCTTGAATTATTAATGCATTTTGTTGAGGGGAAGCAGAAGAGACAGGAGCACTGATCTGGTTGTGATGAGGAGCATAGAGTTGCTGGTTGTCAGCAGCAGTAAGAAACTATTTCTTCTTCTTTGCTGTTTTAGCACTGCTGACCACCTTTTTCCAAATGTTGCCTCCCTGCCTGCCCCACATCCTTCTCATTCTGGGGTAGGGAGCAGTGATTTCATGAAGTCTGTTATTGCTCATGCAATGCCAGATTAAAAAAAAAAAAACAAACTTCTTTTTTTTTTCTCTCCTTGCAGCAAATGTAGATGTATAATCCTAATAAAGGTGATTATTTTTTTAGTCAGGTTTTTTTTTTTCCATATAGGAATAAAGTTAGCTTGTTACTAAAGTTTGTCTGATGACAGTGCTGACCGGCAATTAAAATTGCAAGCAGTTGGGGTATTCCATCATATTTGTAGCTGTTTGTTTTCCTTCTGTCAGAAATCAATGCTGCAGCAATGGAAAATAGAAAATGAAGAAACAAAAAGTTGCATTCAAAGCTTGAGGTCAATTATATTATTAAATATGATTTTAAAACTTCAGAAATAAAGTCAATGTTGAAGCCTCTCCATTTCACTTGATAACCAGGAAATGGATGCAGAAAAAAGCTAGCTGCACACTCTGGCAGCTACTTCACCTTCAGTTATATTTCAATGTAGATGTTTGCTGTAGGTGTAGGACCCTGGTAGACAGGCTAGAGTAAATTTTTGTTAGTGAGGTGCATTGCAGTTGCAAAGCAATGAAAGCAGGTGTTGTTTGAAAGGCTGCCTGATGGGATGGATTGTGTCTGCAGCATTGTGTCTGTAGGGGTTTAATGTTTGAGACTTGCTTGATCCTTCAGCAGCAATCAAGGTTTACAGAGGCAAGGTCTGCAAGCCAGGATACAACCCAACCCTGGGGCCAACCTGTGGGACTACAGGAAGGACTTGTGAATCTCAGGGGGGATTCCTGGTATCAGACCAGACTTCAATAAAATGCAAATATATGGCTGTAAGGAGTTTGTATTCCTTCTCACTCTGGAAAATACAGATTTAAGGCCCAGGTAGGACTTCCTGCTTTTGTTTCAGCAGTTCATTTGATTTGTGAGGATCTTACATTTGAAAAGTTATTCTTTAAATGCATTCAAAACAAATAGTGTATCAGGAAAAAAAGTCAGGATTAATATTATGAACTTCAGTGTCAGTGCATTTTCCCTTCTTTTTTTTTAATCTGTGCCCTAATAAGTTTTCTTACTGTTACCTAGTAATAATAGATGTGTGCTCAGGGCAAAAAGAAAAACTGATTAAATGTTATATTATAGCTTTAGCTGTCATTTTTCAAACAGAGAAAAAAAAAGGAGAAAATAAAAAGAGTAAACTTCTTCCTGATTCTTCCCCCAGTAGCATCAAGCCACATGGCCTTGTCATGAAAAGGTCACTTAGATTTTAATGGAAATGATGGCAGCAAGTACTTTATGTTTAAGCTCTCTCCTCCTGGTTTTCTCTGTGAGACAGCACAGGGCTGCTTTGCCTGTGGAGCCTGTTACAGCTGTGGTTGTAAAGCAGCTCAGCGAGTACCAGAGCTCTTGGGTTTGACAGAATGGGAGAATGACAGAAAAGAGAAGACAAAATCATATCTTAAGTAAGGCTTGTAGGAATATTAAATCTAACTCCTGACAAGAGATTACTCCAAACCCAGCAGCCTTGAATATGAATCATCATAATGAACTCTGCACTGAAGTGCTCCTGAAGACAGTGCAGAAGCTCACTTTTAGTCAAACCACAGTTGCTCCCTTGCCTCTGTCTCTGACAGCACATTACTGCTACCATGTTTACTGGTACTCAAGTTTTTTTGCTTGAATTTGTGGTTTTTGGTACTTAGGAATTTATTTTTTTTAGGGTTACTCTGTTCCTTTTCTTTTTTTTTCCCCCAAAGTGAGTGGTAAGATATAAGTTTTCCTAGAATTTTCTTTTAAACTATGAATTTTCTTTTAAATTTTTCTTTTTTTTTTTTTTTTTTTTTTTTTTTTTTGTGACTGTAACATTTTTGGTTAAAATTCAGTGGTGTTTTTTGTCTGTGGGAAAAATTGTTTCATTTTCCTTGTGTTTAATTTCTGTGTGAACTTTCTAAAGAGAAGTGTTATATGTGTGGCTTTAGCTCAATATTGAATCAATGCACTGGAAAAAGAATAGTGTTCCTATTTCATTCTCATATTGGTTTCTTCCTTGTCTTCTCATATTTAATTGTTTAATGGATCTTGCCTCTGCTTGGCTGAGATCTCTATGATGTTTACAGCTCAAAGCAGATTAATTAAAGAAGCACAGCAGCTTCATAGGAAACATATCATTACCTTACCAAAAGTACAATCATTTTACATATTGAGATCCAGTCTGGTCCATATGGGAGCATAGCTGCAGTGTTGGTGATCCATTTGCCTCAGGACTAATGGGTACCTATGTTCTTTGATATGGATAGTTTAGGAGTCATGGTTTAGGTATAAGAGATTTGTAGTTGGTGGACCTTTCTTGGATACACAAACAATTTTAGAGTAGCAACCCTCTGAGTGTGACACCTCAGAGCTCACATGCTGTCAAGTCTGTGATACTCAAAGAACTGTCACTAACAATGAGGCCTGGGCTGATACCCCCATCCCATCTCCACACTCCTTTAGGTGCAGCCTTGCTTGCTGACAAGCACAAAGGGATTTGATGTTAGCATTTCACTGAACTCAAGGGGAATTTATGATAGGTACCTTTGCACAAATACAAAAGGGTGTACACATTATTTCGTCTGTGTGCATACGAATTGATTATTAGTATGAATGTTACCATCTCAAATCTATAGTTAATCATTGTTATAATTGTAGGGAACACTATCAAATTGCTCTGTTAATATAAATTACTCAATGGCTAAGTGCGGCAAAGCCCTTTTGCACCCTTATCATTGCATCCAGATCCTTTGCACCCTTACCCGCTCTAGTATTCCCATCTTCCATGTAAATAATTTCAAATTCCTTCTATTGTGATCTTTTGTATGCTTTCATCTTTGTAGCAAGTAGTAGAGTGAACCTTGTCATCAAACTATATAAAGTTGTATTTTCACAAATTCATATAAAACCCCGCTTTTGCCAATGTCTTTGATGGTGTTTCTTTAAGTAACCAAACCACTCATTTGCAACTTAAGGACAGACCTATTTTAAATAGCTAAAAAGTCTCATAGCAAGACCAACGTCCAACCACAAAGCAGAAAACTATTATGGACTGATAGCTGATTTGCTCAATAGAGCTGCGGCTGACAGAAGAGGGATGTCTGCAGTGCCCTGTAATTGAAATGGAATAGCAGTTACAAGCAGTCCTGATAACACAGGTGGAAACACGTGGGTGGGAGGCAATAGTTGGAGATGCAGTTTGATACCCTTTCTAGCAATCTGCAGCTGTACAAAGCCATGGGTTTGTTAAATTTATTTTTGCAGGTTCTGCCGGACAAAGGAGAAAATGAGGCAGCACATAAATACAGATTATGCATTTTGTTGTTGGTAACTGCTATTTTTTAGTAATACTGGGACAAAAATGTGTTGGCCCTATGTATCAAGCCAAGCAAGCAATTCTCTGTGTATCTACCATTTATTTCACATATGTATTACTACCTGCACTCCAAGTCATTAATTAAGCAGAGTTCTCTTATGCGTAGATTTTGCTGGCAGGTTAATTATGGTTACCAGGCTACTGAATCAATAAAGGAATGAGAGAAAGAGATTGCATACCTAGAAGAAGTTGTGTGAAATTAGAAAAAGAACAGAGGGGCTATACTAAAGCAGTTTAAGGATAGTTGTCACAAGTTTGAATTTAAGCAAAAAAAAAGATTTATTTCAAGATCGGTTTGGACAAGAATATATTTTAAATGCTAATTGGAAGGAGTAATAGAATAGGAATAATAAGGTTATGCTTTTCTTTCCCAGGTATTGGTAATGTTTATAAATGTATTCCCTTTCTATGCACTCCTCTTAGTCTGCAAGAGTTGCATCACTTCTGTGGAGACTTTTGTCCCCCTCAGTTTGCAGGGCTATTGAATACAATCAGATACTTTTTCGTTTTCTGCAAAAAGGATCAGAACTTGTTAGCTCACAGCCAAGACCTCCCTTTTTTGTGTTTCATATGCTGCTCATATCCTGTCTCACAGGAACAGGAAGTTTTTATATTTGCCAAAGGGGTAAATATAAAGTAAACTGTTTCCAATGGTTTTGTTGTGTTAGAATAATTTTTGTAACTAATAATTAGCCCTAAAATGGTGCCTCAAACTCAGTCACTAAAGGGAAATATTACTAGCAGAAGATGCACAATTTAAAAGGAAGGACATTGCTCAGAAAGGCTTCTATTTCTTCATTCATGCTGCCTGTGAGAAACTCTTAGGATAGCTTGATTATATGCTCTTTATGTAACTCTTCCTTGACATAGATGGGGCTGAGGGGGTATTAACTCTTGCCATAATTTCAGACATGGCAAGAGTTGGACTGAACTGAACACATGCTGCTCCCAATGACTTGGGAAGCAGTTATCGACAGTGGCATTGAGTTCCCCCTCCTGCACAATAAAACAGTTGATTTTTTTGATTATATCTCCATGCCCTAGTTCCCTGACTGACACTGGAGTTATATGAGAAAGGAATCCAACAGATAGAAAAGGTGGTAATTTGGCAGACAGAGCTACTTCTGAGGAGTGGAGCTTAACACAGAATATTCAGATTGTCAAATTGGTAATTTGTGGTAATGCCAAGGAGTGCAATTTCACATGCTAAGCTGGGGCTGCAGTGCACTTATGTCCTTGTCCTCTTAGCATCATCCAATAACAGAAGGATGAAATGGTACCATGGGGCTCTGCAGCTGAGCTGGATAGCTGAAATCACAGGCCGCCTCCTTTTCCAGCTGTGCTGGTTGAAAAAGCTACAGCTACCAACTGCATATCACAACATTTTTTCTGGAGATGTTGGTCCTCCTGACCCACCAGAGCTCAGTGAGCTACTTGGACAGGAAGTTTTTTATATTTGCTAATATAAATAATATAAACTAATATTACATTAGTTAAATATAATATAAACTAATTCCTTAGCATGTGTCACTTCACAGAGGCCAGGTTAATTGCCTCTAGCCTTTGGATAATGTCTTAGGGGACTTAGATTTTTCTGACGTACATCAGCAAGAGCATACTTCCATGTGCAGCCCACCTAGCAAATTTGAGGGGTCTTCCATAAGATGATGATGATGAGAGAGATGGAGAAGAGATGGTAAGAGCAAGACCTTTGGTGTTCTGACTGGCCTCTTAAGTTATTCTTCACTTTATAAGCCTCACCATCCACTTTGGTCACCCTGGAGGATAACTTGCCTTTGACCCATTTGTGACCCTTAGCACTTCATCAGTCTGTGTCACTTTCCACCTTTTAATTTTTTTTCATCTGTTTAAATTGAAAACATCTCAGAAGAAGGTGTTTCTGTTTTCAGAATGCCCAGCCAAGCAAAACAAAGCCCAAATCTTGTTCAGGTCCTTTGGTTTCTGCTGAAATAATTAATGAGGTTTCGTGTGAGCTGTTGCAGAGTGCCTAGTGATTCTTAGATTTGCCTACACAGTTGCCATGGTGCACCTTGGCCAAATAGTTGTTTGTAAAGCAATTTTGTCTCTAATAAAAAGAAACTGTTAAAAATCAGTTCCTGTTGTTTTTAATAGAGCTTTTTCCATCCAAACTGTAAGGTTAGAATTGCTGACCATCTCCTTAAACACTTCCAGGTAATAATGATGCATATTCTTCTAGCTAACATATATCATTAGTTTTTGTCAAGCAAAGCTTAGTTCATAGCTGTAGATATATATGATTTACTGGCCTCCAGCCAATCTATTAATTACCTGCTAGTTCCTTAATGCAATTGAGGCTTTGTTTGATTTCAGTGTAAGTTATTAACTGCTGGTAAAGGATCAGTACCTCATAAATTGTTTCTCTAAATAACTTTACAATGCTACAGAAGTTTAATATTTTTTTTTAATAAATAAGAATTAATATGTGAAGGACAGTTTTAAATTGCAGTTATATAAGGCAACTCTTTTGATTTATCAAATAGTAGCACCATATCTGTGTGAAGAATATCGAAATGTCGTAGATCTGTTACTTAGGCACCTTTCTTTCTTTGGGAGAATCTTAGTATTTTTACATGTACCAGACTGATTGAAAACTGATTTCTTTTTTGTCTTGGGTTGGCTATATGATGCTTGTATCCCCAATTGCCTGTTCTGTTTATGCTGGATAGTAAGTTTTGCACCTTTAATGGTTGTTCTGAGAGTGAAGGGCAGGAGAGAAGAAGCGCAGAGTTTGTTTTCAGACACTGCACTTGCTCCCCTGCATCCTGCTCCTGGACTGTGCTGTCTGCGGACAGACAGCAGGACGGAGCTCTCCTTTGCTTTTTAGTTAGTTTTAGCTAGCTGAGGCAGAGAAGTTCCCTGGACTGTGGTTTTTCTTTTTATTTGGACCTGTTTAAACCTGCTCTGAAAAAAAACAGAAAAGCACCTGTGGCCCGCCGGGCCTGGGCCGCGGCATTTCCAGCACCAGAGGGACTGATAAGAGACTGAGTGAGCTGAACTGCAACCCACAAAGGGGACTTTCTGAATTTGTCATCTTTTCAGAGCAGCAAGAGGTTTTATTAATATTGTTCAATTTTTTTGTGCTGGTGAATGCTTTGCCTGTTAAATAAACAGGTTTTTTCCACTTTTCTCCAAAGAAATCTTCTCCTGAACCAGTTAGGGGAGGGCCGCTTGAATCTGCTTTCTAGAGGAACCCCTTTAGAGGTTTTTCTCCCAAATTTGCTCTAAACCAGGAGAGTTTTGTATTGCTTAGTTTGGTTTGGGTTTTTTGTTTTAAATTGTTTTACCATTTTTGTTTACAATTGTTTTAAAATTGTAAGATCAGATGAAGAGATCTTGGGCCCGGCTTCACTTGAGGTAAGCCCATTGAGAGAATATACAATAGTTAAAGCTCTGGCTGTGTTAAAATAATTGAGACCAATAATAGATTTTAATCTCTTTTTATGTATCTCATCCCATTCTTTTTTCCCCAGAAGTTATAAGCTACTTATATATGTATTTTTTTTTTTAATGTGGGAGAATAGATGGAAAACTCACTATTTTCAGAAGGAAAAAGCTGTGACTGTCTGGAAATGTCCAGGAAACAGCCTTTCAGCAGGTCATGTACCTTAGGTCCTGGGCATTGCTTAGATGCCTTCTATCTGCTAAAGCAGCCAGTGGACAGGATGGCTGATTTAGGACAGGTATTACAGAGTCTTCTTGCAATGGGCCATTACTATGTTCTGTGTGAGCTGGACTCCCTGAGAGAGCAGGTATGTCCAGGTGAAAGGAGGTGTATCAATCCATTTTCAGATGTAACCTCAAATGAAAAGAGAAGCTAAAATCTTCCAGTCAAACACAGCAGGCAAAAAGTAGTGTTATGTCCTGTGATGTTGTCTTCATCAGACTGGATGAGGCACTTGCTTGAAGCAGGGAATCACCATAGTAAGTTGCTGGCAAGCTTCTAGAATAATCTAGAAATTTCTTTACCTAATAAGATTTCTCAGGATCAAATCTGCTTGACCTTGGCTTGTTAATATGGGTTTGGGTGGAGACTGTAAGGAGTGGGTGAAGTGGTTAAGGGAACAGAGAAGAGCATGGTCTGTACAAGAAGGCTGAGGGCAGTACTGCTTGCCATGGTGGGCACTGGAGAGAGCAGCAGCAGAAGTTGTGCTAGAAACAGTACAGAGGAGTACAGTGCTTGTTCTCCTGCTCTGCTCATGGCTTTAGCCTGAAAGAAAAAAGCTGAGGTACCCAAAGTCCCCTGTGATGAACTGGTAGCTTTTGTTTTGTCCTGCTTCCTTCTTTCTCCCTGTCCCCCAAAAAAATCCTCAGCCAAGGTCACTTGGTACTGCACAGTAGATATTCATTTACAAACACTCCCTTTGGGATTTTAGCACCCACATAGGAAAGAATGACTTAAAGATAAGAACAGCTGTAGAGGTGAACTCTGTTGTCCCAATTTGTATAGGCTGGCTAAGTAGGGAGAAGGTGGCTTGCCCATCTAATGTGCACCAAAAGGAAAGGTACAGGTTTGTATCATTGCTGACAGGTGGTTCTGACTGAAAAATAAACACCAAAGGAAAGCGGCTTTGGCTGAAAATTGGATTCTTAGCGGTGAGAAGTGCCTGATCTGATTGTTTGTACCTTTTTTTACTTATCTCTCCTCTTTTTCTCCCCCGGCCCTGTGACTTTCAGCCCTTTCAGTATTGCCAGTCAGTCTCTCTGTGCCTGGAAGGAACACTCTGCCCTAGTGTGGAAGCAACAGCTTCTTTTATCTTGAGTACTGTAGCTATCTAACTTGTGCATCTCAGAGCAAAACTGATAAAGACTGCTAAGACAAGATGGTCATTTTCAATCCTTAATAGCTTATCAGGTTTTAAAAACCTCATGAAAGAGCTGTGTGTTAGTTAAATGATGATTAATAGGGAAGCTTATGAAAAAAGATACCAATTAATGTTTGATTTTGTAATAGTGTTAGACTTGTCTCTTTTCTCTGACTTTAATCTCTATAAACAAAAGGATCACAAGAGAATAGCATGTCTCTGCTTGTTGAAATCAACTGGAATTAGTGGCACATGCCCTTTGCAGTCGCCAGGTTAGGTGGAAGTGCTGAAAATTGTTGTGGTTTTTTACCAGGATAGTCCAAGATTTAAAGCTAAGATGTAAACCACTTACTTTATATCAGTCTGTGGAAAAATATAGGAACTGTAATAAAGTTACCATTGTTGTGTCATAGGAGGGGCAAAAAAGAAAAAAAGGTATTGTCATTATTAACTCTTGGTTATTTTTCTTTCCCAATTGTTATGCAGGTTGCTGTAGAGCCACCATAGGGGAATTTCTGCCTGGCTGAGAAGATAGTTGTGTTTACAGTGCAAGTTCTCACTTGTGACAAGGTGGAGGATCCATCAGTAGATGGAGAGTGGGCCTTTTCAGGTTTTAATACTTGCCTGTCTGTAGTTTAAGCTGGCTGGGCAGCAGGTTCAGATAGATAGAAATGTAATAAATGAATCTGATTCGTGCTAAGAATTGTAACTATATCAATATTTTAGATAATATTTGTTAAAAAGTAATAGAGAAAAAGAGTATGTAATTAGTGTCACAAAACAGATGTTTTCAGATGTTCATGAGAAAATAGGATGCAGGATGTAGTTTGAGATAAGTAAAATCCCAAAATGGAATAGGCCTCGGGATAATTAAGGAATCAGACTTGAAATTGAATAAAATTGAAATTATTCCAGGTATCTAAGAAATAATAAAGCTTATTTTTGGAATATAATGCTGGCTTCTATAACACACGACTTGGGGTGCATGTGCAACCTGTGGGGTTGTTCAAAGGACAGTGATGATGAGGAGAAGCCTTTGTCGGCAGTGACCACCAAAAGCCAGAAGACCCCTTAGAAACAAGCAGAGCAGGTGCTGTGCAGTACAGTGATATAGATTTTAAGAATTGAAAATAGGAGGAGATTTATGGGAAAATATTGATGAATATGTATTAGCATACAGTATATAGGTTGTGTTTGGATTCCTTTGTTTTTCACACAGGAGGCAGGGTGAGAAACTCCCATCCCCCACCCCCGCCCCCAGTACCCCAGTCGGGTTTGTACCCCAGTTGGTTTTGCTTATGCTTTATCCAAACCATTGCCAAATTATTTTTATATCTGCTTGATTATATTTGATTGTATTATTTTATATAAAATTGCTGCTCAATTAAAATTGTTGCTAAATTCTACTTTGTTGTTTGTTGAATTAGACATATAGAACTTTATTCATAACAGAAATAAGCTATTTGCAAGTGCAGTGGCACAGTCAGATGAAGATTGGCACTAGTCTGGTCAAAACAGTTCAAATTTCTATTTAGAGAAACGGGGAAAGCAGTCAAGTACCAGAAGCTAAAAGCCATACAAGATCTCAAGCTTTGGCACTATGAACAATTAATTTACGCAGCACTGTCAACTAGTTGTGGGTTTTTATTTATAATGCAAATGTGCTGATGTTCTCCTTCTTCACTTGCAGCTGCCCTGAGAGCTTGTGCTGATGGAGGTGCCAATCTTCTCTACCACATCACAGAAGGGAGCCAGGAAAGGTATGTCAGCAATACATTTGAAGTCATTGAAGTCATCTTTTCTCAAGGAAAGTAAAATGTGGAGGAGCAGGATCTGTTCAGTTACTTAAGTAGCTGCTTGCTCTGTGCATGGTACTTTAACGAACTGTGGCAGGTAGTATAATATTTTTTTCCACATTATCCTAAATTTTTAGTCCTGGCTACAATTTATAAGAACACAGGTAGCCTGAAACACCATTTTCCCTGAAGTCCACTGCTCTTTTTTCCTCTTGAAAGTTCTGCTCTCAGTCAGTCTTATTTTGTGCATCCATCAGGGTTAGACCTCTGAAAAAATTTGCTGTGCCCCTAGCAAGGGTTGCCTACAAGAGCATCTGATGCTTGTCGCTATGAGCTGAAACAAAGTATGTCCTCTTCATTTTTCATGAGGCCTTAAAGGAAATCTACTTACTTAGACTTCCTTGGAAGTTTTCTTTGTGAATTATTTTTTAAATGGCATCAGGACATTATAAATAACCAAAGGCAAGTACAGACACTATCTATAAATGTACACCAGGTGAGGAAATATGACTGAAAGAATATGGTCTTGTTTTCTGCAGTGGCATTTAAAATTGCAAAACATCCCCGGTTTTCTGGGATGTTTCAGCAGAGATGTTGAGCGGGGGTTGTGATGCAAAATGCTTCATTCAAGTAATTTCTGATCATTGTAGTGGAACCATGAAACGTTGTGCAAACTTAGCTTACTACGAATTCTTTGTGCTTGTCTTTAGGATTTTCAGGTTTTTTGAGCAAGAATTCATAAAAAAGTATTTTTAAAAAGTGAATTGATACACTGACTCTTGGAGCAAAGGAATGAGAAAGGCATCTGGTAGAACTTACAAGCTTATGAACAGTTTTATTCATACAGCAAAATCTGACACATAGTTTGCTTTTCATCTCATGGAAAGTGTATGATGGGGACAAGAGGAAGCTCAGTTTCCTCCTCTCCTTCAGAAAAAAAGACAAGAGTTAGAGAGGAAGACTGTAGTCCAAAAGTAAAAATTAAAGTAAAAATTTCTTCCTTTGTCGCCTGTGAAAAGTTTATCTAAAGTTCTACAACTGCTAAGACTGGAGTCTGGGAAGCACTGCTGTTGTAGACCATGTTTTATGAAATTCTGTTTGTCCTTTTCTAGTAGTTGCTCACAGAGTCATGGAAAGAAAACTTAGGCAGGTGTCTTTTTGAATTCAAGACCGATTTGCAGCAAACAGTTCTCTTTGATAATGGTGATGCTCTCCAAAGAACAGCATTTGAGAGCTTTTGCTTTACCTTCTCTGGTAACTCATTCTTCTGTTCTGCACATATTTATGTTTGTATTAAATAAATATAATTCAGGGGAAAATAGATGATTATACTTTGACTTAATAGTCCTTTCAGTCTTACATACTTGGCCCTTGGAGTATTCTTTTCCTCTTTCTTCTTCTCATCTTAATTGCTTTGGTTGGGTATATTTTACCTTCAAAGCAGTTCTTTTGAAACAAAAAAAGGAGTGCATAATTTGGATTTTTGTCTTTAAAGAAATCATTCTGCTGGAAAGAATATCCATTTACTTCTCTGAAGTATTTTTTCTTTAAATTCCCTGTCCATTGTTATTAAAGAGCTGTCTGCTCAGACTGTACTGACATATTAATAATTTTTAATGCTGTCTTAATATTTTAAAACTATACTTTATTCAAAGCCTTGATATCTGTGTTGTATCAAAACCTAAAAAACAATAGTCCTTTAATTTTAAGGATTTTATAATATACAACAGACATAAATAAAGAATTTGATTGATATTTTGGGCTTGATTCTCAGTGACACTAAATTTTATGAAGAATCCTTTAGAATGGGAAATAGTGATAATAATTTGGGAAAATAATAGCTTGCAGTATGGTGCTCTTGTTCTGGAGATAAGTGCTATGTACTGGTGCTCTTCCTTTGGAGATAAGTTCATGTCACAGAATCATGGAATAGGTAAAGTGAGCAGGGACCCCAGTGGATTGAAGAAGCCCTTCTTGCCTTTGACAGCCTTGGCCAGCTTTAATTCCAGATGGGTCTTGACCTTCTTCATCTCATTTATACTCACTGTGACAACCTCCCTGTATTCATTCCAAGTGTCCTGACACTGGTTCTATTTCCTGCCTCTAATTTTCCATATTCCCTGTCAACACTCAAGTAATGACAGGAGTTCCTTGATCATCCACAGGCCTCTTTCCCCTTGGCCTGATTGCTTTCTCACTGGGATTCAACATTCTTGGGACTGGAGGAAGTGATCCTTGAATATCAACCAGCTCTCTTGGACTTCAGTTTCCTGCAGGCCTCATTCCCATGGGATTCTTCCAAGAAGATCCCTGAAGAAGCTAAAGTTAGCTCTTCTGAAGTTCATGGGTATAATCTTATTGCCCTGCTTCCTCCTTCCCCATACCGAACTCCACAGTCTCATGGTCACTACAGCCAAGGCTGTGCCCATCATTCACACCTCCAACAAGGTCTTCTCTGTTTATTAGTATGAGATCAAGCAGCACACCATTCCTTGTGGGATCATCCACTCCTTGTGTCAGGAAGTAGTCATTAAGGCTTTCCAGGAACCTCCTTGGATGGTTTGTGCTTCACTGTGTTGTTTCTCCAGTAGGTGTCAGAGTAGTTAAAATCTCCCGCAAGAACCAGCACCTCTGACTTTGAGGCTGCTTTGAGCTGCCTGTGGAAGGCCTTATCAACCTCCTCCCCTCCTGCCTGGGCAACCTGTAGCAAACACCCACAACAGCATCACCCTTACCAGTCTGTCATTTTATGCAAGCTCATAAGCCCTCAACTCATCATCCTCACCAAGATAGAGCTCAATCCATTCCAAGTGTTACCTCACTCATAGAGGACAACTCCACTACCACACCTTCCCAGTCTATCTCTCCTAAATAGTGTATAGCCCTTCATGACAACATTCCAGCCATGGGACTTATCCATCTCCATAATCACAGTGGGATCTGTGACTGCACACCGATCCTTCCTCTTGTTTGTTCCCCATACTGTGTGTGTTGGCATACAGGCACTTTATAGAGGTATTTGATTGTGTCCATATCCCAGAGGGATGATGCATAGTCTTTCTACTGCTTGTGTCTTTGGATGCTTGTGTTTAATTGATATATTCCCTCTTAAGCCTCCTTTTGCTGCTCCCATGGTTGCTGTAGTTCTTCTTCAGTGCTGAACAATCCTTTAACTTGTTTTTCATTATGTTGGCCTCTGCCAGTGGATGAAAAGCACGAAAGGGTGATTCAAGAGCCCCCCACCTCCATCTGTTTCCTATTTCTCCGCTTATATCTTGACTTGCTTTTGTGCTAGACCCATCAAGCAAAGGAAGTTCACACCTTCCTCTCTATAGCATTGCACATAGCAATGAGACTTTATGTCATGGGTTTAACATATGCAAGATGTTATCTGTCTTCCTCTGGTTTTGTGGTGTCATTTTTATGATGTTTGGTTGGTTTTCTCATTTTCTCAAAAATTCTGAGTTGCAATTATTTTTGTTTAAAAACAAACCTGTCCAAGAAAACCTTAATTTTTGTAAGTGCTAACAAGGAGAAACCATGCCATGATATGTTAAAACAAATTGCCTTCTAGAGCATGAGGGCTAAGAGGAACAACCAAAAGGGGAGGATAACTTTCCCTTAAAGAGGCTTGTCCTTGGGAGCTGTCAGTGCTGGGGACATGGGAAAGGCAGGAGTGGAAAAGGACTGAATGCTGGTGCTTTTCTCTCTCTGACTCTACAGTCCAGAAAGGTTATTTTCCTTAGACTGTTAACACCAGTTCCCATTTAGAAATAAGGATTACTGCTAAACCATTCTTGATTGCTAAACATTTGTTACTAATCAGAGTTACAGGTGAGTTGCTGATCTTTATAGGTTCTTTGCTGTGCCTTATTCTGTCTGCCTTGCCTATCCAATTTTGAATTTTCTTGAGTCATTAATGCTTTCCACTTCAGCATTAAGCTGTTGTTTATCTGTATCACACTGCAGAACTTGTTTCTCAACACCTTGTGATTACATCTCAGGACATTGATTAACCTGGGTGTCACTGGCTTTGGCGTATACAAAGGTGAAAATGCATTGAAAACTATCATCACATTGGAAGTTTTAAAACTTCCTATTAGTTTTGGAAGTCATTAGTCATTAGTTCTTGTGTCTTGGATGCTGTTTCCCAGAGAGATGTCAAATGCAATGTGTACTCAGGTTTTGCAGTGTTAAGAGCATCAGGTCAAAGAGGGAAGTGGTGAGCTTTACAAGAGGAAGGATAAACCAATCATGAAAAATACTGTGTTTCTGGAGTTCTGGTTAGTATTTCAGACTGACTGTGTGACACTAACCAATCATTAAAAATATTGTGTTTCTAGAGTTCTGGTTAGTATTACAGACTGTGTGACACTAGTTGGTTGCCTGCAGTCACAGAGAACACCACTTTCACTACCCTTTCAGTTTCTCCCTGTAAACTATATGAAATATAAGAGTAGCAGTAAAACTGGAAAATTGTAGCATTTTCTACATATTAAACATAAATGAGGTGAACTCAGGTAATGCATGAAAACACAGCTGCTACTATACAATTCTTCTCTGAACTGGCTGTAAATGCAGTCAGCTTCAAGAAGCTATACGGGAGTTTTTAAAAATTAGGAACAAATTTTGTAGACATTTCCAGTTGATGTAGCTGCTAAATTTCAAATATAGACCTCAAAAACATCTTTTTACAATCAACTTATATCTTTGAAATCCCTGTCACAATGCAATTCCACTTCATCTTAGCTCACCTAACTTCATCCATCCCCAGGCAGAGCCCTGTGCACTCCACTTCTCTCTTAAAGAGAGGGCAAGTCTTCTTCCCCACCTTCCTATCCTGTTCTTCCTAAAAAGCCTGCATCTCCTCATTGCAACACCCAGTCATGTTTGTGTGATCCCAACAAGATTGTAGCTCTGCAACTGCTCACAGATCTCTTTGTTGTTCTCCCAAGCTGCATGCATTTTCCAGGAGTTTATTTTGCATCAAAGTTTTAAAGCTAAACAAGTTAAACCTTTGAATAGGAAAACTAAGCTAATATAACTTCCATGAGGAAAGGTAGTCATCATCATATATTTGCCTGTGTTAAAAGTGGAAAGATGAATCATAGTGTCTGGATATTTTGACAGCTTCATGTGTGCATTTTAGGAGTTAGTGAGGGTTAGTAGTGTCTTGGCTACTTCAATTGGCTATTTATAGGTTACACTGAATTTGACTAATCTAAGAACCAGTGCCTCCATTGACAAGACAACCAAAAGAGAAACCTCTGGACAACAGCTAGCAAAACCCATCTGCAAAATGAGATCTATTTTTCCTGAATAATCTTCTACTCATGGAAAAGTGGGTCCATAATAAGATTATTAGACTGAGAAATTCATACATACTTTGCTGTGTTCCATATTGGATTAGAAATAGAATACTTATGAAGGTAATTAGCCATTGACATAGCTTAATGTACAGTTGAGAAGAATTCTTTGCTTGAACTCTTCAGATTAAACTGAGTATTGTTTTTAAGACATCTTATATTCAGGCAAAATTTAGGGCACTGCTGCAGAAAACACTGAATGAGATTATCTGAGTATAGAGTTCTACATGAAGAGTCCAATGATTCTTTCTTGTCTTTAAAACCTATTCATTGGATGATTTGGGGAGGATGTGAGACAGTTATACTCATGAAGTTTTTGCGTTATTCATGCTGATATGAGAATATGTTTTAGTACTGTTTAAAAAAAAAAAATATAACCTCTGAAACTGTGTGGTCAAAGCCAGCCCCTTTGCTGCTAGTGGTGAAGAGTTCTTTGATTTGAGAGATTACAATCCAAAAGCCAAGAAAGTTGGAAGCTTAGGCAGTGCTTTATTTGTCAAATGGCTTAAAGGAGATCTTTTACATCAGACATCTTTGCCTGACATAAAAACTATAGCAGTGTTTAAAGATCAAAATTAGAATCTTGTGTTTATCCTAATAAATTCTGTTGGAGTGTTCAGGAAAAAAAAACTCCCTATCCACAGTTTCCTCCTTTAGGAAATACCTGACTTGGGATCCATTTTTAAATTTTAAGAAAACAGCCAGGCACCAACAAATTTAAAGAAACCAAAGAAATCTATCTCTTAGTGTTTGGAAGGATTAATACATTTGAAGTTACATAATGTGTTTGCTTCAGGTAATACAGATGAGAAAGTCTCAAGATACCTCAGGATCATGTAATTTTTTTGCTTTTTTCATTTATATCTTCAATTTAATTACTTTCACTCGATTGCATTTTCAAATACATTTATATTCCAGTAGCTGTGCACTTTTAAGTCAAGGTTTGTTTCAGAAACAGTGAAGAGTTGGGGTAGCAAGGCATGAATATCATGAAATATGCATAGTTTCAGTCCTCAATTTAAACCAAAATTATCTTCCTGTATTGGAAGGGTTTCCTGAAAGTATTAGGCCAATAACATCACTAGGCATATCAGACTTTTTTGGTCTCTGAATCAAACGCTTACAGAAATTATGAGACTTGAAAATCACTGGTCTATTTTTATTTTTTTTTTTACTGCTAGATTCATCTTCATATTAACCAGCTGTATAAGCCAGACCCAGGAGTATGTATTCTTCTGGAGTAAAGGAGTTATTTCTATTCACTTAATCATCTTATGCTATAAAGGAAAAATCTGGGAGCTACACAACCATTGGTTGGGATTCACTTGAGTATTTTAGGAGGGGCAGAAGTACTCTTTTGCATATCACAAGTGGAGATACATTTTGAGATAGACACCAGCAACTGGGTTTACTTGGAGGTGCTCTTAAGTGAACTTACTGCATAAACCATAACAGAAAATGGGCACTTTTTTTTATCATTCCCTCAAACTGAAAATCAAATGGCAGATAATAATAAAACATATGGTCTCATAAATATTAGCAGTATCTAGGTGAGGTTAAATTACTCTTCATGTTGTATTTCTATTGCTTTTGCTAGTCAAGATGGTAATTGTAGAATCATAGTAATATTTATGACTAAAAATGATGGGAGGTGACAGCACTGCCTGTTGTGACCCATGAAATTTAGATCTCTAATAGAAAGAAGGCTTGCTAGCATCATGCCCTTGCAGAAGCTGTGAAATGGCTGGCTTTTCATCCCTGAGGTACATGTGTGTACATAGATGTATGAATGCCTTCTTTCTTTTATGTCAGGAGACAGTGGAAGCAGGTAACTACCGTACTACAGGAATATGCTTTCTTTACAGGAGAAGGTAGAAAAGAAAAAGCAGTGCTCAGTAGAACATCTGGATATGATTCACAAGAGGCAGATGTAGATGCACCAGATTTTGTGTACAGCAAGAGTGAGGGTATTGTCTACAGGTTAAAGTGGTGAACTGGAAACCAAGACTTTTATTTTGTTCCTTTATTAATTTGCTCAAAGTCATGCATGGAGTTAAAATATCATCTCACATTCTCAGTTAGTCACCTTTAAAATGCAGGAAAATAGTTCTTAATAGTAAATGAAATGCTCTCCACATTTACATGATCTCATCAGAGTTTCTGATATTTCCTTGTTAAAAGATGAGCCTATCAAAGGGCCAGGTATCATTCCTCATGAGATCAGTATTTAATAATGAGTAGTAAGTCCTGGGTGGAAGCAGACTGATCTCCATGAGTGCCCCGGGGATCTTCATGCTTTGGCATAAATCCACTGAGTTTTTTTCATCTTTTGCATGCCTCAAGATATTCAAAGATGGCATTAGGACCCTGTTTCAGTCACTCCACAAACACTAAGCATAAATCTGCTTTTATGAATAATTCTAGTCTTGCTTAGGAGTAGATAAGAAGGACCAAGACATAGGTCTGGGGAGATGGAGTGATGAGCAAATACAAAAGAGGTGAGCAGTTCAACTTTAGAAACAAGGTCTCCTGGCTGCAAGTGAAGTGTTTTGCCTATAAAACTGCTCTGTCCCAGTAAGAGCACCATAAACCAAGTTTAAGTTTCAACCAGGAAATCAAAGGGACATGTTTTGTCCAGAACAGTAGTTCTAGAGAAAAAAAAAAAAAGGCAGGGGAAAAAAAGGGGCTAAGAAAAGGAGAATAAAGGGACACTTTCAATTAATCCCAGGTCTTTCAATCAGAGGGTCTGTACTGCTTCATTGTATTCTTCAAACAGCTGCATCTCTGCCCCTAGTGTACTGTAAGTAGAGGAATGTCATTGCCATCTGGGTGATTTCTGGCTTTATGACATGGTAAAAATCATTTATGGCTACCCCAATGCTAGAGGTTAGGACTTTGCAGTGATAAAATATCCGTGCATTGAGTCACATCTGGAGCAAGCAGCTTTGAAAAGACTTCTGAGCTGGCTAAAGAGTACTCATCACTTTATAGTGGTTTGGTTTGTTGTGCCTAAGGAGTAATTCTCAGGATTCAGGAGAAGCTGGCTTTGTGTGTAGTGTTAGGGTGAAATATATGCCTTTGCTTCCTTTGTATCTCTGACTATCAACAGAAATTAAAGATTAAGCCAGCAATGCTTGTTATATGGAACAATCTTTCTACAGATATTGGGGCAGTCTGGGGACTGGGAGTTTTCCTGTTCTTGAAACAAAGTTAAACTAGAAAGTTCTTACAAGCCTCAAACCAAGCTGGGTCTTTGCTGCAATAGTACTTGTCATTTAAAATTTAAAGTACAAATTTTATATTGAACATTTCAAGAATGATCTTAGATTTGAAAGAAGCTCTGTTAAGACCTGAGAAGAATGCCAAGAGCAGTATTCATTTAGGGAGCACAGAAATCCATGTGCTATCAATGCCTTAAAATGAATGTGTGTTAACAAATGACCTTGAAGTTGACTAATCTGCTCTGTTGCACTTCAGACATTTAGGGAGGAATTACTTGTGATATAAGACCCATTCTCTTTTTTGTTTTTTGGTTTTCTTTTTTTTTTTCATAGCCTGGAAAATGTTGGGGAAGAGCAGGTATAGTCCCTTGCAGTTGACTTCAAATTACAGTATATTGTCTAATGGGACTGAACACAAAAAATACCCGTAGATAAATTATTGAGATTAGTTTTTACCATCTCTAAAATGTTCTTTTAGTAAACTTATTAGTGATTGTTGGAGCATAAACATATTCTGGGCATTTATTGCTTGGTTTTCTTTCCTATTCTCTTTCTTCAGTAGACTCCACTTTCTTTCTATAAACATGTGAATGCCAGAAGTTCTGACTTTTAATAATTTGCATTCAAATGGACACTTTTATTTTCAGAACAGATGATTCTATTCTTCAAATCTGTTTAAATTTAGTGTTAGTGAAGCCAGAAGCTTGCGAAGGGGAGGACTTTATGTATTGTAGAATATGATGAGAAGTAAAACTTGAGGATATAAATACATTCATCTTTATTTTTCTTAGTTGTTCTGGTAAGATTTGTTTTTAAATCTAATTGTATTCCAAGAATGGTTTCATTTTACAAATGGACTCTTTTCGTCTTTTCATTTAAAGTTGTTTTGTGCTACAGTTGTTTTCACAGAAAATGCTGTCAAGAACAAGGAACTGTGTTCTAAAACTATGATCAAGGCTGCTTTTTACTGTTGATAACTGAGAATATTTAATAAATTTACTTTTTAGGGTCAAGAGATGAATACCCTGTGCCTCTTCTGACAAGGATAAACTATAGAGCAAAACCTGCAGAACCAGTTGCAAAGCCATCCTCATGAAGGGTTAAGCATCAATTAATTGCTGGTTGATTGAAAGTTGGATGAGATTAGGTTGCCAGTCAACCCAGCAAATTCTGTCATTTAAGACAGGAGGGTTAATCCTTATTAAAAAGCTGGAGCTCTGGGCTGTCACAGAATAAGTTTTGTTCTGCTGCCAGGAATAACTTGCTCAAGCATGTGGATAATGTGTGCAGTGGTACCTCCAAAGCTGCTCTTGGATACCACCTATATTCCGAGAAACTCAAATCTCCTTCAACTAATAGTTCATACAAAAAACATACTCTTGGGTGTGCACACTCTTCTCCAACCACCATACTGCTGGCCTTATTTAGATAACAGCCTGAGCTCCATTCTTGCAAAATGGTGGAGGAAAAAAATCTCATAATGCTTTGAGTTATTTGTGTTAAATAAAAAAGTAGATAAATTGCTGTCTCTTGCGTATAGACTTTAAAAATAAGTTTTAGTTGGTATACCTGAAAATGTAGAGAATGTCAGTTATAGAGAAATGTACAGAATTCTGATTTTTGAGCAAGAGAAGAAAGACCTATTTTTGATAACAGATAAAGTGAAAATACATCAGGCAATAATGTTAAAAGATAGTCAAAAGCCTGTTGGAAATTGTGTAAGCTGTACAGAAATGTCTTGCATACTGATCCCAAATAAATGAAGAGAATAATATTGTCTGATCATGCAGCAGGTAGATTAGATCCAAGATTACAGTGTCTTAAAAATAATGAAAATTAATCAAGGTCCAGTGGGGTTGTGTTTTGATGCTTTTCTGCCTGTGTGGGATGTTCCACATGAGCAAGTCTAGAGGCTATTTGCAAATGGGTTTTGGTGTCTCTGCAGAAGCCTGGACCAGTATCAGCACATCCTTCAGCCCTGACTCATTAACTCAGCTATGAAATAGGGAGTGTTTCAACTCAAATATGCACTAAGGCACTAAGATGGTTTCTGATACCAGCGTGAGCATCTTCTGTGTGCTATGGGCATTGCCTTTACTTGCAAATATTTTCCGTTCTTCTTATCTTTTTGTAAGCACTTGTGTACACATCAGCACCTCAGGAAAGATTAGCACTGCAAGGATGTGAATAGAAGAGTGAACTTTAGAGAGATGAGAGAAGAGAGCAGTAGATAAAGGGCTGGACGACAACTCTAGCACACCACCAAAATGCCTATATGTTGCAACAGTCTGAACATGGAAACATTCAGCATAAAAATACATCTGTCCTGCACTAGTTCTTCTTGGCTCAAATAGGGGCATGTGTATGTACTGTACAAAGAAATTATGGAAGTGAGCTAAGGAAAAGACACATCCAGCTTCTATTTGCTTTGGAGTGATGTCCTTGTTTGTTCCTCTGAGTACCAAGGAATATTAAACTGACTACAAAATAAAAAGGGTCAGACAAATAATACTTGAGAAAAATACAGCTGAACGTGGTTGAAAGTTATGTTTCATTCTAGAGGGAGAAGAAACAAACAAAGACTGACCAGTGACTATCTCGGTGGGCACACTGCATGAAGATCCTGTAGAAATTCTGTTGTGGCTTTTTTCAGGATTTTGAAACTAACTGGTGAATGAGGGGAACTGCAATTCCATGCAAGTTTGTCAGTCTTGTTATCTTTTTACTGTTACTTAGGTATTTTTCTTTATTGTCACAGCACAGAAGTAGATGGGGCCTGTGCTTGTTGAATAGGGATGCAGGTCACCTTTAGTACAAATTCAGGATGTTCTATTGACTTAATTGGTAACATATTAAGCATTAGATGCCTAAACAATTATACCCTCTCCATGTATTGCCCTGAATTCTTGCATTATAACTAATGTTTTACATAATGCATCACTTCTCCATGGGGATTGCAAGCAGGGAAATCACCACAGCTGGATCTAATGTTTTCAGCAACCTGGTATTGCTCCAACAGCCTGTGAAATGGATGGAACAGCAGTGAGACTCCTACTGTTGCTTTTGTCAGTAACCACATCTTCCAGAGACTGGGATATAATTCATTTTTATCCCTTTTGCTTTAAAAAAAAATGCCAAACCAAACAAAAAAACTTTTTACTATGTAAATATTGTTTGAGCATCTGTTACTCTGATTCCAGCATTGGCAATACTTGGAAATTTTTTACTGCTTACTGTATGTAAAGCAACTTTGAGGTGCCCACAGAGTGATCAAAATATTTAGATTATTTGAAATAGTAGCAGTAAGATCAGGAATGAAATTAATCCTGTAGCAATAAATTATTCTTGGTCTAAGAATAATTCTTGGTTTATTCTTGGTCTAACTCTTGACAGTTATCCCACCTACACAGAGTGCTTAACTCTTAAACTGCCTAGCTTTTCCTGGTGGTTAAGAAACTCCAGCTGGAATAAGTTTCTTTCTTTTGAAGTAAAGCTGAGTGGGGAGTTGAAGATACTCACATTGCTAGTGACTAATGGGGATGTGTAGATAAGATGTTTTGTATCACAGAGTACGCATGTGTGCGCAGTTTGCTCTTCATTTTCTCCAGTGCTTTGATCTCTGTGTAAAATGTATCTGGCAAATTAAAAAAAAAAAAGAATAGAAGCAATAAAAAAAAAGATAGCTCTTCCCCTTCATTTATTTGTTTTAAGTGTTTTGCACAAATTAGAGTGACTAAGTGAAAGGAAATGTAGGGGTTTGCAGCTTTAGACTGGATTAACCTATTGGTGTGGAGAGACCTAATAGAATACCAGAGAAGAAGATTGATAAGGATCAGCAGGTTAGAAAAGGTGTATTTTTATGGTGCTTGATGTATGAAGCAATGACAGAGGGAGTAGCAATGGTAGTGGATAAAAGTTTATGCCTTTGGACTTCCCCTTTTTCCTTCAACATAAAAAAGAGACTGGTATGTGGGTGTAGCTCAAAATCTATTCTATGAGACCAGTAGGATTTTTAGGTCAGCTTTTGTTCTTTTGGGTTCTTTTTTTTTTAAGCTTTTGAGTGGGTAGTAGATTGATTGATTGATTGATTGATTGATTGATTGATTGATTGATTGTTTCTGCAGTTGGTGTGTGTTACAAGTCCAACAACATTCATTGTTCAGTGGTGGGCATGCAGCTGTGGGCCAGAGCAGTGCCTGTGGCTGTCATTTCCTCTGCACAGAAGTGAGGCCACTCTATAAGGGCTTGGAATCCTAGAGTCTTTATGCACCAATGCAACAGAACCCTGAATATCTCTGTTTCTTTGTCAGCAGGGTTTTTGCCTTGGTGTTAGGCGGAGCTAAACAGGTTAAGGACAGAAATAACCGAAAAAAGGCAAAAATTGGAAGGGAGGGAGGAAAACAGGGCACAAGGGAAAAGATGGGAAGGGAGTGAAAATGTTTTTGATACTAAAGTTGAGAAGGAGAAAAGTGTCTGGAAGAAACCTAGCTAATGACTCCAGTGGAACAACTGTTGTTCTGTAACAAGAAAGAAAGAAAGGCTTTACTATTTTCTTCTGCAAGTTCCAGCAGTATCCGTGGGAGGATTGATGTTTTCTAATTTTGTAAGCTGCAGCAGGGGTGTTAAATATTGGTGACAGATCAGATTGGAATCGTGCACATAAAGGTATTTTGAGTAGTGAGAGAAAGACAGGCTGTCCCAAAAAGACACCTGAAAAGACTCAGTAAAGAATTCAATGCCTTTTTCTTTCTTTTTTGCTAAAACATCATCTGTGAGGTTTGACAACAAATGGTTGTAATTAATGAAGTGACAGATGTGGATGTCAATATCTCTTCTTTCTGATGCATTCAATTATAGGAAAAAAAGAAAACTGTGTATAAGGTGATTTTGGGGTGGTTTTGTACAGGAGGGAATTGTATGAGGAGCATCATTGATGTGATTTTTTGTTCTCAGAGGGAATTCTCAGGATGATGAGGAATCCATTTTGAGGAGTTAACATTCCTAGCAAGTGAGTTACTGGACCAGCACCTGCTCTGCAAGCACCAGTCTGCTCTGATTGGCACCAAGGGGCCAACGTTAATCCATTGTTGGAAACTTTGCAGCAAAGCATTGAAAGGAGTTGTACAAGCTGTGGTTCTGCCTCTCATCTCGTGAAGGGGTTACTGCTCTCCGATTTCCGTTCACAGTCACAGAGTTTCAGCTTGAACAGTACTTTCTGACAAAGACAGGAGCTGCAACTGTGCTACACTGTCATTTGGCTTATAGGGATACTTAAGCTTCTGCTGGCTTAAACAAATAGGAATTAGATGGACAAATCCCTCCTCATTTCATTACTCCCTCTTCTCTGCCCCACAGTGAAAGTAATCGGGAAGAGCATTCATGATCATGTTTACTGTAATGACCCTCTCCTCTGGGGATTCTCTTCTGGCATCTTCTAATGTTAATTTAGTATTGATTTATGATTCTAATTGATATGCTCTAGCTCTTGTTCATTAAGTGACCACATGCAGAGTTCTTGTATTTTGTGTGTTCCCTGTAAAAACCTGTGCACTTCATTAAATCTCAGCATTGAAGTGTTTCCAGGCAGAGCAATATTCCAACAGCACCTAGCAAATGTGCAGGAGGGTCCCAAGGTCACAAACTCCTTCCAGAGGTTAATTAAGTCTGAAAGAAAGATATTCTGTTGTAATTAAATAGTAATGAATGAGAGGCCAGGAATATTTGGTGCATAATGCAGTACCATGAGGCAAAGCCAAAATCATCTGCAAATTTATTGTTTTATTTTGTATTCTATTATAAAATACCCTTGGGTGTCAGTGTAATTTTTATTCTCCAACTTGCCTATGACAGAATGGGGATTAAGTGGTCAGCGCTGTCATGCATATATGTGATCATAATACACCTCAGGGTAGGGGTTACAAGAACTCTAATAGCATTCCCAGTATGCTGAAGAGGGCTTTCATCAGGAGTGTGATGCCTTCCCCATTCTGCAGGATCACATTTTAGTTTAGGGGAAAGTGCTTCCTTTGCCATGTTCACACTGGAAAAGCCATGGCAAGTTTTGCTTTCTTTTAGTAGTGCCAGCAGAAATACAGTCATGTTCATGACCCTGTTTAAGAGTTCATCAAAATTTCCCTTTTATTTCTTGCGCTTCTGGGATTTAATATTTCAGCCTGTTCAAGTGCATTAGGCTGGATCATTACATAGGACTATTCACAAGTTGTCAATCCAAGTGTACCTTTTCTTTGTTTTCCCCAACCTTCTTTGAAAATTAGCCAATTCCAACATTCACACACTGACTCATTCCACTCTGTTTTCTCTGAAGAGTTAATTATTGTAATCTCTAAACATATTATAGGAATCTAGAGGCCAAAAGCATGAGTTACCATAGGTTGTAGCTTTAATTCCTTACTTCTGTGTTTAAAAAGTAATTTTAATTATTTTATTTTCTCATCTGAAAGCTGCATTTGCAAACTGTTTTTCCCACATTGTAAAAGACAGAAATAGGGAAAACTGCTCCTACACACTCCTCCTCCTTGGAGCTCTTCCATGCACCACCATTAGCCAGGAGCACAACTGAAAAGAAGTGGCCCTTTTATTTCACAGCTTGGCCTCTGGAAAAGCTGCATTGGCTCATGAATGCTGCAGCCTGCCCTTCTTGGGCCTTAGAGCTGATTGTGACCCCATGGCTTGGAACAGAAATATTCTCCACCTCCCTCTCTATCATGGACATACCTATCCAGGTAGGGGAGGTGATGTTTTTTAGAATTAGAGAGCCACATAGCCTGAAACACTCCAGATGGGATCCTTAAAAACTGTTGTGTGAAGTGCACCTGAGGTTCATTGCTACCAAGAGAGAGTGGGTGTGCTGCACTTCCTAGAGTACAAGGAGCTGGATTTGAAGGTGAGAATGGTCCAAAATCTTGGTGCCTCTTTATCAGCATGTAAGTCCAAATTCCAGTTTATTACCAGCTGGCTGGCTGTAGCTGGCTGGTGCAGGCTTGTTTTTCATTGGAACTTAGGAGGAATTTAACAGGATTTAGGCAATGGCTTTGCTTACAATGAAGTAGAGTTTTCTGTTAATCTTCAGGAGGACTTTCCTTTTCTCTTCAAGAACAATTACAAAAGTAATCTCAGTGACAGTTTTTCTGCCAATAAAATATGTATCTCTTACCTCATTATCAGGCAGATAGGTCTAATCCGCCTAACTTTACACATTTTTCAAAAACTTATCAACCTGAGAATTAATGTATTAATACCTGCTGGTATTAAAATGTGTGGAAAGAATTATCTAGTAGTGAATTTTAGACTGAAGGAATGGGCCACACTGTCATTCAGATGAATTACATCTTCTGTTGAATGACATCGCTAATGATGGTTACACTCCATGTCACCTGTGGTAGTCTTCAGGCTAATCCCAGACCATCCCAATATACACCAACTCAAAGTGTCTGATTCATAGCTCATCTGTGTCCAGTCTTTTCCAAAACATTTCCAAGGCTGCATCCATTCAGGGTTCTTTTCTCCCTTCTTTTAGTGCACATGGTACAGATGGCAGCAGGGATATTAGACCTCTGAATGTCTTCCCTAAGGAAAAATTACTATAACTGTATGTAAAGGGAATTGCTTTTAATAAGAGCTCATCATTGCACTTGTATTATTTATAGGCAGATCTGTGTCCTTAAGATCTAGTTCTCATCCTATAAGAAAAGGTAATTAATGTGTTGAAATCTAATAAAAGATTAAGTCAAAGTGATTATGACAATAATAGAACTTAGTAGAATAGCAGTTAAGTGTTATATAATTTTTTAAATCACAATAAAATGTGAAGTTCATATGGGGGTATTGTTACCTTTTTTTTATAATAAGCAGGGCACCAACAGCATCAGTGTTAACATTAAATTGTTTTCAGCTACTCTGCTTGATAAAAAATTACTTGTGCAGAGGCCAAACAGGAATTTTTTCGAATATGTGTTACTTACCATGAATGAGGTATTTTCTGTCTGAGTGCTTTTAGCCCACACAGACAAAGACAGGGAAAGGAGGAGGATTGAGGAGGTACATATACATTTGCAATGTTTCTAATGCTTCAATCCAGTGCACAGTTTTGTTTTTTTTTCTGTGATTGCCACTTACAAATAAGCACAAATCTATACATTGACCTGCATCTCATATCTGTCAGGTAGGTAGTTATCTCAATGCTTTCATTTGTGCTCTGAAGTGGCAGTAAACTAAATGCTGCAGACACACACAGGAAGACTGCCTCAGGTTCTCTTCAAACTTTCCCTCCACAGTACGATTTCCTTGCTTTAGATGAAATATTAATAAGGACAGCCAGCTTAAGTAACAGGCAGTAGGAGCTTGGTAGGGGGATCCTAGCCACAGCCTGGGTATTAAAAGCTTAATAGCAGGAGTAACACAAACCTGCCTTCTGCTGAAAATTTGCTGTAGCACCCTAGTCTGACTGGTGAGTGGGGGGAGATGGACAGGCACACTCATTTTTTTTCTTGAACACAGTTAAGACCCTTATATGTTGAGCTGGCAGTGTTCTGGAAACAAGCCCAGCAAGCACTGCCATTATAACTACTACCAGTCTCTGAGCTGTTTTAAAGCTACCTCAGATTTATATATACTTCAGTCAACCAAGTTCTCAATGTAACCTTGGAGACCCTTCACAGTGCCCTTTAGATTTCTCTTGGTCATGCTTGCAGGTTTTTGGGGTTTTTTTTTTGTTTTTTTTTTTTGTTTGTTTTGTTTTTGGTTTTTTTGTTTGTTTTTTTTTATTTATTATTTTCCTTTTTGTATGTGTGGTTTGCATTTAGTTGGTGGTGATTGTTTGTTTTGGTTTTTTTTTCCTTAGCAAAGATTATGTGGCAAATTGCTCTGTTTTGAATGTATTAAATAAAATAATTTTGCATCCTCTTCTGTCCTACCAATTCTGAATGCAATGATGGATTTGCTTCTGAGCTCGAGTTTTGCATTGGACTCCTTGTGTGTTCTGACTCACCAGCTGTGTTGCCAGCTGTGTTGTGTTTTAGCTGTGCTGGTTTCAGATGGAGCTGATACAGAGCTTCCCTCTCCCTGGAGAGGAGAGATGCTGGCTCTGTGTGCCAGGCGGGGCTGTACATGTGCAGGTTTGAAGGACTGGGACCTAGGGAGGATTTTAGCACATGTGTGCAGATTTCTGGTGCTTGTGAGTGATAGCTATAGTTAAGGCCTCACAGTGGTAGAAATATAATGTGATCTGAAGGAAGGATTACTTGCAGACCTTGAGCTCTTGCAGAATTTTGCTGCCTTGATGTATTTGTGATCCCTGGAATTGTTCAAGACCAGTCTAGGTGGGACTTTGAGCAGCCTGGTGTGGTGGAAGGTGTCCCTTCCCATGGCAGCGGGCTTAGAACTAGATGATCATTAAGGTTCTATCCAATGAAATCATTCTATGATTCTGTGAATTGCTGTTAGCTTTTTCTCTTGAGTTAGGACTGCCAAGTCTGTACCAAATATAAAAACCAGCGCAGACTCCTGTGATTATGGAAGGCATTTTATGTTGAGCTGAGGATCAGTATTTCCTTGGTAATATTAGTATAATAAGCAGAAGGTGACGTTTTAGTAGGTCAAACGAGAGTACCATGTGTCCACAGAAGCCACCTCCCAGGTATGAGAGGTCTGAAAGGATATGGCTTGCTTCATCCTTTTGATATTTATCACCTGTGAGCTAAATTGGTAAATACTAATATAAACCAGATCTTCAGCTTTTGTAAGTTATCTTGGCTTGATTAGCTGCTGATGAGTTATTCCAGCTGAAGATGGGAAAAGATTTTATCTTCTGAATATCTCTGTGACAGCTGGTGCTTTTGAGTGGTGAAGGAAGCTCTGAGAAGCAAGAAGGACTTCAGGTTTTGACATGGTACTTTGGCCGGCTCAAAACTTAGGGCTTTTTCCCTTAAGGAGTATTTCCCACCCTTACACTGGATACATGGCTGTGTAATTACACTGTCTTCTTTTCAGATTAGCCATCCAGGGAGCTGCAGGGAGCTTCCCTCTGGTGTTGGGAGTAGTAATGGCTAACTTCTAAAACAGGCTTTTTTCAGGAGGCATTGGAAGCTGTGCTGACTGCCAGGAGGAGTGTGGTATTTGCTGGGTCCCCAGGATGAAGGACGAATTAAGAATCTGACTCCATGTTCTTAGAAGGCTAATTTATTATTTTATGATACTGTATTATATTAAGGAATGCTATACTAAAACTATACTAAAGAATAGAGAAAGGATACTTACAGAAGGCTTAACAAGAATAATAATTAAAAACTCCTGACTGACTCCTCAGAGTCCTGGCACAGCTGGACAGTGATTGGTCATTAAGTAAAAATAATTCACATGAAACCAATCAAACAACCACTTGTTGGATAAACAATCTCCAACCACATTCCAAAGCAGCAAAAGAGGAGAGAAAAATTAGATAATATCGCTTTTCCTTTTTCTCTGAGGCTTCTCAGCTTCCCAGGTGAAGAAATCCTGGCAAAGGGATTTTTCCAGAAAATATGACAGTGGCAGAGGAGGAACCCGACTGCAGCTAAGCTAATGGAGAATTTTAACAGCTAGAATAGCATTTCCTTGTACTTGGGAGTCTTTAGGAAAGCAGGCAGTTCATATAGTACCCAGGGTGGCACTGCAGCGGGTTTCCTTACGTTACTGTATTTCATTGCAAGTAGGTTTGTTCACTAATGAGCAGTGAAAAGAAATAAAAATTTAGGTCTGTCAACCAAGTCACAGTCAACCAGACATTCTTTTGCATCTATTAAGGTGCAGAGCATAGGTATGAACTTACCTGTTTAGTACAGCAGTTTAAATGTTTTACAGAAGAAAATGTCAAGAGAGCTGATTTTTCCCTAGATGAACACATTTTGTCAGTCCCTCATTCTTTATCCCTTATAAAAAGTTTAGCAAATAAAACCCTGGTAGAAAAACTATTTCAAATGAGTACATCAGGCTGTGATCAGAAGGCAGATTTATTGATACATGAGAGTAGAAGCTTTATTTTGTTTCTTAATTTCATCCATATGTCAAGTAAATATAAAAGGTGGCTTTATTCTTTACTTAGAGCTTCATCAGAGACATTTTAATTGCAGCTGTGCTCATGAAAACAGTCGTTTGAAACACTTTTAATCTCTTGAAATAGAGAACTGCTTGTGTGCACTCATAGCTGTAAACCTGCTGACTTTGCCAACTAAAATATGGCGCTGGTACCTTCACTCTGTAGAGGCTGTGACAGAACCAGAAGAGCAAAACCAGGATTAAAGTGAGAAGGATCTCTGCCAGCTGCAGGAACTTTACAGAGCTGTGATGCTCCAGCCCACTGAAGACAGAAATCCTGGTATACTAAACAGTTTTTCACCAATTCCTTCAGAGCTCTAAGCCTACCCTTCATCTTTTCAATTAGTACAAACCTTAAAAGAATTTCTGTTAAACTTTTCAATACCTTGTTGTCTAAATCACAGGTTCCAGAAAATGAAATACAGTCATCCATTGTACAGGTAAATTGTGGAAAAATGGGAGAATTCTCCCTTGAGTTTATCTGATGAAGGGTAGGGTGCTTTTTGGTAGAGGTTACTCAGCATCAAATAGAGCCCAACTCTCATTTTGTATGCGCATTTATCTTCTGCAGGCTCTCTAATTAATGCTGCAGTACTGTGCTAGGCAAGAGGTGCAGGTACCTTTTGAAATGCTAATGCTCTGCTGGAAAATCCTGGTTGTCTGTCAGCTCTGGAGAAGCTGCAGCAGAGGTCAGCAGCAAAAGGTTTAATAAAACTTCTGCCTCCCAGTGACTTACCCAGTTCCAGTCATACAGAGACAAGAGACTTCAAACAGCTCTTTGCTCTTCTGGGTCTTTTCTCCATTCCTTGCCACGTGGGCTCACATCCCCTAAAAACATGAAGTGATAGGTTTTGTTCCTCTGTGTAGTCCAGGTCTGCAAATTATTATAAACCTTATCAGTCTAAGGGCTTGAAACTTGAAGGAATTATGTTAATATGTTTAAGGTACTCAAGCACATCTTCACCAAAAATAAAAATGGTTTGCTCAGTAGCTGCTCTACGGGCAATCAGAGCCTAGGATAAAGAAGCATGTTCAATAACTATACAAAATCAACTTTGCCTTTCAATAATTGTGTTGTAATCAGATGTTCTGGTTTTCTCCTAAAGACATTTTCTATGAGTAGGTGTTCTTTAAACAAATTTTTATATGACAATTCATTTTTCATGGCATCCAACTCATAGGTAAGTGTAGAGGTATCTCTTTTGTGGCCACAAAACAGAATATCCATCTATAAAAGGATGTGTATGTGAAAATCAGAAAAGAAAATGCGGGCCCAAACAGAGGAAGTCTATATTAGACTTTTGAAAACCTGAAGATTTCCTCTTGTTTGCTTGAAACAAGTTGCCCAGTAAGAGGATCAATCTCTTCTCATTGTACTCATGACTCCTCGTGTGGAAAGGGCTCTAGAGGATTTCTGCTGCAAGCTACTTATTTCAGTTTGTAGTTTCTAGAGGCAAAGGACTTCTTCCAAGCTCAACTTCCCCTGCAAAGATGTTCTTCCCTGGTTTTCTAAGTATGTAAATAGATGCTAAACTCAGAGCAGGTACTTAAGGTACTCCAGTGAGAGTAAGAAAAGTAATGGAAGCAGGGAAATCCCAGTGACCATCTTTCACATGTAACTTCTTCCTGTTTGATTGTGCTTGACTTTTGAGTGTTTTAGTGGTGTGAAAGTTCACAGAAAGGACACCTAGAGTTTAAATACCAGTCGATCAAACTGACTTTTGAAATTGTATAGTTCAGTTTTCAAGCCACACTGAAGATATTGTTAGTAACTCTCTGATTAGGTGGAAAATTATAATATGCATGTTTCTAGCATTTCTGGGAAAGAAGAGGAATTGTTTATCTTGCCTTGGAAAAGTCTGTTGCCTTGTAGCAGCAACATCTAGCTTGGATGGTGCTCCATGAAGCCCTGAGCCTCCTGTGGCTTCTAGTGCCATCTTTCTGATACTAGTTTCTAAATCTGTGTAGTTTGTGACTGCCCTAAGTTTACCACATTTTAGGTCACATCCTTTTGATTCTTCATGCACAGTATAAAATGTTAATAAACAATTTACATTTCTTTAATGTAATGGCTACTTTTTCTCAATTTTTTGAGCATATTCTGCCATCTGATGCTTTGACATGAAGAAGGAAAACTGTTTCCAGGGTCTTGTCAGCCTCTGTCTTCTCAGTGAGTCAGATACCCTCACCTGTCAGAGGCTGCAGTGCTTATCTTCTCCCCCCTTTCTCTGGCTTTGAGTCCTAGAAGACTGGAGTCTGGCACTTCTAGACAAGTATTTATGCTTTGCTTGCATTCAAAATCATGTGCTTGTGGGTGACTCATGCTGAGGCACTGCAGCATTTTTTGCCCCTGCATTACTGTGCATCCCTGAGCCATGGTGCCCTATGCAAGGATGAAAACTCACAGCTCAGCTTCCCTTTTTAAAATTCCTTTTGCCAAGGATCCAACAAGAAGGTATGATGCTTGAGCCTGTGCAATGCTGAGTTGTGCTGAATAGCTTCAGTTTTAATTTGCTCTAAGATCATGTATTGCCATCAGCTATCCTTTATTTTAAGGAATACTTCAATCTATGAGTTAAATAAACAAAACCCCAGGTATTTAGCAGCAGTCCCTGGGAGTTGCTTGTTCTGAGCATACTGAGTTTTTCACTAAGTACATGTACTTACCTGAACACAGGAGGATGTTCAGCATCATGGCAAACAAGTGAGTAGTTCTTAAACCTCATAGCATGACTTATTTTCATACTGTATCAACAGCAACTGAAGAAAAGCTTCAAATATTGACTATTAAAAAGAAAATTGCAACAGTTATAGCTATCATTAGCTCTCATCTTTGTCACGGAGGGACGAGGTTTTGAGGCAGGGTGTAAGCTTCTTTGGATTTGTAATGATAATGGGAGAAAGTTGGCTCTCTCATCTGGAAGATGTCCCCCTGATGTGTGCTTTGCATAGCAGTTTAAGCTGAAGAGAATATGTTCTTCAATTTATTTTAGATACTTTTTTTTATTATTTGCAAGGTGACACTGCATACCAGACAAGCATAAATGAAGGCATTGTTGCCTTCACATCTTCACACACTTTTATCTTTTTCTTTAAACCGTAGGGTTTGCAAATGAAATAATACATACATACTCTTTAACACTAAGCTCTTTAAAAAGTAAGGAAAAAAAAGAGGCTGTTTTTCAAGGTTGCCTAATATTCCAAGTACTTTTAACCCCATAACTATCTGACTGTAATATGCAGATATGCTAACAGTCTGTGCAAAGAGTTTAGGTTATCTGTGTATAGTTTGATGTAGGCATACATTTGCTTTCTTTGTTAAATTGTTAAGTGTTTACAGTGCTGGTGTTGTACCCTCTCCCTTTTTTTTTTTTTTTTTTTAAGTCTTATTAAATCGCATCTGGATTTATTGTGGTGTGTTGTTTGGGAATTGTTTTGTGAAGTAATTGCATAATGAACATTAGGGTTTATTAAAGCCTTTGAAGAAGGTGTGAGAAACGGTTGGGGTTTTTTTAATTGATGTTGTTTTTTCTCTCCGAATTCATACAGAACTAGCACATCATTGTCAGTGACACCCTACTACAAACATTGTATAGTGATAAGGGAGGTTTGGGAGATTGAAAGAGCGGTGATGGGTGTGACGGTGTTCACAGGGGTTCTTGGATGAGGGAAGAGACGAAAGATCTGACTCCATGTTTCAGAAGGCTGATTTATTATTTTATTATATTGGTTTGGGAAGACAGGAGTCTGCTAAAGAAGGCAGGAACTTCTCCTGAAATGGAGAATGTAAACCCTCCCCACTCTTCTGAATTGCAATAATTTTAAATTAAGGGGCTCTCAGGCAAAGATTTGGGAGCAGGAAATAACAGTTCTTTAATGGGGAGAGAAAAAAAAAATAAACAATGCAGTCCACTAGAACAACACTGACAGAGTCAGAACTCAACTTGACACCTTGTCGGCCAGGGTGTTGGTGGTAGTCTGATTGAAAATGTGGCTGCAGTCCTCTGAAGTATCAGGTGTGGTTCTGTTGGAGCAAGGAGGATCTGTAGAGAAGGATGTAGTCTTCTTCTGAAGATCCAGGAGGAAAAGGCAGCTGCTGCTCCTTTGGGGAATCTCGTGGAGAAAAGCTGTGTTGGAGTGTCATAATCTCGGACTGTATCCGGGCAGCAGTGCTTGGCTCCTCCCTCTGGACGGAGCATCTCACAATGGGATGTTATAGTTCTTATCAGTCATGCACTGATATTCAATAGCCTGTTATCAGCAGAGGTCCCCTCCCGAGGAAGGTGTGAATGTGGTCACTCAAAGAGAGAGATAAGGCAAACTGCTCACTTGACAAGCCATACAGATGGTAATGGAAAACATCTTGCATGCAATCTTCAACATATATATATTACATTAAAACTGTACTAAATGAATAGAAGAAAAGGCTTCATCAGAAGGCTAGCTAAGAATAGAATCTGAAAGAATGATAACAAAAGCTTCTGTCTCAGACAGAGAGTCCGAGACAGCTGGACTGTGATTGGCCATTAATTACAAACAAACCAACATGAGACCAATCACAGATCCACCTGTTGCATTCCACAGCAGCAGATAGCCATTGTTTACATTTTGTTCCTGAGGCCTCTCAGCTTCTCAGGAGGAAAAATCCTAAGGAAAGGATTTTTCATGAAAAGATGTCTGAGACAATGGGAACCATGGAGTCAGAAAAAATGTAAGCTTACTGTCTTCAAGAGAGTCTTGTTTGGGAGGTAGAGGGTGGACAAGCTAAGGACTGGGGTTTAGCTGTTTTTTAAAGCCTCGTTATAATAATAGGTTATGGAATCATTTGTGTCATCTGTTCATGATCTATCAAACCAAAATTCTTATCTATGGTCAGTTTGAATTGATTAATTGTATTGGTATTTTAGTGTTGGGCTTCTGAGCTGCAGGTGTGACCCTTTCTTGTGGTAACCTTGCAGATAATGCAGGAAGGTATTTATAGGTTGAATAGGCATTAACTCTGAATATATCTCACTATCTGACATTTCTCCTTTACCCAGGAACTCACCTCTGTGCAGCTACTTGGAGCATCCAAATATGCTGCTCTGAGACAATATATAAAAGGCACCTGCTTGTGCTGTACATGTCTCTGAGAGTTAAAAAGGCACTTTGATCTTCACAGCAGATAATAGTATACTTTTGACAGATTTAAACAGACTTAACACCTTTCTGATGAGAACAGCCCTCACTTACTCTTTCTGTCAGGACATCAGGAGGGCAAGCTGAAAGTGCACCTTAACAGTTAGCAAATATAGAGTTGAGGCCATTAACTTTTATTTGTTGGTTTTTTTTTTTTTTTTGTTAAACTGTGATTTTAATGCTTATACTGAAGTAGTGCTAGAGAGTTTTATCTTCTGTATTCCCAAGTACTAGATGCTTACAAAAATCAGAGCTGACTTTGCTTCATGTTCAGTCTGCAGCATTTTATCCTCACTGGTTTTTATTCCACAGGGATGTAGCTTGTGTGTGCCTATCAGTCCAGCGTAAAAGACACCCATTTTCAAATTTATTTTCAGTAGTGAAGAAAAAATATAGGGAACCCACTCTGTGCCCTCAGATGATACAACTGGGAACACATGGTTTGTCTGCATGGGATTATTTTCTGTGCTGTAGCTGAAGGAATAAAAGGGTGTGCAGATACTGCCTTTAAATGCTCATGTTTCTGATGTTAACATTTGTTTAAAAAAGGTTAATTGCATGCAATTATGTGCTAAAGGAGCTGCATCACAAGAAAAGTCAATAGTACTGGGAAACTGTAACTTTGAATTAATGATAGAGCTGAGCAGTTATGCCCAAGCATTTTATTTAAGAAGGCAGCATGGGTTTTTTGGTATAAACTGCTACAGTGTGATCATTTTGTGTGGGTTTTTTGTGGTGCTTTTTTTTATTTTTCATAACTGTGTGAAAATGCATATTTTACACTTCACACTGAATTCTTAAAATGAGTGAATAAAGAAGCAAACATTCTGATGTTTTAAATTTAACACTAGTGTTAAATATGTTAAATGTTAGTGTTCATTAGTGCTGAATCTCTAAAAACAATATTGCTGTGTCTATTAGATGTATTACTTGAAGGAAAAAGGAACAGTTGTGCCTGTTTGCAGAACCTCAGAGTATAATAGCTTTTATTTATTTTGTAATCTGTCTAGGATAAGAATCAATTGCTGCTTTATGGTACTGGTGACTAAAAATTTACTGGGGTAAATGGAAACTATGTCAAACTTGCTGGAATCTCTTTTCTTTTTTTTCCCTGTGTTTTCCAGCCCAGGGTCCTGGGAGTTCATAAAACTGTTCAGTCAACATTCAGCCTTTATCCAATTTGTATAAATCATCTAGCAGGTATCCATCTCCAAACTGCTGAGAAATAGTGTTGTTCTTCCTTCCTAAGCTAGGTAAACTTTTAAAGGTTTCATGTGGAAACTATAGGGGTTTTATGTAAAAGAAGTTAGGTAAAAGATAAGCAGCCTGGCATGGAAGCACCTTTGGGTCCTTACCTGAAAGTAATCCTGGACCTCGTGACTCCATACTCATTTTAGATGGATGCAGTATGATTTTAAAATACCCTGATGAGGAAAAAAAAAAGGCAAGTCCAAAGAACAACAGAAAGCACATGCCTAAATCCAAACAGAATAAACCCCTCAACATGCAGAAAAACCAAAAGAGATTGAAAAGAGTGAGAAAAACTCCAGCTGGCCCAATCCTCTGAAGATTTTTTGTTGCCCAGTGGCCTGGTGTTATGCTTCTTGGCAGCTCTAGAAAAGACTTCATAGACTAAGCTGATCTCACATGAATTTTGTACTTTCAGTCCCATTAGGATTAAGGATTTGGCTCACTCCTGATAAATGTCAATATAAAGCAGCAGAGAATCAAGCCAGCTGAGCTGGTCATGACCTTATATGCATAGTGATAATTAATAGCTAATGAGACTGATAAAATATAGTTCTGAAATGCAGTGGACTGCATCATCAAGACTGTTTAGAAATTAAAATTTTAAATTGCACTAGGAATTAAAGACATATTTTGCCATCATGGGCGAAAAGTTAAACTCCTTCACTAAAGGATGTGTGTCAGATATGTCACTGAAATATGTAATCTTAAATACAGTTATGCATCAGAATAAGAATTATTCATTAATTTTAGTTCAGAGGGCAGGAAACATGGGTTAGACTAATATAATACCTGGTTTTAATCTGTACTTTAATAAGGGCAGCTGTTTTCACTTTTACGGAGAGGCTTTTCTTGTTACTTTTCTCCTGACATAATTTCTTCCACTCAAATAGAAGTAAGCTTGATGTGTGATTCTCCCAAGCCTGTTCTCCTGCACCTGAGTCTGTACTCAGGAGTAAATACAAAACTATATGAAAGCAAACAAATGAAACCAAATCATTACAAAATATTCTTGAGTTACTTTAGTATGACGTTTTTTCCAAAGAACTCTCTCTCAACTATTTCCCCTATTTCTATATCAGTGCTAATCTCTGAGGTTAGTCAGTCAAGAAGAATTCTTCACACTATGAACTTCGTTCACTTGTGTACGTTGGAAAGAGCTTTGACTCAAATCTGCTCACCTGGATCAAGAAATTTGTTCCACAGAACTCAAAAAGGACTGTGTCAAATGCAGCCTTTGACTCTATACTGAATGTTGCCTTACTTTTGTGTCCTAGTTGAGACAGAGACAATACAAAGCAACACACTCCATTTTCAGAAGGCTTCAAATCTGTTTTTGTTATAGCATGGATGCTTTTTATACATTCTTACACAACTCATAATTTTCCACTTCACTCATTGGTCACAGGAGACAAACAAATTGCTCATTGGAATAGGAAGTTGCAGGTTTCTCTTATTTATCCTTGTTTCTTTCTTGGTTTCTATGTCAACGACCTTGGTAGAGAATTCTTTCAGGGGTAAACGTGAATCCTCTTATCAAAATTCTCTCTGTAAAAACTGTAAAACCTCTTCCACACTTCCTAGTTTGCATAGTCAATGAGCTACAAAGAGCAGCCATCCTCTCTCTGAAGACAAAGCAGACATATTTTTTCATGTCTGTGAGGCAGACAGTGGAGTTGATATTTACTAATTTTTTTTTAATTCATCAGGCATGACTTTCTGAACTTTCCTTGTTTCTGGTGTTTCTAAAAGGGAAGGAGAAAAGAAGAAGGAATTCTTCTCTTCATGATCATTAATGGGAGGCTTAGACGTCTTGAAGTCCCCAGCCACAATTCCTTATTTTGTAGCTGCTGTAGAGAGGGGAAAAAAAAAAAAGAAAGACACTTTTAGATTTATGTGTGGCATTTTCAGTAAGATAAACATCTTTTTCATCACAGTGGATGTCTATGTCATGCCAAGCTGGCATTCCATGACAACTGGATGCTGTTCTTCCTGCCCAACCTGCTGGAACACCTCCGGGGCTTGCAGTCAGGGCCACCACTGAAATGCCTAGAGTGAATTTACTTTCCATGGCTCTGTTTCAATCGGGAATAAATAATTATAAAATAGCAAATTGAAAGAGAATACCCGCAAGTTTTTAGGCTTGTATTCAGTAAATATTTCATTAGGGAACTCATGGAAAGGTAATAAACAACTATTTAATTGAAAATGTGATATTTTTGTACCTTGGAAAGGTCAGTCTTTACAATGAAGGAGCAAACCTAATTTTCTGTTTAGTTTTGAATCCTACTGATTCATATGAAACAGCACTGAAGCATTTGCATTTCTCCTACTTGATTCCTGTGTCCTCAGTCAAACCCAGTGCAGCAGGGACTGCCCTTCTCACTGCAGTGGGTGTTGGACCATCACTTCTGGAGGGATTATTTTTAGAACATTTCCTTTTATAACAACCTTAGTAATGTTGGAGAGCAGGGAATTTGAAATGCCATAGTTGCACATGAGCTAACTCACAGCACTTGTACTTACCAGCTTCTACTGGAGCAACTTTCAGTTTTCAAAGAAAACCAGTGGTTGCCAGTGACCACATGTCTCTTTTGAAATCTCTGAATGGACACAGAACATGAGATTTTTATAAGTTTTACTGATATGAGGAGTTTCTTGACCCTGCAGCATTCTTCTGAAATCATATGGCAGAAAAAATATGTCCCAATATACTCTGCTCAATTCCTTGTAACACAGTTTAAACTGGAAACTAATTTGCTTACTTTGCCCCTTGTAAAGTATGGTAGCCATGGAGTTAACTAAAATCACAGCTTTACTTTCAGAACTCAGTGCAGCCTTATCTATTGAAACAGTTGAAACACTCTCTCACCTGTCAGCTGCTTCTTAAAACTCAAGAAATCGTGCAAGATGGAAAGCTGTGTTGAGTGTTTTGGGGGCATTGATATTCTTCCAAAATATATTCTTACACTGTTCTTTCTATAGCACAGGGGAAGTTTCATTAGGAATTTGACACGAATTTATGCAATAAATATTTTTAAGCATTCTACAATGAAAAAGCTACATGTGGCAAAATAAGATAAATATCACAAAATTATTTCTATGTGCTTTGCAGCAATATTACTGTACAGATGATGGTTAGGAGCTGAAATTAAGTTCATGTGAGTTCAAAATCACTGAGCATTTGGCTTCCATATTTTGGGTTTATTTTTAATAATTGAGAAGAGTAGAAATGAGATGACATCACTAACAACTAAAATACAAATCCTTGAAACATTTATGGCATACCAGCTGTCCAAGAAGCATCATCATCATCATCTTCTGACAAATGATATCCTCTGAGGCTTGATATCCTTAGATATGCTATTTCAAACACTTTGCTGACTGAATGATACATTTGAAAGATATTTGAAAGTTGTCTTTCTAGGACCAGGCAAATACAAGTCTTACTGACCCAGAGAGATATATAAGCATCTAAGAGAGATATATAAGCATCTAAGTAATGTGCAGCTCCCTCAGCAAAGGGACAATAGATTTACCAGTTTTACATTTTGTTTTGTTACCTTTTTTTGTATCACCTCACGTCACCTTGTTTGAACACGCCTTTAAGGAACTCATATTCCTTTACGAAGATTAATGCTTGCAGCCCATAGTACTCTTGAGAAAATAAGTATTAAATATAGTAAGATGGATTAATTTTTCATTTCACTGCTCATTGCTTTCCTTTCAGCTTCTTGCCTGATTACATCAGTGGTGATTTTGATTCCATTCAGCCTGAAGTCAAGGAGTACTACAAGGTCAAGGTAAATTAAATCCCTTTGAGTTTTGCTGTGATAGAGCATTTTAAGATCCAAGCCATTAGTGCTCCAGTTGGTCATGAAGTGATTCTGGCTTTACTGCTTCCTTTGAAGCTTCAGTTGTAAACACCTGAGAAGCTCAGAAGTTGTGCTTTGTGGTACTGTACTAAAATAAACACAGGCGGTGCAGTACTGCCAGAATCCTGGGTGAGTTTTCATAGTATCAGGTGATGAAATAGACCATATTGTGGTAGAGATTACAGCATTTAGAAACTAGGATAAAACTTCCTGAAAAATCTGTGACTTCTTCTGCATGGTGAGATACAGAGAAATAAAGATTAACTTACCATCATTCCTACCTGGTGGATATCCACATACTTTCTAGAGAGAGTTTCTCGGTGTGCTATTTGTAGGATATGACTTTACCTTTTTAGAGGAAAGCTGCAGATGGAGAAATCTGTCTCTTTCCTCACCCACTGAAGCACTGAATTACAGTCAACTACTGCTACACTGGTGGAGTGCACCCCTTAATGAGTTATTGGATTAATTCCTGCTTGTGTTAATTTATTTCCAGTGAGCAGCATAAATGTAAACTCACTTTTCTCAGGTCTTAGGGCTCAAAGTTCTGCCTTTACCTGACTCTTTGATACTTAACACTTCACCTGCCTGCTTGTTTAGGCTTTTGTGATGAGCACAGTTCTTCACCCTAGCATCTTGGACAGCAGGCTTCTGCAAATTCAGAGATTACCTTGACTGCAGCTTACCTTTTCAGCAGGCTGCAGTTGCAAGAGCAATGTTTGATGCTTCTGAAGTAGTTGACTTAATCTGCTGCTAATTCATATATAAGAATGAAATTTCCCTAAAATCTTCCCTGGTGGACTTGGGATCAAATGGTTAGAACAAAAGGTTTCAAACTGTGAGGGGAGGGCTGGAGTAGTGTGTAGAGCAGGGTTATATATTCTCTCTCTGGGCACTGTGGGGTTTTATTTCCATATTCTACCCCATTTTTTAGGATGGAGAAATGAGTGATGGCTGTTCACCTTTAGGAGAACCACTCAAGACAAATGCTCAGGAATCTAAATTACAGCTTGGGAAGTGAAAATAAGAGAAAAAGCTTTGAGTTAATAGTATTCACTACAGACTGAAAATTCATGATCTGTGAATAAATGAATTCAAGAAGTATTTGGACAACAGTCTTGGGCACATGGTGTGACTCTTAGGGATGATGCTGTGCAGGGCTCGGAGTTGGACTCACTGATCCTTGTGGGTCCCTTCCAACTCAGCTTCTTCTGTGATTCTGTGAGTCTGCAAAAGGGGAAACTGCAAAATGCTCTACTCTGTTTGGCATGGACATTGGCCAGCCCCAGTACCAGCACATGCTGGGGGATGGACAGATGGAGAGCAGCCCTGGGGAGAAGGACCTGGGGGTGCTGCTGGATGAGAGGCAGGACATGACCCAGCCATGGGCACTCCCAGCCCAGAGACACAAACGTGTCCTGGGCTGCCTCCAAAGCAGCGTGGCCAGAAGGGTGAGGGAGGGGATTCTGCCCCTCTGCTCCTCTCTGGTGAGACCCCACCTGCAGGGCTGCATCCAGCTCTGGGGTCCACAACATGGACCTGCTGGAGTAAGTCCAGAGGAGGACACCAAGATGATTAGTGGGGTGAAGGGAACAGGAGATGAGGAAGGGCTGAGAGAATTGGGATGGTTAAGCCTGGAAAATAGAAGGCTTCAGATAGACCTAATTGCAAACTTTTAGTATCTGAAGGGAGCATAAAAGAAAGATGGAGACTTTTTACAAGAGTATATAGTGACAGGAGTAGTGGGAATGGCTTCAAATTGATAATAGGTTTAGATTAGATATTAGGAAGAGTTTCTTTATTGTGAGGGTGGTAAGACACTGGAAGAGGTTGCCCAGGGAAGCTGTGGTTGCCCCACCCTTGCCAGTGTTCAAGGCCAGCTTGGATGGGACTCTGAGCAACCTGGTCTAATGGAAGGTGTCCCTGCCCATGGAACTTGATGTTCTTTAGGGTTTCTTCCAATCTGAACCATTCTATGATTCTGCAATTAATGCTTATATGGAACAGCATGCTGGTAGGTAGGTAATTCCTACCAAAGAATGCAAATTAAGGATCATTCAACAGGGAGAGGGGAGATGGAAGAGGTAGGAGGTGGAAGAATACAGTAGGTATTACCCTTTTCCAGAGGGATTACTTTTCTGGCCATAGCATCCTTTTTGTCAGCTTAGTTGCATCTTACTGGTGATGCACAGTTTATATCTTCTCTGTGAACACATAGTGGATCTTTCTGCTTCATACAGAGTTAATACATCTGAGCAAGGACTGAGCTGATAGGTTGTAAAGAAAGAAGTAATTAATGAGGATTGTAAAGGTGTAACTAACAGCATCATCTAACCTAGGAATCCTTGCCTGGGGTCTTCATACAAGACTTAGGAGAACGCAGATAGATTTTAGAATTTTAAGTTTGGGTGTACATGGTAGGAAAAAATAATTTTTTGCATTTTTAAATTAACTTCCCATAGTCAGAAAATTAGAATGGTAAATATGGATGAATGTCTAAGGAGATCTTTAACAAAAATGTAATAGAACACAGAAACTGGAGAGAGGTATATATTTCTTTTCTTGTAAAGCATCTTGTTCATTAAAGCATCCTCTGTAGTCCAGACAATTTCCAAAGTCCCTGTCTTTTGGAAATGCTGTATGTGTACATAATATATGTGACCCAAAATATATTAGCACTGCTTAAAACAGGCTATGAGAGACCTTCAGCTGAATAGATCAGTGTAGCACCATTGACTTTAGGGAAGCATCATGTTGTCAATTAGTGTTGCTTCCCATACCATCCTTCCTTAGCCATGTGCAGATTACACCCACAGACCTAGAGGCCGCTATCATTAGATAATATTACTGTATTGTTTCAAGTATTCTCTTTTATAATTTTATAAAGGCTACCTATATTGGCAGAAATTAATACATTGTGATATTTTCCACCTATCTGAAGATATCCTGCCACTGCTTAAGAGTTACTTTTTCGTAGTAAGGCTTATGGATGTTAATTGCTGAGCTATAAAACATAATCATGTGCAAGGGTTTGTGTCAAAGACAGCCCAGTGTAGTGCTGGGTAAGTAGTGGGGTGTATTAAACTCAGTGCACCAAACAAATGGCTGTGGGAAGAATTGTCTATAGCAGTTATGTCATCATCACGACACAGCAACAGCCTGACTCCTCATCACACCAGCTTCATGCCAGGATGTTGCTTCTGGACTTGGAAGTTTTTCTACCTCATTTAGATGATGAAAGCAAGGAGATTTTTGTCACTACAGGAAGACATGACATACAGATTCCCAAAGCTAAGGGGTTTTACTGAATGGGCTATATTTAAGCCAGCTGTTCTGGTGTTTTTATTTGAGTAGGGATTACAAGACAAGTGTTTCCATATTCCCTTTAGGAGGACAATCACTATTGTATTGGGGAATCTTACTTAAACAAAGTTCATAAGCATGAAGCAAATAAATCCATTTTATCTCTGTGAGGTGTAGTATACCATAGTGAAGAGGCCTAAAGGCAAAAGTTCTGTTTTGGAAAGTAACTGTGTAACAGACTTCTGAGTGGGATGTGTAAGTGAGGAGTTAGGCATTCCTTTTGGGAGAGAATAAGTAAGCGTGTGTCAGAGGTTATTCAGCATTACATTTTCTGCGGTCTTGGTTTTGCCTCATTGGCTTGTCAAGAATGTACTTGTAGTCTTTTATTAAAATTTATTAAAATATTAGAGATTATTTCCCCCTTTTCTTAAAGTTAAATAATGCTAAAACTGGATAAAACTGCACCACATCTGAAAATGAAATGTCATATTTAAAATTTCTTTTTAAAATCATATTGCACTATAAATGAAAGCTCAAGAATAGCAATTTAGTGTTCTTTATTCTGTGTATTTTCTGTCATTGTTAAAATAGAAATTGAGAAGAGGTTTTGAACTCTCATGATAAATATGCATGTTCATGTGATCCCATAATAGATACACTGGCATTCTTTCTCTGTACAGTCTGAAGTGCATTGGAAATGACAATGCACAAAGCAGGGGGGATTTGTGGTGATATTTCTGTCATTGGAGTTTCATCATTTTCTTGCTTTAGCTGAACATTGCTTTGAAGTTAAAGCAGCCATTTGTATTGTTATGCCTCAAACAAGGTTCTGTTTCTGAAGTCTTAAGTCCAGAGACATTATCTAAAATTACACCAAATCTGTACTTACACCGAGAAGCAGCAGGTTGAATCCAATGTTCTTTGAAATCCAGGCTATGCTATTTATTAAAAATCCAGTTTGGCTTTCCCACCAAGCAAACTTCATGTGCCTTGAAAGGCTGCTGCAGACTTAGCAGGCTCTACTTCAGATCTGTAATTAAATGCTGTGAGTTTATTTACAAATCCACTTATTTTCCTATTCTTTTTTTGTTTTTAAGTCCCGTAGAGCTGCTTATTTTTGCAGGCAGTACTGCAGCTGTAGCACTTTCTCTTTCCAATTTTCATTTCCAGGGCTAATGGTTATCAGGGCTGTAAAAAGGTTTAATAGATAGGGTGTGGGTATTGTATTTTTGTTCTTCGATGATGCACCTATAATTAGATTTACAAAATGTATTGGTAACACTGATGTAGTGCTTTTATGTCTCTCTAACTTCTACACTTTCTGGATGAACTGCACGTTTTAGGCCATGTTTCCTGCTTGCTTTCCAAGGCCAAACATTTTAATAATTTTATGAAATCACAGTGTTAATTGATTTGCCTGAGTTATATCAATATAGTTTAAAACAAAGAAAACCATTAAGTTTTTATATGCCTATTATTTTAATTTATCATTTATCCTTGAATGTTACATTTTTTTCTAGTGCTAATTTTTAATACAAGATGAGACTTTCAATATTAAAATGCTTGACTCATTTACAGCATTCTTGTTAGACTGAACAGTTATCTAAGAAAAACATGGGGTTTTTTAAGGCCTGGTTCCTTTGTGAAATGTTTTAAGGTTTCAGAAGGAATTCTAAAATTTGTGCAAGTGGATCTGAAACAATTCAGTCTTACTGTTGTATTGGCTACTTCTGCTTGACATTCACTACTTAAGCTTCCAAGCAATCCCTTGGTTAATATGTTCTGCTGACAACATTTTTGACAAGTATAAAAAGTGCTGTGTATAAAGTATATATGCTTTTATATATATATATAAAGTGTTTATAAATATATATTAAGTATATATTATACATATATATGTATTATATATACATATATTTATATGTATTTTAGGTGTATGTATATATTATATACATATATATTATATGTATATATATTTTATATATATACTTTTATATATATGTATATATATACACTTTTGACAAGTATAAAAAGCATCATCTGCTTCTGATGTGTTGAGGGTGCCTAGTGCCACCTGGACTTAGATCCAAGTTGTAGGTTTTTTCTCTGATGTACATTTATTGAAAGAGTCTTAGTGTCTTAATATAGATAGAGGTTCATCAAATCAAAATTATTTATAAATCTGGTATGGTCCTGCTATTAATAGTTCAAACTGTACATTAATGGATATGCAATTTAAGATTTCAGACTGGAAGCTTTCTGGATGCCTTAGTCATGTAATTATTCAACAGGAGCTTTCACAAATGGTTCCATTCTTGAATAGTATGTCAGAGGTCTTGTCAAGATTGTTTTCAAGTGACTTGTCTAGGTGAGTCTGGTTATGCAGATTTCTTATTCATGCTAAATGAAAGTAACCATATCTCAGTGTTCCAGATATGTCATAAATTTGTACGAGATTCTGTGCTTGGTGCCGCTTTTGTAAAGGTGAACATGACAGACAGTCACACTAGGTCAGATCAAAGGTTCATTCAACTGGGCCAGAACAGAATAATGTTGAAAGCAAAAATATGCACAGTGGGGCTTCTTTGATACAGTTTTTCATCATGCTCTAATGTATTGCTTAAAGATTTCCTACATCTTTGTGTTTAATAGCGTCATAGATTGATTTAATTTTCCCCAAAATTAGTCTACTCCCTTTTCTTCACATTACATTGATGAGAATGCAAGTATCCACCAAAAAAAACCCAAAAACCAAATCAAAACAAAAAAAAACCAACCAAACAAAAAAACCCTTGGCAATGTGTTCCCCATTTTGTTTGCAGTCAAGAAAAATCTGTCTTTTGGATGTTTTTTTGGCTTGGAGCTTTACTTTTTGATAGTTATATTTGAGTGTCCTGAATTCTTGTATTGTGATAAAGAGTGGATGGATATACGTCAGCCACCTTTTCAGTGCAGTTCTGCTTGTATTGGAATCATTGTCCCTAGTGACTAGCATTCCCATCGGTATGTAGGGGTGTGTGCACAACTAAGCCAGTGAAATACGGCATATGCCATCAAATTTACAGCCTAAAATTAAGTACAGACTGTACAGATGTTTTATGTCCTGCTGAGTTAATATATGTAAAATGTCTACAAAGTCCTGTTGAAAAGAATTTTTCTTAAAGCAAAGGATTTCAGAACTCTGAGCTTGCACTGAGCTGTTCTTTATGTGTCTTTAAAAACAATCTCCAAAAAATGTCTGTCCAGTTCTAGATCAGTCTTTATGCTTTCACTAAAGTAGCAGCTTACAGACAGCAGTATCTGTTTAAATGCAGATGAGATTTGGGAGGAGGGGGTGGGGAAGTCAAAATAAATTTAATTATGCAGGCCTGTATCTTTCTAAGTAATGTGTGTTCTTTCTATCTGAGCTCCACATCACTTCTTTTGAACCTGAAGAAACAGCTGAGTCCTGCTTCTGTTGTAAGATGTAATATCAGCGAGATTCTCATGGTTTTGAGGTCATTGACAGCTACTATATATGTTTATTAGAGCCTGAGTCAGTCCCTAATTTACACAGGAGATTTGAGAATTTAATTTGGCTAAGTTCTCACTCCTTAAAAAAAGTATCACTCTATTTTCCTTTGCAGTATTTTGCAGCTTGTAATTTAGCTTTTGGATACAGTATATAGAAATTAAGAGATCAAACTTTTATTTGAGATGGTTTGTCTTTCTTTTGCTTAGGTTTGAAATGACAATTATTTCCTCATTAGAAGTTGCTTGCTTTCTTCTTGCAAGTGCTTTAGCTGGAGCTCAACGGCTTCACAGTAGAATATGGAAGAAAACTGTGCACCATATAACAAAAATGATGGTGGTGGTATTTTAGTCTTGCATCCAATTTCAGTTTAATATTATGTTGCAGTATCAGATTTATTTCTCCCTTCCATTGGTTATGGCCCGAGGAAGGGAAAGGGTAGAATCTATATTGCATTAGACATTTGAGTTACTTTCAAGAGTTTTAAAAAATTTAATCTGGTGTTAATCTTTGAAAGAAGTCATTATTCTGATCTGTCACCCTGTGATGGAGAAAATACCAGAAAAGCTTAAAAAATTGAAATGCATTGAATAAACTTCATTTCCAGTGCAAGGAATAAAAAAGGTATTTAAAACAATGACAGCTTAATCTGGAAAAGAAAATTGAGCAGTTATTTTGTGATTAAGCCTCTTCACACAAAAAAGACAACTTTGATATGGTACTAGAGGCTCAAGACTCAGATTACAGGTCATTTTAGATGTAAATGGGATTTATACATACTTTTTTTTTTTTAGAGAATTTAAGAGAAAATTGTTCCCAGAACACAGGGCTCAGTGCCCTTGCCTATGGACTCCTAATTAGAACAGACTCCAGCCAAGCTGCAGAACCCACAACCTCATAGCTCATCAAATATTGCTGCAAGCTCAAGTTCAGCCCAAATCTCCTGTGGGATTTATGAGCTTGATTCTGTTGTGTGGCAGTTCATGAGCCAGCCAAAGCACAAGTCTGGCCAGAAACAGGTACTCAAACATGATCATTAACCCAGAAAAGTGATGCCTAAAATCCTGATGTTACCATTTTTAAGTATTTTTAGAAGCAGCTTGTCAGCCTGTGCAAATGATTCCATTGTGCATCTTGTCAAAGAGCAGTCAGCTCTCATTTCAGAAGCAGAGTGAAACGATGCAATCTGTTGCTCATTTTGAAATAGGAAGGTTTGTGAGTGGGCTGGAGGACAAGGAGGAGGAAGAGGAGGAGGAATGCTTCTGACATGCTTTGAGGGACCTGTAGTAAACATGGTGGAGAGTGAGTTCCCTTGCTTTAAAAGGAGTGTGTGGGCTACTCAGGATCATTCTCCCTCACATCCAGACTCCAGAGGCAGATTCACCAAGGCCACCATAGCCTTTGCTTCTTCATCTTTGATACAATTATGAACTTTAAAAGGCTCAATAAATTGGGACACATGAGCCAGGGATGGCATGTCTTAACTTTCCATGAGGTTGCCCAAGTGGTGCTTGTACTTCACATACAGAAATACAGTTACAAAACCTCAAGGATGACAGTCCAGCTGGAATAAGGTTGGATTTGTTCTGTTTGTGTTCACTCCGAAGACGAGTGCTCTACCAGCCACCAAATGCAAAAGAAAGAAAATTATGTGTATTGTCAAAGTAGAGAAGTGCTTTGTAGCTTTCCAGTGAGACAAAGAATAAGCTAAAACTGCCAAATTTGCACTTGCACTTGGTGTTAGTTCACCAAGCCATGGAAGTTTAAGGTTAGTTATAAACCAAGACAGAGGTAGAGTCCAACAGGAAAATTCAAGTGTGGCTTAATGGAGCACAGATAGTTATTTTTACTAATTGAATTTTGGGTTGGTCAAAAACATTCAAAATACAAGGTCTGTTTTATAGCTGCATTCAGTGCAAGATGGTAAAAGTTACATTCAGATATACCAGGAAGGAATTTAATTAAGATGTAATTTTTAAAAGAAGATATTAGTGGCAGAGAAATGCCATTACAGGGGGTGGAGGGGAAGGAAAGAACTTCAGTTCTGGCAGCTTTAATTACAGCTGGGCAGGGAAATTTCTACAAATTGGAGTATTTCTCATACTTACCTTTTGTGGTACTTTCTCCTTTTATTTTTCTGACTGTAATATACTTTTGGCCCCTTGCTGTTTTCCCTGTCATCAATTCACACATATTCCAGCTTAAAAATATGTTTGGCCTGATCTTGGACAGGGGTGGGGAGAAGTTTTCAAATACTTTTTGTAATTTGTTGTGTTTGGACAAGCCAACTCCTCCTCTCTCCAGGCAGGTACAGATTCAAGCACAGGCTTTTCCTTTACTTACTGAGTTTCTTTATGCATCAGTCCTTGTGCCACCCTCATTGAACTGCCCTGGCTGTGGTTTACAGCCCTGGGCTGTGCACAGTGACTGCCAAAGACCCACAATCCAGGAACAGTTAGAAACAGTCCAGCCGAAAGAGACAGCCTTCCCCTCTAATTTTACAATTTCTGTGAATTTTCATATATCCTGAAATGCAAATAGCTCACTGTGGCCAGACTCAGCTTCTTTCCGCTTTGCTCCCCTTCTGTAGAAGAGCACCCTTCTAGCTGTGAACCATCAGAGTTTCAGTGCCTTAAATGCAAAACAACCTTCTTGCTTCACTGGACAGTCTTTCCAAACCCTTTTTCATCAAAAATAGTTGTTTTCTTCCAATTGACTGCAGTTTGTGATGAAGTGTTGATTGTGGTCCTTAGCATCAGGCTTCCAGATAAAGTGCAATGCCATGCAGCAGTGTCCTGGTGTGAAGTGCTGTTCCCATCCAAGTCATGCCAGTTCTCTGACTGTGGCAGGATTTTCAGGATGGATCCTCCCCAAGCCAGCCATATGCAGAGAGAAGGCCAAAAGCCATAGTGAGATCTCAGATCATCTCTTAGAGTTAATAAAAGGAGGTAATTGACAAAATTTCAACTGATTTAGGAGAAATTATTTAAGACAGATTTATGACAAATGGTGAGGCTTTCAGGATTTTGTACAGGGAAATAGGTTACACAGCTTTAAGAGTGAAAGTCAGTGATTCTCCAGTGGTTGTGTCCTCCTGGACAGAATACAGGACAGCCCTGTGTAATGTTTTGATGTGCCAGTGCCGTGTCTGAATGCCTTTGCAGATGTGCACTTTGAGCAGATTCATAGGGTGAGAATGAAAGTGACATGAAAGAGAATAATTGCATTTGACATTTTTTGACAAGTTCTTCTTAAACTTGGTTCTATATAGTGTGAAAAATGTAAGTGTGGGTTGACAGCTATAGATGCTTTGGGATAACAAAGAACTCCCTGTGGCAGGAGGAAAGTGTGGTGGATGGTTGGATTTGGGAATGAAATAGTATGAAAAGTTTAAGGTCCCTTAGGGAGCACTATTTATCACTTTTTATGTACTTTTAGTGGCAAACTGAAGATGTTTTGAAGGGTTAGGATATATATGATATGGTTTGATAAATTCTGGTAAAATTTATAAAGATTAGTTGTCCTCATATCATATAACTGGTGTTTACACTGCCTGTCTTTTAGTTAAATTCACTTTTAAAGAAGTTGCACAAAAGGTACTGTAAGGTCCAATGCCTTCCAATCCTGTTATCTGTTCATAGATTGACTATTTCTTTTCACTACAGGCCATCCCACTCTCCTGTCTTTTATTTTCTCACTATTTCTAGTGATTCACTAGTTTAAAATAATGGATCTTGAAACCTCTTGCTGAGAGTTTAGTCTGAGGTATGAATAGAGTAAAAGCATTAGAGCTGGACAAAAAAATCTGAATTAAAACATGACAGGAGAGCCAGACTTTGAAATTGCACCCTCAAAAATGTATTTGTGTAATAATGAGTGGAGCAGTACACAAACATGCTTTCTAAAGTCCTAGTTCACTGCATCCTTGAAAATTGTATTGACAAGGCCATGAAATCCCAGACATTTCAAGCCCAAATTGTGTGCCTGAGAATAGGGAGCCCAAGTTTGCTCTTTGATGATTCAGTGGAAGGGTGTTTAGGATGCAGTTAAGCAGGACTGCTGGCAGCAAGTGTGATGAGACAGAAGGTCTCTTCCAGTTGCTGTGTTGGCAGATAAGACAGTTGTTGAAGTCTGCTTGTCAGACACTTGTGTGAGTATCTGATTTAGGAACATACAGTGCCATCTACCTACTTTTCAGCAGTTAATAAATATGTAGCAACTACCTCTTGTATTACTATCACAAATTTAAAACAACAAGCCTGATTTGAAAGATAAAACCACAGGTTTTATATTTCACTAAATTCATACATTTCTCTTGAAAAGCAGACTTAATTGAAATTAATAATGTGCCACTTTCTTGATAAATTTGTCAGTTTGGTTTAAAATCATAGTAAATAAAATCAAAGTAAATAAAAAAGCTTTTTAAAATATGAACTGCTGAAAGTTAAGGGGAACAGACAAAACTGGCCTCCTTGCTCAGCATTTGAATATAGAGTAAGCTAAAGAAACTTTTGATGAGGGATTACTGTAGAGTCAATTTTTTATTATTATTATTATTATTTTATTGTAGCCATTTAACTTCAGTTCCATGCTTAGATTTGAAAAAAGTAAAATTGTTTATTTTCTCTTTCAGTGTATCAATAAAAATGAGTTATGAGATGATGATAAAGTACTTGGTGATGAGAAGTGATCAACATTATCTCTATCTCCAGAGTTCAACCAGTAAATCAGTTATTTTTTTTAATGCAAAATGTGGTTAGATAAGCATATTTGTGTCTCTGTAGTGTATTTATGTCTCTGTAGGATATAAAATTGCTTTATTTAGTAAAGGGTAAAGACCCAAACTGGGGGCCAGAGCATGGAACAGAGGGAAGACAATAATATGTGGATTGGAGTGGTAGTTGGTCAATATATGTAACCCAGCTAGAAAATTGCATGAAGTCAGCAAGGATTAACTGCAATGCTTTGTTGACTATTGTACAAGAAACTTGGCAGCAAAGTAGAAGTACTAAGCCAATTATTATGCTATGCAGATAGATTTTTACATCTTTACTGGAAATACGGTGAAGTGGCAGGCAAGGATTAAATAGAGATATTACGTTATTAAAAAGAAAAGAAGGTTAATGGGAAATTACTTTGCATGTTTATGATGGACTAAAAATCAGGTCAGCTGGTTTGAACTCATGTTTATGGGCATGAGGGGAAAAAATGCAATTTAAATTGTAAAACCCAGGTATACCTGATTGGTGGATGGCAGGTAATATTTCAGCATGCAGTCTCTGAAGAAATGAGATTATGTAGTATTTTCAGTATTGTTCTGGTAAACCGTAAAACATTTCTGTTACATTTGGGGACCAAAGTAATTTCTGGACAGAATGATAAGAAGTTGGTTTGTGAACTGTGGAGATGAACAGTAAGTCTGTGAGGTCTGTGCTGTACTTCAGTTTTGGGGGTTTATTTATAAATCTTATGTAAGTGTATTTCAAAAGGAAAATGCCTTGAGGAGTTGAAAACAGAAGGCCATCTGTAGAGGAGCTTTAGCACTAAACAGAAAGAAGGCAAATTTTCATTCCTTTTGTCTTAACAACTTCTACTTGGAACTAGTTTGTAAGGAAAAGGTAAAAGACAAGGAAGACTTCCAATATAACCATGTGAACTCTGAAAGGAAAGTAAGTGTGAAGCATGGAAGAGGAGGAGGGATGATGAGGAAAAATACAGGTGAATTAGAGCTCTTTTCTGTCAGCTTCACGTGTAGCAATGGGTACTCCAGTTACCTAGAAGATGCAGAAAGATGAAGTCAAACTGACTCACGAGGACAGCATGGTTATTGAAGATAACTCCATGGCAAAACAAAACCTATCTAAAGCTTTGGGAAAGAGGACAAGAGGGGAAGTCAGGGAAAACTAAAATCTAACTAACCAAAATCTTTAACTGCTTTTAAAAATAGGAAATAGTGATTGTGGCATTTTATTTTGATTTCAATTTCCATCTGAAAGCAGCTTGATTTAAAAAAAACAAACAAACAAAAAACCAAAACAAAAACAAAACGCACTCCAAAAACTGAGAAGCATTATTCATCGTTTTCTAAAAGAATAAAAATATGCATAAAATTAATAAACTGACTAAAGCGTATTTAGACAAAGTTTTCTGGGAAGGTAAATGTGTCATTTAAGAATAATAACAAAATTGGTTTTTTGGGGTTGAGCTCATGCTGAGTACCTACTGAGAAAAAGCTTTTCTTTTAGAAGATACTTTTTTGTTTTCCTTTTTGGATGATCAGTTTAGATACTGCTGTAAACTTGATGAAGCCAGCTCGACTCTGAACAAAGAACCCAGGCATATGGTTCTCAAGTTGTAACTCTAATCATTAGACATAAAGAGCACAGGTGATTGTTTTGTTTGTTTCCTTTTTAAATCTGTTTAATCTGCAATAATAGATAGTCTAGAAGCAAGACTGGATTTTACAATCATTGGGTTATGATTGTTTTTAATAGCCAGTTTAATGTGACCTGATGTGATTTGCATCTGTTGTAGAAAGAGCTTGTATTTCATATTAATGACTTCATTGGTAAATTTGACAATTGATAGACTAAATCTTGTTTAAAAATATGGTATAAGAATCGGCCTAAATCAAATCTTGCTACCAATGTTCCTTCTTCAGTACTGGCATATTGAGTTGATTGTTGCCACTAATACTGTTTTTTCCCCCAAATCAAGGCCTCTTGAGAGTTCCAAATGAAGAGTTCCTCTCCAAAGGAAGAGTTTCACAAGGGCATGTATTGACAGGACAAGAGAAATGGCTTTAAAGAGGGCAGGTTTAGATTAGATATTGGGAAGAAATTATTTTCTGTGAAGGTGGTGAAGCACTGGGATAGTTTGTCCAAAGAAGCTGTGGATGTGCCATCCCTGAAGGTGTTAAAGGTCAGGTTAGATGAGCATATGAGCAATCTGCTGTAATGGAAGGTGTCCCTGCCTGTGGCAGAGGGGTTGGCACTTGATGGTCACTAAGGTCCTTTCCAACCCAAACCATATTATGATTCTCTTGGTGATTTTTAAGGAATACAGCAAAAACTAAACATAATAGGGGAAAAGAAATATGTCCTAATTTTTTACATAAACATATATCTGATTCATAGATTGAGATCTTAGGCATTGTTTTCTATATATTCAATAAACTGAAATTTTTAAATTTTACACTATTTTTTCTTTTTAATAATTGGTTCTGCATTTTCCAAACTGCTGCTGATATGCGCATTGCAAGATATAACATTATATTTTTCAAGGAAAATAAGAATCTTCATATTTACAGAGCTGAAGCTTGCTTTTCACTTAGCTGTATGTACCAATCCGCTGAGCAATTATTACAGTGAATGTGTTCTTTTCAGAGGAACTTCTAACAGTTGTGCCTTTGAACTACAAAAAGTACAAACAAAATTTCAGATCAAATCTCCTGTTTGACCTCCAGACAAACCAGCCACTACATTTCATGCAAATGTTAGGTAAGAAATTCAGACAATCCATCATACAGGACAGTCCACAGATACGTTAATCTGATTATTCTAGATAGGTATCCAGAGCAGACTGTACTCAAAATTAAGTGGAGGTGCATCTTTGGTGTAAACAGATGCAGATTTTTATCTGCTCTCTTGTGTCCTTCTATATCAAGCAGCTTCCACATCAAACATCCAGTTTGTGGTTATGGAGTGGGTTACAAGCCTGTAGTTGTGACTGATATTTAATGCTATTTATAATTGATGTTAACTTTTCTCCACTGTAGAAACACAATGCAAAAAGAGTGAATTAGTTTTCTTTAATTAAGGCAGGACTTGCTTAAAGAGTGGTCAGGAGGATAAGAAAGACAATGACAGAAATACTGATTTTTTTTTTCCCGTTGGTTTCTTTTTATTTCTACCCAATCAAATATAAAGTTTCCTTGCCATGCTGGTTCCAGAACCAAGTCAGTCTGATGTATCTGGTTTCTGGCTGAATTGCAGGTTGCAGTGCTCCTGGATAAATTCCCTCAAAGACACTGCAATGTTTTGTCTTTCCTCCTGACTCATCTTCTGCTGCCAGCACAGGCTTCCTTTCCAACTCTGAGGCCACCTTGATGAGGTCTCCCCTGGGATGTCTTTATCCTGATTGACCTGAATGCCTCTGCAGCATGACCCTGGTGCTTCCTACCCTGAGAATGACACAAAGGTCTCTGGAACACTGAGCTGTCATGGAGGGATCACTGCTTGTCTGCTTAGGTTTCACTTGTCATGGGCTGATAACTCGTAGGCTTGGAATTATCAATAAAGGAAAAAACCCTTAAAAGCTGCCTGAGAAATACACAGAATGTTTAGAATTCAAAGTACTTCTAGAGCATTCCCATGCCCTTGACAATTAGTTGCTATATGAAATTATAGCATAATGTAATTATTCCAATAGTCATCTTTATCACTCTGTATTATGGAAAGTAATAAAATCTGCTGTGTCTAATTTTTCATCCGGAAAAGCCATCTCTGTAAGTGAACTACTGAGAAGAAAAGCTACTGTTGTACTACAATCAGGCAGTGTTTATGCTCCCTGCCCCCTGCCTCCCTTGAGTGGTACTAATAGCTTACTTAAAAGTAGGTGCTTGATTTAATCTTGTCAGTGCTATTTTGCATCTCTGTACAGAAGAAGGATGGTTCAAGAAAAATCAGTAACAGAGGAAGGGATGGTGTTAGTTTAGGGATTAGGCACAGTTAATGGAAATGGCATAGTGCAGATTCTCACTAGCATTTCGGTTTATCAGAGATGCCTTGCAAAAAACCTTTGCCCAACATTCCAAGGCCAATTTATTAACTCACTGATCCATGTCCATGTGTTTCTGTATACTTTGTTTCCCTCATCTCTTTTGCTTTATTGATTTCACTCTGCATCCTGCACTTTAGGAGTCAAATATTTGATGTTTTTGTAATCATTTGTGGTGTCACAGTACCTGTAAGCCCTGTTTGTTTAGGTTTTATTCCCTGCCTCTCCCCTCTTCCTCACTCATATAGGTGAAGGCTCTGGCTTCGAGCACAAGACGGTTTGTGAAGAGGTTTACAAAGGCTGGTCAGGCACTCTGCCTTCCCTGTATTGTTACCATTTGTTTGCCTCATTGAGTGTTTCTTAAGATTCAATTCACACATTGATGTTCTTTCAGAGTCGCTGGACTAACTGAGTAAAGGACATCCTAAGGGCTCATGTGGAGTGTAACTGTCTATATGTCTCTTCCCTTCCCCCCTCCTCGCACTGGCATGTACAGGCTCAGTACTGGACTAAACAGCATCTGGCTCAGTCTACTCCATCCACGTGTCTCTTCTTAAGCCAAGCCAGAGGTTTGGGGCATCTTCCAAGTGTTAAAAAAACATGGTCTTGTTTCAGAGCTTGTTGTGAGGATGGGTGACTCTTCTGCTGTCAGGGCCAGAGCAACCTGGGAAACCAGGTTATCCCAGTTGCTTGTTGGGCCAAGAGGCACCAACATGGGAAATTCAGAAAGGTGTCTGGAAGGACAGCTTTCAGCTGGAAGCTAGAGCAGAGAATGGATGTCATTGCAATGATGTTTTAATTATAATTATAATTACACGTCAATATCTTAAATTAGATTCCAGGTTTCATTTTGCATTAAAAAACACAGCATTGGTTTTATTCTTTTTAAAGCTCATAAAGCATCAGCAACTGAAAGCACAGCTACAAAGACAGTGTAAGGAACTTTTAGCTGAGTTTGTGTTTTGTTCCAGTACAGGGACATGAAAATCTAAAGGAGGATGACAGTTGCATTTTTCTGTGAGGACCCTTGGTAAGGAATTGTTACTTGGTAACAAAGTTTCTTTCCTCTTTTCTCCTGGTTTGTTTTGAATGAGAATCAAATTTTGCTCTTTTGCCCTTTGTGTAAGGCCAACTCTGACTTTCAGGTTATATTTGTGTAAAAATTGTAGGAAGAAAGGATGCTTTGGAGCGCAGTTATTGTTATAAATTATTAAGATCCGTAGCCAATTTATAAAAAATCGACAAAGATTTATTAAGTCAATTAACAAAAAAATAGAATTTTTGATAAAAGCAAAAATCAACCACAGCCAAGACAGCATCTGCCCTGGACACAGATGCTGGGTGCCCTTAGGTTCCTGCTGATAGAGTGACAGCATTCCCCCGAAGGTACACCCCAAGTGCTCACAGGAGCTAGTTTATATACAGTTTATTTTGCCTAAGGCAGAGATGACCACATATTTCTTTGTGTCTCTTTACATGTAAAGTTGGATCTATACATGTCTAGAAGCAGACAAAGTCCGAACTCAGACAAATGTCTGAGTACCCAGGCAGAAGATGTATATTTCTCGAGTGTGTAGACTTAATCCTTTCCAGGTGCAGGTCTTGCGAGGAGCTTCTTCAAGACATTCCATTCCGGGAAGGTCCAGATGATATCTTCTCATGCATGGTGCCGCAGGAAAACCCCTTCTGATGGTCTGAGCCAGTCTCATTCAGGCTGTCCGGGAAGGGGTTACCATATGCATAACTCTGTCCTCAGTCAGGAAGGCTGCAGGCCTTATTCATAAGGTAACTGGCTTGATGTTATCTTTAGTGTTGTCCGGGAACTGGTTAGAATGTGAATAAAATGCAGTTCCCGGCTGGAGTAGTCACCAGCATAGGGTTTGATGTCTCCTAATATTTTATATATACTTATTTCTAACTTTACAGCATGAATTAATCTACCAGATATATATAACAGTTATTGACAAAGGGGCTGGCCTTTTCCACAGCATGGCTGGGGCACTAAAGTACTGCCATTGGATACTGTCTGCAGCAGCCCATGACCAAAAGGTTTAGGCAGAGAAACTGTGAAAACAACTGCTCACTTTGAAAATTTAAAGAGGTTTATTAAGCCTTAACAAAAATACAACCAAGGACTACATAAGGAAAAAGCTGCCGCACTGGGAGCTGCCCATGTGATACCACATGGCCAGTTCATCTTCAACATGATGTTCAGTCTTTTATACCCCTGGGGTTGCATCAGCCAGCCCTGGCCCCTCCCAAAGTCTGTCAGTCAGCTCTTCTTTGCCATTTATCGGTGCAGACTGCTTGCTTGTAACTTGATTGGAGCTCAGGTGTTGCCATGCCACACCCCCTAAGCACCAAGCTTTTCCATTCCCAACTGCCCCAGGTAAGGGACACGTGTGCAGCCTTTTCTCTACCTGTCCTAGGCAACACCAGCTGTCTGATGGCAACAATACAGGGGGGAAAGGGAACTATGGGGAGAACAGAGGACATCTAAACTACAATAACATAACTATACACCAATAAAGCTTTTTTTTAATATTCGCACAATAGTTATCTTTTAATTGCGAGAGCCAATCATCTCATTATCCATTTATAACAAAACTAAATTATGAGAAACAGAAATGAACTGCTAGTGAATAGGGAAAGGTCCTCATTAGGAAGAATTAAATAGGTTGCTACTTTCCTAACCATTTGTGGTTTACACTGTCTTTTTTCCTTTTCTGAGCTAGAAACCTGGGAAAGTGGTTATTGAGTTAAAATGAAGGGAATCAAGTTACTGAATATTTGGAACAGAAGAGGAAAAATCTAAAGCTGGGTGGTGTGTCAGGAATATCTACTCAGATAATTTAATTGTCTTAGTCACTGGAGATTTCCAGGGCAATAGGAGGCTCAGTATTAAATAGTTATTAGGTTTGTGACTTCTAAAGGGAAGGAGTTTGTGTAAGAGAAGCAGACAATACATCAGCATTCTCAGAGATGGGCTCTACAGTGATTGGGAGCACTTGCAGGACTTCTATTGAGAAGAATGTGATATATAAAAATAATTATCTGAGGCAATAATTCATTATTTATTCAAAGCAGGGGAGATATATGAAAAAAGAAGTAGAAGATGAATGTGGAATGATGCAAAACTTGGTAGCAAATCCAGCTGTAGTGTTCAGAACTCATACTGCCTTTGGACTTTCTTGGTTATATCCCCTGTTTTGCCAGCCCTAGAAAAGTCTGCACAGCAGTGCCTTCCAGTGCATGTAGCTATTGTATGCTTATTGATTACCAAATTGTTTATTTATATACACTGTTTCTAATCTTCCATGTCTTCAGAAAGAAGCAGCTGAATTCCTTGAAATAAAGCTCTTTGGCCCTCAAGTGTAAGCAGGTCTTTCAAAGAACATGGATGCCTCATGTCTCCCAGACTAGAACCTGCTCCTTACATCAGCGTTGGCATAAGACCAGTAACAGAATGGGACCAGAATTACTGTGCCCTCCTTGCAATGATCTCTACATAAAGAAACTCTACTTTGTTAGCTAAGAAACTTGGAGAAAATGGAATTTATTCCTGAAGCAGAAAGAGATCTTGCTCTTAGTCATTCCAGCTCAGCAGGAGAAGGGCTCAGTTCAATGTTGCATCATGCAGAGCATAGGTGTTGGCTGAGTCCTGATTGCAGACCCTGGCAGGCACTCAGAGTACAGCACAAGAATTTGATTTTTAAGATGAGTTACAAAAGATGTGACTTGAAGTTGAACTTTACAGTATGCAAGTGAATAAAATCTCTATCTCCATTTCTTATGTCAATTTAATTTTTTTACAGAGATGCTTTTCTGAGAATACAAAACAAGAATTTTGGGGGCTGAGAGCCCTATGCAACTACATCAAACATCCTAATGTTGACTAATAACAGCAATCTGTCATACAAACATATCAAAATTGGCTGTGCTCCGTTGGTAATGTTAATCAGATGGCATGGCAGTACCTTCTGTCACCAAAATTATTTACAGTAAGTGTGCACATATTATTTATGGTGGCCTACTACTATTTCTTCTTGAATGAGGAATTCTATTTCTTCTCACACATGATAATCTTGGCTCCTTTAAAAATGAGCTCTGTTCACTCTCAGACAAATTATTAGGAACAAATAAGTCATTAATTAAAATGTCTGGAACTATAACACTGCCTGATGTTTAATATTAGCTAAATTTTGGCTGAGCTTGCTGAGAGTAGAGGAAAATGCTCTACTGTCAGAAGAGATGTGTTATGGTCTTTTGCAAAACATACTGAACACAAAGTTTTTTCTTAATGCTATGGTCTTACCTAAATCTGTGATTGTTCTCCTCTACTTCCATTGTAACAATCTAGCCAAATCTTTACTTACTTAATCATAATTTGAATGAAGTGATCACAGTGGTTTTAGGTTTTTTCCAGTGAACCCATTAAAAACAATGTATTTTATGTTCCACTAGACTGCATTCAGCTACCAATTTTAGTGTTAGACTGCCACATTCAAAAAAATCTGATTGAAAGCTGCTGATTTGAATTTCATTTGTATTACATGGATAGGAGTTGGAAGGAGTTAAAGGGAATAGAAATATTGACCACATACAATGTCTGGAAATATAACAGTAGTTTGTGAATTTTACATCAAGAAGGTATTAAATAACTGTCTTCTTTTACTTAGTAATAATATATTTTAATCATAGAACTCAGCTTTTGCTTTAAATCTGCTGCAAAATAATTTCCACTGTGTATCTCCAACGTGATTCATTCAAATGAAGAAATAAGTGTTGCATACTTCCTCTGTTGTGATATTTTTATTTTTACTTGATGCAGCATGTAATTCTAGAGTGCTTAGTTTCTGAATTTCCAAAGGAAGGAAAAGCTTCTATGGTAGCTAAAACAGGGAGGCAGAACAGATGACGATTGCTACCTTTTTAGCCTAACTTCTATTTGTAAAAGTCAAGGTAAAGAAACTAAATACTTAAGGAATTTTAGTATAGAAAAAGCACAGATGTATATGCATAGCTATGTCTTCAAAAATTGTGGAGAAGAGGTAGATGTTTGCCTTTAAGTAGTTGTTTACCCAATTAGGAAATGGCCACTTTACATGTGTGTGCCATAGATTGCCTCTTGAGTGCTTATTCACTTATTTTCTCAGTGCATGCCAAAAGTATTAATTGATTGCACACTTGCAGGACTGAGATAGACCAAAACCTGCAAGACTGAGATGGAGAGAGACCAGATCTTGCAGAACTGAGGTGAAGAGAGGCCAAAATCAAGCCTAAGAGCCACAGAAGCTAGGAAGCATTTAGTGCCCAAATGTCACTGACTGCTTGCCCAGGTCACACCAGATTGTCATGGCAGTGTAAGTGGCTGATCTCTTACTTGATGAATGTTTTGTTGGTGCCTTGATCTCAAGACAGTTTCCTGGTGAACATTTTGGATGTGGATTATAAAGCTGCAGGCTGCAATGTGTGGTAAAAGCAGGGCATTGTCTACATAAGCCGTGTGTGGATGTCTGCTAATTAGATATAGAATGAAAGGTATTGGATGAGTTTTTGCATGTATAGGGAAAAACTCTTAAATGTCTGAATGTGCTGTAATCTGTTGGTATTTTAGAACATGATCTGGAGCTTGAAAAGCAAAGCCTCTTAAAAAAATAATTTTTGTAGTACAATTCAGGCACAGGATTGCCGTTCCAATAAGTAAGGAAAAGCACAATGAGTTTCTGCAAAAACGAAAGCAGCTCTAATGCTTTTTGTCAGTAGAGAAAGGCTGCTTTCTATATAGCAGGTATTGCTTATGTATTTGCTTTACCTTTATATTTTGTGTGGATGCTAGGGATTTTAAAGCATGAATTTGAAGGAAGATTAAGAAAGAGATAGAGTGTAACTGGGCATCACATGGACTGGGGAGATATACTTATGTAATATCTGTGTGCAAAGAGGGATATGGCTGAATAAAAGACTTTTTAGTAAATATCAGGAAAAATACCTAGAGAGATCAGCTGTGGTGTGGTAGTTTTGGGGTTTTTTCTGTAAAGACGTAAAGCTTCTGAGGCTTTGAAAAATCTTTTAATTAAACTGAACACAACACTTGAGAAAGAACAGAGAAAAACTTTCTCTTTAGAGGTATGGACAGGATAACTTGAAGGTTAGTTTAATCTCCATAATTTATCATCTGATTAGTGTATATATACAGCCTTCTCACAGCAAATCCAAACCTGGAGAATGTTAGGAAGAGTTTTCCTTGCAACTGTCCTCATACCTTCAGAAGTGTCTGACAAATCTTTAACAGAATGGGTTAAAGGGCAGTCACTAATGTTCATCCATGTTTAAAACTGCTGTGCATGGAGAGCTTTCTGAGTGGTAGAATAAGGTGTGGCAATAGGGCTCATAGGGCTGTTCTGTGCCTGCTCAGTGCAGACATAACCTGCCTTGCAGTGAACTAGATCAACCTTCCTAGCGCTGAACCAGCCAGTTGGCCTCCCAGGAGCAGGGGCAGGATTTAGACCTGTTCAGATTGTGAGACCCACCAGAGAAGACAAGAGGCTTTCAGGAATAGCCTAGACTGAGCTCTGTTGTGCACTAAAACTTGCTTAGGTCCACTACAGTTTCCAGTCCCAGCACTGGCTATGGTAGAGACATAACCATTGTCTACAAACCCCAGTATAGTAAAGAGCCAAATACTCTGAAAACTTCATAATATGGGGGACTGTGGATCTTCATGTCTTGTTGTCTCCATGTGGATCTGCTTCCAACTTACCATTCAGGCAAAATTTAGTGAAAATAATATGTTTGGAAGACTTGCTTGAGCTAAAGCAAAAATTTAAAAATGTGCACCTATGGCCTTAGTTAGCTTCTGATGCATCTTCTCACAGCTTTTTGAAGCTGTAAGGTTTTTTTAGGTCGCTGATCAAAATGCACAAGCATGTCTTGATATTTTTTTCCTTTTCTTTCTAGCAAGTGTAGTTTAAAATAGAGTATGGGTAGAATGAAGGAAAGCAGAATAGGAGAAGCTCCCAGATCCCTAGAGATCTGATTATGTGTTAGAGTAGTGCGTTATGGAAATTTTATATTTATTTTTAATAAAAAAGACTTACTGTCTTGAGTACGAGTATCAGTGAGTGTCAGGTCAGGTTCCCTCAGCAATCATGTTAGCCTGGGTAGCTGATGAGAAGGTCAGAGCACAGCTGGATGCTCTGGAGCCTTATGCTTTGTCTGGGCAGTAGGCAGGGAAATGTCTTGCATCCTTGCATCTTCCGGGTAGTCTGTTAGACCAGTCTGCCCCTGTGTGTGCACCCAGCTCGTTTTCTCACTTGCATTTCTGTTTTAGCACAATGTGACACTCAGCTTTTTTGCTGCATTCAGTTCCTGCAAACCCATTCCAGCTCTTTGCACAAGCAGCAGTGGCTTGCATTTTGTGTTATGAATATGCCTGACAGTTCCATTGCCCTTTGTCAACAAAAGATGCAGGAGGCCAAATCCTGTTCTCAGTCATGTAGGGAAGATCATGGGATCTGAATTTTCATATAGATTTCAGTTCAGTGTAATTTGCTTTAGGCATACCCTACAGCATTAATAAACATGAGAGTGGGACCCCTGCTTTCTGGAGATGAACATTATGTTGTTCTGTGATTTATCCCTTTAATATATAGGCTGTCCAGGGGATTGTGATCAGTGCTCACAGAAGAGTTACTGGAGTGGGTTCTGAACAGAACCTGTTAGAACAAGAAGTTGACTATATAGTGCCTTTGTAATGCTTGTACCCATTATGTTGTGCTAGCTTGCTTTTGCCAGGGATCACAGCAGTCTGTAAGAGCTAGAAGTGACACTTCAGGAATCACTATTGCTATGTAGAGCAAAGGAATATCCCACGAGGAGAGATCTAGGGTATACCAATGCAAGATCTTGTGTTGCAAAGCTCTATTACTTGCATAGTAATTGCAGTTAGTTGGATATATGTTATTTATTTGATGTCATATTTGTCACCTGTTCAAAGCTTGAAGCATGCCACATGTAATGGAAGTATTTTCAGTACAGTAAGCTTGTATTTTCTGATTTCTAACTGAACGCTCCCCTGAGTACTTGTTTATATTTCATGTGGAAAAGAGAGACAAGGAGAAGGATATACAGCCCAGTTTCTAGGTGTTCTCTGTCTTTAAACCCACAACCTTTGCTTATCAAAAAGCAGGCCTTGAAGATAAAACTGGTGTCCAACTTAGCAAATAATCAAGTGCTCTCAGATCTAAGTACTGAACGTTTGTTCAGCAATTTCACTTGAGATTTGAAATCCTCCACAAATAGAAAATACAGCAACTGTGTGAATATGATGTGTGACCTATTATTATTCAAGAATTGACCTCAGTTCTGTGGAAATGCAGCAAATAGCCTGCATTTCACTTGGAAATGTGTTCATATTCAGTGGAACACTTGATAGTGATGAAGTCAGAACTGCTCTACTGGGCAGTGCCTTAATTTCCCAAGCTTTCCCTTATGTCTGTCAAAATGTCATCATGTCAATTATTTCTGTTCATTGCTCCTAGATAATTTGATGATCTTTGAAAAGTATTGTAAAGCTGAGTGGTGGTTGTTGCTGCTGCTGCAGTTATTATAATTATTATTGTTATGTATTTTCATTGCTGTTAGCTTTGCAATATTTATAGTTGTTAAAATACTGAACAATTTAATTTTATTTTGAGTTTGTGAAACCTGTTTTCACTGTCTGCATTAAGATTGGGCATTTGCCAAACCTATGCAGCCTTTCTCATTCTTGGAGCCACAAAATTCTCTTCAATACAGAAGATATAACTAAATTAATAGCAGTGTGCCTTTGAGTTTGGCATTCTTTACAACATTGCTACTCTGACATGAAGCTGTGGAGGTATGGCCAGGAACTTTGCTCCAATAAGTTCCCAAAAGCATCTCTTTTGTGTGTATATTTTCTGCCTGTAGTTAACATGGCATATGTATGGATAACAACAAATATTTCCTTCATTCTGCCTTACTTTTTCTGGTATCCTATAAATATGCAAGCAGGATGCAGACCTGGTGTGGCAGTGTGGGGAGATACCCAGTTTTCAGCAGTGTCAAGCTCCTGCCTCTCTCAGGCACCAGCAGATATTGGGAATGTTATATAATCTGCCTGTCATAGACAATCTGCCTAGAGAAAGCAAGAGAGATTTCCATAAGTTTAAATTAGCCATTCCCTTCATTGAAAAGACTGGAAAGAAAAACTGGAAGAAGAGAGGACAGGAATATAATTTAAAATTTGGAACACAGAAGCTGACCTGCATTGTGCTGAGGATTTGTATAGTTTGGCATTCTCCTTTTGATCTGTATTAAATGATCCTGAAATGATGGGGTATTATAGACAATGAATAAACTCTCCTCACAGAAAGTTTCTTCAATTCCTTGTTATATACAGCTCTTACACTGAGGCTGAGAGGTTTTAGAAACTGTCAGACAGAACAATAAGAGGGAAAGAAAAGAGTGTTATCTAGTCACATATCTAGCCAAGTTAGAGCTTAAGACACAAATTAAAGGCAGGCAGCGATTCATAAGAAAACTAACAAGCAGTATCTTCCATGATGGATGAGTCTTGAGACTAATTTTGCTGTTTTTATTAATATCCCAATACCAAAAAGAACAGAGGACCTACTGAATTGTCTTGATAACACAATTTTTGGACTTTTATCCATGATAGGAGGATATTTCTCCTTTCAATTTTGCTGTCTTTAGGTAATCAAAATCTTCAAATCCCTTTGTACTCCTCTTGTAATTATAGACAGAGTTGTGTAAGAACACCCTTATGGGGTTTTTTTTTTTGCCCTTAGCACACATTTGTAGCCTGGTCTCAATAAAATCTGTCCAGTAATCAACATTTAAAATGCAGCTCGATTCTCACAATCCAAATTCTTTTCAGAGCAATTACATACCTTTGAAAGTAAGGACATACTAGGAAATACTAGCTAAGGAGCAAAAATTGTGTTGCATAAAGTCTGTCCAAATGCAAGAGAGAGGGACTAGGAGGACTAGTCATATATATTTAAATAAGATTAATGATTAGAAGTGCCTTGCAGGGAGCTTTATGCCATCCAAGTTAACATCTCTTTGGCTATTTTCTATGCATTTTTCACAGTCACAGTGCTCTTGGGTTTCTTGGCTGCTAGCAAAGGAACAAGTTAAGATAGTGTTTAGGATGTCTAAAATTTGTCAGCCCAGATCTTTGGAAACACCTCAGTACAAGCCATGCTGTTTTCTCCTTGTTTTTCTTACCTTGAGATGTTCTTGAGAATTGGCAATTAGTCTGGAAACTGAAGTCGATTCCAATACAGTGTCTGCTTATTAACTTTATTTCTGTAGAGTGTCTGCCATCCTATGTGGTAAAAAGCAAGAGTTGTTAACCTGAAGCCCTTTTAATTAAAAACAAACAAACAAACAAAAACCACAAAAAAACAACCAAACAAAACCACCACTACAACAACAGAATCACAAAAGCCAAAACAACAACCTCTTTGGTTTAAGTAATTAAATTGGTGTGGGATATTTGAAATGTAGATGACCTCTCTTGCTCCCTCCCAGCTCAAATGGTTGAATTGCAAGGAATACTGCATGCTCTATTTCTTCTGCTTTGTGGGGCAGAGATAGGATTTGTGGTTAAGGCAGCTTTTCTCTTTCTTGCTTTATTTCAGAAGAATTCTTGACTCTTATTTGCATTGGTGCGAGTGCCAAAGACAGTTTAAGCATGTGTTTAAGTGTATTTGCCTTATTTTTGAAAATGATACAGTTCTTTGTCTTGGTTCAAAGTGCATACAAGTCAACAAAAAATACTGTCATCAGCACAACTGGGTAGTGGCTCTTGCTATCTACAACCAGTGGCACGTGCTTCCCTTTTGTCAGACACTGGTGCAGTTCCAGCACTCTGATTTCCCTTCCAAGAGCTACCTCATATCTTAGTATGTAAATGCACACAGAGGGGCAATTACTGTTTTCAAGCTGTTTTCCAAGAAAAGCAAGGTACTGTAATCAGACCCATCACTAGGTTAGGATCCAGAGGGCCTAACCATCTTGGTAGACAAAAGCTTTTCACAGTGCTGATTACAGAGAGAGACTGGCCATCAATTAAAACTCCTCTCTCTGAACCTTTGTTTTTCAGAAATGGGCATATAAGGGAAATTTCAGAGAATATCCAAAAATAGCAGGCGGTTGTCACTGTTGTACTGTGCTCAGTTTTAATCATCAGATTGAAAAAATAACATGTTTGGGTTGCGCAGGGATGTACAAAAGTAGGTCTACTGTTTAAATGCAAGAAATGGGTTGGAGAGATACGGGTTTAATATGAGACTGCAACTCCTGACAGACCTTTCTCACGCAACACTCTTACTTCTCTGCTCAGTTATTTAAAAGTTTTAAAAGATGTTAGTGGCCTTCTGATAAAGGTGTGGCAGTGATGTGTATATCACTGCGCTTTCTGACCTGTGAGCATTTGTTTGCTTTCATTCACCGAACTTAATACATCAGAAGAATTTACTCCAGTATGGATAAATACTGGGAATTTTTCCAGCAAATGGAACATTAACTGTGCTGGGGGGTTTTTTGTCTGCTTGTGGGATTTGTTGCTTTACTTCTTTTTTTTTTTTTTTTTTTTTTTTTAATTTGGGGAGCAGGGAGGCAGATTGCTTCCATTTGGTTTTTTTAAGATTTAGAAACATTTGGGTTTCTGGTTTTTGGTATCTAATAGGTGGCAAAGAAGGTGTGGTGGCTTTCTTTAGTATTGGTCAGATACCAGCTAAACAGATTCATATTTTGTTCATTTTAAGTAATTGCTATTTCATGAACAGTAGACTTTTCTTTTGAAAGGGGGCAACCTTTTTGATGCAGATGAACTCTTTCATTGCTATTATCTCAACATAAACATGTCAAAAAAATCCTCCACCAGAAGCCACATGTTGCCTCGTTAAAAACAAAAACAGGAAACATTTTATTTACTGTGGAAAAGATCACATCAAAATAGAAATAGGGAAAGGGAGGAGAGGTTGCAGCTGTTGCAGTCAGTTTCAACTACAGAGCACTTTTTTTGTTGCTGTTGTTGTTGTTTTAAATGCTTGTCAAATTTAACAAGTTCATGTAGCTTCTGGGTTGTGGAACTGTGCATATGTTTACATATATTTACTGATTTTGTTTCTGCCACCAGATAGTACTTGTTTATTAAACAAAGTGATGTTATATAAGGTTATAAGTGGTAGGCAAACCTGGACATTCTTGGTTTGGTTTTCAGTAATGGGGCCTTCACCTGAATGTAAATTTGAGTTATTTGGCTTTCAGAGCATAGGTTTCAACATGATTAATGAATTATTTTAGTCAATCTGAATGGCAGTGTCCCTTAATGTGCAATTGTATGAGTGAAAACACCATGAACCCTAGGACTGGAGGTGAAGCAATCCATACAGTATTAGGGTTGTACTGGTGCCAGGCAGTCAGCGAAATTTGAGCCCAAAAACTAGAAGATGATAAATTTCACTTAATTAAGTATTTTGGCTATTTAAATATCAAAAATAATTTTCAACAAATGCACATACTTGGTTTGTTCTCCATTTAAGAAATTAAAAGACAATTCATACAATTAAACTGAGTTAAAGACAAGCTGTTCAACGCTTTTGTTCAACAGTGTTTGAAATTCCCAAAAGAAGTCAGTGAACTTAACTGCTTTGCCTTCCTCACTTGCATCCTACTCCCCAAATGCAAAAGGCTTCAGTTCACTAATTTCCTGCTGGTTATAATTCATAGAGATAAACCAGCCATGTTAGTTTGGTGCCATCATGCTAACTCAATCTTACCACCTATAGGAAATCTATGCAACTTTTATGGCTAGAAGTAGCTCAAATTAGAGGTTCTTGTTCTGCCTGTCTCTCTACAATCCTGTGTCTTTAAAGATTTTCAGAAGTGTCCTCTGACATTCTAGCATGTCTCATCTTCGTCCCATGATAGACTTGGTTTCAATTCTGGCAGAGGTGTTTTGGAATACTGGGCCAACAGCCACTGTCTGGGTTTCTGCCATCTCTGCAAACAAATTTTCCCCAACTACGGTTGGTTGGGTTTTTTTTTTTGTTTTTGATACTGATTGAATGCTGTGGCCTCAAAAAGCACCCTCGTATTACAGATGAGGTGGTAGAACATAATCTCTGTCATCTGTTAAACTTGTAGGGTTATGCATACACATGTTTTATCTTCTTTGTTAGGCCTGGTTCAAGGCCTGCAGCCAGATCCTGCAGCCCATTTCTCTTCATGTTTCTGTATATAGAGCAGTACTTTGCTTCAATCCATGTATGCTTTTTCCTAGAGTTGTATTGTATTTGTGGGGTCCCCAGATGGAGGAAGGAATGATGAATCTGACTCCATGTTCTCAGAAGCCTAATTTATTATTTTATGATACTATATTATATTAAAGAATACTAAACTAAACTATACTAAAGAATAGAGAAAGGATACTTACAGAAGGCTAAAAAGATAATAATGAGAAGTCATGACTCTCTCCAGAGCTCTGACACAGCTTGGCACTGATTGGCCAAAGAGTGAAAACAATTCACAGCAGAAACCAATGAAGCAACCACCTGTTGATAAACAATCTCCAGACACATTCTGCATGAGCAAAACACAGGAGAAGCAAATCAGATAATTATTGTTTTCCTTTTTCTCTGAGGCATCTCAGCTTCCCAGGAGAAAAATCCTGGGCGAATGGATTTCTCCAGAAAATGTGAATGCCACAGAGTTGTTTTCCAATATCAATTGCATTGAGTCCAATTAGGGATGTAAATGCTTGTCTGCTGCACATTTGTGTATGAAAATGTTGGGGAGGCCAAAACTTTCAGGTGGCTGCAGCTAGTGTATGAGGAATGTGAAGGTTGGAGTTATTCTCTGTGTGGGATAAAGAGGAAGAGGATACCAGAGGGGCAAAATTAAATTCCCTGTGACCAGAAATTTACTTTCAAAGGAAAAGAGATCTGGGAACCCTCTGCCTCCTTGCTCTTAAATGACCTCTTCAGGCTCTCCAAGGTGGAAATACTGCATGCCAATACGGTACAAGTGAGGAAAATAAATTTTAGGGAAATCTAGAACATATGATGTGAGAAAAGGCTGATGTGAACTGTCTTGTTCAAACCTCCAGAAGAAAAGGTGAGCAGCAGATCATATTGCTGTCTTAAACCTCCTAATGGAAGGGCAGAGCAAAAACAAAAAAGATTCTTCCTTAAGTTGAGGTAGGAGAAGAAACAACCACAATTTGCAATACAAGAGATCCCTGTTTGCCACTGGGAAAGAAAATCTCACAAGAGTGGTCAAGCACAGGAAGAGGTAGCCCAGGGAAGTGGCATTTCCATCTTGGGAGATGTGACTCCATTTCCAGCTAAACCTGGACTGGAAAGGACCTTGAGAAACCTGAGGAAAACTAACATACTCTTTAGCAAGAGATCAGACCAGATGACTTTGAAAAGTCCCTTCCAAATGAAGTAGTTCTGAGAAACTCTAGCTTTTACCCAGTTGGTCAGTGAAATATCCTGATAAAGTGGGTACATTACTGTTTGTGAAGGTGAAGTCTAGAGGAAGAAGAATGTTTGGAGATAACATTTAATTTATATAGGTTTCTTAAAATTTATTTCTCAGTGCTGTGATTTTGAGAGAATCTACAGGCTGTCTCCTTTCTCCTTGTTTTGCTTGAGGATGTGTGGCATTAGCACTATACATAAGCACATCTGTTTGAGTTTGATAGCTCGAAGTTGAGCCTCTGTGCTCAAGTATTGTTAAAGGACTGAACTGAATGCCACTGGTGCACCCACTGAGCACAGCCAGATACAGGCTTCAAAAGATAGTGTTAAATGGTTTGCCATAGGAAGACCTGGGAGATAGAGTATTCATTAGGATATTTTATGTATTCTGTTCTAATTATGTTCCCATACTCAGAAAGGTTACAGAAAGAAAAAAAATTACGTTCTCTTAATAAAAGATTAAAAAGAACATGGAAGAATGGGTAACTACACACTGCTGTCTACTAACACACAATGTTCTGTGGTGTGTAGCATTTCTAAAAATGGAGAAATGCCAGGATGTTCAGATTGACATTTCAGTGCCTGTCTGAATTCAGTGTCTGTCTGAATATATAGGGTTCAACAATCCTATTAAATGTGTCTGACACACTCCTTCTTTAGTAAAGTGCCTCCCATAGCTGCTATACTAAGACAGAACAGCGAAAGCCTCAAACTCTGTGTCTCATCCTATCATTCACCAAAGCTGTATCGTCATCAGATGAAATCTATTGTTTTCTTTCCTGCTGTGTGCTATTGATTTTTCTAACCTTTCCTAATGTTAAATTTGTTTGGCTTTTAAACTTTCTTACCAAAGGTTAATGTCATTAAGTTGAGCGGATATCTATAAAACTACATATGTTATTGCCTATCTTGCGTTGCTATACTGTCCTTTCATTAAACTCTGACTGCATTGGATAGCTCTGTCTTGAAGATTTTTGTCATTCCAGAATAATGCAGTGAAGGTTGAAAGGAACTGCATTACAATTGTCATCCAATTCTGTAGCATAAAATATTGGACTTGATATGTCAGGAGCAGCAGATTTATCTGAGGCTCTTATACCATCAGCGAACATGAACTGCACAGACATTAATTTCAACAAGACTGTAAAGAGGATGGAGGATCCAGTTCTGCTGCTTGCCCCTCCCCCTGTTCAATCTGACCATACCAGTCTCTTTGACATTGTGGCAAAAGGAGCAGCACTAAAATCTCTGCCAATTCTACAACTGGCTATCTGTTTCATGTGGAAGGAGAATGAGAAATCACAGTTTAATTTGAAGAAAGTGGTGGCTTTAATGGTAGCACTCTATCAACATTTTTTGATGTGATGATCTACAGCAGTACTTGTGTAAAGCATTAAAGGTACAGGCAGTGAGTAAACAACTCCAGGCACTTACAAGCACCAGCTCTTACTGTACTCACAGGTAATGCCTTTAATGAATAGTGCATCTGACATCCCACTCACATATTTACACTGCATTCCAGTGATATGTGTTTGCGGCCTTTTATTGTGAATTTGCACAGAAGACAGTAGCAGGGCTGAACATACGTTGTCTATGCATGGTGCAGCACAGTTTTCTCTGGGAGCAGAATGACCTTCAGTGCCCTCCAATAGCTATGCTGATGTTATCTTGCCTTGGTAGTGCCTTGCAGTTCCTCTAGAAGAATTTTTTTTGTCAGAGAACATCCTGAGATGCTAAGCAAGAATTAAACTTAAGAGAAATGTTTCTAGCAGTAGCATAAAATAATAACTCATAGTTTAAGGTGTTGTAGGCCATCATTAAAAAAAACAAAAACAAAAACAAACAAACAAACCAAAACACAAAAACACACACACACACACAAAAAAAAAAAAAAAAACAGACCAAAACAAAAAACCAGACACCTTGATATTTCCTATGTGGAAAGTAGAATTGCACCCTACCTTCTGCTGACAAACCTGCCTGTTCAAGATCAGGCTTGTTAATTTGTTAATGACTGCAGGAAGGAGTATTTTGCTGAGGGAGAGTGGGGATTAAATTTTTCATTCATAAATTGGTATCTATAAACCACTTACTTCTGCCAATGCTGTGAAGCCAAGGAATGGCCCTGGCAAAAGACAAAAGGCTTGACTTCTCTACTGCTAATTTAAGAGCTGGCAGCTGAGGTTGTGTCTTCTCCCATACTCAGCAGTAGCTGTCCCTGCCACTGATTTAGTCTTCATCTGTCATTTTCTCAACCTGCTCAGAGACTGTCTGAGAAATACTGAGGTCCTATCTGTTCATGGTTTCTCACAGCTTGGTCTCTCTGCCCACTATCAGTGCTGATACCAAGACTGTCTGAGAGCACCCCATTCTTAGTGAATGGGACACCTGTTCATTTAAAGTGGCTTTGATAAACAAGTTCCCTTCAGGAGTTTTCAGATCTGAGTTTTCCAGAGTGGGACTGAACAACCCTCTACCTTTCCTGGGCTCCCTGGGTGTCTCTGGCTGGTGTTGCCAAACTCACATGTTCATTACAGGCTCCAGATGGCCTGTGTCACATCTTCTCCTGCCAATTTTACATTTTTGGTCTTTTCTAGAGAAAAGTGAAGATATGGCAGCTCTTCAGATAGTTTTGTGCTTAGCACTGAGTGCAGAATCCACGTACCTTTTCCCTCACCACTTTGCGGGGGAAGCAGCATCACTTCTGCAACAGAGGTCTGATTACATGTGCTGTTGCAGCTACATGATGCTTCATCTTGGCAAGCCTATTATTACTACTTGAAAAAATATTTAGAGCAACATCAGGTCTCAGAAAGGCTGCTACTTTTGACCAGTTTTCTTTCAGAAGCTTTTGAGAAATGTAATAGAAAACCTGTTATTATCTTCTCACTTTTCTCTTCTACTTTATCCAATTCCCCTACTGTCTGATGACTTTATTTGGCTTTATATGCATTCTGGCTGTGTGGGAAAGCATTTCAGCGGTAGTGTATGTCTTCCTATTGGAGGTTTGTTACTTTGTTGCATGCAGTTCACTAAACTCTGTGCCTTCACTAATCTTGGAAATTTTGTCTTCTCTACCTTTATTTTTATCACCAAGGTAAAGGCAACTTTAGCATTTTCATGTTGGTTTTGTTGTTTGGGGTTTTTTCTGATGTAACAGAATAATGTACTTTATACACAGAGGCACACATACAAAGATTCTGTGTTCTGAATGCTTTTCTCTTATCAGTTGTTATTGTGTATAGCAGAAACATAAAATCTGTCAAGTAAGACAAAGCTAGGAGGCTTTTAAGGGAACCTTGAAGTAGTAGGAGAGGGAACTTCTAAATCCAATGTGTATGATTCTAGTTTTAATTCACAATGCTGTATTAGATATTTTTTATTCTTTAAACCTCTTTGAATAGTGACTTTATGAAGTAGATACACTCCACTTTTCCTGACTCAGCTTTTTATCAGAGGCTTAGAAATTGCCTTAGCTTTCAGTTAAGAAATCTGAACTCCTGCTCTTCTCTAACATGTTCTCAGCCATAATACCCCAGTGCAAGGAAATTGATGTTGAACCACTGCAAATTGACTGCAGTACAACTGCACTGTTTCTGGGGTGCTTGAACACTTTTGTGTGCCCACATTTATACAAGTTTGAATGTATGTAGCAGAGACACAATAGATGCAGCACCAGAGAGGACAGCCATTTTCCTGAAAATTACCAATCGCCCAGGGCTCACTACACCACAATTTGCCCATCCAGCAGACCACTGTAAAACATGCTTATCCAAACTCACAGATGTACTCAAATGGCTTTGAGTATATACTCCTGGACCTATCAAACTGCTGGTTCATAGTAACTAGTTCAACTGGGACTTACAGTTGGGCTCTGTAGGGGTCTTTTGCTTAATCCTGCATCTCCATGCAGAGACTCTGAGTGGTTGTCTGCAGTTAATTTTACCAAAGATGTCATTAGTTCTTAAATTTGAAAAATTACTGACTTTTTTTTCTCCCTCTCTGTTTTGTTGCTTCTTCACTAGGGATGTGAGTTAATTGAGACCATGAATCAGGACCTCACCGATTTCACCAAGTGCCTTCAAATACTCCAGAAAAAAATAGAGAAAAAGGGCCTTCAGGTAAAGACAACACTTTTTTTTTCTGTGTTTCTTAGTAATTACTCTTTTTCTCATTGTATTTAGGTTAATCTTTCAAGTTTGCACTGAAATGAAACTATTTTCTATAGCCTTGACATTCTGCAGTTTTGCCATAATTTACTGCACATTTGTAAGCATTGATGCTTCTGCTAAAAAGAATTACAAAGTGTGTCAATGAACAAGTGTTAGCTTTCTTAAAAGGCAGCTTGTATTGATTTCTGTTAATGAACTACCCAAAGTGCAGAAGGCTGTTGTGGCTGGTGTTCAAAGCAAGAGTTCCACTTTGGCATGTAAATATATTTTCAAGTCTTGGCACACTAAGTCTTGATGTTCATGTTCATTCCCCTTTCTCTCACCTTTCAAAGGTGAAATGGAGAGGGGAAATCTTGTCTTACCAACATTACGAATGGTAAGCAATACCTCCTTCTGCAAAATGTTCCCTTGGAATCAAAGGCAGACTTTGCAGAGCAACCAGTTCACTAAACTTAAAAGAAGCCATATGGAGTTGTCCATCTCTTTTCATAGGAAAGGCAAGGGAGTCAACATTCCCTCTCCCCTTCCACAGTTTAATTTTGGAGGCCCCCTTGTTTTGTCTCTGAGATGCACAGGTGAAATTCCTTGGGAATTTCAAGTGTGATGAGACGGCAGCAGATGAGCTCTTGGGATTGCTGCCCTTTCCTCTCCGTGGAACAGTCATTCATAAGAGCTGACCTCTCCCTTCTTCTCTTCATGTATGAGTGAAGAGAGGGAGCAGCTGCTGCATCCTTCACCCACAGTGAGGACAAGAGGCATGTAAGAAAATTAAAACAATAGCACAACATGGAAAGAGATGTGTAAACCTCTTTTCCCATTTTCATTGTAGCAGGATAAGAAAGTTGCCTGATTTCCTGAGATCACCATTCTCCAACAAAGCAGCAAGGGATTGAAATGCCAAGACCCTTCTCTCCTTCTTCCCTCCTCACTCCAGGCTGATAAAAAATTCACCAGTTTTTGCTTAAGCTGCTTTAAAACTTCTTGTTCTTCTAAAGACAATAAATGCCCATGGGACACTTTGGAGTGCTGTCACACAATGCCCATCTGCAATTGCATCTCAATACAATGCTGTTGTTCATCAGGGGCTTTTTTCCCCATCAGTATAGACAGAGATGGGATGGTTTCACCATACAGTTGTCTTACTGTCTGGCTGTGAGCCAGGAAACTTTTTATAAAACAGTTTATTTTCTTTACCCCTATAATTTATCATCACAAGAGCTCAGAGGTATGTCTTTGCATCTAGGACAGGAATGGTAATGAGTGCCATTGGAACAGATGAGCCACCTAAGCCTAGGATTTGTTTTGGATTTGGCAAGTAAGGTGCTTTCCTCTTAACAGAAATGCCCTTCCAATGAAGAAGAACTTAAACAGTTCTTGGATTCAGTTCAATCCCAGCTATTGCTAGAGAGCAATTTTTTTAAAGCTGTTACAAGAGGTTTTATGATGAATAATCAATGTGTGGTTAAAATAAGAGCAATGGGAATATGAGAGCCACAGCAGGTGTGTTTAAACAATAAGTAGTCTATTTTTACAAATTTGAGTTCTGTGATCGCTCTCACAGTAAAGCTGTGTTTAGTTGACTAAAGGATACCACATTGTGATCTTTGAGGATATTTTGTAAAGTACAAGCCTGAGTGTAATTGCAGTAATTGTGCAGTGTTCATGCCAATGTACTAAACCTAAGATTTCAGTTCAGTTATAATTGTATGCTGTTACATGTAAGAGATGTGCTTTAAATACAGTCTGAGTTTTCCAGAGGTGAAAGAAGTAACACAGATAAATTTTCTAAAACTAAGCACCATGTTCATTAAATGCTAGCTACTTCTTATTTGCTGTGCCTGTTCCATAAAACATAATAAGATGCTATCTTATTCATGCACTCTAGATAAAGCATAATGCGTTTCTACTTCTGCTCTTCTGCATCTTCTGACTAAGGAATTTGAAGAAGTCATTGACTCCACTTAGGGAGATAAAATGTGAAATTTAAGCAAATGTAACACTAAACTGTATCATAATTCTATAAATTATTAGTTCAGTTTCTAATTTGCCCTTTGTTCTGAAGCATTGGATGTAATTCTTTAGTAGGAGGTTTGGTGGTTCTTCAGAGTGTTCTGATGATGCAGAGTAACTTGATGTCTGGTCCCTGAATGACACAGAGATTGTGAGCACTTGCAAAATGCACTGGCCTCAGTTTATGCATGCAATCTCTTGGGTCTTCTGAAACTCTAGCCTCTTTAAATACCTACATTTGCACTTAATTTAGGTTTCTTTATGGGTAACATTCTGCCATAAAAAATGTCAGGTATGACAACAGACTGTTCCGGCCATAGACCAAAAATCTTTGAGGAGAATGCAAATATTTTCAGGGAAGACAGCTGCTGTTGAATTCTGTGGTGACCTGAGAGGTACACACAGCTGCGAGAAAAGGAAGTCCAGGGTCTGAAAATTAGAAGTGGATACAGAAGGGGTTCTTCATCTGCATTTGTGTTTTTTGACCTGAAGGACAAACTTGCATGTCACAAAGTGGAGTTATCTTCCTTCTGCAAAATGTCATAAAAGCTTTTTCTTTAGCAGAGAATATTAACTAAGGGGAATATGTCTTCCTGGTGCCAGAAAAAATAAGTTTGTCTCCAGTTTTGTTTTTGTTTTTTTCCCCTCTATTTAAAGCACTTGTCAAAGAGGAATAAGACAAAGAGACACTACAAATTTGTTTTCCTGTGATTTATAGTTGAAGTTACGAAAAAAGAAAGGTATCTCTTTAGTATCTTTAAAAAATTGATGCCACAGTCCTGCTGTGTTTGCTGCTATTTCTGGGTAGCAATATGTTAAGCTGGAAGTTAATTGCATTCAATGCATACCATGGATCCACAATCCCACAAGGTAGTTTGTCTGGATGAAATTCAAGTGTGAGTAGCTGAGGTGTTTAAAACAGGCCTCCCTCCATTGGTCAGAGAATAAATTAGCATTTACCTGCTATACTGAATGAATTAAAATTTCTGCTCTGATTTATCAGTCACCTCTATGGAAGTTCTATGTCATGGAGGTTTTTGAGCTCACTTGAACATATGCAGGTGATATTTTGTTCCAAAGGGGTTAGGTTTGTGTAATTTACTTTCCATGTCTCTGAGCCTTTATCCTCCTCCTTTTCTTTCTTCCTGTTCATCAAAATAGCTTTTGAAGAAGTAACTTTTGAATAGAGGAATAGCAGATTGAACGACAACCATGTCAAACAGCTTTCTTGGAGGTCAGCTGAGTGAGAATGCAGGTGAGGTAGACACTCAGTGCCTCTACTTGTAAAGAAGGATGCAAAAAAAGTTAGCTTAGATTTTTACTGGTAGTTAGTTTGATAAAAGCCTTAGAAATTTCTTTACCACAAGGAAATATGTAGCTAGAGTTGATGGTCAGCTGAGATGCAAATCAGGGAGGAAAAATACCTCATTAGTTTTTGAACTCCTTGCTCAACATAAAGAGCAAGAATTCTGTCTTCTGGAATAATTAGCCAAATTCATGACTGCTTTTTCCTTATATTTCAAATAAACACTCTTAGAATAGTTTCTGAATCCTCAGGGTAATTAATTTCTGATTTGCGCTGCATATTTTGGTTGCAAAGCCAAGTCATGCAGAAAGCAGCATTGCAGTCATTTTGTGAGATCTAAGTCACGTAATTATATGTATTTATAATTACATACTGCAGTGAATTTTAGAAAAGGCAGTACCCTTTATATGTGCAAGCCAGAATCAGTCTCAATCTTCCCTCTCTACAGCCCTAATTCATTTGTGAATTGCATTCTATTGGATGGGTGAAACAATGAAGTACCACCAGGAGAATCTGCCTCCTGAAGTTTCTTTCTAACCTAAAGGCTGTTAGATATTTTTCTTTCTCTTTCTACATGACTGTGAGTATGCATACACGCACATGCACGTGCAAGTATGTATATAAATGCACATCTTTTCTGGTAGTGTTCCTTCCTGGCCCTAATTGGTGCTTTTTAAATGTCTTAATAACTCTGTCTTTATTGCTGTTGTGTGTGTCTTTCACATTGTTTATGGGCTATTAGGTGTGCGCATTTTGCTTTACTGCTTTAATCACTATTTTATTCATTCTGTAGTTATGTGAGTACTTTCCTTTCTTCATTACAAGACCTTCAAATAAACTTATGCCTGTCTGGTACTACTTTCTGTTCTTAATTTTATCTCATCTTAACATAAGCTATTTCAAGAAACCAACTGAACAGGCAAAATGATAGGTAAGCTTACAATATCTCTTATTTAGGGATCAACAGATCTTGCATTAGAAGTGTATGCTGTTATATTTGATTTGCAGATTGGAAAGCAGAAGTACAAAAGCAATTTGTCCACAGCCTACCAGCATGCTAGCGGTATGGTTGGGAAAGATCCTCCAATTCCCAATATTCATCAAATGCTCTTTCAATAACAGCATCTCTGGTCTCAGCTTGTAGCAGCTCATGCCAGTGAGAACTGAAAGTGTGTTTATCAATTTTGCAGCCCTAAAAAGAATACTCATAATATAAAGATAGATTTAAGCCATTATCTTTATCTCAGAGTTACAAACTGTACTTTCCTTAACTGTTTCATCTAAAATACCATTTAGTCTTAAAACTAAGCTCTGGGACTTTTCATTTAGCTTTATTATCTTTTCTGCTTAAAAAAAGTTAAAGCAGCTCATTTGGTTATATGGGCTCAAGATATAAAAAATGAGTTTTATTGAAACCCACATGCCTTTTAGTGGTTTAATGTTAGTGTGTTTAAATTGATAAAAGCACCAGTGTCAGTATGAAAAAGGGAAAATATCCAAACCAACTCTTCCTAAAAACTCTTGGCAATAAAGGGATGCTCTACTAACATTTCCATTTTAAAATTAAACTTCAGAGGTTCAATCAGTCAGCAGTCTAGGGTATTAATTCTTTAAATTGAATGCAAGCCTTCTTCCCTTTCTACTTTTAAAAAAAGTGTCAAATCAGTCCATTTTCTTTTATGTTGAGAAAGGCTAAACAAGTTAGTGAAGTCCTGTGTTTATAAAGTGCCAAAGAGAAGACAGTGATGTTTATATATCACCTTCAGCTACGTAGTGTTCAAACACCTTACTAGGCCCTCTCTGGTTTGTCTTGTATATGAGGAAAAAAGGCCCTGAAGGAAAACCCAAAGTACCCTAAAACAAAAATCAGGCAATATTTTTAAAGAGAGTAATTTTTTACATAAAGATAAGTCCCACAGAGAAAGTGTATAATTCTTGCAAATACTGGGTTCTATTTGGTCTGGTTTTGGTTTTGGCTATCAGCTGAAGTTATTCCTGATGTGTGGCTTTTTTTTAGCAGCAAATGTATCAGTTTCATTTCCTGACTAAATCATAATTTTGCTACTCATGTTGGTAGCTGGTAATTTCAAGATGGAACACGACTTGTTTTCATTTCTGAAGACTTTTGGGTATCCAGAAGAGTAGTAGGAATGGCTCTTAAAGCAAAGGCGAGGAATGAGGATAGTCTATTACCAGGACTTGAGAACAGGAAAGTTACAAAAATGACAAAATAGTGGGGAGAATAGTGAGAGAATAGTGGGGAGAATAGTGGAGAATCCCAAAGCTGACATGAAGCTGAAATGTGAAGATTTTGTAAGAATCACAGAATCACAGAATGGTTTGGGTTAGAAGGGACCTTAAGGATCATTTAGTTCTAGCCCACAGCCACAGGCAGGGACATCTTCAGCTAGACCAGACTGCTCAGGGCCCCATCCAGCCTGGCCTGGAACACTTCCAAGGATGGGGCATCCATAACTTTTCTTTGGAAACAGTTCCAGTGCCTCACCACTGGACCTGAAGGACCATAAGGACACTGAAGCTTGTGGATTTATTGCCAAATCCTATATAGAAAGAGCTGAGAGTAAACCTGTTCTCTTTTGGTGGCACTACTGAGTTTTTCTTCTTAATGCTTCACAGGAGAATAAAAATGCAAATTAGATATATTTTAGGGGAAGTTAAATATGTGTAATGAAAAGGTTCTTATTCTGTCAAGTGCTGCATCAAAAGATTTTTCATGAGTTATTAATAGTAATCTTCTTCATAAACCTTTCCTGTCCAAAAGAAACAAATGAATCTGAAGTGTTTCCTGTTAATTCCACTTCTAAAATGCAGAATTTCATAATACTTCTCAACAGGAGTAAATCCCTCCTTTAGGGCATCAGACATATCCTTGAAGACCATTTTAACTCTTAAGGTCCAAGTCTACCTTCAAGGAATGAAGTATCTAATCCATCTTTCCCACTGATTAATTATTTTAATGCTTCCCATTGTAAAGGTATGACAAAATGTGTTTCTCATAATACAGGATATCAGAGTTTGCCAGTTCCCAAAGAGAAACCTTAATATCATGTAAAGTGTCTTCTCCTCTGTCTGTTCCTCTATAGCTGTGAGTATCAAGACACACTGAGTATCTTTGCCTTCAAATAATTTTATGCAGTACGGGTGTCTGCAAGAACACAGTGCATCACATACCAAAAAATTTTCTTATGTAATCCTTGTATGCTCTACTGGGGCTTGTATTGGACCTATGATTATAATTTTTTTAAGATACAAACAGGGCAGGGATTCTGGGGAACACATTGATTTCAATTTGTTTGTTTAAAAAAGTTAAATCCCATATCAAGCTTTGGGGAGAGGAAGAACAAAGGGAAAAATACTGTTTATTTAGGCAGTTCAAGGGATTCAAGAGATCAAGGATATGCTCATTAACCAGACTGCAGAAGCTAATGAGGAAGCCAGCAACTGTTCTCTCAACTTAGTTGAAGGCTAAATATATTTGAAGCAGAAAGCGTGTGGTTACTACAGGCAATGTACTGTTCCCTTTGCAACCACCAATTTTGCTCTGTTTGTAACTTTCTCATAGGGGATGTGATTCTCCTCCTCCTTTCAGCCCCTTTTGCTTTGCAGGAGCACAGCTTCCCTGAGAGCAGCTACTGCTGATCTAACTGCCCCCATGCTGGGAAAGTGGTTGGGCTAAAAGGACATATCATTATCCTCAAAAGACTGTCATACTTGCATGGGCACAGTCGTGATCATGGATATTGTAGGGGGAGATCTTGAACAGCCATGTCTTTTGACACCAGGAAGTTTTTTGCAATACAAGGACTGAGACTTCAGTTTGTTGCCTGAGATTTTAATAAATAACTTGTTTGCCTTTTTTTTTTGCTTGACATGTGAATACTGTGGTGTTGTGAAATCTCCCATAAGTTACAACTGTTTTTATTAGATTCTGTTTAGTTAATGGAATGTAAGTTTATTGTTAAGCATATTAAGAAATTTGAGCTAGTATGATAATTTTTAACTGCAGATTATAATAGAGCATTTTTTACAACTCAAATTGGTTTATTTTTACTAAGTTGAGATGCCTGTCGAGAATGACAGGGTTTTTGGCTGTTGCAGAGATAGTTTCATAAAAACTTCTAGCAGTTTTCTACATTCCTGAGTGTAAGAAACACTGGCTTTAGAGAGCACACTTTCATAATTTCCTGAGCTGCAGTGATCTGGTCCTTAATGCAGAGGGTGAATCAGTCAAGAAATTAACTTTTCCTGTGGCTTCTTTTTTTATCCTATATTCATATAAATGGCTATTCAAATAACCTAAGTAATGTATATAAAAATTCTTCCTTACTGGTTTTGGATTATTTAGGGTATTTTTGCCATGACATATTCCCTCTTTTTATAATGTTCTTGTTTAGCCTTTGAACAGCCCAGAGAAACAGTGAAATTGTAATATTGGTTGTCACCCTGTTTTTTTAAGATTTTCTAAGCCTTCTGATGTTGACATTCTTGTAGTGAACTTTATCACACACTTTCTGTAAATAACCCATTGTTTTGTCTTCCTTTATGGAGGAGGAAAAAATTGATGGACTGTTGGTTTGTCCAGTGTGATTGGAGAGGTGTCACTGTCACCCTCCAATCCGCTGTCACTTTTGGAAATCTATAAATGTTGGAGTCAGAAAATAAACTACCTCTTTCTTCCTTCACCTTGAGAATGGTGGTGTGCTTGTGTTCTTCTGTGTCCTATAGTGACAATTGGTAAAAGCTTTTGAAGCGGTGGTGACTCTTCCTCTTCTTTTCTTTTCCTTTCCTTACCTAGAAAGGAGTATTGGCACAGAGGGGAGAGGAAGGTATTAAAACCACTGGAAAGTAAAAGTGTGTGGCTGTTGCTACACAGAAATGTTTTTGCCTGAGACCTCATTGTTTTCTGCAATCCTTTGGCTTTTCCTGACATTTAACTCTGCACCTCTTTGCTGATATCAATGCTGTCCAAGAAGGGGCAGAGGGGTGTAGACTAACTTAACTCTTAACAAATATTGGGAAAATTAGGCAGCCTGCTTACATACGAAAGGCTCCTACAGTATTCCCACAGTAAATAACGCAGCTCAACAAAAGTAGGGACTGAAGGGTCTTCATAGCAGAGCTGCCCTAGCAACCACGCTTTGCTAGTTCTGATGCTTGAGCTATTCCTTATTAAATCACCTGCCTTTTACTTTGCTACTGACAGGGGATGGTCTCTTCAGCTTGACTAAAGAACCCATCAAGTTTCCCTTTTAAACAACTGAACAACTAAGTACTGAACAATTAAAGCTCAATATTTTCTGCAAATTAAATGTGAACATAAAATGTTTACAGCTTCACAAGCGCCTCCAGTTAAAGAAATCATGCTCCATTTCTTTTTAAGTGTGTGGCTAAATTTATACGGTCTAAAGGACAGTGTAGAAAAGTAAAATATATTCTGTAATTGCTCAGGCTATGTTTAACTTACCTGCTATAAATACTGAAACTATGCTGACGAGGAAAATTGACATCCAGATCATAATGTACTTCCTTCAGTATAAAAATATGTCCAGCTTCTTTGAAACAAATGTATAAATTCAAGACTTCTCTCTGCAAGTCTGCACTCCCTTAGGAAAAAAAATGTCATTGTGTACTGCCCAAGTATTCTGTGAAATCACTCAAAAGAGGAACCATTCCCAGAATGGGGCCTGAGAGACGCAGGACAAATTTTCCATCTTTAGTTTCAGGTCTTCTATTTGTCTCTAGAGTATGATAGGACAGGTTATTATCCCCTTGTTCATCATGAAGATTAATGTTCAGACCAGCTGAAAACATTACTGTTCTGTTGGGACCTATTGGGAGATCTTCAGACCTGTGTGAACCAGAGTTTAAACATTTTAAATAGCAGAGCTAACACCTCACCCTAGCTAGACATAAGTGCCTCAGGCTGTTATGTCCTCTGTGATGCTGCTGTGGGAGTGAAGGTCCTCCAAATCTCTGCCTTGCTTGTGACATCTTTTATACAGACTTCACGGCTAAATGTTACAGTGGGAAAGTGCAGTGCCTGAGCTATTACTTTTAACACAGATGAAACAAACAAAAAAAAAGTGTATCTCTGTGTGTATATATATATGTGTGTGTGTGTATATATATATACACACTATATATATAAAAACTATTTTTATATACATAGTATATATGTATAGTATGTATATATAGTGTGTGTGTGTGTATATATATATGTATATATATATATAAATAAACTGTAGCAGAACATGATAAGGAAGGAGCAGCAGAGAGGAGCTGGTATGAACTGACCACAGTCCCCTGTTTCCCTATGCCACTCAGGGGAATGGTGAGATAGGGGAGTAAGGAATGACGGAGTGAAGCTGGGCCTGTCAAAAAGATGGGTGATGGAAAGGTGGGTTTAGTTCTGTCCTTTTTTTTCCTCTCTAATTTGATTTTTAATTGGCAGTAAATTAAATTAATTTTCCCCGAGTAAAGTCTGTTTTGCCTGTGATGGTAATTGATAATTAACAATTTCCCTGTCCTCGTCCTGACCCATGAGCTTTCTCATCTCATTTTCTCACCCTGTCCTGTTGAGGAGAGGGAGTGAGAGAGGCTGGGTGAATGCCAGGCAGCCAGCTGAGATTAAGCCACCACAGAGCTGTAAGGGAAATCAAAGGGAAGTTGTCAGGGCTCATGGAGATGTGCAAAGGTGCACACACTCTCACTCATACAGGATATAGATCATGTTTGTGGCCAGCAGGCAGAACTTCAGTGCCTGATCCATCAGGTCCTGAGTAGCTAGGGACCTTCCTGTACAAGACACTGCCAAGCAGGCTGCAGCAGGAGCCACAGCCCAGGGCAAGGCTCCCTGGTTTGGATCGTGATTTATATCCACTGGGGGAAGACTAGAGGCTTTGAAGAGAGGCTCTTTGCAACAATGAGCCTCTTGCCTGTGCCGCGTCCTTCCCACCTGCTGATGCTGCGGGACTGGGTTAACCTCCAGCACGGGCTGCAGGCTGGCTCTTGTTGAGGGTGTGGTATCCTCAGGGAATAAGGCATCAGCACAGGGGGTGGGGCCCTGCTGGCTGAGAAGCAGGGGCTTGTGCTTGTGTTGTCCTGCGGATCTCGTGACAGCGTGGAAATGTATTGCAAGGACAGGGAGGAAGGCTACTATGGTAAAGACTGAGAGCCAGAGTTAAGAGAAATGTGGGATACAAAGCTCACAATGAACAGATTCTCTTGAAGAAGATTTTTTTCCTTTCTTGAATTGTTCATTGATGGGAGTTTGTAGTTATTTTCTTATTTTAACTCCTGGAGGCAGGATTCAGAATGAATAAAACCACAGCATGTGCCAAACACAGCTTTTGGCACTGGAATTAAGTGGCTATTAGATCATGGAAGATATTTGCTAGACCATTTTAGTATGATCTTTCAAGAGCCTTTTGCATTGCTCCTAATACAAATCCTGGACTTCCTTTCTTAGGGATATGACAGTTTAGTTATTGATTTCACATTTCCATGGTGGTGATACCACAGAGCACACTGTGGATTACAGCAGTTGAGTTATGGGAAGAGAAAGGCTAGCTTGTGAATGTTTTTTCATACTCTTTTAAAAGATGAGAAGATTTTATGATTTTTCAGAAGACAAGTGATTGATAGTCCTGGAATCCTTGTTCATTCACAAAAGAAATGTGTATGGATCAAAACTAGCACACATTTTCCTCCAAAGCATCAGTAAACGTTGCTTGAAGAGTTGTAGTGCTTTTACCTACTCAGCACAGCATGGTAGCAGTCAGGAGTACAGACAAACCCTTCACCGAAAAATCTTACAAACCCTTCACCAGAAAATCTTAAGCAATAAGTAATTCCACTGATCCTGACTTCCCACACAGAAAGAATTTTAGAGCTTCGCTCCAGTTGACCAGCAGTAGCAGAGCAGGAGTTGTTGGTGTCCCCTCTCTACCTCGGGCGCAGCGAGCATTGTTTGACCAAGGTCAGACACAAATATTCAGCATGAAAGCAGGAAGTCAAATTCAGATTGCTTGGAATCCAGCAGTTCACAAGGATTTTGTTGATTAGGTTTCTTTAAGTAATAAAGAATTAAGTCAATGGTTATGAAATTCATGTACCACAAAACTAATGCTGGTTTATGTTATATACACTCTCAGACATTCCATTTACCTGCAAAAGAGGGCAAAACCAAAGCTTCATTTTTTTGAAATGAAATAGTTATTCAACCAGAGAAGTAAACACAAATCGATAGTAAAACCAACCTTAAAAATGTTTCCAGCAACTCAAGTCTGTTTCTAGATTTTGAGATTATTTTTCTCATTTTCATCTTACCATCATACATGTTTCTTGCTTTAAGCAGACAAATGCAATCTGTTTGCATGCTTATTGTCATTACCAGAGAGAATTAACCTCTTATTCGAATAAAAAGCATTACCAATAGAGAAAGCACTTGGGTGAAACTGTAAGAAAATGACGATAAAAAACAAGAAATGCTTTGTGAGGGAGCTGGAACAATATAATATATAGATTAGTGGAGTCAGTGAGGTGAGGATGAAGCTGATTGAAGGTTATCATCTCAGGTACACAGGATGGTAACCTTTGACTGAGAGCTTTTGTTCCCAAAAAGAGTCACATGGCTGAAGCAACAATAAAATTCTGGCTAAAGTAAAGAGAATTCTACCTGAGCAAAGTTCAGATGCTGCTGTGTGGTTCAGCATCTCATTTCTACAGAAATGAATGCCATACCTTTTATGTAAAACACTGAGCTGGGGAGCCAGTACATTGTCCACTCAAGCGAACAATATATTGCTACATATTTAACATTGGATTGTGGGATTTTAGTAGTCCATGAAATTTACATTGCAATTTTGAGGATCATATAAAAAATTACTTATGTGGCCAGCACTAGAGCTCTGGCACAGGCTACGGGCAAATGAGTTAAAATCTACTCTGGCCCATTTGTTATTGAGGGAAGTGCTTGGTGTGTTTCTAAGTCTTTGGTACTGAAGCTGATGCAAGGACCAGAAAATAATTTAAACCACATCCTGAGCTGACAAATTGCCCTATGAAGAAGAAAATGCTTTTCTTGTAAACTGCACAAAATTGATGAAGTGACAAACCAATAAAGCAATAATAAATGTGACATTCACACTATGACTTAATTGTTTGTTTTTCAACATAAGATACTTATATATATATGTATATATATTTTTTTTCAGCATATAACAAACTTCCAACATGCAATGCATATTACTACAATAATTTTGTTTTCTATGTAATATTCCTTTAAAAATTAAATTAAAGGAGTCATGTTATGAGTTCTAGGAAATGAAGAAAGGCTGTGGAGATGAAAGGATTTTAGTGAAGTGAGAAGGTGCTAATAGCCCACTATGTTCCAATCAGATGCCTAACCTGAAATTGGCATACTAATACCTTGGATATCAGCAATTGGTGGTCTCAGAGCAGGGGGAGGTTTAGTCATGACTCCAGAGCTTTTACAAGGTCTCACTTACTCTTGCCTTCTTTTTTTCCTTTTAGGGGAGATCTTCTTTGCAGTTCATTCAGTGCTGCTGGTAGTTGTTAGTAAATTTGTTTCCTTTCATCTGCCCACCTCCCTGAGACTTAGGCATTTTTGTTTGCAAGTTGTCTGGCTGAAAGTGAACTTGTGGGGAAGAAAGTCCTTTGAGTTGTCTGTCCTCTCCCTGGGGAGAGGATTTCTTATCAGAGATAATGAGCCTGGTTTTGAAAAGAGCGTGCATCATTTACTGTCAGTTTGAGCGTTGGACTTCACTCTTACAAGTCATGGTGATGCTGACATTGCAAAGCTAGGTATTTCTCTCTTTTCAGCCACTCCAGGCAGTTCCCAGCTTCCTGTGTCCTTAAATGCATGTTCCTCAGTCATAAAGTGAAAATCTTCTTTATATGTAGCCCGTTTATACTAAAAAGAGGAATATCAGCTGGGCAAGCTTTGACGGTGTCTAATTTAGCAAGCCTGCAAAGAGTTTACAGCAGGTTGTCCATTTCAATAATCTCTGTGAGTGGAAGCAGGAACCTGAGCAACTTCATTCTGATGTGGTGAGAGCCTCAGCTCCCCTTGGTTACTGCACCCTCTAAATTACAGTTTGCAGGAGAACAAAAAGATACCTCCCTGAATTGCCAGCATAAAGTTTTACTCTGTGCTTTCCTTCTCCTTTTAACTGTCCTGCTCTTTGATAGTGACTTCTAAAACTTTCTCAAGACATACTAACATATGCATGCATCTTTTAAAGATGACTGGATTCTACCCTTAGATCTTTAACTATTTCTAAGTTAAAGCTTGATAGCCTTTAAAGATACTGTGCATTTAATTCAGATTATAGATAGCCCAAGAGAATGTGCCTGCAATGATATAAGCTGTTCTCTGAAGTTATTTATGATTTTATGTCCTTTTTTCCAGGAAATGAATGACACAGTGTGAAAACAAATTGTGTAAGGGGACTGGTGATGGGACATTTAAGTGAAGCATGGACATTTCAATTGAAGTACAGCGTGTTAGTCAAATGTTGCCTGCTGGGCTCATTAGCAGTAACAGGATTAATTCTGTAGCTTGTGGTATGCAGGAAATCATAGTGCAAAAATGAATGGCCTTTCTTCTCTGTAGTGTGGGAATATCTGAATGTACCAGTCCTTGGATATTCACTTTGTCTTAGGTTCTAGAATGACACAGAGTTGTGTACATGCTTTCATGGCACATCCATTTTCTTAAGTTCTTGGCAGAGTGACAAGAGCAGTGATTGCAGAGAAGGAACTGATTGTTTTGTTAGTTTGTGATTTTTGTGTTGTGTTTTTTAGGTTGTTTTTTTTTAGCAGAGGTGATAGCTTTAGAATGAAAAGGTTCTTGAGGTTTTGGCTGCACTTAGCCTTTTTGTGGTTTTTTTTCAATAAACAAAGTATGAATGCCTAGACCTTCAAATAAAAGCTCTGAAAGTCCTGCGATGTCTGGATTCCTGTCAATTGTCATAGAAGTGCAGAATTTAGTTTTTCTCTCTGTCTGTTCCTCTCATACTCCAGCTGGATTTGTTTGCATACCTGCCACATGCTTATTTTTCATTTTCACAATCCATGCAAACCCTAAATAATATATACATTCCCCTTTCAGATATCTTTATTATCCTTCTCCCAACACAACTCAACCCCATACCTCTGATTTATGAATGCCTTTTCAACATGCCTCTACTCCATGCTATATTGGTTTTATTTTCTTCCTTTTTGGTAACCAATCCACAAGACTGCACTGTTCCAACTGAATAAGGAGTAAGACTTTGAGCAGGATTCTGTATTACTTAAAAATATAAGAAGTGGGTTTTTTGCTACATTTTTCTTCAACTTGCAGTTCTCTGGCAGTCTCTGCCACAGAACTCTGAGGTTCTGTGAACTTCATAACTTGAGCTGGGTACTGTACTTCATGGGAAGCACATGTGTGGTAATAACAAAAAAGGGTTTAGAAAGGAAAGAAGACACCTCTAGAGTGTTATTGCATCATTTCAATTCCAAGTCAAAGGAACTCTCTTTTTCCTTCATTCCTACCTTTTATATTGGTACCAACCATCAAAGCCAGAAAAAAGGTGTTCATGTATGGTGAGGCATATATACACCAAGAAACTATACAGTAGCTGCTTGGTTTCTTGAAGACTAATCTAGACTAATATTTGAGCTCCAGTCCCATTGCTTAGAAGAAAAACAATGCTGATCAGAAAAACAAAGGATCAGATTCTGATCTTTTCACTGTGGTGGTCCAGGTTAGTAAATCTGATTTTCTCCATGGCCTCTTTTGGGAAAGGAGAGGAGCATTTTACTGCTGGCTGTCTGGTAGGGAGCTGATGGGTGTTGGTGGGTCATATTAGTAGTATTATTTTCAGAGAATCAATCCACCCTTTTAACTCACAGTCATCACCAGTTGAACAAAAGCAGTTTGTTTCTAAAGTGGAATCAATAAAAGGGAAAATATATTATGGTTTTATGGCTTAGCTGGGAACACATGCTTTTTACCTTTTGCTATTTTGTCTTCTGTTTAGGGGTAGGTTTTCTTACCATCCCTATTCTCTTGGTTGTACATTAGGTCTGTGTGATCAGTAATCTGCACAGAAAATACGTGCTGTCAGCAGTACAAGGAAAGGTTTTTTTGTTGCAGGGTTTGCTGCTAGTGTAATGTGTTATATTGATCCACTCTGGCCTCTGAAGAATTTTCCAGGTGGTGATGAGAAAGATGGTATATCTCCTCAAGACCTTAATTTCCATGCAAAACAATATTCAACAGAATCATAAAGCCCTAGACCTGGTAATAAAAATAGAAGCTGATGCTATTAATACATCATTCCAGATACACAGAGCACCATTATGTGGCTCTTGGGTTGAGTAAAATTTCATTTAATCACAGAAACCATAGACTTAAGCTCTCTACAGTTGGCAACTTAACCAGATGGCCATTGTCATAGTAGCTTCTAAAGACTTCAGAGCTGCAATGTCTCAGGGCCCTAGATATGACTTAGCATTAGCTTTTTAAAATACAGTTGCTGAACATAACTGATCTACATTATGGAAGTAATAATAATAATACTTTGCACTCAGTGACCTTTTATTTAAGTACCTAAAAGTTCATAACCAAGCCTTTTGAATACTACTTTTCTGCTTATAGGAAATGAAGTGTTCAGAGTCTGGAACATCTGTGTGAGAGAATTGAGCAGGAGCAGTCCAATTCCATGGCATATTGCAAGCAGTCCAGAGGTGTCTTCTGTGTGACTGGGATGGGAGAGTGCTCCTGAGGCTGTCTGTCCCTGACAGCTGGGAGGTGATGTCCTAGTCACTTGGGGCAGAACTTTCCATACGGTGCTACTTTTAATCTTGAGCAGAACCAGCCTTTGAGTGGTATTGCTTGTACATTGAAATGCTGTATGGCAGCAATGAGAATGGCACATAATGGCCTAACCTGATCTTTCCTTTATTTGCTCTGTGAACTGTGAGTATAATAATGAAATGATGCAAAGAACTGGGGATTCTGTGGCTCGGATATGCCATGCTTACCCAAGGAGCTTCAGTGTGGAATGATATATCCTAGACTCTATATATTCAGGACAGACAGGCTAGTACCTTCAAAGACTGGCCTGTATTTCAGGGAGAATGGTTATGTCCTTTTAAAAAGTGCCACATGTTGGCCATGGATTTATGATGCTTTAATACTCAGCTTAAAAATCTCATAATGGTATTTATCAGTAATGGGAGTAAATAACTGTATTTGACATTTTCTTTTCTATAGTCAGTAGTTTTGGATTTTTTCCTTTTTTTTTTCCTCAAACTGATTTTATTGTGGATTTTCAGCATCCAAAGACCATTCCTGAAACTTTTCTTGTGAGTCTTTTTGTTCTGTCTTTTAGGTCGATGTGATTGTGGCTCTGGGTGGACTTGGAGGACGCTTTGACCAAACAATGGCATCGGTGGAAACGCTTTTTCACGCAACAAATATCACTCCTTCTCCAGTGATAGTTATCCAGGAGTGCTCGCTGATTTACCTGCTTCAACCTGTAAGTGTTGTGAAAAGTTACTTTGTCATAAAACTGACCTCCCACCCACACTGACACCATAGGTCTTGTACCATTAAATGCTCATTTTATCCGTTGTGTTCTGTAGGGTCAGAGCTGAAATATAAAATACATTGCAGGCAAGTGGACAGCAAATTATGGGCTCTGAATTCCTCCTTTGGAAAAGATGATGTTTAATTTGTTCACAATAAACTTGTTTAAAAGGGGAGAAACAAGAAAACCAGAAAGTATGAAAATGGAATTGGGTAAATATAGAATATTGATTATAAATGGGGAAAAAATTAATATTTTAAATTAGATTCCAGTAAGTCTAAATTTAGCACACATGCCTTTTGCATGTTGAGTAGCAATATGGATGTCTTCAATAAGAGGAACAAAGAAAAGATGTGAGAGGAGTTATGAGGGAGTTTCTGCCATACACATCAGGCAGAGCTCCCATGTCGTCTGAGTGGCACAGTTCATTATGATGGGAGTCCATCTAGTATTAACGAGGGAATTTATTTAAGATGTGTTATTTCTGTGGATTTTCAGATCTGTTATTGCATTTATTGATTCATAAAACAACACACAGAAAATATCTTACTGATCTTCTGCTTCTGAGATTTAAATTAAAGACAAATCTAAACATCAAACACTGTTCTCTAACAGTGATTCATTTATTTTTTTGAAAATATGTTTTCCCCCTGGCAAGGTTTCTAAAAGCTTACCTAACTTTCGCAGTTTGTCTTGGAAAGCTTATTCTATTAAAATAAATAACATTCACAGGTAAATTTGACACAACCTCGCACCTTGAAGACGTGTTTCAGTGTAATTTGAGAAAAGCATTAATGAAGTTCCATGAGATTATAGATTTAAAGCCACAGGGGCAGGTGCTCTATTAACAGTTTGAAGCACTGTGTCTGCAGGAAAGGTAGTAGGCACGGGAGCTCTTTTGCCAGTATGATGAGGAATTACTCTGATCATTCGTTGCACAACTAAATAGATGGAGGCAGCAGAGTGAGAGGGAAAGAGAAATAAAGGGTAACTGTGATTAAAATGTAAAAGTCAGGAGTAGCTTGCTTGTAATTGATCTGCGAGTGCAGTACTTTGCTGACAACTGTAAATTTCTTTTAGGGTGTTTTTAAGAACATGTTGAAGAGCTGAAATAAAGTGGACAATTTCTAGTTTAGCTTACAAAACTCTTGCTAAGACTGGAAAGATTTATAATTATTTTCATTCATCTTTTCCATAAGCAGCTTTAAAATGCAATGCCTAAGGTTGCTTTCATGAGTCTTCCATGAATAATTAAAGCCTTTACAACTTGAAAAAAATAACATGATCTGCGCATTTAAAATAGAAATGGGAGGTTGCTAATTGTTTTGCTTTCTGGAAACTTCTTTGTTCTATTTTTAATAATGCTGTACAAAAAGCTTTTAATTTTTTTTTTTGTGGATGGGCAAAGTTCCACAGTAAACTTCAGGCTGTTTCTAGCATACAGAAATAAGGGGCAGATATAGGGGCAGGCCATTTAATCAACCTTAGTGCTAACTTTGACACAAAATAGCTTTTTGTTGTTGGTTTAAACTTGTCGCTGTTGGCATTTTCAGTCAAGCGTTGTGGATAATAGCAGATAATAACATTAATCCTGCACAGTTGATAGTTGTTTCTCTTTTAAAAAGTGAGTAGTTCATAAACTGAGAGAAACAAGGATCCTACGTTTGGAAGTACTCTCATTTTTGGTTGGTTTTGGTTTTGGGTTTTGTTTTTATTTTTGGGGGAGGGTGTGCGGGGTTGAGGGGGTTTTTTTTGTTTTTTTTTTAATGGGGTTCAGCTTGATATTTTGCTCTTCCAAAAAGCCCCAATCATGACATTCTCTCTTTTCCCTCTCTTCTCTTTGTAATTTAAAATCAAGGTAGGAGGGAGTTTAACACAGTGGGAGACCCACTGACTGTTCAAAATGCAAGTCTGGAAACTGTGCAATAAATGAAGCAAGCTTTTGAGATTCAAATGCTGATGCAAATTATAAAGTTGAGAGCATGCTGCTTTTTCTATGAATGTAGAGTGAAAACATTTCTATAAATGTAGAAGAGAAACTCTCTCTCTTGGGAAGAAGAATCTGATCTTTATTGGATTCTTTGGATAAAATATATGAGCAAAACATAATTATGGTTTTGTTTGCAAATAATGTTAGCCTTTGGTTCGTTGTAGCAGGAGAGTGATTTTCTGTCATGTGTACCTAGGCAGAGTCTAAAGTATCGGGATGCAGCACATAGACTGGTAATTCCTTAGGAGCCCTAGGAAGGATATCAACGGAAGTACAAGTCAAGCTACTGAATTTATAGCTACCAGTGCAGAAACTGAGAGGAGGATGGTGTGAGTAGATATCTAAAGCCACCAAAAGTCTATTAATTGTTTGAAAGAGACAGATTTCACATTGTTGCAATGTTAGTGTAGAAGGTTATGGTAGAAGAAATACATCAATACTTAACACACTTGTAAAGGGTCCACAGCATTGCAGGAAGCATTTTGGACTTGCTAAAAGACTTCAGGGTTGGAAGAGGAAGACAGCAAGGACAATGCCTGATTTGGGATCCAGTGCAGACTACCAGGCAAGGTGGACCAGGTAAACAATGCCTTTTTTCATCAGCCAGTGGCATTATCCAAGTGCTGAATCCAAGTACATTATCCAAGTAATTAGAACTTTGAGTATTGAGGCATTTCTTGGGAAATAGACAGACAGTGCAAGTGTTTGAAATATATAGATAAAAATATTTTCACATGGAAAGCAAAGAAAACCACAGGGAAGTAAACTCTCTTGTGTTTATTTCTGACCTTTAAGGATGAGCTCCTGTAAGGAAAAGAGGAAAAACATGGGAATAATTACATCCCATAAATACCTGTCTACATGATCTCTATGGAGAAGCTGGGTGGAAGGCTGAAATTTAGATATATAGATTGTAAGTATGTAAATTTAGATAAATTAATTCCAATATATGTCAAACCACTTTGAGCAATATTAATAAAATATTGAAGAAAAGAAAGCAGGCATGAAATGAGTTGCACCTATGGAAGGACCCACACAATGAGAACATAGTTTGTAGCTACAGAATTTATAAATTGACAATGAAAGATTTTCTTTTGTCTGAATGGGAAAGGAAAACTAATGACAAGCAGCCTAAATGAGCACATTTGCTCTGTCTTCACTAAAGCAAAATATTCCTTTGAGCAGATAACCAGTACAGTTAAAATCAGTGCCAAAGTCTGAGGAATTTAAATTGCTTCAGAGAAAAAGCAAATAAAAGATTGAGCTGCCTTTGATTCTGCCAACTCCAAGGACTGTTGTTTTTTGTGTGCCATGCAACACTAATTAGGATAGGAGTCAGAAATAGGGAAACTTTGTAAGAATTCTAGGATGTGATGCTCGTTGTGAAGCATTTCCTTATCTGATGATTGGAGTTTGAAAAAATTAAAAAAGAAAAAAAATGTACCTGTGTACTGAATAGATGTCATATTTCATTCTGTAGTGGGGGAAGGAGGAAAGCTTGAATTTTTAATAAGGTGTAATCAGTCTTTATAAGCAGGATATTTTATGCAAGAGTTCATACATTTTATGTTAGAAATTTGGTAATATCAATTACCATTAGACTATACCCTGGCTGAAGCACATAATTCCCTTAGAGTCATGTTTATCATGCTAGCCATGCTCAGTATGAATGGCTTAAGGTTTCACATACATACTTTCTCATTTTCTGGTTGTGTGCTTCTCAGGAGTACAGAAACATTAGCTTCTGTACACTGAGCATAAATTATCTTTTATCTGTGAGTTTTATGGCAGTTTGTAATACAAGGTAATAGGATTTATGACCAAGAAATGAGAAGATGTCCAAGAGTTAATGAGGCCTGTCTTTTACATATACTGAGCAGTTCAGTTTTCCCCACACAGGATTCCAGCCCTAGGATGTAGAGGAGAATTGCTGCCTACACATGAAAATGCATTACAGCAGCATATTTTTGTCAGTTAACTAACCCTTTGGAAAGAGTGTGTGAATACTTTGATAACCCTTTTTCTTGCACCCGGCTTCTCTTTTGAGTGCGCGCCTGCTTTCCCTGTGAGAAATGATGAATAATTTAACATCATAGGTAGTAGCCCAGCAGCTAAATGTGAGCAATAAGAATCAGGAATTCCATCCCTTATTCTTGGCTCTTTACCATCATTTCCTTGAAGAGGAGTACACTGGGTAGTCTTTTGATCCCATGGTCTCCTAGACTGTAAATTGGGTAAAAACCACGTCCTTCTCTGAATGGGTACTGTGAGGCTCGTTTGGTTATTTACAAAATGCCATTACACCCTCTGCCCTGCACTGGTATGGAATGTAGTATCATAGTAACAACAGTATTAGCAAGGCCCTTAATTAACATAAATACTGCCATAGAGGAGGCTGTGCAGATAATTAGTCAGCCTGGTCCCGAGCAGTTTCAGTGGGAGCCAGCCATCCTTCTCACAGATGGTGTCTGGACATGCCTGGGGGTTAGCACAGGCCAGGAGCTGCTTCCCAGCATTTGGAAGGGACCGCCTTGTCATGGGGCCAAGAGAGAGCAGCCATATGCACGTGAGCACTGCTGTGCTGGTTGGCTTGGGTTCCAGAGCTGTTACCTGAACTGATGTACAGGTGCAGACAGAGTGACTTGGCATGAAGATGTGCTCCTAGATGGAGACTTTGCAGCAGATGCGAGAGAAGGTACAAAGACCAGAAACTTTGCTGGGGTTTGTTGCTGCAATTCTCTGTGCAGTGTTATTGATTTGGTTTGTGTCCATGCTTGTAAAGTTTAATGGGAAGTTCAGGGTATATACCTTCAGCTTGTGAGTTTTCTCTGGCAGCCAGTTGTTGAAATTTGCAGGAACCTCAAGAATGAGTTATCCAATCAGTTCTGTACTTCCTCATGTGTGTAAGAAGCAGATCTGGCTGGCACTCAATGGAGAAAATTCCTGATGAATGTGCCTCCTATGGGGGACAATTTTGGGATCTGGAAATTTAATGTCTCCTTTTCCTAGATATGTATTTTTGATGGGTAAATTCAGTTTCAAAAAGATTGCAGTTGTAAAGGAGGGCATTTAAACATATATCTAATATTTAAACATGCATTTAGTACTTACAGTGTTTATTGTCCTGAAAGGCTCTCTCCCCTGTTTGATATCTTCTCTCAAAGAACCCTATTGGAATTCAATCTACTTGACAAAGCAGTCAGTCCCTGTGCCTCAAGCTCCTTGTGGAATTCACAAATATACAACTCCTTGTTCTTTGATAAATACCACTTTTTCTGACTTTTTCTATGAGAAAGCCAGCATTCAGCTGGACAGAGACACTGCAATGTCAAAAATATTAGCTGAGGAAAAGTCTTAACCCAACTGTTCTTTGGGAGCCTGAGTGCCTGAGTCCTTCACAGAAAACCTTGCAGAAACAGGTTTTGTGCTTCCAGAGGTTTAGTATTACCTTGAAGGGGCTTCTCAGTGGGAAAAAAAAATCTATGTTGGTAGTTTAGCTGCCTTAGTTTCCTTCTTTGGTAAGAAACATTGAAGACTAGGTTATAGCTCAACTTCTGTTCTTAAAGTAAGACTTAAACTAGCCTGGTTTTTTATTCTTTCCTGGGAAAATCACCTGGACCAATTCATTTTTTTCCTGTGGTAATGTAGTGGGCCTGTGTAAATGCGACCTACAAAAGGCCACAGGTCTAAAGGACTTAGGTTTATTTCATGGTAATTCATGGCTTGAAGTGGTGTTGCTTCATGGTTTTGCACAGCATTTCTCTGTTTTACTGAATATCAGCAATCCAAAATTAATTCCTATTTGTCAATAACGTTCTGACCTGGAAAATATCGACTCCCTATCTTGCTTCTCACTGCTACAAAAGGAAACTTCTGGGTGGATTTTCTCTTAACAGCTGCATTCTTTGTAACTTTGTTCTATTCCAACATCAGCAGATGTGTAGTATGAAATATACCAAGATTATATAAAACCATATAAATAATAGTTAGCTTTTGAAATAGTAAAATCTTTTTAAACAGTTTATTTAACATCAGTTTAAAGTGCAGTCTGCATCAACTTTATGGATGACATCTAATAGTTATCGATTTCTTCTTTATAAGGAAGACAAACTGACAAAAAATTCATAAATCAATTTGTTAGCTTGCAGGTAACTAGTTTAATAAAGTACCTATCTTTCAGAGACGAAAGGAAAGTACCAAAACATCATTACTAAGTAAAAAAAATTAGTCTTTATTAAATGAAATTTTCATCTGTTCATAATTGTTAGGAAACAAGACATACTCTATAGCAGGATATGATAATCACACAGCTGGTTTTGAATTCACGTCTTAATGGTGTCTGCAAAAGATGATGTAAGGAGTCTAATTGGATTACTTAGGTGTTTCTAAATTCTGAAGTCATCCAGTGTGATTCTCAATCAATAGTTTGCACTTGGTAAGTGTCAACAGTTCTACTTGCAACTTTTTTCAATATTTGCCCAGATTTTTAATTAGTTACTGCAGCTGCTGATGGATGATCATCAAGGAGAACCTTGGCCCTAAATAAAACTCTTCCAATGAGATTCCTGCTCTCTGTTGTTGCCCCTAGCTGCTGTGATATGATTTTGTCAATATGATAATATCTATTTTGTTGCTTTTTGGAAACCACAAGAAGTTTTTGCTACAAAGCTGATTATCTTAGAGCTGTTTTGTTGGAGTTTTTTTCCCCAAATTTGTCAATTACTTTTCTTTCCTTCAAAATCTTAATCCATCTTTTCATCCCCTCCCTTAACAACTTCTTTTTGCAGTGGCTTGATACTTTGGGCTTTTGTGTGCAATGTGGTATTAATAATTTGTGTACTATAAAGCAATTCTTCTGCTTTCCATTAAATGAGCAGCAGCAAAATACAAAATGTTCATCTTTGCCATTTGCTTATTGGTAGGAGCTGATATATAAGCTGGGATCAATAGAAAGCTGGTAAAACTTTATCCTGTTTTGACAATATTGGCAAGCTAAGGAAGACCACAGCAGTATTTTCACTTATCTTTATTCTGTAACTGAATGGAACAAAGCTGGAAAATGTGTGTTTGTGTGTCTGTGTGTTCTTTCCAGTTTTGTTTGGGTTTTTTCCCAGGTAGGACTTTACTCCTATATGGGGATTTTTTAGCAAGCTAAAGAATTTCTGAGCTTTTTGTGAATAGATTTTTGGCCCAAAAGGAAAAGAAAAAAAAAAGACAAAAGCACTTCAAAAGACTGTTAATATGGATTCCAAATTTGACCAAAAGATTTAAATATTTTGTACATAATTCAATACACTTTCTATTTCTACAAGGTACCATATTTTTATACTTTGAAAAAGGAGCATTATGCAAATGCTTGTCTGTATGAAGGTGTCATAAACTGGTACGTTGCAGATCAATTTTGTAGTATTTTTATGATTATGATTTAAATTATTTGTCTATCATCTGACACCAGGGAGGACTAATGCAATATTTTGAATTTCAAGATCAACCATTAGACATGAAGAAGTAAGAGAACTCAGAGAAATAATTATTAACACTTTCTGTGCCTTGCCTTATCAGATGCCATCCTCCTTACTAAGTAGTCATCATACTGCAAGATCTTACTTTCTTTATCTAATCTTTTTTCTTCCACTTTCCCTTTCTTTTCCCTCTGGATTTTCCTTGAATCCTATCAACTGTCTTTTCTCAGCCCATCATCTTATCTTAATTTTTTAGTTCAGTTTTGCCTAAACTGTTCTGTCTTTAACTTAAGCAGCCACTGCTACCCTGAAGATTTTTCCCAGGATTTATCTCCTCTCAGCAGTCATAATTGTGTGCTATGAAGCATTAATTCATCAATGCCCAGTCATTCTGGCTTCATCTATTAATAGAATCATAGAATCATATTCCTCTTGGGTCTCACAATCTTTCATCTTTTTTTCATTGTACCAATGACCAAAGCAGCCCCATATTTAGTACTGGAATATGCTGGGGTGATACCTGCTGCAGTGTGCCTTTGCATCATCCTGAAATCATTGCTGTGCTCTAACTCTTTGTTCAGCTTTATTGTGCTAGCACAAATTTCTCAAGTTCTGTTCTACCCACAGTAACAGTGTCTTTCTGAAGGCACCTTACTGCCTTGCTTGAGGTGAATTTCACCAGAGTTTTGCAGTAGCAACTTTCCTTTGAGTATTAAGTGGATTTTAGTGATAGTTTAGGGGCATGCAATTTTTTTCACTCCCTGCCTAAATTACAGAAAGTTCTATAGGGAAACTAACAAGTATCAGAAGTCTGTAATCTGTGACAGAACCTTATCTGGAAAGAAAATTAATGGAAAATATTTTATCTCATACAATCAAAAATATAGCAGGGAAAATCAATATTATTGTTCCTATCCTGAATGTAAATAACAGTCAAAATTAAAGTGATAGTAGGTGATAAATTATTTTCTACTACAAAATCAAAAAACTAAAAATGCTGAACACTTAATTGTTGACCCAAAGGGTTTATAGAATCCTTTGGAGGTAAATTTAATAATGGTCTTTTCTGTTCTGAGTGCTGGTAATAGTTAAAGTTGTAGAAGGTGAGCATCTGTATTCTGGCCTCAGTTATATTTGAAAATGTGTTATCTCTTCAATTCAATCCTTTTGTGAAATGGCTTAGGCTTATGCAATCCCTTACAGTATCACTGTTAATTCTGCATCTGCCAGGGAAGTGGTGTCAACGGTATGGATTTTCAACATTTACTCTTAATATTAAAAAAGGGTCAGGGCAGAAGAATGATAATATTTGGTAATATCAGAGGTTCTAGGAAAAGGCTGTACTACACTGATAAACAAGATTTAGGTAGAGCTATTCAGCTGGGAAATGATTGACTTGGCAATCTGAATTTTCTTCATGTTGATAACAACTGATTACATTACTTCAGGACTCTCTCTGCTCTAACAGAACATCCGAAGAGCAGATGGGAATCAGGGATTGAATTCTTCATTGTCTTTTAAGGCTGTAATGTGTCTGTCACTCTCATGACAACTCCAGTCAAAAATACTTGTCAGCACTGCAGCTGGGCCAATGACCTTCAGGGCACTGCACAGGCTTCCTACTCTTAATCCTAAAATTAAGGGATTTGGAGTGAATATGTTTCTGTTAAAAGGAAGAAAAGGAGTCTGGAAACAATCTTCCAGGATCTGCGAAAGGGGTTTCAAGAAAATGAATGAAGATAGGTTTATTCCTGAGATGCACAGCAGAAGAATGACAGACAGTGGCCCTAAACTAAGATTCAGGGTAACTATAAGAAAAGTTTCTACTCTGAAGATAATTACAAATTACATACAGGAATAGGTTGCCCAGAGAATCTCTGTCCCTGACAGTGTTCAAAACCTGATGGGAACGCTGCACCTCCAAGACTCCCTCCCACCTAAGTGATTCTGGAACACTTGCAGAGACACAGGTAGAGTGAGTAGGTGTGTTAGAACCATTGTACAAGTATCTATTGAGAAGAATTTGGAATCTCCTGATACAGAAGGAGGCTGTGGCCACATCAAGAAATAGTGGTTCTGTCCACTCTGATCTCTTTTTATGTTTTTGTTACCTTACAAAGGGAAGTATTGTAGTCTCCCATGTAACTTCACAGAAGAAAATGCTGAAAGGAGAAATGATTGCTGTCTCTGAATGCACTGAGTAAATGCCAGGGAGATAAACCAGGACTGGTTAAGCTCAAGCCCAATGTTAGAACAAGAATAAATTCCTTTAAACCGGTGATGGATAAACTTCCATCAGAAATTATGCCATTCAGAGGGAGCTGGACAAACTTGAGAAGTGGGCCCACAGTCTTCCTCATGATGTTTAACAAGTCCAAGTGCACCTATCCCAGTTGTAAGTGGAGGCTGGAAGAAGAAATTATTGAGAGCAGCCTTGAGGAGAAGGACCTGGGGGTGCTGCTGGATGAGAGGCTGGACATGACCCAGCCATGGGCACTCACAGCCCAGAGACACAAATGTGTCCTGGGCTGCCTCCAAAGCAGCGTGGCCAGAAGGGTGAGGGAGGGGATTCTGCCCCTCTGCTCCTCTCTGGTGAGACCCCACCTGCAGGACTGCATCCAGCTCTGGGGTCCCAAGATGGACCTGCTGGAGTGAGTCCAGAGGAGGACACAAAGCTGCTCAGAGGGCTGGAGCACCTTTTCTGTGAAGACAGGCTGATGGAGTGCAGTCATTCAGCCTAGAGAACAGAAGGCTTCAGGAAAAGCTTGGAGCGCCCTTCCAGTATTTTACAGGTGCTTATAAAAAGGAGCGAGAGGGACTTTTTACATTGGTAGATAATGACCGGACAAGATGCAGTGGTTTTAAGCTGAAAGAGAGGAAAGGAAATGCCTCTCTTTCCTATTAGAAGGAAATTCTTTGTCACAAGGGTGGTGAGATACTGGAACAGGTTGCCCAGAGAAGTTGTGGATGCCCCATCCCTGGAAGTGTTCCAGGCCAAGTTGGACAGGGTCCTGAGCAACCTGGTGAAGTGAATGGCAGAATCCCCTGCCCGTGGGATTCTATGACTCTATGAAATTAGAAGAAAAAGTCCCTAATCATTCTTCGGGTGAGATTGCACAACAGGTTTACAAAAGGGAAAACTGTGAAAGAGGGAGGCAGAATCAGAGCTCACTATGCTGATTTTACATCCTCATCTCTATTCCCACCAAAAGCAAACACAAAACTTTCAAAAGTTGTTAATATGTAGACATTGTGTTTCCAACTGTCCTTAATTTGATGCTTTTTAAACATGAAGCCTGAAAGTGACATTAATCCATTTGAACCTTGAGTCACATGAGCCAAACTGGTCTGTGATCAGCTTTTCAGCAGTGCTGGTTTGCAAACAGTGAGCAGGAGTTCCAGCCCCTCCCATGGAGTCTTTTTCACAGATCTGGCTTTCTTTTGCCTTTTATTTACTCTAACTGGAAATACACTGTCTCCCCTACCATCCTCACAGGTAATTGTAGGAAGTGTGTGTTGGATGGATGGGACAGTAGGGTGGACCAAGAATTGCTGAGTGTCAGAGCTCAGAGGGTTGTGGTCAGCTGGAGACCTGTGGTTAGGAATCTGCTGAGTCCAGCCTTATTGAACTTGTTTATCAGTGACCTGGATGAAGGGATAGAATGTACCCTCAGCAAGTTTGCTCTGGGTGTGAAACTGGGGAGCAGAGGCTGATACACCTGATAGCTGGGCTGCCACTCGGTGGGATTTTGATAGGCTGAAGCATTGGGTGGAGAGAAAACCAACAAGGGCAAGTGTAGGATCCCAGACCTGGGGCGGAATAACCCCAAGTATCAGCAGAGGTTGGGGGCTGAACTCCTCGAGAGCAGCTCTGCAGAGAAGGGCCTGGGAGTCTTGGTGGGTCACAAACTGTGGGTAACACATTAAGCCAGCAGTGCCCTTGTGGCCAGGAGGGGCAATGGTATCCTGGAATGCATTGGGAAGAGTGTGGCCAGCAGGTCAAGGTAGGTGATCCTGCTCTTTTACTCAGCCCTGGTGAGGCCACATCTGGAGTGCTGTGTCTGGACAAGTTGCTACTGAATGTCCAGTGGAGGCCACAAAGGTGGTGTGGGGTCTGGAGCATCTCTCTTATGCTGTGGGAGCTGGGCTTGTTTAGAGGAAAGAGTGAGGGATGATCTTGTTAGTGCCTATAAACATTTCAAAGGCAGATGCCAATAGGATGGTGCCAGACTCTTTTCAGTGGTGCCCAGTGGCAGGATGAGGAGCAATGACCATAAACTAAAACACAAGAAATTGCACCTCAGCATGAGGAAGAACTTCTTTACATTGAGGGTGGCAGAGCACTGGGCAGGCTGCACAGGGAGGTCGTGGAGTCTCCCTCTGTGAAGGCATTCAAAACCCTCCTGGATGCATTCCTGTGTAACCTGCCCTAGGCGACCCTGCCTTTGTAGGGATGTTGGACTAGATGATCCCCAGAGGTCCCTTCCAACCCTAAAAATTCTGAAATCTAGTCATTGCTTTCATGTATGCCATGAGGAATCAGGTATCCAAAGGTGGTTTAGCAGTCAGGGAGAATGCACTACTGTGAAATCGTATAGCGTTTGGCTAGTGATGTTACCTGTACAGAGTAAATGTAAGCATATGGCAAAGCAGATTAAGATAATCTAATCTGTGCTTAAGCACTTCTTTGAACAGTGATCTGCAGATGTAAATATAGTTACCTCATCTGGTGTGTAATTCCAAGATGTCTCTGCATTTTCCCATCCACATGACAGCCAGTGGTGCTTCATGGGGAGTATCGACATTTCTGTGTCCCCAACATCTGTTTCTGAGTGGTTGATTTTCATGAAGAGTTCCCATCCTTTGTTAATTGAATTATGGCCTTCGATTTCAGCAATGTCAGGTACCTGAGGGAAAAGAAGGAGCTGCACCAGAGGGGGAATCCTTTTATTCTGGTGAAAGAACAAATTATCAGATTGAGGAACAATTAGCTTGCAGAATTCTCTTCTACAAAGCACAATGTTGGCAATGAAATGTACCCTTGTGTTATGAGTCTGAGGTCTTCCTATCTCATACCTTAAAGGTTTTTAGATGCAAGTGTTTAAAAGCTGCATTGCAGTATGAATATATCTCTCAATAATGGGGGCACACTATTCAGTTCTTTCTCAGATATCACTTTTAGGGCAGAGAAAAGAGGAAGATTATTTGGTAAAAAAAGAAAAAAAAAAAAAACAGGTGTATTTTTCTTCCATTGTTAACCATCAGCAGTTTTTCCGCAACTAGAGGACACACTTCAAAGTGAAGCAAGAGCAGCTGAAGATCTGGAATTAGTCTTCTGTGGCAGTGATGCCACAGGCAGACAGTCTCATTAGCTGCAAGCTTAGTGATTTTTTTAAGGAAGAGCTGCCTGTTTCGTTTATGTTAGAGGAACCTGGGAACTGAGAATAAAACTGATAAGACATTAACTCTACCCAGGGTATTGACTGAAGCTTTAAGGCAATTAGAAGAGCACCAAGAGAGGACTCAGTAGGTCTCCGAGGGGCCAGTATGTCTCTGCATAAAGACCCTCGTAGACCCTCCTGTCCATTCAGGATTTTATGGGAGTTATTTCCACATGTTGTAGGTGTGTAAGCTACCATATGCAGCCTTAACCCACCTATGCTTAATGGTCCTTGAAATCCTTGAGGAATGTGGAGAGTCTGGTGTATTCCTGTTGAGTGAGATGGATGGCCAGAGGCAGAACTACTCTTGAGCAGCAGCCTGAGTTGTCATAAACAAATCCAGCCATTCTGGCGGGCCAGATGGCGTATGCCACAAAAGAGCTGCACTTCAGAACCTGTGCGGATAAAGGGACTAGCTCATCATCCCTATTACACATATTTTATCAATTTTCTGTGAGCCTAATGATATAACTGAATTAGTAATGCTTGTGTCATTTCTTGGTCTTTCATCTGTCTGACTTCTGGATCTCCTTTCCTGTTCACAAACACACAGTGAAGTTGCAGAAATATCAGGGCAACATCTAATTTCCAGTTTATCAATAGTAATGCTCTTCATGACCATCTCTCTTGGTTTTAAATTCTCTTTTGTACTTAAACCTAGTTCCAGATTATTGTACTAAATGCATTCTGTGTCTCCTTAGGGGAGAGGTATTATGAAGCTATTGTTTTAGAAAACAAGTTTTCTAGCAATAGTGTAGGAATTTTTAAGTATTTCTAGTATTGAAGCCCACTGAACTGTCAAACAGTCCTCAAAAACTCTTAAGGAGATAAAATACTAAACCTTCTTTTTTATTTCAAATCATCTGAGAAAGTGAAGCAGTTTTAATTATTTACTGCAGTCCGTTAAAAGGCAGAGAAGCTGTGGTGTCCCATCCCTGGAAGTGTTCAAGGCCAGGCTGGATAAGACTTTGAACAGCCTGGTCTAGTGAAAGGTGTCCCTGCCCAAGGCATGGCCTTCAGATAATGAAGTGAATGCAGTCACTCATTTCTGTAGCCCTTGGAAACCCATGCATGATGATGTTCAAATCTCTCATCTTGAAAGGCAGTAGAAGCTCCTGTTTCTGAAACAGGCTGAGTCAACCCCTGCAGTTCAGTGGAGCTGACTCCCTGCTGGTGTCTCCCCCTGGAAGGCCATGCCTGCCAAATGCCTGCGTCTGGTTGCTCCCATGCAAACTGCACTTTCAGTTGGGGGAGTGAGAACAAGATTGTCTCTCCTTGAAGTTTGGCAGTATTTCTCCATGGAACTCTGGAAATGCAGGGTGATTTTAATGGAATTATAAAACCACTGTTTTATAATTGGACCTTTTCTCTTTTTTTTCCCATCTGAGGGATAAAAATCCAGTGTTGAGTCAGCAAGAGTTTACCTGAAGCTGATTGTTTTGATAACTCCTCCTTTGTAGTCATCTTGGAGAGGGGGAAAATGAAGTAAATCTGATAATCAGCTTAGTATTTAGATGTGCTTGATAGAGGCCTCTATGGTGTTATACTGTACTGAACTGTCATACCATGATCCTTTCCTTCAGCCTGTACACCTAAAATCAGGTTACTGTGGCTCTGTGTATTCTCAACATTTTTTATTGTGAAGGGTAACTGATGTACAAAGTCTTTGTTGGAAATAGTTATTTTTAGAAGAATCCATAAGATGACAAATAATAACATGCCTAGCTTTTCATATGGGCTCTGATCTCCTGTTGGTGAATCTTGGACTCCATGTCATGTCACACTCTTTAGCTGGATCTCAGGGTATATTACTCCTGATATATTGCAGAGGGGGAGAGAGAGAGACAAAGGCATGAGGAAGGGAAATTATTTGCTCAGGCACTCAGGGAGTCAATACCACACTGAAAATTGAATCCAGTTTTCCAAGTTTCTAATTCCAGGGACCTGTCAACTGGGACCTATTTCCTCCTTGGTCCTTGTGACTTTATTAAGAATGACCTTTAGAGATGATGGAGATTTTTACTGAAAGTGCTTAATCCTTTCAGAAAAATCAGAGAAGCTCACTTTTCTATAGTAAAACTTATCCTCAACTTCATTAGGAGAAATTGTGAAGAGATGGATTTGTATAAATAATCTCATTTCTTAAGAAGCCTGAAAAAAAAAAAAAACCCTTATGCTTGAATCTGAGGATGCCACGGCTGAGAGTGGACAAATATATATATGCCAATTATAACAGCTGATTATTTCTAATGAACAATTTATCCAGGAAAAGAAGAAGCAAAGATTTAGTCAAAGTGTGGCAGACAATTGTTAGAAATAATAACTTCTACATTTTAACATCTTTCAGCTTTCTGCCCCTGTGCATGACCGCTGTGCCATCCAATAAAACATTTCTCATCTCATCAGAATTTTACAAGTTCTATTCCAATTGTCATCAGAAAAAGCAGTTCACAGGAGACATCAGAGGATGAATGGTTTTTCCCCCCTGCCTTTTTTAATACGTTAGAGATGTGTAGGTTAGAGATGCAGAAGGGAAAATGACTATAGCTATCACAGTCTTTCATAGGCAAGTGAGCAAAAGAAAATCCTGGGGTATCACATAATAGAGTTTACAGCAAGATTTGTTCTCATTCTCTGAGGTGTCTACAAAATACATATATCATGTCCCAGCACAATGAGCTGTCATGAGCACAGCTTACTCAAGCATAGCAGGAAGTTGTAGCTCTGTTAGTATGCAGCCAGACAATCTTTGGTGGTTGGATGGACAGGCACATTTTCCCCCTCTCTTAGCCAAACTAATCTGTGAATGTAGATGTATAAATCCCTAAGCAAGTAGCTGATTCTTTCATTTCTTGGAAGAGCTTCTGGCCTATATTTTTAGGGAGGCCAAGTTTTTTGAAATTAGTTTAAAAATATGTAGTTGGATGCTTATTCACCACAGTTGTGTAGAACTAGTATACATTTCTTTCTTTTTCCTGAAATTAAGACACTTCAAAAATTGTGTGCCAAATAAAGTATTGAATTGTAGCATTTAGCACAGGGAAGCAACAGAATACACCATGAGAAAATCAGAATCATGCCTGTCCTTCTATAGGGAGAAGGGAGAGGAGGTTTTTTAGTGTTTGGTTAGGTAATCTAGGTCAAGTTAGGAAATAACTTTGCAAATGGAGCAAAAACATTTGTACTTAACGTGCTGCAGGAGTGAAATCGGTGAAAAGGTGCAAAGAAAAGAGAGGCAATGCAGATCTTGCAAATTATATGTGGACTGGAGAGTGCTGTGAACTTTAGACAGGCCATAAAAAGAGAGCATTAAATGAATTACTTGAAGAACTAACAGAGTGAGGATATGGTGATTATTTACTGGGATAAAAATATGAAACTTGTTTTCCTGTTGTATCATTTAGGAAAAATTTCAAGAGATGCTCAAAAGCATTATCTGGATCCATGGTAGATTGAAAAGAAGATTGAAATGGTCTCTAAGTCCATAGAAGAGTATCTGTTGCAAGTCTACACACACATGCACACACTCAATCTGCTTGTTGGATTGACTGCTCCCCCAGGCAGAATTTATTCATATCAGGGACAAAATACTTCTCTGTTTGATTTATTTGAGACAAAGGGAATGATTCTTTGAGATTGGGCTTTGGGTTTTGGTTGTGATTTTATGTTAAAGCAGTGCAAATATTCACAAGTACACTACTCTAGAGCCCAGGCACTGTGACAAGTACAGGGTGTTGTGGCAGGTGGGGAGACAGTCACAAAAAGATTGGAAAGGAGTTGGAAAGCAGAGGGAGGTACACTGGAAGGATGAGCATTTTTCTTACCTGAGTTCTGTTTCTGCATCACAAAGCAATGAGTTTCCTAAATCAGCTATAAACAAACTTTTCCGTTTCTAAGGACAGAGAAGGTCATGCAAGGCATGCCAGTCTTTTCAAAATGGGCTATAATTGGTACTACCTAGAGCCTAAATATTCATTACCTGTAACTGAGGGGCAAATGATAAGTGTGATTTCTTTTCTTCATCCTAAGAAATATTCCAAGGAAATAAACAGAATTGCTTCCAGTGTGTTCCTTGCAATTGAATGGCCCTGGTCATAAGTGAGGGCTAAACAAATGCAGAGTAAAAGGCAGAGCTTCTCAGAAGTAATTTTGTATCTGAGGAACTGATGTGATTTCTGTGACTAATCATCACATAAAAATGATATATCATGTAATACATAATGAGAAGGGTTTGGTTTAAAGATTGTAGGCCTGTGTGTGTTTGACTATAAATATAACACAGTTACACATGTGTTTTCCCCTTCCAAAACTCCTGACTTTTTTTCTGCTGTGTAAGTGGGCTCCTATGTACCTAGATAACATTACATAGTTCTAGAAATTGAAAGCTATCTAATAAAGAACATTTAGCCTAGTTTCATTATAGACCCATAATATGTTGCCAAAAATGGAACATGATTTTTGAAGGGGGTATTATTAATCATGGTGTTATAACTGTTATGCTTCCAGGATGGATGGATGGATGGATGGATGGATGGACATTATATTATTATAAGTCATTTGGGGATGGTGTGTCTAAATGTGTCATTTATTTTTATTGTTATAGGAGAGAAAAAGCAGTATATTGATATTTATTGGAAAGTATTTGAGAGCTACTCTGAATTGATTAATGTTTAAAAAGGGTATTTCCATTTTAAGATATTAAGACAGATTACGTGAGAACTGAGTAAGCTTTTTAAAATCCAGCTTTCATCATGATGGAAATGCAAAGATGAGTCTGTTCTTGTAATCTGTAAAGTAACAGAACTAAAACACTCTCAGAGTCTTCTCCAAATATCTGTCTGGTTTTTTTAAGAAAAAAAATAAATATAATACTGGCTTTAGAACAGAAATATCACAAAGACGTATATCCTAGAAATATATGTGCAACTTCATAATTGTGTACTCTGCCAGTCACTTCATTAGAATTTTTGGAAGATTTAGTTGCTCCATGTTTGACACTCTTTGGATCTAAGGCGTTGCTCAGACTAACAGCCATGTTTTATGCATCAGCAGGAAAATGCATGTGTTTATGAGAAAGCTAATTGGAAAGTGGAAGGAGGGTATTTAGCACTCTCTGAACTTTGGTGCCCATGCAGATGAGAAATCTTGCACTTCTCTAAGACTCTTGCATAATTGTACTGCTCAGAAGAATGGAGCTCTTTCAGGGGGACAAGACCTCATTTGCAGGAGTTAATTTTTCAAAAGGCTACCTGAACCCTTTATCAGACATTGAATTACCAAACATTGTTCCTGACCCCTCAACTGATTTAAGTTACTTAGCAATGCTAGAAATAAGCACCTGCATTTCTGTATGTGTGAGCACTGAATGGTGAAAATGAGATTACCGCTGTTGTTGAGAATGGCTGAGGAGGAATTTTGATTCCTTATTTCTCTCCTAATTTATATTTATGATGGGTGGGAAATGTGAGTGTGTTTGTGTACACAAGTAATAAAACCACACAGATGTTAATAATAAAGCATTGAGTTTAAGAGCATTTGTGAGTTCATCAGCAGATAACCAGCCACATTTTGAGCTGGTACAGGCAGAACATATTCTGATAGAAAAACATTCTCTTAGGCAGCAAACACACACTGTATATGTCATGCATTTTTATTATTGCTTCCATATTCATTAAAGTTTAAGGCCTTAAATGACTTGTCAAAATGTTATGTGCCAAGCTGAAAAACATTGCCTTGATGTGCTGTAGCATAGCAAGTCTTATTGGCACTTCTAGTGCTCTCAGTAGACAAGAAAAATCCTTACATTTTTAAAGTCACTTGTATGTTTGTCTCCAATGTGCTTCATTCTTAATATATTTTTCTGAATCTCATACTCTTTGTACATAACTCTTATCTAAAACGTGATGGAGTTTCCTTGCACATGTATATATATGGTCCTGGTTAGGGAAGGTCAGGTTAAATCTGAGCTTTCTCCAAGTTCCAGGGAGGTCAGATTAGAGGCTTAGTCCAAGACCATCCCTACTGTTTCTTTTATTTATGAGTAAGAGGGATTTGTGTAGGCTGGAGTCTTAGCATGGTTTGACTCATGTGTTTGACTCTACAGACAAATAGAAAAATACACTTAGAATAAAGACAGTGAAAAAAAGAAAAGTGGGGGGTGAGCATAGTGAAAAAAAGAAAGAAGAAATTAAGGGAAAAAAGAGAGGATAAAGGTATGGGAACAGTATTCCGTGTGCTTGTGCATAGACTATATGCCCTGTAGGATTTGCCAGCAGTGCATAGGGATGCTTTATAAATATGCTACATTGTAAGTAAGTACCTGCTTCTAGCAAATCAACTTTGATTGTGGTAGTTTCTTAGTTTTTAAAGAATATAAAGAAGCTCTTAAAGGAATTTTGATAGGATAGAAATCCTATCAAAATAGGATAGAAATGAATGGGGAAAATGTTTTGCAGGCAGGCTAGTGTATCCTACCTTTATGTAAATACCCTGTATGTATAACATTACAATACAAAAATTATTTGATTCTAAAGATCACTGTTATAGCTGTCTACAGATAATTGTATTGGACAAAATAGGAAACCAGTGTTTTAGACAGTTGGTCAATACACCTGAAATAAGAAAGAAAAATACATGGAGGACAGACAGTGATGTGGCATTAGAAAGATGAACACTCCTATTTTTAAACAATATTCTGAAGTCATTATTAACACGTTTTCAAAAAGTGTTCAGTGTGAATCACCTGAGCTCCCACTGGACCCCAGGGAACGTTTGTGATGGTGATATTGATGCCTTGTGAAAGCTGACCTAGAACAGAGACTAGATGGAACTAAAGCATAAAGTAGGTATTTATTAAGAGACTTCAATAGATCCACCTTGGGCAGCACAACCCAAAATGACCACAAAAATGGACAGCCAGTCACAGGGTCTCACACTTTTATAAGTTTTGGTCCATTAGCATATTGGAGCTAGTTGTCCATCCACAGGTTTAGCTCATAATGTTCCATCCTTCTTGTTTTCTCTCTTCCGTCCACCATTGTTTATGCTCTTGGGCCTGAGATTTGGATCATTTGTCCTTGGGTCTTCAGCTAGAGAAGGAATTGCTTTGTCTACCTGTTCTGTAGGGAGAGATTATTATCCCCTAAGATGAAGCCTAGAGTTACACACTAAAGCAGAAATAGTCTGAAAAATATAAAAGCTAAAACCTGAGGCATCAATATTAGTGAGAGGAGAAGTAGGTGGGCACTGAGTACCCTTGAAAACACCATTCTGACTTTTCACTGATGTGCAAGAAAAACATTGTCATAGCATGACCCTACAACAGACTTTCTTCCCAGTGACAGCTCTGCTCTGCAAGATCTGTAAGAAGGAATCTTTTGTAATAACATCCCCTCCCTTCTCAAGAAAAGCCATTTCTGCTAGACTTTGCCACTCTCTGAAGTATCTTAGACCTCAAATAAATATCAGAACAGTTAGGCATCTTTACACTCTGGTTAGCAAAACTTGGCTTAAAAGTAAAAGCAATTTTTATTGGATCCACTGATGTCAATGACTTAGGAGTGCTCAAATGAGTTTTTATTATTCACGAAACAAACTAAAAGCATTAACTTCTGTTTTGTACTTGTGTCTGCCTAAAGCAAATTTTTATGGTCTAGTTAGGTTCCCTTGAAAACAGGCTTTTATAAGTAAATACTCATGGATGATTAACTGTCCTAAAATAAAACTGTTGTCAGATGTTTAAAATGTGTGGTGCATAAGAGAGAAGGTATGTACATGGTGACTTGAAAGCAAATTTTTGCATTTCAGTGCATCTGCATTGATTAGTAAAACTGAAGCACCTGCAGATATAGTTCCAAGGACTTGAGTTTGGGGGAAGCATGTCTTTTTAATTTAGTTGATTCTGGGGTTTGGGAGGGAAAAAAAAAGTTGTGGCATGGTGAAGTGGTTTCCTAACTTTTGCAGAATAAAAGTAAGGATGTCTTAATCAAGGCAGACCTTTCAAGACAAAGAGTATTTTTAGAAAGTATAAGTGGAACTCATACAAAGTGAAGAAATAGCACCTGAAGAAACATGTGTAAACGAGTCTACAGAAAATGTTTTTATATGTTCTTTTACTGTGCCCATCAATAAAATACCAATATACTGCTGGCTGGTTACTTTTCACTGTAGGAAGAAACAATTGCACTTTGTAAATTGACTTTCTTAGAGTGGCATCTTAAGGCATTTCTCTTAGTTTCAAGAGAAATCTAAGTTTCAGATAAGCATTTTGCACATTAATTTGGCTTTCCTCTCTCATTCTTATTTCAAGCAGTGTATAGAATCTATAATTAATGCAATGGACTTGGTTGAATAATTTTGTAACTGACAAGAGATGGTCCTTTTTGACCTTCATTTTAATATTGAAAAATTAGGAAAAATGAAACAACTTCTGGCAAATAATGAATAAAAGATGGTTTGGGAGGCGTCCTTTTTCAATAAAATAGCAATATTCTATTAGATGATCCTTTAGTCACTGATAACTGGTCTAGTAGAGAAAACAAATCATTTTTTGTGACCTTTATTTCTGTTCAACTTATAAGAGAATCTCAGTTTTTAAATTATTTTTTAGAATATTAGATCTCACTCAGGAAGATGTAAAAGTCTGAATTGCAATTTTCCCTCTTTGTATGTCCCAGTTTCATGAGCCTTTTTCACTTAGGAGTAAGATGAAAGCAGACATCCAAGGTGCAGTGGCTCAGGCTCCCTGGACACCAGGAGGTGACTGGGGGGCCTGGCAGCCAAAACCCTTCCACAACCCCAGCCCCAAGAACTGGGCACCTCCATGGGATGGGGATGGGGATGGGGACAGGACAGGGTGTGAGCCCGGGAGGGCAGGGCCATGGGGACCTGGGGACACTGGGTCAGGTGGGGATGGCCCCAGGCTGTGGGCAACAAGCAGAGCGCAGGTGCCCCAAGGGGCTGGACAGGCACAGTCAGAGGTGGCACTGCCTTAAGAACCCCAAGAGGGTGATGTGAAGGGGGTTTAGTGTTTAAAATTAGTGATGTGGCTGTCAGTGAGTTCACCTGAGAGGGAGTTCCAGGTGCTTTTACTTCCTGTGTGAATCAGGCCCTCCCCTCTGCATGTGCAGCTTTCCCATAAAATCCCCCAGCCTAGGGGTCTGCCTGTGACTGCTGTTTGCTGGTAAAACAAAGGTTAGCTCCTTTACTCAGCCTTTCTGGGCACTGGAGCACAGACAAAATGTTGGGGGAGATGGACAGAACATGCAAAAGCCGTGTGACTGCTGGTGAGAGATTTTACATTGCCTTGACAGCAAGTACCTTTTCAGGCTGCTGATTGACATTTTGCTTGCTTCTTTTGCTTATAGTTTCATGAAACCTGCTGTTTTTCAGGCAATGGAAAGAGATTTCGTCAGGAATGCGAGTCCTGGGTCAAAAGAGTTATTTACTCCAGGGATTAAAGCTGAGCAGGCCCATGCTGTGCATGGAAGCAGAAGGTGCAGCAGCAGTAGCGTGTTTCATGGCATGCAGAGGCAATTACCAATAATCTTATTTGAGTGTGAGAATGAATAGTCATTCATGTTTCCCAGAGTAGGTTTGGGGTTTTGTATTTCTCATTTTCCAGTGACTGAGGGAGCTCTCCCCATCAGGCAGGCATTGTGGAGCTGATCTTTAGGCAGCATCCGGGAGTGCCTGTTTTCAGCCTCTCGTTAATAATAGCTAATCTGAAAGTGGGAAGGTATTGCATGCTTTTCCACATATCAGCTGACTTTCTTCTTGGTGCAGGGATCCCTGTGAGACTTTTCTGAGGGAGGGAGATTTTGGTTTTAAATTAAAAACAATGAGCAACTCTTCTTTGGGCTAGGCAGGGGCTGCCAAAAGTAGAAATGTAAATGCCCTGTAAGGGTCTGGGATGCATTGATTTCCTCATTCTCCTCAAGTTAGCTGAAGCCTGTGCAGCATATTTCAGTAGTGATTCAAATCCATGATTGTTGGATAAATCTGTGGAAATAACAAAAGAAACTCCCTATCTTTCAGCCATCTAAATTTATAGTGAAATGTTGCCTTGCAATGAAATGAAGATTTGGCCTGTAATCTGCTGGGTGTTATTTGTGCTACATAACTACACGCAATGCTAGTCACATAAACTGAGACCAACTGCGTGTCAGTAATTTGCAGAAGTCATTAATGAGGTTTTTGCAGAAATGCTGATAATTAAACATGATCAGATGGATGGTTAATGGGCATTTACAGCATAGTCTAGTCACTGAAACATAGAATCTTCCATTCAAAAAGTCAGAACACGTTTGTTCATTTCATTCTGGCTCTGCAGATGGCAGTGTTAAGAGATTATGCATTTTTGGAAATGTCTTGAAATGTTTTTGCATGATGATATGAAGGCAACAATGAAGAAGAAATTCTTGAAGTACAATAGCAATGTTCTGTTTACCTATGAAGCAGAAAATACTTGAAAATTTTGGGCAAGCTTATCTTAAATTCCTATGATTAACTCTACCTTCGGCTGCTCTCCAGCCTCTCAGTCTTACAGTCACAGAATTTTTTTAACCAAAGTCAGAAGTCTTTATTATGGAAGCAAAAGAAATAACCCTTATTTCTCCCTTTCCAAATAAATAGGTGCCTACAGCAAGTAGTTATTCATCTCTCAGCTCTGTAGATGTGATTGGCTGGTGGCCTGATTACCCTCTTATGCTTCACATTACACATCCCCAGTAAATAACCTGTGTTTATTGCTCAGCCCACATCTGTGTTCAGGTTAAGCTTCAGTGTACAGTGAACCAGTTCATGTACATGTAACCAGAATTTCCTCTTTTTACACAGAATAGCAGCTTATCTTTAACTTAGAAAATATTAGAATTTAGCTTTCTGAGCAAGGGATTTTTTTTCTTTTCATCTTGGGAGTAGTATTTAAAGATGTGTACAATGTGAATGGGATTATAGATATATATCTGCGTCATAAGACACAGATGCGTAAGGGCTTTAGACTTCATAAGAACCTCAAATGACATTCCAGATATCTTTAAATATTTAAAATTGCAGATTAAATGTATTTGCAATTTTTAAAAGGCATATTTTGGTAATGCACCGCTTGTCACATGTCCTTTCTGGGATATAGACAAAAATTCAGTCTCTGATTCCATGGTGCAGAAAAGTTGTACTACAAAAGTTGGCCTTTGGTTTTAGAGAGATTGCCCTTCCCAGATTTAATTACCCTAAACTTATAGAATGGGCTGTTGAATGTTCACAGCTGGACAATCCATTTAAGAAAAAAAACCCTTATTCAATGGAGTGTAGATATTTATAGTAGTAAACATCACATGTGATCACATTTCTGTGTGTCATGCCTGAATACACTGTGGAGAGATACTTGATTCAGAAAATATGCAGTATAATTTCAGGTAATACATTCCCCTAAATGCATTTACCTCTTATCTTGGAATGTAGGGAAAAGTGGTAATTGTTCACAAAATCTGTCTGCTTTTGGGAAGTTCCAAAAGGGAAGTTGCTTATGTACACAAACTCTCCAGTAGAAAGCACAGTAGTAGTTGTCCAGAGGTTTAGTATATAAACTTGTAAATGACATTACCTTCAGTAACAATTGGAACAGTTCAAAGGAATATATGATAGGCAAATGTTTACTTGCAGCTCTTTCTGATTCTTCTGATTCTAAAAACAAACATAAGTTTTGGCTACATAGACATTTAATTGAACATGCAAATAAGATATATGGAGTCTGAAAATATTTAAATATTATCTATACACTTGCACGTATTGACACAGAGTACACAAGCACACAAAATAAAAAGATTAGCCATCAAAGTTGTGCCCCAAGCACTTGGTATTTAAAAAAAACTCTCCAAACTTAGAGTGGATTTAAGGCTGCCTCAGCTGCAGACATCAGGAAACACAGTGGCATTTTTGGCTTCACCCATTAGGAGTATAAGATACAATATCCTGAAAGCAAACTTGCTGCTTTGAGCATGAAGCTTTAACTACTGCCACATTTCTTCTGGAGGTATCTGCAGTAGCTCTAGGTTAGGGGTGATAATTCAAATTTAGGTTTTTGTTAGATCTTGCTCTTTCTTTGTTTTCCAGGATTAAAGTAAAAAAAAAAGGTAAAAAAATAGGATTTTTTTTGGATTCACTGGAAAAATAGTAGCTGCTCTGATGAAAACTGTCCACCACTTACGTATTGTGGAGAAAAAGTTAATGATTACACAGTTTGTAACTGCAAAGACAGCAAGTGGAGAAGGGCATAAGCAATGAAGCAGCTAGTAGTTCTGATGTATGGAAAATTAACCCCTTTGCAAAACAGAATCGCCACTAAGTTATAGCTGGAATTCCCAGATGCCAATGGGCCCTCAGAGCTGTCTCTTATGAGTGATGTCTAAACTGAGGGCAGTCCATCATCTCAGGAAATTGCAAGGCAGTCTCTAATACAGGTGTTGTTTCAGTTCCAGCAGCTGTTTAAAGAAATGAAAGGACTACTCATACACCCAGCAGAAAAGCAAAGAGGCTGTATGGAGCAGTAGGACAGAAATGTCTATTTTATTTTTGTGCATGGAAATCTGGAGCATTGACATTTTCCCACTCTTTTCCTGTTTTGTTAATTTGCTCAAGAACTAAAACAGATGTAAATGTCTTCCATAGATATCTCTCCTGTGCTGGTCTGAGAGCAGGTTTCTGTCATGAGTCACGTTTTGGAGTAATAGAAAACCAAAACTGTATTTTAGGATTGAAAGTTTGGGGAAAGCTTGGATTTAAGGTTGGATTTGAACTTTTTGATTGTACCAAATTTGCCTTTTTCTTCCCCTGTACATCGGTATAACCATTTCCTAAGGTAAGAATGTGTTTGTTTCTAGAACAAGTCAGTACTATGTATGCTATGTTTGAAATGAAGAAACTTCTACAGTTATAATTCAGGAGAAAAGGAGAAGGTAGAAGTTTAGTAAACAAGAAGCTCTTTATTTATTATTTAATCTGATTATTTATTGGTTCCTTAGTTAAACTTGGAATGGTGAATAACAGTAATTGTATTATTTAAATCTGTATATGCACTTGTAAGTAAGACTACAGTGGCTACTTTTTGCAACATGTCTTAGTAGCCATGCACAGCTTTTAGTCATAAATTTAAGAGGAACCACCCTATGCAGCAGAGAGATTGCAGATCTAATGATGTATTTCTGGAGGTTTTTCTGTGTGTCAGTATATTTTTTTGTTTCACTTTGGTTCTTGGGAAGAAAGTTGTTTATATGGAGAGGATGAGAGCAGATCGAATAGAGCAGAAATACAGTGTGTGAATTGGGTTTGTTAACTTGTAAGCAAGTCATGAAATGATGCATTTTTAAAAATTTTGTGTTGAGAAGGTTAAATTTCAGTTTGGAGCTGGGGGCAGAGTGGATTGTTTGCTATTTCTAATCCTGTCAAACAGCCCAAATCTTCTCTGGTGGTGACAGACCTATAGTTGGAAATACCCTCAGCAGGTTCCTCAACCAACAGGTCCTCCCAAGTACCCCAGAGAGTGGCAGGTCCTTCCACACAGCCAGAATGAAATTGTTTGGATCCAGAATTTTATCTGGCATCTGCTGAGCCAATATCTTTTGTCTTGGGTTAAAAAGTAAAACCTTTGCAGTTGTTCATCTCTCCATTGTATTATAATAAATACAATAAACAAATAAACAAATAAATGAATATAATTAATAAATAAATATCTTCTACTCAATAAGAATTTATCCTGAGATAAAGTTTTGTTGAATGCCTGTTTTCTGTAAAAAAAAATACTAAGATAAAACAACAGTATTCATAGATTGTATCATGTGACTGACTGTACAGCATTTAAAAATTGTTGCCAAGGACAGCAAGTTGTTTCAAGAATTTTCTTTCCAAAATCTTGCTGAATGTAGTAGTTTGCCACTTTCTATGGAGACCTATTGTCTTAGCCTCTATTATCACTCTTGTTGTAGACCTTTCCAGACCCTGTGTCTCTGATAAAAAGCAGAGCAGACCAGTAGAAGGAAGCTCTTAGTACTGATACACTTTGTGGTGTCTGATGTCCACATTGCACACTTTTCAGGGTTGTATTTCAGACTTGTACTAGTCTGGGTCTGTGATTCTGTGAATGCCCATTAGTGGGTAGAGTACTTTAGGTGCTCTTCTGAAGAGATCTTCCAGTTTAATTTTGTACAGAAGGAATTTTCTGTGTGTGCTCAAGTCACTGTGGATCCCAGTGTGGAGACAATCCATAGTATTAAAAAAAATTAATTAAAAAATATTACTGTAAATATACAGTAAGTTGTCAACAGTAAAACCCCTTTTTAAGTAAGTGTAATAGTAAGTATGGCGTTTTTCACAGCTTTTTTCTATTTTACAGCTTTAACCCCTTTAAGTTTTCTGTCATTTTATATGTGCCAAAACAGCATCACATGTAGGTGGACTTTTATTTAAATTCATTATAATATTAATGGATTTTTTTAAATCCTGATAGATGCTTTTTCTCTATGTAAATTATTTGTATGATTTCAGCTTGCACCTCCTTCATTTCAACTCTAATTTTTTGTCTTGTCCTCCACTACTGGATTCAAAGTTACTTTCATGTTGTTGAAGTCTCTGGCAGATGTCTTTGTCTGACCTGAGTGCTCCTTAGCACCTGCCAGGCTTCTTTCTCACTCTTGTTTAAATTCTCAAAAGCTTTTTCATTTTTGTTTGCCCGCAGTGTCACTCCAGTTGGATAAAAGTTCTGTTGCCTCAAAACTTCTGATGCCCCAATAAACTCTGCTTTGAATCCTCTAGTCTTACTTAACACAGTCAAGTCTGAAATTTCTGCTGTCTGTGGTTGTCTTTGCAATGGGAAGCATTTCAGACATCTGAGGAGTTCTTTTTTTTTTTTTCCTGCATGAAGTCAGAGTTCAAGCTTCCAGTTAGACTGACATAAAGTAGAGGGGGGAAACAACTGCTTCTCCAGTTGCAGTACCAAAAGGTAACTTAGCTAAAATTGAAGATTTGTGGATTTAGGGTAAAATTTAGCATGACGCTCAAGGACCAGATGTGAAAACAGGAATGATACCGTTAAACAGGTATGTATATTCATGGGCTTTTACAGCGTCTTTACCAACAGACTAGGGAAGTATTTGAATGAAGAAAATGAAAATTCACTGGCTTTTGGTGCCCTCTTGGCATTTTCAGGACTTCTGGGGAGTCATAGGTTGGTGGCTGAGAACTGGTAAAATGGTTTCCTCACCCCCCACTACTGAGAAGACAGCAATGATTCACCTTCATCAAAAATAATGCTTTCTTGAAGTTTAACAGAAAACACTAATATTAAAATGGAATTTATTAGTCCTTGAAGCTGATAAGCTGCTGTCCTGAAACTATCCTAAGAAAACAAAAGGAGAGAAGGAGAAATTGAGAAAAACAGACTGTATGAATTTAGAAGACAGACCTGTTGTTTTTTTGGGGTGTTTTTCTTCCTTGTATCCCAAAAAGTCAAGTTACAGTTTTTTGGTGCAAAGTGTTGTTGTTCACATTTGAACATAGTCATCAATATTTCTTTTACAAAACTTATTGTATCTGCAAGCTAAGACAACAACATAAAAATTTATTGTCCAGACACTAACATTTCCTGTTATATGTAATCTCAGATTTGACTTGTGATGAACTTCATTTTAAAAAAAATACTGATAAGTTAATCTCCATTAATTTATCATATTAATTAGTTGAAATGACATGGTTTTGGGAACTTAACAAGATATATTTTCTAAATTAAGCTCAAATTTCAAAAGTAATTTAGATTAGTAACATATTTTAGAATATACAGAAGTGTGCAGCCCCAAGTGAATGAGAGAACATATTAGCTAACTATTTTGGCATTAACTGTGCTAAAGCAAAGCCAAATTAACTTGCCTTATTTATTAATATTATTTATATTTAAATATTCTTTCACAAAGTTTCCAACTAAAACCTCCTTATGCATTTCATCTACTCTAGATATTCAGTAATTATCTAAGCAAGTGATTCTCAAGTAACTTACCAAGAGTATTGTTACTATTTAAAATTATCATCTTTATTCAATGTATAGGTGTTATTTCATTGGATGAGTGTTTTGTTAGAGTTATACCAGGTTAGACAGGGGTTGTCTTCCATTCACTTCCAAAAGAAATCTGGAGTGCCAGTTTTAGAGTCTGTTAACAAAAACACACTATTTTCCCCACCAGTCAAGGTGAATTACATTTTAAAAGTCTTATGTTTCTCTCCTTGTCTTGAGGGCATTTTAAAAATCTTATGTGCTTAATATTTCTTGGCCATATTGACTAACCAGTATAGTATTCAGCAAAGTCTGAGACTCTGCATTTGTCTCCATTTGGTTTCTTGCTAATAAAGTCCAAAACACCCCAGAAGAAATGGATGATTTCTCTCGAGATTATTTCTCTCTGATTTCATCCTGCCACTATGCTTGGCCCTGTAGCCAGAATGCGTAGCTAATTACCTGTGGCTAATTATCTTTGTTCAACCCTCCTGAAGTGCCATCCAGGGATTGTTAACTATTAACTTTTTGGAGAGACATCCATTGAAAGGTTTTGTAGTGCTGTGGTGATTGAGAGCTGCCTGTCACATGTCAGTTCCTGTCTTGTATCTCTATAGAGATCTTGTATCTTGTAGGGCTTTTATTTCTGTTTTAAATGGGAAAGTGAATTGTTGTTTTGTGTTTGTGCACAGCCTGGCCTGTGGCAGGAGCTGCTGGAGCTCATTCTGGTCACCTCAGTGCAAAGGCTTCCTGTTGATGCTTCTGTGTCCCCAGCTCTCTAAGTGGTGTAATGCAGCCAGCAGTGGCCCATGAATGCATACAGGAATGTTTCCCACTCTGGTGGCCTGTCAGGAATGAGTCTGACCTTTTTCCCAAAACCTCCTGAAGAAAACAGCCATGAAAGTGGTTGGTTTTTTGGGGTTTTTTGGTTTTTGTTTTTTTTTCTGGAGGGTTATGTGAGTGTCTGTCCTTCCAGTGAACCATTGTAGGCATCCCTACAGCTGGTCTCAAGTCATGGTTGTTAAGAAGCAGATTCTTAAGGCTTTGCTGAGTAGGAAGAGAGGCTGTGGATCAGGAAGGGACTAAGACACACATCATAAAAATCTTTCAGAAGAGCTTCATGTCCTGAGCTTCTCATTTGTAAGAAACAGTAATCTCTGCTTACCCTGATTTTGGAAAGGGTCCCTCTGCAAATCCTGTGTGTGAACATGAGTGTGTGCACGAGGGCTGCTTATTTTGAGCAAGGAATATTTGTTTCTGCCTGTTTCAAAATGTAAGATAACACACTTAAAAATTTTAGGGTTTTTATTTGTTTGTTTCTTTTTTAGTGATGCTTTTATTGCAATTCACTCGATCAAGTCAATGTTGCAATATACTCCAGATAGTTTTAAACCTGATCTTCTGAAATGAAAAGTTGGGAAAGACTTGAGAGTAATGAATTTTTTTTTTTTGCTTTCTCATTGCTGTGATTTTACAGAGTCCTTGCAAAATCAGTTGTGATTTAGTTGTCTATTAATTTTTTTTTTAAAAATAGAGTTCAAGTGGCTTGGAGAGAAAAGTTCTAGTTCAAAACTTTCTTCCTCATTAGACATTTTCAGATCATATTGACCTAAATGGCTTTCTGCATATATCTTCTATGAAAAAAGCTGAGAGTTGGGGTTGTTCAGCTCTCCCTGGAGAAGAGTCTGGAGAGGCTTTCTTGTGGTGTTTTCCATATATAAGGGGTCTTATAAGAAAGACAGAGAGAGACGTTTTACCAAAGGTTTTTGTGACAGGACAAAGGGTGATGGCCTAAACAGGAAGAAGGTAGGTTTAGATTTTTTCCATAAATTAGATGGAGGCATGAACAAATGGATAGGTACACTGACAGATGCCCAAGCTTAGCTGTTTTTATATAATGAAGATGGGTGTTATCATAGTTCTCAAAGCATGAAATTTGGCTGAAATGTTCATAAGCATACACGAACATGGGGAAATTAATATACCTGTATGTATTGCATTTCATTCATCATAATGTGCAATTTAAAGTGAGGAGTTAAGTGGGTAATATTTGAGCATCCAAGATCAACACTAGGAAATAGACATGTATTTTCAAGAGATTACTAAGTCTCTACTACTGGAGATTTTACAGCCACCTTTTCCACTTCCTGTTCCAAAAAATTAGCTAGTTCTTTTTAAACCAGACAAAAATGCACCTCCAAATTCCTCTTTGTACAATGTGTGGTCCTCAGAGATTTGTTGTAGACAATCTATTTTTTATTAGTAGAAAATTTCCCTTAGTCAAGGGGGATTGGGTTAAAGCACCTAGGCCAACTTGACATCCACAAGTCCCTGCAATCTGACAGGATACATCTATGAGTGCTGAGAGAACTGGCAGACACCATAGCAAGGCTCTTTGAAAGGCCCTGGAGATCAGAAGGGATGCCTGAGGACTGGAAGTAAGAACAAGTCACCCTGGTCTTCAAAAAAGGGCAAGAAGGAGGACCCAGGGAGCAACTGACCAGTCAGTGGTGGAGCACCTCATTTTGGAGACCATGACTACCCACATGGGCGCAAGAAAGTGCTTGGGGTAGTCAGCATGGATTCACTACAGGGAAATTCTGCTTGACCAACCTGATGGCCTTCTATGATGAGACAAGTACCTGGATGGATGAGGGGAGAGCAGTGGACTTTGTCTACCTTGACTTCAGCAAGGCTTTTGGCTCTGTCTCTCACAGCATCCTCATAGACGAACTCAGGACGTGTGGATGAGTGAGATCGATTGAGAACTGACCAGCAGATCCCAGAGAGCTGTAATCAGTGGCACAGGGTCTGATTGCAGGTCTGTCACTAGTGGCAAAGAACTGTCTGAAATTCAACCAAGGCAATTGCAGAGTCCTGTGCCTGGGGAAGAAAAACCCCCTGCACCAGTGGAGGCTGGGGGCCAAACTGCTGGAAAGCAGCTCTGTGGAGAAGGACCTGTGAGTCCTGGGGGACAACAAGCTGTCCATGACCTTGCAGTGCTCTGCCAATGCCTATCAGTATCTGAAGGGAGCATGTGAAGAGGATAGAGCCAGGCACTTCTTGGTGGTGCCAAGCACTGGGACAAGAGGCAACAGTGTCACCAGAAACCAGGAAAGAAATTCTCTAACCAATTTACTAGGATAGAAAGAAAACATTACTATTAGCAGTGCTGGATGGGTGGAGAATTCTCAAAGCGTGCATGCCTAGTAACTCAACAGACCAGGTTATATTCCTGAAATTAGCACATATTCATCACATTTCCTCAACCATGCATATATGCTAATTATTTACATGGACTTATTTTAATATGGCTCTGGATCTTCTGATGAATATTTTCTCTTTGAGACTGTTCCAAATATGAGATCAGGTTGTAATGCATGTCGTTTACCATGCTTTGTTGTGACACACAATCTGATTTTTTTCTAGAAACTAAAATGTCTGCTAGTACATATTGATCACTAATATAAGTAAATAAGGAAGCATTGGCTGGCATGAGACTTATTAGTCACAGATGTAGAGAGCACAAGGCCACATTAATCTCTGGTATTTGTACTAAGCAATTTATGGTGAAAACTAAGCATTAATGATGAGTATAGGGATTATACGCTATTGTGCTAAAGCTAAAAGAATTTTCCAAAATCTTACCCCGCTGCTGTGTAGATTTCTTAGAGAAATAGAACTTGTTAGGTAACAACTGGCAGAAACTGATGCACAGAAATTTCCACCAGAATACAGGGATGAACTTCTTTACTGTGTGGGTGATCAAATACTGGAATAGTTTTCCCAAAGAGCTTGTGGAGTCTCCCTCACTGGAGGTATTTAAGAACTGTCTGGATGTAATCCTCTGCCATGTGCTCTAGGATGACCCTGCTTGAGCAGGGAGCTTGATGACCCACTGTGGTCCTTTCTAACCTGACCCATTTCTGAGAAGTTCTCGTGCTCTGCAAAACTCCACTTTTCTGGTTAGTAATGGTTTGAGCTAAGTGTAGTGGGTTGATGCTGCAGGATGCCAGGCACCCACCAAAGCCTCTCTCCCACTCCCCTCTGCAGCTGGACAGGGGAGAGAAAAATATAATGAAGGGTTCATGGCTTGAGATAAGGATCAGGAGAGATCACTCGTCAAATACCATCATGGGCTTCCAGCAGCTTCTCACAGAAGCCACCCTTGTATCTTCTCTCTGCCAAAACCAGGCCATGCTAAACCAATACAGGCAAGCAATAGGGTTTTTATTCTGAAATCTTTCATGTCTTAATTGCAGTTCTCTCCTAGTACTAACCCAATGGCATCTCATTTCATGGAGCAGGAGTAGCAATGAAATCACATGCTTTCCAAGAGGGAAATGTAGCTAGAGAAGTTTAGGAATGCAAGAAATCAGTATGCAATAGTAATGCACCTAATTCCTTAAGCAATCCTTGATTATGTATTAAGTTTATTACTACTTTAAATAGCTTGAAATTGATAGTTTAGCTTCTAGGTTTTTCAAGTATTTGGCTATATGTTTTCTTCTTGAATGTTTTTGATACTTTTGTGAGGTATTTTATTCTTCTATCTCATTAATAAAGCCTACAAACAGGTTTGACCTAGCAAGTTCCTGTTTTATGGAAGGGTTCAGTTCCTTTTTCAGAAGATGCATCCTGACTTTCTCTTTGTGTGAAAGAGACTGAAAACTTTTATATACAGAAAATGCAACAATATGCATGAGTCAAAGGGTCTAAATAGGCAGTATTACTTGTTGCAGCCTTTCTGCTTTTGTGAGGGTGAGCCGTGAGTTTTAACAGCAACCTGTCATTCTGTTGGCCCCCATTTTATGGTTTTTTATGTCATGCTTTTCATCTTGCATTATACTACTCTGTATTTGCTATAGACTTGTTCTGCTGTGGTCCTGTTTCATGGGTTCGAGTTCTATTTTATTCCCAGGCAGTAAATTGAAAGAATTTAATAGATTACAGTAGGTCAGCTGGAAGGGACCCACAAGAAGCACCTAGTCCAACTACCTGACCACTTTCAGGACTGACCAAAAGTTAAAGCATGGCTTTAAGGGCATTGTCCAAATGCCTCTTCAACACTGACAGGCACAGGGCACTGACCACTTCTCAAGGAAGTCTGTTCCAAGTGTTTCACCACCCTTCAGGTAAGGAAAATATTGCTTATGTCAAGTCTGAACCTTCCCTGATGGAAGCAGTTTTTAGCTGTTCCCACATGTCCTAGCACTGGGAGCCAGGGAGAAGAGCTCAGTACCTCCCTCTCAGCTGCCCCTTTTCAGGAAGCTGTGGGGACCAGTGAGGTCACCCCTTGGCCTCCTTCTCTCCAAACCAGACAAACACAAAGTCCTCAAGGATGTGTCTGCTGTGCCCTTTGCCACCTTGGTGCCTTCCTTGGGACACATTCAAGTATCTTCACATCCTTCTTAAATTGAACTGCTCATGCTACTCAAGATGGGGCTGCACCAGCACTAAATACAGATGTGACCATCCAGTCACCTCTTTTGACCAGCTGGTGATGCTGTGTTTGATGCACTCCAGGATGGGGCTTGCCCTCCTTGCTGCCAGGGCACACACACTGCTGACTCCTGTCAAGCCTCCTGTCAGCCAGCACCCCCAGATCCCTTTCTGCTGGGCTACTCTCCAGCCACTCCTCTCCCAGTTTAGTCTCATGTCTGGCATTGCTCCCTCCCAGGTGCAGAATCCAGCATTTGGACTTGTTCAGTTTCGTGCCATTGATGATTGCCCAATGCTCCAATCTGTCCAGATATCCATGCAGGGCCTCTTGTCACCTGAGACAGCCAACAGCACCTCCCAGTTTCATTATTTCAAACTTACTAACTGTGCATTCAGCTCCTGTATCCAAGTCATTGATACAAATATTGAACAGAACTGGCCCTAGAATTAAGCCCTGAAGAACACCACTGGTCACCAGTCACCAGCCAGAAGTTCTAAGCAGTACAATATTCCATTCCCCCACCACATCCTTCAACAAAATAATAGCTTTTTGTGAGAACTGTGATCTCCAACTGGCTACTGAGCTTTACAAGAGAAAAGAAAAAATGTGGGGGAAAAAAAGAGGAGAAAAAAATATATATTTGAATGGCGTCTTGAATTTTCTTTAATTATATTTTTCTTCTTGACCTGAGCAAAACATCTTTGAGTTTCAGAGGTGTAGAAAGAAGTCAGTCAATTAGTCATTGCTAGCACCAGATCTGGGTCATAATATGTCTTCAAAGCTTGCTGTTACAAAGCAGAACCCATTTTCCTGTCTACTGAAAGTAGATATGGTTTCTTATCCTAGGTCAATGACTATCTTTATAATAATAGCAAATTATTTTTTCCTGTAGCAGAGATCAAGAAGGAATGCAAAATTGTCTCCTAAGTTCATTTTTGCTACTTCCAGTCTCTATCCTACTTGCCTAGAGGTATATGAAAGTTACAGTCAGAAACAAAAGGGAGAAAAGAGCATTTATGAGATTCCCCCACTCCATGAAAGGAATTCTGTTCATCAGTTTGTTTGCACTGAAGAAATTAGAGAGGCCAGGCTTTTATGAAGCCCTAATCCTAACATGAAACCTCCAAATATGAAGCCAGTTCTACTGAAAGGATATGGTATATGAGAGGATTTGTGGGCTCATGATTTGCTGCCATTGTATAAAACGTTAAAAAAAAGAAGACATCATAGGGATTGAGAAGTACAAGATTGAGAAGTACAAGAAACTAAAAGAAGGTGTTGACTACTTTCTTTTTTGTTGGCCTGTTGATCATTCTTCTTATTTATTCAGTATAGAAGATTTCCAGGTGAGACTTCGGACCAGGAGAGCTACAGAGATTTACCAGTTTGCCTGGGAACAGATAAACAGATTTGAATTTTGTGTATTCTTATGTAGCATAAAGGTGCCTTTCTGTAACAGTCAGTGATACAGTGCTAAGAAGAAATTGTTTCTTGCCGCGAGTTAGGTGAACATTACCCTGTCTTTTAAATTAATTCACACACTTCTCTAATACCCAGAAAAATAAGATAGTAAAGTCTAGGTCGAAGGGATCCTACAGACTCTTCCCCTGTAGAAATACACAAAAAAAGGAAGGGCAGTGACACTAAATTTATTATGAACTGATTCATAATGAAAAAGATTAAGCTGAATTTTTATCACTTAAGAATTGCAGAGTATTAGTGCCCTTAGTAAAGGCCCCTCTAGGCTGACAATTTAACTGCAACACTGCATAATAATTATACAGGCAATATGAAATCTTCAGCAGCTTGTCTACTTTTCACTCTTATCTGCAATCTATACTCTGTAGTCTCATAAATGGATATAAAAAAATAGTTCTGATTTTTTTAAGGTATCATTAAAAATGCTAATTAAACCTATAATGATTAGCCTGCTGAGGATAGGGCACCAAATGCACAAGCTCAAGGATAAAATGTCACACTGGGCCAGTCTAAGGCTTGCTTAAATTTAGAAAAGGACTGGGGATATCTTGATCATTGTAGTTTCACTCTGTATTTGTGGTGTATTTTGCACTGATTTGTGGAAAACTGGAGAAAATGTTGTGGAATCTCATTTGCAAGTGAGAAATTTAAACAGAATGAGTTTCTCTTTTTGGTGGTGTTCAGAGTAGAACAAGAATTAGTATTTATGGCATTTGTCAATCTTTAAGATATGTCTGTGAAAAGGAATTAAACTAATGAAACTCCCTTTTAAAGTATCTTTTGTATTCCCAGACATCTTTTTAGGTTGAAAAAATGTTTTCATCCCTTTATTTTTGTGCATGTTAGCACACATGCTGCTGTCACTTTTAACTGCTTGCAACATTCTAAGGGAAGTATACTTTCAGATTTTTTGCACCTGTGATTGCTGGGTTTTTGCCACCCATATAGACTGGCCTGCAGAAGATAGAGAGTTGTTTCACAGGCTCATGCTGCTGCAAGTGATGGGCAAACAAGGGATTTGCTCCCTGTGCTCAGAGACATGAGAAATGTTCTCTCAGGCTGGTTTTTGCTAGGACTGTAGATGTTCATGTGTGAATGTGTGAAATTGTGGAATCATTTGCTCTCTCTGCATAATTTGTACATTAGATATACAGTAGCAACCATTTAAATGTATAACCTCAGGGTGTAGTAACTCCTTTTGGTTTACTGGCACTCACCTCCACAGGGATTTCCTTCTGTACCCTTATCCTAAATTGGTTTGAAACAGATGTGTTCATTAATTTTGTCTAATAATGATTATAATATATTCTGTCTTTCATACCTGGGATTTTATTCACTGTAAAGTCTTTTTCCTTTTTTTTTTTAAGTGCTCTTCTTGAAGGGTAGCTTTGGTAGGGCTCTGTCTTGCAAATAACTGATACACTGAAGTCTATCCATTTCAGCACAGGAATATTCTAAGCTTTTATAGTAGGGATTGGCAGGATTGGGTCCAACAGTTTTCAATATTATTTTGAAGTATAACAAATCTGCTGGTTTTTCTCTATGTGTTTAAGCAGTCATTGATATGACATATGAAAGCTTTTAGACATACAAGTTTTTGCTGGAACTATGGATACTTTTATTTTCAACAGCAACCAAAAGCCTGGTTGGCTCAGAAAACATTCTCTGAATGGTGTTCACATAATAGCTACTTGGTACTGTGTGTATTTGTGTGAAAAGACAATTGATGATATTTTAGGGTTATAACAAAACAGCTCTTCTTAAGTACATCCCATTAGAAAAATTGGCTGTATTTGTCTTGCTCAAAATCTCAGCCCAAAAGCTTTTATTATTGTTAAGTCAAGCTCTTACATACTTAATGATTAGTAGAAATATTTCTGGAACTTTGTTTTGACTTTATTGCCAGTCATATTTGATTTTAAATATGGATGTTCTCAGCTTTGTTTCATCCTTGTTCCTTTTCACTTCCTCCCTTCTGTGGCTGTCTTTGGTGATTGTGTTGATTTCCACCCATTCCCTAAGTCTTCTTTCTGTATAGCATTTTCTGCACCCAGATGTTTATGTACTAAAACAGATTGTGGTCTTTGCCTTTGCCCTAGGAAGCACTCTGACATCTGTATTTAGTTTTTTGCTGCTGTAGTTGCTTTCAAGTGTGTGCTGCCATCTATGGAGTAATTATAGCAATAAAACTGGTATAAAAAAGGTGTTTTATCAGAAGATCATGGAAAACAAGATCTAGATAGTGTAGGAGGTATAGTAGAGCAGTTGGCCAGATCTCCAGAAATCCTGTTTCTCTGTAGTCCCAGATCTCACAGCAAGAACAGGTGAAAGTACACCTTTTAGAAAATCAGTGATTTCTAGGAATGAAATTATTCTGTTGATTTCTTTAAATCAGAGTAAGTTTGCTTGTTCTTCAATCTGGTAACTCATTCCTTTTTCTTTTCCTTCCCTGTTACCTTTCCCATGTCCTAGTTATTCGACAGTTTCCAAGATCTGTTCACTATATCTTTCCTAATTTGTTTTTCAAAGCTTAATTTAATTCCTTATCCTTCCTTCCCCAGCATCTTGTTAACTGACTTTATGCCTCTCCTCAGTGTTTAGCTTCAGCCTGACAAGTTCCAGGTTTCCCTCCTTCAGATCCCTTCAGAATACATTACTGAAGATTAGTCCCCATTATGTCTCTCTTTCATAACATTTTGTTCCTTGATATCTATTTTAGAGTGTACATTTTTTGCAACACATCTATTCAAGAGGGTCTGAAAAGCACTTGGAGAAGTCATTTTCTCTGTACTGGGATATCCATGCACGTAGGGAAGCTCCCACTTTTGTCTTATGCTGTTGATGTGCATTCAGCTTGCAGATTTTTGACTAAGGATTGTAGCATCTCACAACCTTGAATGGGGTTTGGTGTGTGAGTTCCTGGCAATCAGACTTCTATTCATTTCAGCTGGCTGTGGCAAATAACAACTATGTCTCTAGATCTTTCCTCAGCAAAAAAGAGTGTTGGAGTGGGTGTATATTTAACTACTACTTCTTAAATGCTTTCTTATAACACAAGGCATTAGAATAAAAAAGAAAAGTTTAACCTATGTGGATAAAGCATTCTTAAAAATATCTTCTGACATTTTCTTCTTATTGCTGAACTCAAAAAAAATTGATCTTATTTTCCAGCATCAAAACAAAATGAAGGAAAAAAATCGATGCTGAAGATTGATCAATGTTTTTCAAAACTGACTTAATAAGATAAAAATCAATGTGGCTGTATTATTTGTCATTCTTTCATCACCAGGAACATTCAAACATGGTAATATTTGATTCTTAAGTTAAATGTGAAAATATTTCAGTTACCTCCTACAGAGGCAAAAAAAATATAACGAGGGATTTATTTAGTCAAAGTTCAGTTTTCTTTTAAAACCTAGTTTTGAAAATTTGAGTTCTGCAGAAATTGATAACAGTTTGATATTTTAAGTGACAGTATATAATTATTCCGTTAATCACACAGACTTAAATAGAAAAAATTATTACTTGTATTTGCAAATTACTCTGATCCTCCCTTCCTCCTGCAAATATCAGTTCCATCTTGCTTGGTTGAGAGATCTGTACTCAAAAAATTGAAGATAAGCTTGGGAACTGAATTTCCCTCATGGCAGGTTCACAGTGCTTTGAATTTAGAGCTTTACTGTACAAATGCACTGGCTGATTAATGTTTTTTGGCAAAAATGAGTTGATTATTTGTAATTTGTTTGTTTGTTTGTATTTTCCCAACATTCATTTCCCTTTTCTGCTTCTGCTATCCCCAGTAATATTAAGATCCCTTATTGATTTATTTAAAGAAAAGCCTTAGAAACTGACTTCTGTTATATTATTGAAGCAATCCCTAAAACATAAGTTTGTTCTGACAGTTGAAAGGGTTTTTTTAAAAAATTTATTTGCATTTCAGTATTCCCATTCACCTACGTGCTGACTTGTGTTTAGCCATTTGGGCTCCCTATTTGAAATTCCTTTTAACAACTGAGTGATAGAAAATGTCCTTTTAGAGAAGAAAATCATTGTGCTCACATAATCACTGGAATGTGTGAACTGGGATTTTCATGAAGTATCAGACATTGAAAGACTCCTGATAAAATCCTAGATATTGGTGAGCCTCTGGTGTTGGCATCTTCTGTTTTAAAGATTTATTTCATGAGCACAGAAAGACAGCTATCTGCATAAATTTCTACTGAATTGATTCCCTATCTGCAAACTGGGCCAGAATGTCATAAAGTAGGAAATGCAAACCTGGTATTAGTTAGGCAGAGACTTTGAGAATATGGAATTTGCCCAGGTTCTCTGTGGGGCCAGCTACTTTCTCATCTGCTTTTCATATTCCCTTACTGATTGATTAATATGGTGAGTTTGCTCCTCTCCTCCAGCAGCTCTGAGCAGCAATATGAACTTTCATTGGGCTCAGACAGTCCCACGCCTTCATCTCTCACTCATCATCAGCTTCATCATCCACAATATCTGTAATCTCCCAACGAGAGAGCTTGTACTTGCAACTCTCCTCTTCCTTTCCTCCTCCCTCCATGCTGTGAGACAGAGGTGGCATGGCATATTGCATAGCTAAAAGCTTATCAAGCCTGAATTTTTTACACCTCTGAATTTGGCAGGCAAGCATTCACAACCACTGCACATATACATGGCTCATCACCACGTGAAGCTGGACACCCTGAGAAGACAGATAATATTGGATTGGTTTTCTCACTGCTCTGCAAACAATCAAATAGACTTAAGCTATGCAATCTGATATTCCCTAATTGACAGCTTTTCCAAGGTTCATTTGTTAACTGAGAGCATGACATGTATTGAAGTTGTTTCTTCATAATGCATTTGGCATGAACAGGAGAAGCTGCTGAATGCCTCAGACATCAATGTCTCAGCAATAAGACATTTTGCCTACAGTTTTGACTTTCTAACTAGTGACTTTGTATTTGCAAGAGCATGTGAAATGAGCATGGGACAGGACAGGGTAGGAGAAAAAAGTTTAAAAATGTATTCTCCTAAGAAAATTTGTGGGACTATTTGTGGTGCTTGGGACATTTAGTTGACTTTTATGGTTCAATTGTTCTTCATTTCTTTTGGTATATAACCTTGATTTCTTGCTTAACAAAGTGTTCACTGAATAGTCATAGGGCTTCAGAGTCTGTATATTTATAAATAGGCATATCTGATTTTATTTATAGTGATGAAGAATTTGTGTGTAAAAGGCATGCTCAAGAGTTTTGCTTGCCTGCATCTACAAGAAAGTAAAATAAAATGAAAAAAAATCCTTTATTTCAAAGAAGCTTCTCCCACATGAAGCCCAGGCTTATTTGAAGGAATAAATTTTCTGTGTAGAAGAGACCAGAGGATGATTTCTCCACTGATCTTGTCACTACTTTTTATTTGCTGCTTTCTTGTAGCTAGTTTCTGTCGCCATGATATTTTCTGAAAAATCCCTTTGCCAGGATTTTTCTCCTGAGAAGCTGAGAAGCCTCAGAGGAAAAGAAAAACAATAATTATCTGCTGCTGTGGAATGCAGCAGGTGCATCTCTGATTGGTCCATGTTGGTTGTTTCTAATTAATGGCCAATCACAGTCAGCTGGATCAGACTCTCTGAGAGTCATGAGCATTTGTTATCATTCCATTCTTTTCCTTTCCTTGCTAGCCTTCTGAAGAAATCCTTTCTTCTATTCTTTTAGTGTAGTTCTAATATATCATTTTCTTTTAATATAATATATATCATAAAATAATAAATCAGCCTTCTGAAACATGGAGTCAAGATTCTCATCTCTTCCCTTGTCCTGGGACCCCGAGAATACCACCACAAGTTTCCACAAACACTTTCTTATTTTCTTAGAACACAGATTGTGCTAGAGCTGTACCACTCAGCACTTTCCATTGTTAAAGATTTCCAGTTTCTACTCTTCCTTGTAACTGTTCATAGGATGTTCACTCAGGAGCTGTAAGTGCTAATGAAGAGATTTATCACAAACACATCATCATTAATAGCTGTTGCTTCTCCTGCATCCCATGAATGTTTTACTTACTAGATAAATGTATCTCTTGATGCAAAAAAATGTTTTCATTTGAGGTTTTTTTTCATTATTTGTTGTAAGCAGGTTACTCTAAATATTTAGGTTAATTTCTCTAGCACCTAGTTAAATTTCTGCATGTATTCCTCCTTCTGGGTAGAGTACATGCCTGGAGAAGTACATGAAATTTTACAGATGTTGTCAAAATAATTGAAGCGCTTCAGTGGTGCTTTGACTAGCACTTTTTAGGAAGTGAAACACAGCTGTTTAGATGAGGAAAAATGTGTGAATGGATCAGGATGCCTTCATTTCACGGGAGTAAAGAACCTAGGTTTGACAGAAGGACCTATTCAAATAACGCCAGGGAGGAATGAGCAAAGCTAGATTCTGCTTAGAAAAGCCTAGAAACAAACTTTTGAAAGCCATAAGGTCTGGAACCTAAGCACACATCTCTCCTCCCTCTGTAAACAACAATGGCCTGACTTCCTGCTGCAACTAAATATTTCTGAGCCCTTGGGGGACATTCTGGAGCTGTCCCCAAGTACCTCCCCTTTTGTTTGCAAGGTCGGGGATCAAATGCCATTTGGGCAGGCACTGACAGCAGAAACACTTCTGTCTTGCAGGGCAAGCACAAGCTGCACGTGGACACGGGACTGGAGGGCCCCTGGTGCGGCCTCATCCCCATCGGGAACCCCTGCGAGAGTGTGACCACGACGGGCCTCAGGTGGAACCTCAGTAAGTGAGATGTCCTGGGACAGGGGCTCTGCTGTGCTCCTCACCCTGCCTTCAGAGCAGCTTCACCAGTCATGAAGGGCCTTACAAGTGTGAAGGGGAACCATGGCATTGAATCCCTGCCAGGCCATTTTTTTCCTAGAAATGAAGGGGTTTTTACAAAAAAAAAAAAGCTAGAGAAATACGTTTAAACCTGAGATCTCACAGGCAGAAACACATTTTCCATTTGGGAGTCGTGCTCTTCAAACAGAACATTTGTTGAGGTCATGATACATTACCATCTTGATACATTGCCCTCCAGGGAGAAGAAGCCATGAGTGTCTAAACTCCTGCTTATAAGCCATAAAGTTACAACAGACAAATACTAACGGGATGCAGATTAGCAAAGCTACCTCACTTCGCCTGAACTGCTTCATGTATATTGTCTGTTTCTTAACCCTGAATGAATAGATCCTTTTTCTTACTTTAAAGTGAAAAAGAGTCCATTTGATCTAGAACCAGGGACATTTATCTGTAGAGGTAGGAGGTTTTATAACCCAAAAAATCAAAACAACTTTCATCCTCCTGCCTCTTCCTCCCACACTGAGTCATTTGGGATGCATTTACACAGGAAAGTAATGGGATACTTTCAATGAACATTCATTAAAACTTAAGTGGGAGCAAAGCAGTAATTGAGAGGCTCTAGTCTCAGTCTGATTGACATGTCCAGGCTGAAGAGCCATTCCATGCAGAAAGGGCATGCTGTTCTCACAGTTTACAGTGCAGTGCTTTCACTGGCTAAGAGTTAATGTGAGGGACCCACTGTGCCAGCCAGCAGAGCATCTGCTGGTTCCACTGAGAGCCTGAGCATGTGCAGTTAAGGTGGTGGTAGGCATTAGTAGCTCATTAATGATAAAATATATAAATATGGCATTAGTTTTGGATTGTGGGAGAATTGCCAGATGAAGAACTGTCTGGCTAACAATATTTCTGTCCTTTTAAACTGGATCAGAAGAGCTGAATATATTGCGTGAGAGACATTCCCTTAACTTGAAAAAGAGTCAGATATTTTCATTTGTATGTATAAATACAGTTGACATATACGATACTGAATTTTCATCTGCTCATCTCCTGTTGTCCAGCAACTTCTGTGACCCATTGCACTGAGGTACTAATTTCTCAGAAAATGTTCTGTCCTTCAGAATGAGATGCAAGAAGCTCAAACCAGCCTCATGTTAATGAAGGAAGCATCTCTGAATCCTGTGCTGTATTGCAAAAGGCTACTGTGTGGATCAAAATGTGGTAGATGCAATGAGATTGCAGCCCTTTCTTCTGATTTTTATTAGTTGAAAAAGCCATTTTTCAGATACAACAGATTTTTTCAGTTTAATTCCATAAATTTCCTCAGATTTACAAGGTGCTCATTAGAAAGTTGGTAATTTTAAAGATGGTCTGTCTGGTCTGTTTCTTTGTTACTACTGAATTATGATTGCCTGATCTGCTAAAGCTAAAGAGAAAGAGATTGCAAGTCAGCTGTGCCAGCTGGAGGAGGATGCAGGGGGGAGATGAAAGGGCAGAAAATATCTTTTCTGTCTAGGGTTGGGTTAAGACATCAATTTCTTAAATGTTGATCATAACTAGATATGGACCTACAGGGATTTTAATACTCTTAATTTCATCTTTTTTTTTTTCTGGGGGACAAAAAATTATTTATGTGACTATTTCCTGCTTGTTTCACCTTAACATGACACCATCATCTCTGCTTCTCCCTGCTCTTGTTACTGTTCTTTTCCAGGAGGAAAGAGAGCAGACCTTTACAGTGTTTTTGTTACTGATGTATAGATTGCATGCTGTTACAGGCTGTTTTCAGTCTTAGTACTCATGTTTCTCCCAGGATATAGTTCTTTCATTTATTTCTCCATATTAATCACTGATATATATGTAAAACCAAAAAATTATCTGTTCTTCCTTGAAGAGCCTCAATCTATCTGAAACATAAAGGCCATTACAACCTGAAACTGCTTTCTTACCCAAGCCACTAGAGCTAACCTTTTCACTCATCCAAATTCAGAATAACCATTGAATAAGGTTATTGTTCAGACACTGATTAAAAAATTGAAGTTCAATTAAATTTCCCAAAAGGGAAACCAATATCTCCAATACAGCATGTGGTTAGTTGTGACTTGGTTGGATTTTTTCCCTAATAAATAGGATCTACATTCTGATAGTTAAAGTTTGATGCTAAACTTCCATTCTGTTACTGGACTTTTATGGTGCCTGTAGTTTTGCACTTACTTCAAAAAATATTAATCCTCCTGTAAATTGGGATGGAGAAGGATCAAGTGGGAGGAAATAGAATAATAAGAATGGAAAGTGAAGTGTGATATGGATGTCAGCCTTGCTGCTAATGCTTGGCAATGGCGGAGCTTTACCTTTTCATTCATTAACAGCAATCTGAGCACACACCTTTGTAAACCTCAGTGTAAATATATTGCAAACCTCAGTGAATAATTTTTTGTGGTTATAAATTCATTTTCATGTGTAAATCATAAAAGGAATTAAATTTTTAAGCCAAGCATGACATGAAAGGCCTATTCCTCAAGTTTGTTATGGAATTAATTGGATGTGACCTAACACGTTGGGTTTTAAAAAGCAATTTTTGAGCTCTCAGGATATTTAGGTATCTGGGCAGTAAACTAATTTCAGAATTTTAGTTCTAACAGTGATGTATTATGTGGTAGGGGAGCCCTCATTTTTGCAAACAGTAATTTCTAGCAAATCAAAAATCAAATAACACTGCAGCACAAGAAAGAGCTGGCTTTGCATCAAGGTTTTTGATGTTTAACATCAATTTCTGCCTGAGCATATCTAGATTACTCTGCCAATTAAAATTTGTAAAATATTCAAGAGGTAGTCAAACCTTATCCGTGTCCAGTGTACCGGTGCTGTCATGATACTTCATAGGTTCTGAATAGGAAAAGACAAGGATAAATAACTAGGACAAAAGCTGTATTCAGGTTAAAAATAAGCTACCAAAGGTCTCATTTCAATGGCTGAATTAGATAAAGCCGAAATCTGTAAGTTATTCTGCTAGCAGAGAAACAATGATGGCTTTTAATATTACAGAATTCAGTATTTTTTGTATGTCTGTTTGAGAATGCAGCATGTATGCATGCTTTTATGCATGCTTATCTTTGTTATTTGCTAGCACTTGCCACAAACAGAATTTTCATTTATTTGAGTTCTCATCTTATGGGTGAAGGAACTTGGAGAAGAAAGTGGAAAATTGATTAGAAAAAATATTTTTATTCATACTTGTGATTGTGTAGCACATACTCAGAACACATTATAAACATATTCTTTCCATTCCCAAAGGGATACTTATCTTTTCTCTATTAAAATCTGATTTACAGCACAGGAATCAGATAATGCTTTGTCTGATTTGACTCACCTGACTGCTTGCTGATAACAGCTCTCATGTCTAATAAATAAATAACAAAAAATCCAATAATGCCAGAACTACCAGCATTCTTCATTAGGTCCTCAGTGGTGCTTTCATGGAAAGTAAATAAAAATGAAGGCAGAAATCAGCTGCAGTGCTCATCAAAGAAGAGGTTGGAGGGTAATGGTAGGCTTTTTTAGGAGATGGTTCTTTTTCTGTGAAATTACTTTGGAAAATAATTTTGCCAAGTAATTTATTCTTCATCCTTATTGCCTTTGATAATGCTGTATGTGATGCCTGTACTGAAAATGCCAGCATATGTGTGTGTGTATGTATGTGTGTGTGTGTGTATATCTATATCTATCTATCTATCTATATAAACTCTGTGTATATGTGATTGTGCTTTCCAGATAATTTTCATGCCAGTTCACCTTCTTTAGGCAGGAAGTTAAATTGCTGTAAAATGCTGCCATTCGCAAGAGTGCCACTGTCATTTCACTTCAAAAGGCAATAGCAATAACAATGGGAGCAAGACCTTTCTCTAACTGTAGCAACAGAGCATCCACTGACTACTAATGTCACAGGTAGATGAACAGGATCCCAAATCTTTTTGATGCTGTTTACATTGTTAGTAAAATTGAAATGTTTGCGTTGTTTTGTACTTCACTGGGGTTTTATTGATGTTGCATTGTGAATTGAGCAAAAAGTTTACAAAAGCTGTTGTGGTTGTGTTTTAGGAGAATTCATAGTCTAAAAGATGAGAGAAAATTAATAACTTCTTAAAAAAAAAGAGGAAAAAGAGGGTCAGGGGCTGTTCTGGGAAAGGTTGTAAATTAAAATGGACAGGTATCTGTGCTAGTGAGGCTGCTTGTATAAGCACTCTCTAACCTATTTCATAACTGAAATAGTTTATATCATGCATTTTGCTACCCCAGTTCTAAGTGAGGCAAACTAAGTGGTGCTTCTGGGAATAGCTTTGTTTTCAGTGGCAGAGTAAATAGCTTCACAGCTGGATTCCCATTCTCCTCAGCTTTCCTCTCTTTCCCTCCCTTCTCTTGTTCTTTACTGGCAGAAGATACATTATCAGCAATGTATTTTTCACTTATCCATTGCAGCTCTAAGATTCTGCGTAGGGGTGGAGTGGACAGAAATTATGTTGCTGGTCCCAAACCGTTGGGTGCCTTTGACCTTTGGCAAGCTGTTTGCCCTCAGGAGTGCTGCTGTCAGCCTTCCAGGGTCATATCATTTATTACAAAGCATGGCCTGCTGAAATCCTTTTCCAATGAAGCAGATGTTCTGATGGTGGCAGCCTGGCATCCCACTGGCTTACTGCAAGTCAGCAAAAACAACGACGGCCTTGCTTAGCATCGCATAAAATTATTTTGAACCACAAAGACCATTTGGTGTACATTAAATGACTGATGAACACAGAGCTCAGTTGTGCTGGGCCTCTAAGCCTGTATTTGCATTTTTTTTTTGCTGAACAGCAGCTTGAAAACTCAGTCAGACTTCGTGAAAAGGCTTGAAATGGGGATTTGAGGTCACACATTCAGTTCATTTCAATAAATAGTTCAATAAATGTTTGGAATTAGTGGGAGAGAGATTCAGATCCAGCTCCTCTTTAGCAAGGTAGCAGGTCCCTGGCATTCAGTAAGGAAAGGCTGCTTTAAGGTGATAAACTGATATGCTTTTCTAGATCACACTGTTGGGGCAACATTACTGCTGTGGGACTCCTCTTACAGAAAGATTCCTATGAGTACCTTAGTTCTGAACTAGCTCAAACCACTTCCAGTGGTAAGTTTAGCTCAGCTGGAAAGTCATCTTTAATGGAATATTGAGAGTGTATATATGATCCTTCTATGCAGCAGTAATAGGCAATAATTGCCAGGAAGAAGTAGAATAAAAAGTAGAATAAAAGAATCCCAGAGAGACTTCAGCACAACTGTACACAGAGTAGATGACTCTCCAAAACTTGACTAATTATTATCATTGCAATTACCATTACCTGAGTAATGGTATTACCATCCTGAAGTAAACTGAAGACATTTCGAATCATAATAGAATGTCCTGAGTTGGAATGGACCCATCAGGATCATCAAATCCAGCTCCTGGCCCTGCACAGGACAACCCAAAGAATCACACAGTGCCTGAGAGTGTTGTCCAAGTAATTTTTTAACTGCATGACTGTGGGAAAAGTCTCTCTTCATTTTCTTGTAGGCTTCTACTGGAAGGCTATAATTAGGTCCCTCTGGGTGGCATCCCATTACTGAGCTGTGTCAACTGCACCACTCAGTTTGGCGTCATCTGTAATTTTGCAGAGGATGCACTTAGTCCCTTCATCTACATCACTAATGAAGACATTAAATAGCAAAGGTCTGTTCCATGATCTTCACAGGCACAGAGGGAAAGTTGTCAGGTTCTCATTTCTACCCTTTTTGAAGATGGGTAAAATCTTTTACGCTTTCCAGTCCCCTGAGATTTTGCCTGACTGCCACAACTTCTCAAGTATCAGAGAGAGCAGCTCATCAACCACATCAGTGAATTTCCTCAGGACTCTGGGATGTGGCTCATCAAGTCCCACAGACTTACATATATTCAGGTTCATCAGGTGATCATGAACCTGATATTTACTTACAGTTGGGAGTACTTAGACACCCCCCAGTCCCATCCTGCCGTCCATCCCCTTGAGAGCTGTGGGAAGATGGGTTGCCACTGAAGACTTAGGCAAAAAAAATTTTTGAGTATCTCAAAATTCCTTCTCCTTATCCATAGTTACCAGTTTTCCAGCACTATTTATGGGGGCGATGGGGGGGTGGGTTGGTTTCACCTTTTTTGACCTTCCTTTTCTTCCTTCCTTCCTTCAGGTTATCATACGTGAAGGAGACCTTCTTATTCTTTACATCCCTTGCAAATTTCAGATCAGCATTGCCTTGGCCTTCCTCACCCAATTCCTACACAACTGAATCTAGGGATCTGTATACCCTTCCCAGGTCCTTGTTTTCACTGTCTGCATTTTCTTCTCTTCCTTTAGTTAGACCAGAAATTCCCTACTCAGCCATGCCAGTCTCTTGCCTTCTTTGCCTGAATTCCTGCTCCTGAGGATTGCCAGCTCTTGTGCGGGGGGGAAGTGGGAGGGGGGGGGGGAGCCTTCGCGGGGCGCCCACCCGGCCCTCACCGTGCCGAGAGATAATAGGGGGGATGACTACCAAAGACTATCACTATAACAGGAAGAAATAAATTTTAACCTTAACCTATCCCTTTTTTTTCCTTGCCACGTTAGGCAAATCAATCCAGGGGTGGGTGCTCGGGGTGTTTGGGGCCGGGGGGCGGGCCCTCACTCTTACTACCTTTTTCCTCTACCCAAGCCACTTTTTATTTTTTTGCGGTGTGGTTGTAAAGTGCTGTTACTTTTATTTTTTTTTTTGTTTAAGAGAGGGGTTTTCAGGGAGGGAGAGCGCTTTTTTTTTTTTGCTTTCTTTTTTTTCTTCCTTTCCCTTCCTTCCATTTCTACTCTAAAACATAAAACTAAAGTGTTAAGGGGGGGGTGCTTTGGCCCGCCCTGGGTGGTAGTAGTCATCCTTCTTCTGGTGTGTGTGTGTTTTTTTTTTAAAAAAAAAAAAAAAAAAAAAAAAAAAAAACAGCTACTGCTGCTTAAGGATGGATGTTGTGTCATAAAACCCACCTTTCTTCGCAAGAAAAAGGGTTATCTTGCCAGAAAAGCCACCTTTTAGATTGATGGGGGTCCAAATTACCTCTGCGGATTTCAGCACTGCCCCTAACTTGTCATCAGTGAATCTGGGGGCTGAATTTGTCCAAGAAAGAGACCTCATAGTTTACACTGATGACGTTTAACCCTAAAGGCATTCTCATCAGTCAACCTGCTCACATGGATACTGGGAAATCATTTTTTTTAAACAACAGTGGAGTCAAAGCTGGAACTTTCAAAGCTGGTGTTACTTCAATGAAAGTCAGTGAAAAATTGGCCAGAGTACAAATGCCCGTTTGTCACATTCCTTGCAAATATACTTTAATTGTTTTCATCCTTAAATGCCCACAACCAGCCATATTAAATGTAAATGTCACGCTGCCTGGAGATTTCCAAAAACAAAAAAGCTCTCTGCGGCATGTGGTGAGTTATTGCCAGTTCCCGATGTCTGCAGAACCACAAAAGGGCAAGGACCGGTAGGAGGACAAATCAATCACATCTGGCTAGAGTATTCCAGAATTAAAAAATGAAATGTGTTTATCTGTGATGACTCAGTTAATGGATATGTGCTATTTAGATTTTTGGGGGGTTGTTCAAGTAGGTAAGTGTTACCATTAAGCATTGACTTCTCCTTTGCAATTTGTTTGTAGACGTTTTAGTTCTGTTTACATTTTTAGTACATACTAGTGTATGTGATTAATCTCTTCTTCCCAAAAATATGATACTGAAGGAAATTATTTTCTCTGCAGTGATCTATTCCTGTACTCTAATGGCAAACAGTCCTGGATATCTCTTCTACAGTGTCTCAATTCTTCATTCACTGTTCCCTTTGTAAACATTTTGCATGTTATATCTGAGGGATCACTGTTCTCTCCCAGTTTTTGGCTCTAGATGTTTGTGGAAAAGATGTTTCTTTCCTGCTGTTATATCAAGTTCCACAGAGGATGAAAGTCTGGTGGATGTCATCACTGACTTTTGTTGTGTGTTGTAAAAACTTACATTTTGGCTGTAAGTTGTTTATGGCATCCTGATGTGTAATTAATAAGCCATTAACAACTGACTGTAGTGAGTGTGCTGTGGAACTATTAATTTTAGACATGCATACCAATTACACATCACTAAGCAAAGCTGTTGTTTGCAGGTGAGTTGGGAAATACAAATTTTTGATAGATGATTCTATGTCTTGCCATAGAAGCAGCTGTGACTTCTTTGGGGCAGTAAATTCATATGGCAGGGGGGAGTCAAGACAAGTCAAGGGGAAAAAATAAGAGAAAGTGGCAGAATAGCAATGAGAGATTGCATTCAGGATTAGAAATATGTTTTGGAGAAAAGGCAGATAGCATCAAAATAGGCAAAGATATGAATACAGAGATTGAGAAAATGAGAATGGGGGTGTTTCAAGTAGACTGGTGACGTCTTCCTTTTTGGAGCACTGAACTGAGATGAAAATTTCTGTCTTCTCTTATTGCTCTGCTGTTTGTGATCTCCCTCATTTTCTGCTGCTGTCCAGGCATTATAACGTACTTCTACTCTCAGTAAACTGGAAAGCTCAAGTGATGCATCCAAGTGTCCCTAGGACCTGCCTAGGTATTGATCCAACAGCAAAAGATAGCATTAGACATTTGATTTGAAAACAACTTGCACTCCTATGGATATAAATTCAAGACTGAAACTAAGGAAAAGCCAGAAACAGAGAAATAAAATTAATTAGTGTTTGGATGTCATGGTACTTACAGTTTTGAGACATTGTCATCACTCAGTGCCCCAGGTGTGTTCTCTAGGAATGAATCTGCAGTCACAGTAGACAATGCAGATATGTACAAGCTCAGCTTTTCCCCCTGCAGGAACAGAGACATGTGGGAGGAATAAGGTGAAGCACTGCTGATTTTCTTGTGGTTCAGGCAGTTGATTGTCTGGAGTGTTTACTCTGTGCAGGTACTTTATCTACTTGCAAGTTAGCTATTCATTTCTCTTAGCACTCAAGCTGCTTTTTCAGCACCCTAACATTCCTGAGAGCTCTGCCTTGGTTCTGTAAAGCACAGGATACTCCAAGATGAAAGCTGCACTATCTTTAAGATGCTACATAAGATGTAGCATATGTCTGTGTCATTGCTCTAGAACAGTTTCACATGTGCCAATGGTATCATCAATACTATCGTAATGAGCAGCACAAACCCTTGAGGAATTCAGCATGCATGCATTCAATGCAGTTTATACAGTAAATAAGGCATAAGGGCACTGTGATTAATTAGGACTCAGAGGGTGTCAGTTAAGAGAATACCATTTGCCAAAATGAGTCTGGCCTTCTTGGTTAATGGGACTGTGTAATTAAAGGATGAAGGCCAGAGAAACTGCATTAAAATTGCACAGCCAAACATTAATTCTGTCATCCCCTTGCTCTCAAGTACATGACTTTGCAGCCTCAGCATTTCTTAAGAGTTGTCTTCCATGTGTATTTCCAGGTCAATGTGGATTCATATACAAGTGACAAGTAGCATGTCCTATCTATAGAAGTTCAGGTCAGCATGTGGCAGCAGACTTTCCTGATATTTACATTTTGAAGCTTTTCCTTGTATTTAATATGAAAAAACCTAAATCTTCCAAAAATTCCAAGTATTTGTAGTATATTTCAAGTGGTAATACATGTCATGAACCAAACAGTAAATACAAATAAATGGAGGTGGAATGAATGTCAAGAGATCCTACAATCTTTATGGCTTTCCTATGGCATCACTCCTGAAAAATCTGAAAAAAGGCTCCTCTTTTGTGAGCTTTCAGTTCAACTTTGGGGATTCCTTTATAACAGCATCTTAAGAAACTCTGCTCCAATTAATTTTTTTTCTGTATTCTGCAGATACAGTATGTAATAAATATATTCTCAAGCTGTTAAGCATTGTAACACAGCATTTATCATCTAATTGCCAATAAGAAATCTCAGAATTGTGCGTTTAAGTTTCCCAAACATGGGACATAGCTGTAATTTACCGAGGCACCAGCAATACCACTGTAGCACTGCTGATTGACAGGCCACTTAATGATGCTGTTTATAAGGCAATTTTCTAATCAGCTTCATGAACACTCATCAGGAGCTTGCTTCTTGATTTAAAGCAGAATTGGAGAGATAGCATTTGTTTTGCTTATAAAAACAAACCAGGAAAAAAAGCAAATTAAGAAGAGAAATGACACAAATATAGAAAGCTTTGATTTCATGAATCTGGATTATGTTTTCAAAAGTTCAATATAGGCCTAAAAGCTGTGGCATGAATGAATCAGCGTTCATCAGGCTATTTCTTTTGTGCATTTTGAAACTGGATGATGATAGCTTAAATATTAACATTCTTGTTTTTAACAGGCATTGCATTTCCAATCATTGTTTAATAATAATTATGTGATGTAGTAGATATTCTATTGGGTCTAGTCAGTTGAAACTGAGGCACAGTTAATTTTCCTTTTATTTCACATTTCCACTCGAAGAATAATTAATTATTCCATGCTTTCCTCCTATCTACTTCATTCTTTTGTTCCATAATAGGAAAGCTTTAATTTTAAAAATGTGATCTAAATCACATGTAAGCTGGGTCAAGTGTGTCTGGCATGGAAGCAATTCATTATATGATTTAAGAGGTTTTAACAAGATGAGCTTCATTTGACCTGTCAAATTTATGAATAGTTTTGACCAGCACAAATAAAGTACATTTTCCAGATTTATCCCTGAGTAATCATTCTAAAACCCTTGTAAACACACCTTGTAAACACAGTTCTCTAGGCTGTATATCCAGTATATGTTGAAGAATTCATGTTTTATGAAAATCTTAGAGCTTAATACCAAGCTTGTGGAATTATTGGGAGAATTGCACACTGACTTTAATATTAATATTTTAATCTGGAGGTGCCTCTGTCCCTTCCTCACTAGAGTTACTTAAGCCCTGAATTCATCAGAAGATTTAGGCATTCATGCATTTTTATACATGTTACTAGTTCCATTGAATATAAGGGGATTATTCAGTGGGTAGAGTTAAATATGCAGAAGTACTTACTACGAGCCAGACTCTGAAGTGGAAGTTCAAAAATGTCTGAAAGGCTTTTCTGTATGTAAAATAAGGTGGTACTGACTTTAATCTCAACTTCCAGGGTTAGCTGCCTGGGCTTGTACCTATTCTAATCTCTCTTCTCACTCACCAATGCTATAATGCTCCCTTTTTTAGTTCTGCTCATTTTTTATGTATTGATGGCAGACTGTAGCAATTTACACAAATTCCTCCTGATTTTACTGTTGAATGCCTGGGCAAAGTATGAAGACATGGAAAGACAAATGACTTTCAAATATTTCTCACACCTGGTTTCTTTACCTGTAATTCAGCAGTTGTGCTTTCCTACCAATACAGCTGTCAAATCCATGTATCAAGTAAAATTTTTATATGAGAATTTTGGAGGAAAGGGTTTCTGGATACCTACCAGAATCCTTAAACAATCATTAACTTTTCATAAATAGCCAAAAATGTTAGAATATGGTGCAAGTCTGATATAGTTGTAAGAGAACAAAACTCTCAGGATGGAGTAAATCAACCACAGAGGATGTGAGTTGGTTTTTTTTTTTTTTTATCATGATACAAATTTGCCACACTTTTGTATCTTTCTCTGCCATATGTGAAGCAAGATTTTCAATCCACATTGAAACCATGTACACAAGGCCCTTGCTAGGGAACAGGGAATGCTTTCCCCATCATATCCTGGGCTAGAAAGAGTGAAGTACTATGACATAAATATTTTTGTATTAGAATAATTTGTTATTGTTCCTGGGGGTTTTTATATTTTTAAATATGAAGTGCAGTTATGTTTACCTTTTAATGTTCCAAAAGCCAGCAAATTCTTCCTTTGGTGAGTGCAAATCAACAAAATCTGGCAACATCCTGAAAGACAGCTTTCTGTTGTGAGCTTCTGTAGAGATTTATACTGCTCTTTTGCAGTGTACAGTAGGAAGGTTGGTTGGTTATTCAGAGCTTGTGTGTGCCACTTTGTTTTTGCTGCTGCCTTTTTTAGCCTGTGTGTTAATGTTAGCATAGTTCTGGACCATTTAAGACTTGTCTTGGATTTTTGAGAGCTCTGCTGCTGGCAATTAATTTTACATCCCAAATATCTCAAGTGTCAGTGAATTTGTAAATTAGCTTGTGTTCTTTTTAATACATAATTACTTTAGTATCCTAGCTGACAAAATCTCAAAAGAATTTTACTGGCTGTTGAGAGATTCACTCTTTCCAGTTTACGCCATTCTCTAACTTCCCAGAGTAATGATTCCCTAGATGTTTGTCAGTCTGGGTTTTGTACCCTTGCTTCCTGAGCTTCTCTGCCAATTTTGTGTTCTCTCTGCTCTCATGCCAGTGTCAACAAATTCTTTAAAAGTTACAAATAGTGAAGACAGTCTCTTAAAAAAACTAACAAACCCACAAGCAAACAAAAAAAAATCAACCCAAAAACTCTTATTGTTGTCATGGCACAGCACCACTTGCTGACTCAGTGGGTAGCACACCAGGCTGGGGATCCAGCAGTGTGGCTGGAATACATCATTATATCTCAGTAGTACACTGCCTCACTTGTCCTACTGCTTATCTTGTTAACTCTTTGGGGCAAGGAGTACACACACAGGGTCTCTGTCCTTCCTGGTAGTCACATACTACAGGGATAAACATAATTAATTGCAAATGGGAGGTGACTTCTGGAGGTACAGTTGAAAGCTATTGCCATGGAATGATTCCTGATTTAAAATAAATGCATATTCTGTGAGTGTAAGAGACTGCATCTGGATTATTATCTTCAGAAATGGTAGTGTGGAAAAATAAGAAAATCATTGTTTAACATACAGTGCCATCTACAGAGCAGGCTATGTAACCTGCACTTCTGACATTATATGGGGGGTTTGGGTTTTTTTTTTTTGTCACAGTCTAGGTGGCATTAATGGCTAGAGAGCGTATGCAGAGTTTTTGTCATATGCTGGCAGCATTGGAGGATGAGGATGAGAGAGGTTTGTGGTCTTGTCTGTTTTGGTCATAATCAGCAATATCCATGGGCCAGGCTTCAGCAACAATAGCCACTCTTAACTTTCTCTCAGAAGCCTATATTGTTGTGGGGGGATTTTGTCTTTTTTAAAATGCAACTATTTCTAGAAATGCTGCATCTGCAGCCAACCTTCCTGGCAATCACATGACCTTCCACAGCAGTCTGATAGGCAGGCAGAGATGGAAAAAGGAGGAAAGGGGCCAGAGAGGAAAAAGTCCATCGGTGAACATGAAGTATGTTAAGGCAACTTGTCAACTGTCCTCTCTGTTTAGAGTCAGTTTAAATGTGTGGGTCAAGGGCAGTGGGTCTTCCCATATTGTTACCTAAGCACATGCTGTAGAGAAAGCTCTTAAGCAGTGGTTGTGTGTTTGCATGGTTCACTGCTTAAAATGACAGTGCAAGAAAAGTTGGATTAAACCCTCAAAGTCTTCAGAGTGATCTTCAGATAAATGTTAATTTTGATGCAGAAAACTGGATTTGTTTTTAAAGACAGAAGAAGTGAAAAAACACCGAAGTATTACACCTTCCACTCTCAGGAATCCATTATTTACCTAACATAGCAAATTAAGTTATTGTGGTCACTGCTGAAAAAACTGTTGTCCGTCCTCTTTTGGCTCGTGAACATGGCAAGTTATCTGATCTTTAACCTGTTACTAGCTCAGGACCCACTTTTTGCCACCTCCAAATTAGTGAGTTTGAAAAACAGAAATGGGAAGGGAGGGCTGAGAATGGATTCTGACATCCAGGACTGAGACAAAATAATTTTTTGGCAGATGATCTTGCACAGACGAAGAGGAAGAGGGAAGAAGAGAAAGGTCTTTGTTTTCTTATATAATTACATGTGAAATTACATGTGAATTTGAAGTAGCAGCAGAGATGTACTGGGAGTCTGAGTGTCTGAGACAGCTGAAGTCGCACGTTAAACAGAGTCTATGAGACTAGTCTGCCATTTGTCACCTGCACTGTCACAGTCAGCACATGTGATTGTGTGGGTGAATGGGGGTGTATGCAAATAATAATTCCTCTTTATTTAATATACATTAAAACTGAAAAGGGATAGAAATATGAGTTAGCAGAGTGCTACAAAATGTGAAGTTAATTATGTAGTAGTTATCCTCAACATTTCCATCTTTAAAGCAGTTTTGAACTGCATAAGTGCAGCAGTTACTGGAGACTGTGATTAGATAAACAGATGCAAATAGTAATTGTAACTGATAAATGATTGATGATGGCTTTATATGTTTATCATTATGTACTATTGTAAACACTTTTTACTCAGTGAGGATGGAATTTGGAGGAAAATTGATGATGGGTGAAATATGGATTCAAACTATAGTGCTTTTAAGCGTATAGAGGGCCAATATTGTAGGGCCAATACAGAGTTATTACCTGAAGAACTGGTGCCCTTTGCCATTGGTATGATCGAGCTGAGCACCAAACATCTGCCAGCTGACATCCAGAGCCTGGATACAAGGTTTGCAGGAGAGAGCCTAAAAGTAGAGATGGGGAGGCTGAGCACTGTTGAATGATGGCTTGTGGTGTGGAAGACCCCCTGATCCCCTGCTCAAAAGAAGAGGACATGCCATTTCTCTTCATTTTTCTGTTGCTTCCCATGGCTTCTGCCCTCTTTCACAACTTCCCAGTGTCCTGTCTCCTGTGGATTGATGAGACATTTGTAATGCATTATTTGACAGCCACGGAGTGACTGTGTTACACCCACATTGTAGGAGCCATTTGGGACAGAAAAGTGTGTTTGGATCACTGGAAGTTGATGGGAACAAGGAGACAAATATACATGTCTCTAGAAAAACAGGGTGAGATAAGAGGTTTGTGCACTCTTAATGGTGCTGTAATTCTATTTGGTTTGTCGCCTGCCATTTGCTAATTATTAATCACAGTAACAACATTTTTAGTTACATTAATTGAAAAGGAATTTTATTGCAGCAGCTTGAGTTTAATATCAGCTCTTTGTGTATCGTACAATGCAAAAAGTAACCTGTGGTAATTAAATTACAGGCTAAGTCTTCATTCTGCATAAATTATTCTTTTCACTGAGGAAAAAAATAAGCAGGATATTACGAAAGAAAAGGCCCAGATCATTAGCAGCCTCTACCCCCTGCTCTGTTCACTTCGCTGGCAGTGCTGAAATCTGTCTGTTACTTTTCCTGTGGTGTTGTAGAACAATGAACTTGCCATCTTTTCTGTCATGTGCCTGCCCTTGGGCTTGTACAAAAGAAGGGAATTAGGTTGTGTTCTGTTGACCTTTTAGATGCAAGAGAAGTGGTAGTCCTGTTTCCTTACACATGAAATGCTGCCAGGCTGTTGTCTGTGTTAACCTTTGTGGAGCACCCCGATGTGATCGTTGCCCTAGCGCCATGACACAGATGTCAGAGAGAACTGAAAAGGGATAAATTGGAGGTGCTATGCAAAACAGCTCAGCTAAAGACATTTTTCTCCTGCACTGAAGAAAAGGTATTGTGTGTTTAACTACTTAGGTGGTCTGTGAATCCTGTAATTTGCTTAGCCAAACAGAACTTCAAAACAGATGGTTTCTAAATTTGGGGAAAATAACCATTACACTATTTTTCCCCATGCAGACTGCAGTTATACTTTAGTACTGAAATTATTTGAAAATTAAACAGGAAAATAAAATTTGGATCTTTACCAACTGAATACTAATTTCAGGAACATACAGTTTTTAGTATGTATTAGGTTTTCATCTGCACATTTAGCCTAAGATTTGTTTATGCTCTGATTTAGTGCCTCTTGCTGCTTACTTGCATAAACACTACCAAATCAGTCAGTTGGAGTCACCAGAGTATTTAGCTCCCAGCTGCATTTGCTCATAAAAGGAGGAATGACAAGTTTCCTCCTTTGCAGAGGAGAAAGTGGAGAAACATAAGTTATTCATTGCACTTACACAGCACCTGCCACCAGCCACCTCTAGTGAGTGCACTGCCTGGTGTGGAAAGCATTTCTTTGTGAGAAACTGCTCCATTCCCAATCTCTTGATTGAGGAAACTGAGGTGCAGAGCATTTTTCTCATCCAAAATTGTAAGTGAAGCTAATCAGAAGGTAGGAATCTGAGTATCCTGGGCTTTGGAATTATTTTCTTATCATGATAGAAATAAATTATGACAAAGGAATTAATTCTTTCATATTTAGGGGTTTTTTAATATATTTGTAATATTATTGCACATAGTCAATATTTTCAAAGTGTATCTAAAAAAATTATATTTAGGAGCTCTGCCTTTCTTTTAGAATATATGGTCAGCTGTTGTTCATTTTGTGCATGTGCATCCCTGAAGATAAAGAGGGTGTCTAAGTGTAAAAATTGAACTCAAATTGGTTTGCTGAAAAGCCAAGCATAGTATTTGGTCTCCACTTCAACAGAACTTTAACCATTAGTTGCCAGGATGAGAGCACCAGCATATTCTCAGGTAGCCTTTGAGATAACTCATTACCCAAGAACAGAAATTATCTTGGGCTGGGGAATTCTAGAGGGAAATGTAGGTCTGTGACTCATTTGATTCAAGTCTTTGCTCCTTCAAGGAGGCAGGCTGTGTGATGCCCAGCCATACTCCACTGCACAAGGCTCAGCTGGGCTTTGGAAAGCACTGCCACAGAATATTGTGAGCCACAGCAAACAGTGATATAATCTCCACTTCAAGAAATCCCTAAGCTGCAGGTTTTTGAGGAAGGGTGTGCTGAGAAAAATACTGTTTCATATTGCCTGGTCTTTTAAAATTCTTTCCTAAATACCTCTTATGGACTGAGGGTCCTCTGTCAGTGTCCTAGCAAGATAAATCCTTGGGATGACAACAGTGATTGCTTTTGTGTTTTTTGACCTGTAGAGCCCTCCTGAGAGCACAAATGTGTTCTTCCATATGGGCTTCTCTCCAAACTGTTTCATCCTCTACCCAGATTAGGGATTTAGCTTTTAAATTGAAATTATCCTTTCTTAGACAGAGGACTAGAATTGTATGCTCTTTGTCAGAGAGCATTCCCTTGTACAATGTACCACCTGTACTGTGGCAATAATATGTGTTTATCTCTGCTGAAAACATCTAGCCAGCTACATGTTTTTTACCATCTCTAGGCTCTTTTTGCTATTGCAGCTGTAATATACAGCCTTAGATTGCTTGCTAAATTGTCAAACTCTGTTGGCAATTGAGAGTCTGCCTCAGCATTTTAGTGGGCTTTGGCTACAAAGGTTTCAGAGTAGGACTTTTCCCATTTACTTGAAAACCTGCTTTCTGGTTGGAGTTTCTAAAGGTGGTATTGTAGATCTGCAGGCACCAGTGGAAGTGAGTTTATGGAAGTATGGATTCTCAAGCAGAGAACAAGATGACTTCCCTTATACAGTCTCCAGAATGTTCAGACTCTTTAAGAAGGAAAAGCGCTTGGGTTCCTTTGTTGGTTTTGTTTGGTTGGGCTTTTTTTAAACTGGTGAGTTGTTGCTTCTCTGCCAGAGGCTATTAAGTGCACATGTCCCAGAGTATGAAGCTACAAGGGTGCTTAAGGTCTCGAGCTGTAAGAGTAGTGGCAGTTGTCTGCTGCTTTTTCATTAAATGCTCTTGTTAAGCTGTGGTTGCTGACCATGAATGCATTGATAGCATCTCACCTAACAGGTGGAAGCTCCTTGCTGCTTTCCTTAAGCCCTCTTTGAGAAAGAATTAAATTACTTTCAATTCTCTTCAAATTCATCCCATTTGTATCTTCTCTGATGTATATAATCTCTGCTGGCTCATAGGGAATACTTTTTTGTAGAATATAGCCATGAACTAGGCTTTTGACTAGCCCATGTTTGTTTTTAGAGTTGTGGTTTTATGTGAATCAGTTGTAGACTGAAACTGCAGTTTGGAAGTTCCATCAATACCTTCCTGGCATGTTGCATCACTGACTTGAAAGGTAAAACTACAGTATAATAGCCACTTGATGGTGCTTTCTAAAGACTCTAATGTCTCTTTCTTTAGCTGCAGATACAGTAGCAGCTGGCAGGAGCATAAGGTTCTGGAATTCTTATGGCTGCCATTATAACTTTGTGGCTTTTATGCTACTACATAACATTTATATACAGGGTAATGGGAAAGGAAGGTGAGTGAAACATCTTTGCACATTTTACTAAAAATATCCAGTATTGGCAGGTTTTATTTTATTCGGAAGGAAATACCACTTTTTTTGAGGGGGTCATCTGATGTCCTAATTTGCAGCTTGATTGGTCGTTGTGATTGTTAGCCTGTAGTGTTATAACCTAAATTTCAAGATCCTGTTTGTCTTGAACTTCCTTGTCATGAGTTTACATCTAGATCTGTAAAATATTTCAACTTCAGATTTAGAAAGGTAGTTGAATTATGCTATACATAGCAAAGTGTGTAATTTTTCACATCTTTCTGAAGGAGCCTGTTTTTTTAGCACCTTGTCTCCAGGGAACATCAGGTGGATGATAGCTTTCACATAAATAAATGTAGCCATCACCATGCAAAAGAGAACCTTCTCTCTTCAGTCTGATTTTTCATTCAGATGGTTTGACTAAAGCATTACTGAGCTAATGTAGAAATTAATCGAAGTAATATCCAGCAAAGGGTTGTGAATTTTTCCTGTATGCAGAAGAGAAGTATTATGGATATGAGTTCTGCCTTTTTTTTTTTCCCTTCAGTCTGGAATGTGTGCAGTCTATTCTCTACAAGAAAAGACAAAATGAAAAGCAAAAGGAAAAGAAACCCTAGATAGTTTCTTGTGGATGGAGACATATATATATGTGTGTATACATATATAAGTACATGAGAGTTACAGAGCAGTGGATTCAGATTATCAGGGTGATTTCATTATATAATATTTAGAGTAATATACTTTCAAGTAATTAATGTTAAAATTTGTTTTGAAGTAGATAATACTTTTTTTTCTTTTTTTCTGTTTGCAACATCTAATTCTGGCAGAAAGCTTATTTGCCAAAACTAAGCCCCTGAGGGGAAATACCTCATCACAGAATCATAGAATTACTAAGGCAGGAAAAGAGGCCCAAGATCATCAAGTCCAGCCTTTGACTGAATACCACTGTGTCAACTGAACTGTATCACAAAGGGCCACAAATCTGCCCATTTTTTTAACACTTCCAGGGATGGTGATTCTACCACAAGTCCCAGGTGAGAAGTAGAGTGGTGACTGACCTTGAGCAGATCCAGTCTCGAGTCCAAAAGTGGTGCTTCTGATGTAACTGCCTTTTTGCAGTGTTACTTCGAGTTGCATGAATAACACCATTATCATCACATATTTGCCTGTTCTTTATGCTTCTGTAGCCTAAATTACTCTGTCTAGCCACCATTTAAGTACAGTCTTGTCTTGGAAGAGAAATGGCCTGTGATTTGCAAGTCACAAAACAAACATGAATGGTTCAGTCTCATGAACCCCTTACAGAAAGTTAGGAGATCCTTTGTGGGAAATAAAGGCAGTGCTCTGCTCAGCAGGATAGTGAAAAGTCTTGGGTTTCAGGAATCAAGTTGCCCCTGTTGGAAAATTGATATGCAATGAGTGGCCTGAAAAAAGTGATTTTTCCCATGTGATGAATTGGAAAGAAATTGATGGGAAGAGATGATGTGGAAGTTCCTGCCTCCTAATCAGGAGTTCAGCTAACATGCTGTACTAGCAGGAAATCTCCAAGCCGCTGATTGTATTGCTTCAGAAAATGAAAAATCATCCCATTTCTTGAAAACACAGTGTTTTGTCTTGGAAAGAAAAATGCATTACATTATGGTGCTAAGTATTTTAGACCTTCTGCCTTCTTGTATCAAGGTTCACTAGAGCTAGTAGAGGCTGATTCAAATAGACAGTTTTTGCCATAGCCTGCAGATGACACTTTGGTCTCCACTGTCACTAATCTGGCTGGGAATGACAATCACAGTGATAATTACATGGATACTCTGAAGACTCAGAGGCATAGCAAAACAGATTCTGCTCCACAGAGAATCTGCTTCTTGAACAACCAAATGCAAGAAATCAAATCCTCCTGATGCAGGTTGTCTGATACTATTGGATGACATATTGTATCAAAGCAAACTTAATTATTAGTAGAATTGTATTGCCTTGCATGTTTTAGTTTTGGAACACATACATATTTATTATTCCATCTGCTCCTGAAAGGCTTAGCAATTGATTATTACAATTAGATAATTACTAAATATATTCTGTCCTTCTGGAACTTAAATGGAATGCAGACTTGGGAGCCAGCAGGGGATACTCAACAAAACTGAACTTCAAACTAAATTGAAAACTGATGAGAAGGCACCACTTTCTGCAGTGCATAATTTCACTGTGGAGCACGTGGCAGGTGATATCAGGTTTTTTTCAGCAGTGGTTGTGTGTTCCTTCAAAGTGAGTTCCTGGGCAGCAGCAGGTAATCCTGCCTTACTGCTTTGTCCTTGGCTGCAGATAACATAAAAACATGCAATGTGCAACATCCACCCCAGACACAAACCATCCTGAATGCTCCTGATGTGAGAATGCTGGAAGAAACAGTGGAGGACTTATTTGAGTAACAGAATGTTAAAATAGGATACACACAACACTTCTCAGAAGTTTGGTGTTTCCATGATTGTAGTCAATCTTTATAGGTTATTTCCCTCTAAATATTTCCCTCTTAATATTTCCCTGTGGAAATACTCTAGCTGTGTAGATTATGTGGAGGGGAGGGTTACCTTTGAATTTGGTTGGGAAGTTACCAAAATTACAACCAAGGGGAAAAGAGGCTTCTGGTGAGGTCAGTGTGCCTTTTCCTATAACTACTCCTAGTTCTGGTTTAAGCCTTATCTCTCAAACCAATTGTATAGAATGTTACCAGCTCTTGCTTGGCTGTGTATTTTTAAACTCTAAATGAATACATGCATGGGCAAACATAGGTGCAGTGAAATGTTGCCAATTAAAAACTAAACTCATAAAAACCTGTCCTAAAAGTAATAGACCATCAGCATCTTCTTTTATAGAGGAAAATCAATTTAAAAAGAAACAACTCTGAATATAATTAAACATCGTAACTCTGGTTTATATGTGCTTAATAGGTACAATAATACTTACCTACTGTATCTCACAGGAGACTTCTGGAGTTTAATTAATTAGCATTTAGAAAAGTGCACTGAAATTCTAGGATGAGAATAAACTCCAAGTACATTGTACCACTGCTGCTGTTTTAAGCAGTTTTGAGAAAAACCCAGTAATTCAGAGATCCAGAATGTGTGTTAGCATTCAATTTTCATTTTACATTCACATAAAATTAGTTTCTTCCTGTTTTCATAAGATTTTCCACCTCCTAGAATCAACACTTAAGGTTGTTGTTTGCCTCAAACCCAAAACATGTATTTAACATAAGTTTTAATGTTAAGTAAATACCAGGTCTTTCCTTAACCTTGTTAGTTTTACTTTCCTTCAGAAGCAGGAAGCATAAATAAGAAGTGCTTAATGAAACTTACAGCCAACCTCAGTGACAATATTAACATAAATTCACACTATGCAGTAGAGTGGTACTTAGGGCAGACTAAGTAGTGGGAAGATTGTTAAAAGTCTTGCGATAGGTCTCCATAGTTTATATTTCCTCATTACAGAGTGTTGTTTTTCAAGACGAAAAATAAGCAACCCATTGCACAGCCTCAGTATTCAGCAGGAATGGAGATTGGGGAGCAAGAGAGATCCCCATAAAGGTTGCTATCACAGCTGGTTTATTAGCTATTTTAAAGATGAACTGTTAATCAGTTCTGAAATTAGATTACAGCCTCAGTTAACTGGAGAATCTAAAACCTTTATCACTGTGTGAAAGGGAGAGGGACAGAGATGTCAGACAGGATGGCTGAGTGGTAGGCAGGTATATTTTTATTTGTGTTGCATAGATGTTAATTTTATCTTGGGTTCACATTTGTCACAAAATATTTTTAAACTCAGGAAATCCTTTTTAAGTTATCTAAATTAATATACTTTTTTCCTTGTTATAGCTACATTTAAAAAAAGACAGTGTCTGGGTTAGGTTGTGTTGAAGATTATTTTTTCATATATAAAGTCAGCCTGATATTTTTGTTCCACTTTGGTTTTAAACTGACATCTTTACCTTTTAATCTGGTTTTGTTATGATTTGCCACTGCATACAGAGTTTCATGTACACATATTCAAAGGTATAACTTCCTTAGTTAATGATACTAACTATTAATTTGTGTCACAGGTCTACAGTCTGAGGCAGGAGGAAGGAATTATTGCCAGAATTAGCCAACTGAAGGCTTGGGAATTGCTGGGTGGTTTTGTCACCTGAGGGAAAGCTCTGATAATTATGAGTTATGGAGGATCCTTCAGTTTGAAGTAGTTCTGTCTTCAACACTGGGTTATCCCCATACATCTCACAGTTATGAAGTGGGGTAGTTATGTACAAAGTGTTTAGCAGCATAGAAAATCATAAAATTCTGCAATTTTTATGAGCTGATGTCAACATGAGTATCTGTTGTCATGAGTGTCCACTGCCTGTATTCTGGATAGTCGTTACAATATTCTATCTGGACTTGACCTCTTAAGAAAAAGACCTTGTTGTTATACTCCAATAAAGTTTTCAATTATATTTTAGATTAGAAACATCTTAGTCCAGCAGATGGGGAACTGAGCTAGGAATCACTAGACAGGCATTTTCTCATGTTCTGCTGGGTTACCCAGGGCAACTCCAAGTATACTTCTCTGTGCGTCATTTTCTCCAGCTCAGAAACAGGAGTGATGCCACTGGCCATCCTTTAAGTGCTGTGAGATCTATTGGTAAATGTTTCTTTATAGAGCTGATGGTGCCAGTTATTCCTGCCTGGATCCTTCCTGGATGTGCTGTGTAACTGTGGCAGAAGGCTGCACTCTTTGTTGCTCTTTTCCCAACATCTCACTGTCTCTGTTCCTCACATTGGTAGGTTTTTTTCAGGACTGGGACAATTGTGTAGTTTTTCTTTGCACAGTGCCCAGCATAATGAAGTCTGAAGGCAATGACTGCTATTGCACTGGTAATTAAAACTGAATTTGGTAAGCTGATGAGATGGTTAGGTTAATAGCTTGTAACAGGGTGGTTATTATGTTAATAGCCTGTAAATCCCTCCTGCACAAAACTGGATCACTCTTAACTTGTTGGATTTCTGTACTTATGACATTTTGATCTTGCAGGTTTTCTTAGTATGTAGAATGGAAATTGCTGATTTTTAGGCAAGCTGGAATTTTTTTGTTTTAGAGAGAAAACACAGTAGTTGTGGGTCAGTTTTTGAAGTATACTGACTCCATTGGTTTCACAAAGCTGGTCTTAAGTATTTTTTTTCTCAGTTTGTCTTGCTAAATTTACAAGCTTCTTTGCCTTTTGAAGTGAAACTCTTTAAGACCTTGTAATCAAACCACAGCTAACTTGTTCTTTATTTAAACTGCAGTGTTTGCATGGGCTGTGCTTCCAATTGCAATGTATAATTTATATTCTGGGAGGGGGAAAAAATTGCCACTGAATATTTTAAGTTGTAGTTTGGGCTGTAGGCATACAGGAAAGAGTTCTTCTGTTCACTGTGTTTACACAAGTATTTATATAATGACTTTAAAATGCTTCAGTTCTCATCCGATTTAAGGCCAGTGCTCCTGAAAGGCTCTTGCAAGCTCTAGGGATTGGGTATGCAATTTTAGAAGGAAGGATATTGAGCCCATGGGGTCTGCAGGCAGTAAAACTGAACAGACCATCAATCTCCACAGCCCAAAAGCTACTTCTCTAGCCCTCAGCCTCTCGGAATCTCTGCTGGTCAGAGTGACCCCAAGATGCGTTAGAAAGTCTCTTTTCCCAGCCCAGTGGTCAAAGAGGGAGTCAAAGCTCTTCAGTTCTCATTCTCAAGGTTGTTTTTTATATCTTATCTATAAAATTCTTTCTCTGTCCAGCCAAGGTCCACTCAGCAGGTCAGACAGAGGCACACTGCCCACCTCAGAGGTGGTGTGATTTTTTATGCTAAAAACTACGCGTACAATATTTACAATCACTTTCCAATACCTATCACCTGTGTTAGACAGTGAGCTTCTACTCTAAACCAATCTAAAAGTGCCAACATCACCCAGAAGGTGGAGGCTAGGAGAAGAAGGAAAAAGGACAAGGCACACCCAAATCCCTCCATCTTGGGACCCCGAGCCCCAATTCTAAAAACCTCAAAAATCTGTTTTTCATCCCATGACAAACTAACTATTATTCTACTTAAACCTTCTTGACTTGTAATTCTTCATATAAAGATTGGTAATTGTTTTTTCCAAGAGCTAAATCAAAGTCACAGCGGTCTTGGGCTCTGTGCCAAGGTCTCTGAGCTCCTGGGCAAGGGCTTGAGCCCTCCAGGACAGCCAGAGGAATTTCCTGGGTTCCGACGTCAGCCAGCTCTGCCCCTACAGGGGCTGGGCACTCCTGACCCAGCCCTGCATTTCCAAGGAGTCCCAGTGCTTGGCACTGCCCCAGCCCCTTCTCTGTGGCAGCACTGAGCCCTGAGCACAGCCTGAGACATTTCAAAGAGGCATCCAAGCAGAGCTGCTGAATGGGTAGAAGATTTGCCTCTCTCTGATCTCTGCTGCTACTCCCTGAGTCTTTGAAATTCCTGTGACACACACAGGTTTTTCTGAGGTGAAATGACCTATAAATATATCAGACTCTCTGAAGATATGTTGTCCTATGCCAGTCAAAAGGATAAAGACATACTGTCCTTACTAAGAATAATTGGAGAGCTGCCAGTGAGGAGCCAATTTAGAGAAATTATTGCAGTGAGATAGATGCCACATAATTGATATTTGGTATGGGCAGATTTATGGATGTGGCTGTTACAATCCTATTGAATACTTAACTGAAGCACTTAGAGCTGTCACTTTTATTAGCATACTTTTGCACACTCATGCAGTGATAACTTGAGCTTTGCAGTTTTCATTCTTTATGTGACTTCCTGCATTGCAGAAAGACATCTCTAGAACTCCCATCATCTTCTTTTGAACTTGTGGTAGGCAGATTGTGTTGACATGGTCTTCACACAGGATCAAGCACCTTTTTCTTGTCTTGCCTTTGGCAGTACTTCTCCCCTCCATCTGGACAGATCTGCTGTTTTATTTTTTCCACACTTCGTGCCAGAAACATACTGCATATCTAATATATTGTGTTAAAAAACGCTGAATTTCCTTTTTTAATACAAACTCTTATCTCTTACCAAGAACAGATCTGCAAATACTGAATTGTGTCCCCTACAGCTATTCTCTGTTTAGAGATTCTTCATCATGTGTTGGACAGATGGCACAATCAGTGGGTTGTATCAGAGCATTAAAAAAATAAATTCTTTCTCACTGCTTCTACCTAGGCTGTTTTGAATTCAGTGAGATGCAACAGCTGTAACACAATCTTTCAATGACAACACTGAACATGGTAGGGAGGGTATTGTTTCATTTGAAAGTCAAAAAATATGTGGGAAAAATGTCATTTAAAAAGAAACATAAAGAGCTTTAACAGAGCGATGAAGGTTGCAGGGTTAAGAATCTGACTTTTCACAGTTTTTTACTTTCTCAGCTGTCTCAGATCACAGGTGGATCTCCATTTACAGCTGCTTATACAAACAATACAGCTCTGTTTTTCCTTCTGTCAAGAACTTCTTAAGACCGCTCTGCCATTTGTTATTTAATAAGGTATCTGTACTTACATGCTTGCCAAAGCATCAAAGATACTTGTGTTCTTGGTGAGCACAGCACAAAAAGTAGCATTAATAATCAACATGTTTGCTGAGAGGACAGCCCTAAGCTTCTGTAGTGAGCTTCTGTTGTGCCTGACCATTAGAACCTGAAATGTTTGATAACTATTAAATTGTATTTTGGAGGAAAAAAAAAAAAAAAGAAGTAAAGATCTTGTAGTTTAGTCCTCATCATAAAAAGCCATAGTTATCTTTTCCTTGCATGATTTGTCCCTCCCATCCCTGTCATTTTTGCTCCCAAAAGAGGTGGTCCTAGTGCAGCTCCTGTCACAGGGGCCAGCTTCTGTCAAGGAAGAAATGCAGTCAGCAAAAGAAGCAGTGATAAGCTGCCAATATGCAGAGACTAATGAGTAGAGTTTTGACACAAGGCTGGAGGAAAGATGATCACTGCAGAGATGGCAAGGAACTGTACTGGAGATGAGGATGGTTGGAGGTGGGAGGCAGGAGATGGTGGGGAGATCCTGCCTTTGGACTGCCAGGTGAGTGGTCCTGGAAAGGCCCCTGGCTGCTGCTTGTATTCAGCTCACTCCTGGGAAGAAAACCTGACGTGACACGTTTGGGAAGAGCATCCTGGTCTTTTGTGTCTCCATTTTATAGGGAGGAGATACATCTTCTCTCTTACTTGTGTCATTAACCACTTTCATAGAATCATTGAATCTTTTAGTTTGGAAAAGGCCTTTAAGATCATGGAGTTCAGCCATAACCCTCACACTGACAAGTCCACCACTCAACCATGTCTCTAAGCACTAGATCTAAATGGCCTTTAATTCTGAATCTCAACTATTGTACTTAATCTTCTTATATAAATACCAGTCATATTTCTACCTTAAGAACATTTTCATGGCTTCTTACTTCATATCTGTTCAACATCTGTTTTCCCTCATTATATCACTACAGCCAAACTGCTCATGTAATGCTGTTTTAGGTGCTTTTACTCCTTAAAACAGCAACTTTTAGATCTAATCTTATGTCCCAGCCCAGGTAGACTTGAACTTGAGAAGGTGCTTTCAGCTAATATGGGGAATTACGTAAGAATAACTTATTCTATTTAAATAATTTTTGTAGTATTAGCAAGTTGTAAAAAAAAAAAGGAAGTTTTTTATTTAATCTTTTAGCCAGGGGAAGATGAGAGTACAGACTAGAAAAAGACATTCTTCCCCTGGTGTTGTTGCAATATTCAATTTTCTATCTGGCACTGTGTGGGAGGCAGTTTGGATTGTAGGACAGACTTGATATTTCTGCTAAACGATCAGCAGCTAAATGATTGTGCTGATATTTAATTGTCACCTTTTATGTTCAATAGTTTAACAAGTCACTGTGACTGATGAGGTGTCTGTTGCATTGGGTAGCATTTACTTTGTCTCACTCTGTGCGCTTCTTCTAAGCTGTCTTCTTAACTGTGATGTCTAGAGAGGGGAGCAAGGAAAAGGAGAGGGTTGTGCAGCTGCGGGTGCATCTGACAACTGCAGAAGGGCCTTCCAGAGGTTCCTGACACAGGTTTTGACAGAAGTGTACATTGACCTGTGTAGTGCTGTGGTGATCTTTGAAGCCAATGCACAACTTAATGAGAGATGGGACTTCAAGTCACCATGAGAAACATCAGCCAGCAGTTTGACAATTCAGTGTTCATTGCACTGTCCTATTTCTACCCATACTATTACAGTTCTCCCAAGTAATTATTATTGCCCTCCTGGGCAGTTGGTTAACTCTCTGTAAAATTCTGCTACGTCAGAAGCAGGGGAACTTGCCCTTTTCCAACATGTTCTGCAACACTGACACCGTTTCTTGTTGGCCTGTGCATTTTAATATAATTATTTCTCTATGACAACATGAAGCAGTGAGCAGCTGGCCAGCTGCAGAAGTGTTGTGCAACCAGAGAAGGTTAGGAAAAAGGAGGGTAGGGAGTCTGGTTGAGAATTAGCTGACAGCTTTGCTGCAGAATTATGATAAAAATGTTTTGTTGAGAGTTAAATATATGTGCACATGAGGGTCAGCAAAACAGCTTGGGCTGCCTTCTGTTTCCTTCTCTATTTGTTTAGCATACAATGTCTCAAATATCACATTTACTATAATCACTCTCCTTTCATTTGTATGATATTAATCTGACTTTTGGCTCCTCCTTGCACTTCAGATGAGCTCCCAGAGTGACAGCAGAGTTGGGGGTTGATTTAGTTCTTCCTTGGCATAGCACTGACCCCACAATACTTCTTGTGGACTTGTTTTACACAAGCAATGTAGTGAACAAGTGGAAATGACATTTCCAATGGAGAAGCCTGTAATTCCTAGTGCAGGAGACACAAAGGGGCTCTCTGGGAACTGAGGTCACTCTTTTAATAAAAAGGCTATCAATACACAGCTCATAAACCACCAGTAGCTGTTTGGATGGATGTGAATTAGCACCTGTAGTTTATGTTACTCAAAATATTGCAGGCTGCTTTTAACAATATTTTAGACATTTTTATGATATATGTATAATCAGGTGGAATACTATTGCATCCTTGACTTCACAGCAGAGGATCCAGAGATCCATCTATCCATACATATACAATCCATTACAAACAATTTTGATGTAGGTATTTCAGACTTGTAACGGTTATTGCATTTCTCTGGAAATATAACTGGGAAAATATGTAGGAAAGATAACATTTGCAAGGGGAGAAGGGACAGGGGATTAAGGGACAAATCGTCTGTACTCAGTGATGCAGTTAGAAAAACTATGATTCATCTTGCCAAACATTTTACTTCTGCAGCTAGCAAGTCACAGTTGCTCCTTTTTTGCTCAGAAGATGAGTGGGCAGTTTGAAAGTATCATTTATTTTATTTACTTCCCAAGTCTAGCTTGAGTCACACCCCCTATACAGTTCCAGCCTTAGGGCATTGTAGGTGTTTGAGTTTACTCAGATGGATCTCACCCTCGTTTCCTCTCCTGGGTGAAGGATTTTTTTCAGAAGGAGAAGTATTTTATGAATTGCATTCTTATTTCTTTGTATGGTCAGAGGATTTTCATTGCAGATACAAATGTGCGTGTTTGTAAGTCTGTACTTTATTTAGAGATTTTTCCAAGGTCAAACTGTTTCCTTCTCCTGTCCTCAGCAGAATTTGAAATTCGCTGCTTGGGGAATGCTTGCTATCTCACACATCTGATGACCTCTAAAAATGACCATTACTGTGCTGAAAAACGTTTTCTTAATGTTTTCTTAATGCAAATCGCTTATTTTCTAAAGTGTTTTGTTAATAATTGGTGCAACTCAAAATAGTGAAAAATGAGTGCGCTTGTGGCATTTTCATGCTAGCCAAGATACAGCACTTGCTTTTTGACATTTTTTTACTGACTGTAAATTAGATCATTTAATCAAGAGCCTTTTCAATAAATTTTAAAAGATCACTCTTGCAAAAGACAAAAAAGTTCCAACAAGATAATGTGAAATTTATTCCTCTGAATTTTTAATATTTTTTTATAGAACAGAAGGTCAATTAATTGCTCAAGCTTGATAGCAGCCCTGCTTAGACTCCCCTCTGTTCTGAGCTCAGCACTGTTCATCATTTTGAATAGTTATTAAAGCTGTCAATCTTCGCAAAATCCATTTCTGAATTCAGAAGATTTTTACATTGAAATCTGGGATAAAGCTTGAAAATATAATCAGATAATGTGTATGAAAAGTGTGGAGGAGACCGACCCTTGTTTTTCCCAACTTTTTTTAAACTCCTTTTCTTCCTTACAATGAATAGTTGCTGCGTTGTAATTTTTCTTCTTTTTTTGGTAGGTTCTTTTAGTTTGTTTGTTTTAATCCAGGGCATAATGACAGTGCGCACTAGAACAGTGAACAGGGAATTAAGAATTAATTTAGCAATCTGACAGTTATCACCTTCCTCATTTTCAGCTTTGCTGGAAAGTAATGAGCACTATTTGGCACCCTGCTCCACCTCCTTAGGGAGGTGGGGAACAGTCCTCAAAGTTAGTTTAAAGTAAAGGGAGTAATTTGTTCCCCTTCCCTGAAAGTCAGTCTGTGTAGCAGCTTTATTATTTAAAGAACAAAAGCTGTTATTATGCATCATAACCTAGATTATATCAAGTTTTTCTATTTCTGAACTACCAATACTACTGATAGTGCCAGCTGTGAAAATTTTAGGGTTAGTCATTTGCCATAGTTATAGTTTCAGCTTTCTGAGGTTTCTTGGACCAAAAAGAATCCTTACTTTACTTAGGTAATATGATGATCCTGATTTCTGGTCAGGATTAGTAGATGTCACTGTATTCTTCAACATGTAACTTTTTTTCTCTTTAATTACATGATACCTTGGAAATTTCCATGCTTGTTTGCAAATCTGTCCTTAAAACTTCAAGATTCTAGTTTTAAATTAAAATGAAATGTTGTGCCCTAAGCCTATCCTTTGACTAAATCTTTTCATTTCTTGAGCATGTCCACTTCCTTGGAGGAAGTGGAAAAAAATGCACTCCGCATGTCTGCATTTGAATGGCAGTGAATACAAAAGGAAAGTTAATATCTGGAGGTTAATTATTGATGTTATGTGTAGCAATCATTTGACAGACCCTAACTTGCTGCATCAGCAGGTTTTCCAAATACAGCATTCTGGACAAATTTCTTGTTGTTTTCCCTTAATGCAGAAATTTGGTTCTGGTTTAATTCAGCCTTCAGGACATCAAACTTTGGCTCTTGAAAGTCTCTATTTCTGCTACTGTTTTCATATTCCACATATTCTTATGATGGCTTGATGCCACCTAGTTTGGCTGTACAGCCCTGGTTTTTGTGCTCATGCTTTCCTATTTCTCCAGTGAGTACCAGAGTACTCTAGGAAACCTTGGACAAGTAAAAGAGGCACTTTTTTCATGAAGTATTACTGAACAACTTTTTCAATAGTAATAACAATGGCCCATAGCTGAGGACACAGCACGTACTATCATGGGATATCTATGCATTCCTGCAAACTGAATGAAAACCGCTCATGTGAAATATGTCTTCCTCAGTTAAAAGCAGCTGATGTTCTGCATGAGCTTCTACAGTGTGTTAAATCTCGGTCAGAGAGCACTGAGCTATAAAATGGATGCAAAGCCTAACAGTCTTAAGGAAGCAGGGCAGCTTTGTTAGCCGGAGAGTGGATGCTGCAGGTAGGACACCTGTGGGCCAGGAGCTGCTGATGTACAGACTTCAGTATGAGCATGTGCTGGATGTGAAATGTGACTTTGAAACATGCAGTTCACAAAGTAAATATTTCCTCAGACAAAGAGGTTGGATAAGCTTTCAGAGTCACACATATTTACAAGGAGTATATGAGCTGTGGGCTACAGGGGTTACTGTGTTTTGCTTTGCTTTGCTTTAGCTGATACAAATCATAAATTACTTGCTTCACCTCAGTAGGGTACCTCTGGGTTTATGTTGTAACCACTAGAAGCCAGGATGAGCTTGACATTGATTTTATGCACCCTTGAGGAAGAGGCAGTGTTTAAACTGCAGCACCTCGAGAACATCAGTGCTGTCTGTATATCTGTGCGTGCCTGATGCAGGGAGAGGTGTGGTGACCCTTCCCCTCTCTACAAGGAAAGAGCAGCACTCTCCTGCTTGTACATCACCAACACAAAGTGGAAACCAACATCTTCCTGTTTATCTCAGAGCTTGTGACATCCGAATGGGTCACTAGAAAGAAGCTAGGCAGTATCCCTCCTACTCTCCCTCCTTCTTTCCTGGGATATACCTCGGTATTACAGAGTACAGTTTTCTTACTCCTTCATTAGATGTGTAATCTCTGTCAAACTCCAGGCCTATAGCAACTGTTCTTCAAATCTTGGTGTATAAATATGTAACAATGCTTATGAATGAGACCCTTCCTCATGCTGTAAACTAAAAAGATAAATAAATAACAAAAGCAGGAAACCTTTGTTTAAATGAACCAGTGTATCCAAATGCAGAATAAAATAAAGGATGGCACTAGAGTGCAATTATCCTGCTTAGTGATCAATTGCCAACAATAGTGAAAAGGACATGGGAATCTGAAGGTTGCTGTCGTGAAAGAAGAATTAGGACTGGACTATTCTGGGATTCATTTTAGGAATTTTATTTTTTCCCCTAAGTATTATTAGGAAAGAAGGATTTTTCTACTCTTTTGCCTGTTTAGTGCTGTGTGAAGATTGCTTAACTGGTATTACGTTACATTTTTTAGCAGGAAAGAAGATGCCATGGAAAGTTTTCCTGTTTACCTTTTTGTGCTGACTTTTGGCCCTGCTATATACTTTTGACATTTCTCAGCTGCGCATCATTAACAATTTATACTTCATGTCAAGATTTAGATAAGCTAATGACAAGTCAGATAATGTATGTGCTCATTTGCACACACATAAAAATATCTTGGATAAAGAAGTACAGCAAACTGCAGAAAAGTTTCTGAATACTTTATGGTTACTTGTGCTTTATTGCTCAGTTGTCATCTTGAGAATAAATTGTCTTATTTTCTAGTAGTAAGAAAGTTTTCCATAGGCATCTGCAATATCTTTTCTCATAGGGAAAAGCTGTGAGGTCTGTATTTGTGGGGGTTTTCATTTTAACATAAAACAAAAGCTTGATGCTACGTTCTAGGATCACTTACATTACATAGAAGTGGATATTTGCATGCACATTCAGGTCCTAACGTTTCTAGGCATAGTGTAGGTATATGTCTTGGTGACTAAGAAGGTTTAGATGTACATTTTCATCATCATGCCATCAGGTAGGTTTTTAATGAGAGAAGACCTCTAGAAATATCAAAAAAAAACCAAGAAAACTATTCAAATACCCATTTCCAAAGCAGTAAATTTGTATGATAAATGCAGTGATTCTTATCTCTCACATTGAAGAGGAAAATCAAAATATCTCCCTCATCCTGTCTCATGTATGAGTGTGTTCACCACCTAATTGATTGTGGTTTGTTAGATGTTGTCCAAGTTTCCACACCTTTATGCACGTATGCAGAAGAAAGAAAAACCCTGTCCACCTCCCCATGCCTCTCAGTGGGCAGATGGCCTTGCCAGGCAGGAGTAGTGAGAAAGAGCAGCTTTGGTGAGCCCTCACATGGTTTGGATGATCTCAGTGTTAGAAAGCAAATTGGTGAAGTTTGACAGGTCGGTAATTCTGTCATAGCTGGCTTTACCTGAGAGAGTTTTATAGCAGGAGTGCACTCTATATTAATAATATCTAAAGACATAGCTGCCCTTCTGGTGCAGGCAGCCTCCCAAGAAAACATTAATCATGTTTTCTTGAAGGACCCAAATTGATTTCTTGGGAGACAAATTTCTTTGTCTACTCCCCAGCCATTTCTGAGCACATCACCAGCTTACAGTGATCTGAGCAGCTAATGAACAAATAATTACTGCTTGTTGATCACCCAGGACCAAGGGTACAAATATTGCTTTAGGTTTTAGAGTAAGTGACTTCACTTTTACCAAGGTGCAGTGACTGTTTTGTTATATCCCCTTTTTTGTTTGGGTTTTTTCCTCTTCTCTTTTCAATCCTTGGGTTAAATGGAAAGTAATGTCATATTTACTATGCTAGGAACAGCTTACATTTATTTATTTTAGTTTTTAATATAATACCTGTTGTAGCATCCTGTGTAAGCCTTTACAAACAAAGGAAAGCTGTTTAATTTTTGTTCACTTTGTTTGTATTTGTACAGTTCTCCCCAAGATGTAGCTCAGTTCTGCCTGGCAAGTGAGAAGATGGCTGAAAATGGAGTCCATTAACCCGAGCAGATCCAAAGCTCCATGAGCTATAGATTGAGGGTAGGAGAGAAAAGAAGATGGGAAGCATAAGAGCAACTCAGATAGTGTGATGTGAACATGAAGAGTATTGAAAGATCCTTTGTTGCAGGAAATATGCTACTCATTTTTGTCAACAAGGACTTTTTTAAAACCTTCTGTGCATAATTAGTACCTTACATACCAGGATTAGTAAGTAAAATGATGTTAGATAAGTTCACATATGCAGCTCAGGGTCTCTCTATTGCTCACCTATCATAAGGATATGGAGCAGCCTACTGGTTTGAATTGGAGCTTCTTGCTTATGTACTTCTGTGGGTTTTTTTTTTGAAAAAGAGAGTTTTTCACTAAAGGCTGTCTGTGGGCTTTAAGCATTTACCTGGACTGTGTGCATGGGAATTAAGGCTGGTCTGTTTTACCCAGGCTCCAAATGCAAACAAGGAAGGAGAAGTCTTGAGGTTGTCCCATCATAATGGATTAGCACAGCAGGCCCTTAAAGTGGAGCCTTGCATTTTCCCCTGAGGCTGTGTCCCCTGGGGACCTGATGCAAGCTGATGAGAGAGGTGCATCACTACTCCCTCATCCTCCTCTGTGGGACTTGCTGCTCCATCACTGCTGCCAGAGCAGGGCACCTGAACAGTTCCTGATCTGCTGCAGGCCAGGCTGGCTTTAGCAGTTCCAGTTGTCAGGCTGAGCTAACCTGATTTATTTTTGTGTCCAGAGGAAGTAAGGGACAGTCAATTTAAAGGCCTGCTGTGCCAAGCAGGTGAAATGAGCATCTGATTTGGAGACAGGCCTGTACCTAAAAAGAGATGTCTGCCTGCAGTGCTCAGATCTAAATGTCAGAGTCTGCCACTACTCAAAGCCTGACCAGTGGAATTTTCATTTTGTATTGATTTTTTTCAGGTTTTGATCAACACAAAATGTTCACATACCAGGTTGAGTTAACTTAAGTCATTCTCTCTAAAATCACATCATTTATACCAGATTGCTTTGATTGAGCTCCTGCCTACACATAGGAGACATGCCCCAGGTGAGCTGGTTATTGCAGTCATGATTCACACCAGTCTCATTTAAACTTCACTTGTGTTTTGGCTCTCTCTTCATTTTTCCACTCCACAGCATCTGCAGGTGAGGTGCCAAGAGCAAATATCAGCTGGTATTTCTTACCATAAGATATTTAGTGGTTTGCCTCCCCTAGAAATTTGCCCCTCTGGATGACACCAAGCTGAAATCTCTTGAACTGAGAAATGTGTGCTGCAATAGAGAAGAAAATGTCCCTCTCTTCACTACTGGCCTATCATTCTTGGGAATATAGGTTTCAGGTCTGTTTAAAGGTTATGAAGAGAATTACTTCACATTCAAGATGGACACTGCAATTATTTACAATTCTCTGTGTCGCTGTTGTTGGGCCTTCCATTTCCATGTGTTCATGATCCATGATATGAAAGGAGGTCATGAGCAGTGAATCATCAGTGGCTTAGAAGTGTCCTCCAGAAACCTGTTTTAGGGCATCTCCACTAGCTGCTTTGAATCACTTTATGCTTCCAGTTTAGGTATGATTTAGAGCTTTTAAAGTTAGGCCACTCAGTTCCTCCATGGTGCAAGGCAGTGCTGGGGTTATTCTAGAATTATTTAGACATCAAATTAGATGTCTAAAGAAAATTTTATGAATATTTACTCTTGGGACTACTAGAAGAAGTTTCATTATTTGAATGCATTTGCATTGTGCTTGTTTGTGAGGTGCTGGTGATAATGCAAGTAAAAGCTAAAACAGTATTAAAAGGGTTGCTTATCTCCAAATCTTCTTTGGGCCACATAAAAGGAAGCTGAACCATAAGTTTCATCGTTTGGAAGTAAATAGCTAGTCACAACTGATGCAAACCATCTTTGAAAATAGATTGCTCTATATGTCAGTTACAGGCAAAGTTGCAACTGAGTTAGTACTCAATAATACAAAGACTTTATTTATAAAGGTCTGATTCCCTGTAGGAAACCCTTTGGTCTACCATAAATGACTTTTTTTGTTGTTTCTTTTCCAGTATAGCATGAGTTTTAAGGAAAACTGGTTTTGTCTTTAATACTGGAAGCATACTCAATGAGTTATGCTCCCATAAATATATTGCCTTAAAATATTTAAGAAGGAGTGATCTCTTTTCCTTGCATTTTTCTAGCATTTACTAGGGGGAAAGTGTTAGAATTGTTGCTGATTTTACTTTGGAGAGGTGATTTCTTTCTCTTTTTTATTTATAACATGCTCATTACATGAGCATGAGAGGTGCCTTATGGATTTACAAGTAAACTTGAGGAGTGATACTGTGCAAATTTCTTCATTTCCACCTCTCCATGTTCACATTGCATAGGATTGATTTCCAAAATACAAGATAAATACAGAAAGCTGACAGCTGAAAGCACCAAACACTGGGAACTTGTGTCCTGATTACACTGTGGAGAAAGTGATGTTTGCTTTATTCTGATTTATGAACAGGGCAATGACTGGCCAGGTGCTGGGCTAGCATCAGCTATTTACTTTCCTACATAAAGAGTGATGAAAGGCATCAGAAAGCAGAAGGAGCAATTTTTATTTTATTTTTTAATGCCTCAGCTAAGTGGATCACAGTGCTACTGACAAGCAGCAATCTATCTTTGTGTGTTGAAGAACTTGTTAGCCTTTCTGGAGACACATCTCACTGTAGGGTTTTGGCCCAAAATTTCTCTTTCCCAATCAAAATCCTCACCCACAGGGCCTGTTCAGTCAGGGGTGAACAAAAGGCCTGAATACCACGATCAAGCAAGCTTGTGCTGTTTCTCATCTAGTGAGATTTCAAAGCAATTCAGAAACCAGGGCTGAATCACCACAAGCATCACCACAACTTGAGCTGTGTTGGACAAAAACCTCTCATCACTGCTGAAATAAACACAATACAAAATCAGGTCCAGAACATTGCACAGGCAAAACCATTCACAGAATCGTGACTCAAGGATTTGAATAAAACACCTCACTACCAAAGAGGCAGGAAATGGGAGAAAAAAGAGCTCCTGTGCAAGTGTTTAAAATCATATCCTAATGTACAAGTAAGAAAGGAGGCAAATAATTCTCATCAGCATCAGTTGAATGTGACTAGATGACACTTTTAATGGTGCTTTTGGTTCATGTTGTGATACACTTTCATATCTTGTATGTGTGTATGCAAAATCCATGTATGTGAGGACTGACATGGGAAAAATCACTTCAGCATTGTATTAATGAGCAGCTAATAATTTCAAGCTGGCAACATCATCATGCCATTCAAAGCATTATGGGCAATTCTTTTCTTCCACCATCTTTATTTTATAACCTTGAGCAAAAAAACTTTGAAAACTATGAGAAGATATGTTGATATAGCTCTTCTTTGGCTGCCTGGTGGGGTTTTTTTGTGCAGCAAAGAAAGTGTAAAAAAAATACTTACTAATTTCAGATTTGTTTTGCTGTTAAGCTAAAACACATTAATTACAAGCATAAGGGACTCATCATGCAGGAGCTGGTAATTGCTTCTCAATGTCTGGTGTTATTTTTCATGTGCATAAGGAAGTTGGAGTAGTTTTGGCTGAAATGGAGAATAATAGTACAGTGGTTTTAAATTGAAAAAGATATTAGGTATTTTTCCCCTAACTATGCATTTTCTATGCCACTGTGACCAAAATGTTTACAAGCCAAAATTAAGCCTTGTACTAAGTGTCCTGATTTTTCAGAAATACTTAACAAATTCCCTCTGCTAACCATGTTTAACAACCATTATAGATAAAAATGCCTAAAAGTCCTGGAAATATCACCCCTTAATCCATTCGTAGTTTATTTAGGTGTAGCACAAATTACTAAAAAATCTACTAAAGTTTTTGGAAATATTGGATTTTTACTTCTAAAATCAAACTATCTACTTGGATACCTATCTATGTTGTATCTTATGGATTATATTTCTGAGCTGATGAAATTTCAGTTTTCAGTCATTGCTGTGACTACAAACAAGGCTTTGAAGCTTGTTTAGAAGCTATAAAAAAGGCTTAAAGAAGCAGTCTATGAACATATGCATAATACCTGCCTCTAAAGGCTCTCAGTCTTACAAAAAGAATTTAATATATTGAATAACATAGGAAAATAAAGCAAGGAGAATGAAGCAACAGAAGCAAGTGGATTTGCATTAGCCAAGGGTCACAGCTAGGGAAAACAGCTTCCTTTTAAAAATTTAAAAGGAGAATTAATTTAAGCAGCATTGCTGTTTGCTCTGTCTCCTAGGTAATACCTTTCTTTGTAGTGCTGATAAGACATACTGGTTTGTGGGGGAAAAAAAGCAAAGTATGAATCTTCTTACCTAATTGGTTTTTAAGTAGTTTGTACACTGAGGGAACATAGCAATATCACCTCATGGAGTCTTCCTGCCTTTTCTCTACTCAGAAAAGAACTTCAATCTGTGGCATATAAATATACTTTTATTTTTCTATTGTTTTTGCATTATTCTAGGGCTCTAACAATGTTTGAATTGTATTTTTCACAGTGGATGATCTCTTATGCTCCATCCATTTGGTGAATTAAACATTATGATTACTATTAAACTTCATTACAGGTTTCAGTGTGTTTTAAGGTGGTGGTGCATTTTTCACCAACTTTTATAGTATTGATTACAGAAATTACAATATAAAATATTTGCTACAGTTGCTCGTTGCTTTTATGGCAGAAACTAATATTTGCTTTCTGATTCTCTTATGGGTTAATGCAGTATGGTAAAAAAGTTTCATTTCAGTACAAAGAGTGAAAAAGGAAAGAAGATCTTGGCTGCCTTCTCATATGGGTAGGATTTGAGAGTAAATTTTGTCCAGACTTGTGTCCTTACAAAGCACTTTTTTTTTCAGCTGTATGAGTTCACAGAAAATGGGCAGTAAGTGCCAGGAAATACAAATTTAGAGCTGAATGTGCAGCTCTTCAGCATCAGAGTCTGATCAAACCTGATTTTTTTAGCTCAGTCATTAGTACCAGCCAGAATATTCACTTGACACTTGATAAAATTGGTTTGCATATCAGTGACTACATTAAGTACAAGACTGAAGAAGGCCAAGGTGAATCAGAACATGCAAGCTTAATTTTCCTTTGTTTCAAATGTTGCCATGAAGTGCAGAGGCAGTAAGTCATTATTTCACTGATTGTGTATTAGTATAAAGCTCACATTACACTGGGCCCCGTCCTGGGTTTGTCATCTCTTAGAGCATTTAATATCACACTGCTTGGAAGTCTTTCTGCAATCTACAGAACTAACAAGGCATGAGGCAGACCACTGTGGAAGACATTAGGAATAGCAAATGATTTGGAAAGCTGAAACTGTTTCTAGAACAGCCCTGTCTGCACATGCTTTGGGCAGACTTCCTTCTCACTTGACAAACTGCAGGTGCTGAGTAGCTTGGAAGATTCATGTTGTTATTTTGCTGAAAGACAAAGTGCTTCCTGCTGTGGGAAAGGGAGTGTGAGGTGGCTGAATGTGGGAACTGGATGAGGCAAGAGTTTGCCTGTGCTGGTTTCACAGGGGTCTTAGGATGAGGGAAGAGATGAGAATGTTTCAGAAGGCTTGATTTATTATTTTATGATATATATTATATTAAAACGATGCTAAAAGAATAGAAGAAAGGATTTATCAGAAGGCTAGCTAAGAATAGAATAGGAAAGAATGATAACAAAGGCTTGTGACTGACCAAGACAGTCTGGACAGCTGGACTGTGATTGGCCATTAATTAGAAACAACCACATAAGACCAATCACAGATCCACCTGTTGCATTCCACAGCAGCAGATAATCATTGTTTACATTTTGTTCCTGAGGCCTCTCAGCTTCTCAGGAGAAAAAATCCTAAGGAAAGGATTTTTTCAGAAAATATCATGGCTACGCTTGCCAGCCTTCCCAGGAGACAAGGGGAAGACCAAAGGCTGGGTGGCAGAGGGAAGAGGAATGGTCAGAGCACCTCAAGGACATCATAGTGAGGGTGCCAGGGAGCTCAGCAATGATGCAGGGAGGTGAGGGGCAAGGGCCAGGGACTGCATGCCCACAAACTGACATGAAGTAATGCACATTTCAGAACAAATGAGATCGGTATTTGTCCTTCCGTGGTGTGGATTTAGAATGTCCTTCATTTTCTGCAGGTGGCATTGTAAAAATAGTGCAGAACCCAGTCCCTCCCCTCAGGGGTGTTGGGGTGACTGGCACACACTGCAGAGGTCCCGTCAGCCTCAGGCACTGAGGGACACCACGGGGCTGGATGTCCAGCCCTGCTGCTCCTCAAAGACAGGGAATGGCATTAGTCCCCCGTTGCTGCTGGGGTAACTGGAGCTTCACTACTCCTATCTCAGCTTTGTCACCTCAAAACCAGTTCACCCTCTGTTGTGTCCTCGGTGAGGCCACCCCCAATGATACAGCCTGAGGTGCACTGTGCTGGGCTGTCTGGGAGACAAACAGAGCAGCTCATAAAGGTAAAACATCTCCAGACGAAAACATCACTTCTGTATACATAAAAAGCATTCAAGATTTTAAACTCATGTATCTGTGGATCATCCTTGGCCCTACGTAGATGCTTTGTAAACAATAAAAATAAATTCCTTCTCTCTATTGGTAAAATAATACATTAATACTAACTATACTGGACTGTATACCTGCCATGGGTCCAGACCTTACCCTGACATTTTCAAGTCAAGGCACTTGTACAGAAAATCTATTTTCAGTCATTTATAAAGGCTTCTAAAATTTTATGGGTGATAGTCTTCTTCCTTCTCAAATCACTGTATGGCCTCACCAATGGCAGCTGAAGTACAGACTCAGTCTTGCAAGCAATAGCTTCCATAAAAGTTTGCTAAATTCCTTTTCATAAATTGGTGCTCCTGCACTGTGCAGTTTCTTATGTGTGGTAGGAAAGCTTTATTAGCCTTTCTTTAGGATGATCTGCACTATGCAATTACAGCTTTCATGTGCATAATTAATATATTCAGCCCAAATTCACTGCAAAAATGCCACGCCACCTTCCAGTTTGATGTATTTGTGTGATAAATATACATATCATTGAGTGTAATTACAGTGAACATCTGTGAGTATATGTACACTGCTTTTCTTCATGATCATAACAGAAAAATTGAGGTACTTGATGATGATTTTTTTAAATTACTTATCCCAGCTTCTAATCCTGTGATCACTTTGCACAAGGACAAAGCAAGGGTGTTTTCCCCAAGCATGTGTAAGAGTCATTCCCACGACCAAACCATAGTTATCTGAGTATAAAAGGAAAAACCCTAATAACACAGTAAATTTACACCCTTATCTGTGCTTGACAAAATTCTAGCGGTAATTTGATTTGACCATATACACAATATATGTTTTTATTTAAGTAATAATGGCTGAGGGATAGAACATTTCCTGAAAATTAATGGCTGGCTAAAAAATTTTATAGCCCAGATTCAGCCAAGGGCCATTAATCCCAACTGGTCAATTCTCCATGAAATGCCTTATGTCAGGGGTCATTTGTTACATTCCCATCCCTCCCACCCACCAATAAAGAAGTAAAATTAAGTGTTACTTTCCTCCTATGGCATTGCTGAGCCTTGAAGCAGCCACTGGAGGCCCGTGCTAGAAAGTGCTGCAGTTGCTGCCTGGTCATGAAGGTTTCATAGTGGGTGAGTGATGGAGAACGTTTCAAGTGTGGACTTTCACTGTGTATTACTTTACATTTCTAAGTGAATAAAGCTCTTCGGGTTGTTTCTTGGAGCTGACAAGGGGATGAAACAACTGCTGAGTTTCCCTTGCCACTAGACAAGTTGTGGCATTGGGAAGGTGGGGGCAATTTGCCCTCCACATATATCATAAATCTGTCTCATCTACGATGGCTGCCTTCTAGGATCTTATGTTTATTCTTCTGTATTTGGTGACCAGTGTTAAATACTTGCAACTCTAGTTTATTCTCTCTGAATACTTCATTCACTCTTGGTAAAAACTGATGTATTCATTTGGGCTACATGATACTGTTTCAAACTGGAGGGCTGAGGTACATGTAGTGGCTATGGAAGAAAATTAATGAGAAAACAGAGAAATCATTGCAACAAGCTTTAAAGAAAAATATTGCTAAATATTCAGCGTAAAAAAAATCCTTGTATTTTTTACATTCTTCAGAATTGGGTAAAAACACTGCATTTCCTTTTGCAAATCAGAATGAAAATCACATCTGTATATAATTATATGTGGCAAATCTGTCACCAGGATCTGTCACCCAGCACTTTCCCCCTTTTGCTAGCAAACACACCTTTACCGAGGAAATAAGCTCTAATGACAAGGAGTGACAACTTGGGGGTGGAGGGAAGGATGACAGCAAAAAGCCCAATACCTCTTGGGCTGAACTGGTGTAGCTAAACCTTCAGTCATAGCTCTGGCAGCCTTTCACTGTCCTTCCCAGGGTATACTGGGGCAAATTGACCCACTGGGGACTTTTGTTGCTACTTTTCAGGATTAGGGAAGAAAAGGAGCCAGTCAGATTGCATTCAGCCTGATCAACCTTTGGAGATGTACACTCTAAGTTATGATTACTTGTCTGCTTTATTATGAGGTGGCTCCTTACATAGCTTCTAGTCTTGGAAGCTATAGATTTCATTTTAATTTCAGCCTGTAAGTACATGAAAGAAATACTGCATCTAGGTGTCTTGTGGCCCTCCCTGGAAGTCTGCTGTAGGGGATCATGGTTTCAGAATATTCGATGGAAAAGGTACAATGAGCTAAGGTGAGCCAGAACATGTTTGACTCTGTTTCTTTAAGCAAAGGGACTTGGATAATTTGAAACTTCTTCCATATCCTGTACAAATATATTGTTCATAGCACTAATCTGAAAAGCATAACCAAGCAAAAGTGGATTTAATTCCACATTATTTTTATTAGGATGGATACTTTTTTTAAGTGTTTTGTTGTGCAAACTTTGACAGGAGCCTCAGTCTTGCAAACAGTTCCACACAAGTGGTCCCATTGTGCATTAGACTATTCACATGCGTGGTTATGCCTGTGGATGCTGGCATTTGCAGGATCACAGCCATTTTCGCTAAAATTATTTTTCATCTTTAAAGCAAATCACTTCTAATGAAATTACATAAGCTTGATAGCAACACCATCACCCAGGCTGGATTTGCAATCTGTTTTTTTAATTATGGAATTTAATTATTTTTCTTCTAATATTTACTATTGAATTTAATTTTTATTTTGTTTTTATCACTTCAACATCCTAAATTTCAGGGATTCACTAGAATGTGTCACATCATTATAACCTTTATTATTAATTATTCACAGTAATTACTGAGTTGATGCAAACTTCATTGTGAAATTTAAAGTACCAGAAAATCTGGTGGTGATACTGTTTTACTCTTTGGATGTTCTTAAAATAAGTCAGAGTCAACAGATTGCAAAAATATGCAATTACAAAGTTATTAAAATGCAGATTTTTGGCAGGAAGCCACTGTAGTCTCCTGTGTTCACAGCTGCCTATTTACAGCAAAATGGCCCTGAGCAGCCTGTGGTGGCTTCTTTGAGCAATTACAGCTGATGGGTCAGGGCAGTGGCCTCTCTGAGGAGCACGTTCAGTAACCTTTTACCTCCTGGGTCATAAGCTTCACTCAAATTTTTTTTTAGGCAGGAGGGGTTGGCAGTGGACTGTCATCTTTTGTTCCCTGTCACGCTGACAATAAGTCTGGGGTGCCTCTCCTGAGACTGTGCATGTACTGTACCTACATCTACACAGATGGTTCCTCAGATTAGAGTGTAGACCCTTCAGCAGCATAAATTTTGAATTACACTTTTGAGGTCAGTGTAACATGCATTTTCCCCAGTCGGAGCTGCCTTTAATCATTGCTGCCTTCACAGTTCTCTGGGAGCAGGGCATACTGGAATATTAACAAAGTGGCAGATGCTTTGCTTTAATGAAGAAATAAGCACTGTCATTTTACCTTCATCCTATCCCCCCTAATGTCACTGGATGCCCCAGTGATTTTTTCTTTCTCTCTGCACAGTGACTTGGGAACAAAAATTATGACCCACTTAGTGTAAAAAAAAACTTTCAAAGTTGATGCTCAAAGGGTTGTGTGCAGACACTCAACACCACTGTTGCCAGCCAAAATTGCTTTGCCTATGGTTTAGTATCCAACACCAATATGTGCTGGATCTTTCTCAGTGTCTATTTTTGCAAGGTGCTTACAGTATGGACTTGTATTATTCATTTGTGCAGCTTCTCCCAAGAAGCAAAGTTCTTTTTTCCTCCATGAAATTATGAGACTGGCACAAGCCATGAAAAGGAGAGGGAAGGTTATGCAAAATGAGGTGTGTAGCATCTAAACAGCAAGAGTGAGCAAGTCATCCTTGCTGTGAAATTGGGGTGATGCTCCCAGAGTGTGGAGAGGCAGAAGTTTGCATTGTCTGTGATAAAGTATAGTGAGAGCATCTCCCCTTCTAAAACTCTGTCTCTTGCTGTTGGGGGCTTGTTGGCTGTGTGAAGCAGATGCCATTAATATCAAAGAGCGTCTGTAACAGTCTCTCACAGGACAAGTGACACTTAGGGGTTCAAGATTGAAACAGAGCAGGACCATTAGAGAATATATTAGAAGGGGTTGGTGTTATACAGTCCCATTATATGTGGACCTACCTGGTAATACTTTAACTTGCTCCTCATAGAAATACCTTTCTTCTCTCTCAATAACATCCAGTCTGCATTGGCCCAAAAAACTCAAAATGTGTCCACCCTTTTCATAGATTTTCCTAGCTGATAATGCAGAGCCTAAAACTTTAAAGACATTGTCATCATTTAAAAGCTGTGTGTCCTGGGAAACCTGTATGGACGATAAGAGAAAAACTTACACTGATTTCTTAGAAGGAGGAAGATGCAGAGGAAATCCAAACAGAGCCCTTTAACCTCCACATGGGTGGTGCATTCTGTGTTACACAGGAGGAGGCGTTCTGAGGTTACCATGAGCAGGCAGAAGTAGATCAGAAGAGCTTCATTTTGAGGCTCTCTGGAGGTGCAAACATACCAGAGGAACTGCAGAGATGCCAGGCAGTGGTGTCACTAAACCACTGAATTGTCCTTCCCTGTGCAGGGGTTCCTGAGCCATTTCAGGAGGCAGGTTGGATGCCAGCAGCTTGTCACTGCTTTAGTTTATGCCTTTAGCCACAGCCCCACAGGCAGTTCAGCTGAGTAGGAGTGGTGAAGCTCAGTGTGCTTTTCTTCCACCCTGGTGGACCATCTCCTTGGCTGCAGAATGAAATAGTGAGAGAAGGAATCCAGCAGGGATCCTCCAAAGATACAGGGCTGTACCCTCAGGAGCAAAGGCACAACACCCCTTCTCTTGGTCATTTGATGCAAGCATGATGCAATTAATGCCAAGGTCATGGGCTCAATCCCCATATGGGCCATTCAGTTAAGAGTTGGACTTGATTGATCCATCTGGGGCCCTTCCAACTCACACTGTTCTGTGATTCTGTGATTTGCACAAAGGGCACTCCACTGGTTTCTGTTTTGTGGATGGAGAAGTGTGCCTCTAAAGACAGTGGTGGGCATTTCCGGTGCTGCTGGTAATCACAGTTTTCACATGTGGGAAAAATACTATAAAATCAAGACTGATTTTTAGGTGCTGAAGAAGATGATGCACTTCCCTTCATAATTTACTCCCAGGCACTTTCATATATGTTTTTCCTCATGCAGTTTTAAATGTCCTGAAACAAAAGAACATTTAATATGGGGCTCAATGTCTGGTACCATGCAGAGTATCCCATCCAGAGGGATTGAGGAATGAGATAGAGAAAGTCTTTGCTGTATGCTGTAACTTAGAGACTGAATTGCCGCAGGAGAAAAGACAGGGGACCAGAGTGCTCATCCAGAAGAGAGTAGGTTTTGATTCCCAGAGAAAATAAAGAAAAGAACTGCAAAGCAGGTTGGGTGTGGGATTTCAGGAGCTCTTGGGCAGGTGAGTGATGATGCTGGAACCAGCAAAATGTGTTGTGATCAGGGTGAGAAGAGGAGCACAGGGTGCTTGAGGAGATGCGGGGGCAGGCTGATGACACTAAACATCATGTGCTCCTGCATCAGTTTGGTTGGTACAGAGTTAACAGCAGCTTTGGTCATTCGATATATTTTAGAATTAGACCAAAATAGAAGGAGGCAAACTTGCTTAGTATTCAGTAGGCCCCTGTCTGGGTGCTCTTCCCCATTTTCTCTTGAAGTAATCTATTACCACATCTCAAGAGAAAAATTACCCCAATCTAAAGATTAATAGAGCAGTGTGTGGACATTTCCAGTGATGTGTATGAAACTCAATTTTTTTTGTTGCTGTATGCACTGAAGTGTCCTTTATCAGCAAATCTCTAGATCTTAAAAAGTAGGCTGATTATTGGAGAGGGCAGCAGACAATTTAGGGCACATGGTGTTTTCTTATGACAGGAGCGTTGCTGTGAAGTACAGTAATTTATGTTGATAAATTGTGGCCATCAGAATGTCTTAAACACTTCATAGGATGAATTTCTAAGCATACATCTCTCATTTTAGCAGTGGATGGATAGAAAAGGGATATTTGTTTGAGAAATTGGGGAAAAGATAACTCTTGCTTGTACTGTTTCTGGAAAAGTAGCAAGGCACTTTCATGTGTTCCTAGAATCAGCTCATTGCCATTAGGGTCAGATCAACCCAATTGTGGTTTAATGTGACAAGTTAAGGAACTTTCCTCCTTCATAATGAAGTCGCAACAAAAATGAAGGAGCCCATATAGTGTCAGGACTGAGTAGTTTTTGAACACTAGATCTTTCTTAGCAAAAGTATTTTGGTTTTGAAGTTCTGTATGCAAGCCAAAATGTAAAGCTTTTTATATCAGGAATAAGACACTGTGGAGTCCATATGTTATTTTGAGAGGTTGCAAATTTCTCTTTTTTCCATCATGTTATATGGTCAGAAGTTTTAAAAGGAGTTCTTTGGGCTTCAATTCAGTACAGCATAGGGAGGGTACTGAGGTTTCTATGGTAAGTGTGAGTTAAGCACATGATTTAGTTCCTCTGTGAATTGTAGCCTGCAGAAATGAGCAGTGAAGTAGACTGAGCAGATAAGGTCCAAATTAGATATGAATTTACCCTAAAGATGTGTGCATGTGTCTTGCAGTTGCAGTTGTCCCTGAACATGGTAGTGAATGTACTCAAGTGGCCCAAAGATTTGTACTAGTTGAACCCCATATCCCTAAGGAATGATAGAGAGAAACGCCAGGTGTTTTCAAAGCAGGAAATATATTCAAAGTTCGACCTGTCATGACCCATCCTGACTTGCAGATCTTTTGCAGAGATGACCCTGGATTACAGAGATTTGAGTTCTAGGGTTTTCAGAGGGATAGATGCTGAAATTAGTTCCCTTAGCAATTAAAAGGTTTTGAGGAGATGTTTTGGTGTTTTACTGCATTATGATTGCACGCAGAACTTGTTAAAATACTGATATTAAGGCTACATCGAGGGGAGTGTGCTGTGGCACTTAGTAACTGTAGAAGATTGGGATTTAAACAAAAAATTCCCCCAAACCATTTGTTTGTATTCTGGAAGAAAAGGTTTCTATATTGACAGACAGACAACTACTGAGCTTGTCATTTCCTAACCTTATCTCCTATTACTTTGTTGTACTGCACTGCTTGCATGTGGGCAGCAGGAGGAAAACCACAGCATAACCTGTTTACTAATGATGGGAGTTCCCTTAGGCTGAATGCAAGCATGGCATATTCTCATGAGACACTTGCAAAACTTTCCAAAAAGCAGCAACAAGTAGTGATTTCTAGCATGCCTTCTGGAGCTCTGGAAAAGGGTCTTTTTACTTATAACTAAGAATAAGAGCCAGCTGGGATTAGTTCAAATAAGCCCTTTCCTCTTTGATATATAATTGCTATCTCTAGTTTTGCCACCAGCTTGAAAGTGTCTTCAAGTTGTTATAATTTCTGCCCCTCCCTTTTTCTTTTCCCCCAAGATTTCAGCTTTCCATGCCAGTGGTCCAGAACCTAACAGTCTGAAGAAGATAAACTAAGATATAAACGAAGATAGGATGTCTCTTGGGCATGTACCTCTCCTAAAGCAAAAAAAAGTGAGAGACTCCACATTTTGAGTTCATATTTCTAGTGGAAGGAAGTTTCTCTGGGTTTCAATTAAAAAAAAAACAAACAAAAAAAAAAAAAAAAAAACCAAAAAAACAAAACCATGCTGATGGAATCAATTACAGCCTTTTCTTCTGTTTTCAGACCCAAACTCAAAAAGCACTAAAGCATCAGTGCACTTTTGCCTGGTGCCTTGCAATGTAATTGCATCATTCACTAAAAATTACAACTGACTTCACAGTGTAAGGGAGAAGGAAATGAGAAGCTGGCAGGCAAGTTCTGACTCACCTTAAATGTATACATGAGGAGCAGAGTGTATCAGTGGAAGTGCAGATAGCACCAGACCCTGGGGTTCCTATTCACATTACATGGCTTGTTCACAAAGGTGAAGGGGGAGTACACTGTCAGCCTCCTACACTTATTAATTGTTTTCTCTTTGGGGAAGATTAATTTTTGAAGAAAAACATCCAGTAATCATGGGGGTACTTTTTATATCATCATAAACTTGTGTCAACTTAACTGACCTTAATAATGATTATTATTATAAAACCCAGCAACTCTTATCTCCCCCACTGTACACGTCCTGTGGTAATGAGGAATTCTCCTTCTTTTCCTTCTCCCTTCTGCTTCTTCACACAATACCCAATTTAACTCAATTTTCCCCTCCTCTTCTCCCCTAGCTGTCAATCACTGTCACATTACTTTGCATCATATGCATCAAGTTTTTCCATCAAGCTAGCCAATTCTAAAGCTGCCTTCCCAGAGGCTACACAGATTGTGCAAGCTGGAGGAGCTCAGGAAAGAGTAAACTGGACAATAACAAAGGCTCCCAGAGCTGCCTCTGCCTGCCAATCTCTCATGGAAGCATACACAGGGTGCTTTATATAGGCCATGCCTCCAGGGCCAGAATCGTGTGTGAGCTCGGCCAGCAGACCTCCTGTCCACACCATAAATCACAGCAGGGAGCGGGAAATGGCTCATTACACTGCATCACTGATATTGTCCGTTCTGTGTGCTACAAATTATAGTCTTGCATTCAGCATCCCCTGACTTCTGAAGCCCGTGATTCAAGAGAGGGAGCAAAACTTCTTAACATGAGTGTTTACCTGTGGGCAGCAGAGGTTAGGCTAAGAAAGGTGCACTTAGTGAGTTTAGACAGCTGCAGCAAGGCAAGCTTTCCAAGGTATGTTTTTTCTACTGTTAAATCTTTGGTAGTTTTCCTTCCCTCTCCCAAAATGATAGATTTGAGGGACTTTACTGTTCTGAAGCATTGTTTTCAAAGCTCTCAGTCCATTTCCAGTATAGTTTTTCTGTGAGACTTGTGTAAGGCATCTTTCATGGCTGACTGACTTCAGGTATAATTGAGTAAGAGCTTCCTGCAGTATTCTGGCCTTCCTTAAAGGTCCTGTGCTTTGCTGGAGAATGCTATGGCTATTTATGGATACCCTTTCAGAGCAGCAGAGATTTATTTCCCTGGCTGCCAATTACATTAGAAGTTGTATAACTACATTTTTGCTCACAGCTTTTAAACATGATACTTTATTGGTCTCTTTTGTGCTTAAGTAGCTATAAATGAACCCTTCAAAATCTGCATCATCCATTCCACTCTTCCGTGTTCCACTCTTGCACATGACATGACAAACCTCTTGCCGTGTCCTGACCTCGGTGCTGCAAGGCTCATCAATATCAGTTCTGTACAGAACTTGCAAGGTTCTCCAGGTCTTCCTGGAAATGTTGGTGTTTAACTCAGTGTTTTCTAAACCCACCTCCAGTAAGCTGTAAGCTCTTATCAGACTTTCTTCCTGATTTTGGGCTTCATGGTGAAGTGCTTCCCTTGGTCTTATAAAGGCTGCCTTGTAGCGGACACGCATGAGATTTTGTTTTGATGGTCTTGAAACAAGCCTGCCTGTTTCTAGAAGAGCAGTGCTGCCTGTTCTGGAACAGACACACCTTTTGGTAGGTGGCCATGCCTTAAATTACAAAGTAGATGCATCTGTTCAGAGATCACCAGGCTTGATGTTGGGTTCAAAGCTTTCATGAGACATCTCTGCATTCTGAGGCTTATCTCAGGGTTACACCAACTTCTTCCTTGTCACTGGATGTCTTGTAATGATATGTAATAATATCCTTCTAAAACTGTGATATTAAGAAGAATATGTGTCTATATTCACATCTTCCAAGAGGTGGAATAGAGCTGTAGGGCTCACTTGCTTCGAGACTTCTGCATTTGGCTATTATAAAGTGTCTAGTCTGGTTTAAATATCTGAGCATTAATCTTCAGATATGTCACTATGTTCTTAGGTATTTCTGTTTACTTTGTAATCAAGTAGATATCAGAGATGGGGTGTTTTCTGGATGTTGTAGTTTGTTTAGAATAGTACAACAAAAAAGTGCTATTTTTTAATCCTTTTCAATACTTTTAAGGAAGATGTCAGTTTAAGAGGAATTTAAGCTGCTAGCATTGTTTCTAGAACTAACAGAAATCTGTAATAGTAATTTAAAGTTTGCTTTTCCTCTGAGATAATTTTGCTTTCAGAAAAATTTTCCATATCTGCAAAATAAAAAAGTATTTCACATCTAGTGACTTTAAACAATCAGTGAAATAGTTTAATAGTTAATGTCAATTAAATTCTGTTATGTATCATATTTTTTGTGAAGTGACTACAAAAGAAACAAAAAAACCAACCAACCAACCAAAAAACAAAAAACAAACAAAAAATTAAAAAAGAGTGGAAAATATTGAGTGCAACAAATGGCCAGGATGGGAAAAACAATGTCAAGTAAGATACAATCATATTTCATAGAATCATAGAACAATTATTTGGTTTGGAAGAGACTTTAAAGTTTGTCTAGTTTCAACCCCACTGCTGTGGGCAGGGACACCTCCCACTAGACCAGGTTGCTCAAAACACCATCCAACCTGGCCTTGAACATTTCCAGGGATGGGGCATCCACAACTTCTCTAGGCAGCTTTTTCCAGTGTCTCACTACTTCAATTTTGAGTTCAAAATGTAATTCAGAAATGTAGCTTTCTTAGATGTTGATAGGAATGTTTCTCCTACAGTATGCCCCAGACACTGATAATTAATGGGGAATTACAAATGTTTGAGGATGACAGTAATTTCAGGTAAGATAAGGAACGTTCTAGGCTAAAGACAGATTTACCTTATGGAAGCTCCATGAGCCTAAAAAAATAGGCTGTTTCAGGATGTATTTCCTTTCTTGGCGATTGCAGCCATCATGTTCTTTTAACACCAAGTGCTGTTGGCAGCAGACAAGCTGTAGTGTAGTTGGTGTAGTCTTTTATTTTACATGTGACTGTTGGATTTGTAGTTCCTTTTCCTTCCCACTTCTTGCAGTGTGCTAGGGTAGTTTATTGGTAAGTTAAAAGCCAATGTCAAGTCCTCTGTACAGTAAAACTGAGAGCCTGCTGACATGCATCACTGTGCCATGGCTTGACTGTTGCAATCCATCTTGACCAGTGTGTTTGAAAGTTGAGCTACATATAATCAATTGCACTCTTAAAACTTTAATGTCTTTGACTGCACCACGTAGCACTGCATTAATTTAGCGGTGCATTCGGCCTCTGCATTTTGGGTCCAAGGGCTTACACCGCCTGGCCTGGGCAGTGCCTGACACGGCGCTGTGTGATTAATGCAGAAGCCTTTCCTTCCTGTCAGCCTGGGCAGAAAGCTTGCTGCAGCCCTGCTGAGGCACTCCTCTCTAGAGAAGAAGAAGCCAAAGGAAAGATCCCCCAAGCCACTGAATCCTTGCAGGGGGCCTGGAAGTGCATGGCATGTCTCTGAATGAAGGGGATGAGTAGCTGAGCCCGTTTGCAGAGGGGAGATGAGGGTGGGGGCAGGACTAAAAAGGCTTTTCAGGTCAGGAGGAGGAAGCACACCAATATGAAGAGCGCTGTTCATATTGGAAATCATTACTGGAAATCAATCAGATTTTTTCAAGAGTGCACAGCCAGCTAACGGATTCTCAGTAGCAAGTTTTCCACTTGAATGAAGTTTTTGACAGTCAATGACTTAGGACTTGTCTCTAATGACAAGTCTCTTTTTTTCATTTTGGGACAAACATTATATTATATATTATGCTGTTTGTATTCAGCAGCATCAATAACAAATTTTAACTTTGCATGCACGAAAAAAGCCACTGTAAAAGCAAACAGCCAGGAACATTAAATGAGCCATATGCAATGACTTACTAATTCATTTACATGGCAGATACCCTTCCCATGGCCTTCCTGAAGCAAAGGGCTCTAATGGTGGGTGAAGTGGATGAAGTGGGTAATACTAGCTAAAACAGGCTGTGCTGTGTCATAAGTTACATTTTTGTTGGATTTTTTTTTTCTGAAAAGCTGACTTTAAAGCTTAGAAGGGAGATTGAAAGATGCAATGGGCAGCACTGTTTCAAAAGCAATCCTTTATTTTTTGGAGGACACGGAGAGCTATCTAATCCAATTGAGTGCCTCTGAACTATAAACAGTGTAGCTTGCAGTCTCCTGTTGAATCTCATGTTCTGTCTCAAGGTTTGCAAACATAAATGGTGCTGGACTCCAGTGAGCAAGTTTGAATGCACTGAAGTTCCATGAATGTCAACAAATGTTGTAAGTTTAAGATGCTAGTTTGAAGATAAATGGAATAGAATTAATAAGCAGCAGTAATGGCTTTGTAATTGAAATTGTATAGACATTAGACGTACATAGGGTGTTAGTAATCATATTAATTATTTGTTAACAGAAAGGCAAAGTAATAAAATGAAAAATCAAAAAGCTTAGTTGTTCACATGCAGATCTAGGGGGACATTTTGAAACAGAAATAATTGCTTTTGCTTCATCCTCAGGGTGATGCTATCTGTGTAGAATTGTTTTTTCTCAAGAAAGCAGAGCAATCTAAAATTCTAAGTATAGAATATACTTAGAATTATACTTAGATATATACTTAGAATATACTATACAACAATAGTAGGGGTGAAAATAACCACATTTTAGAAACCTCATACAGCATCACTCCCCAACACTGAAAGAAAGCAGTGCTGCTAGGAAGGGTAAAGATAAATGGAATTACTTTTCTATCAGAAGTATAATATTCTTTATTAGTTAGTTATATGTGCCTGGAATAGATCAGCTGTCAGGCAGAGCAAGTAGATGAACATGTACCTTGTGAGCTGTCAGGAGCACATCAGTGTGGGTTTTTTTTAATAATAATTACCCCCTTCCAGAGAAATATTTTAGACAAAAGCACAGCTGCTTTATTAGAGGTGCCTTTTATGGATAAGGATGAATATTCCAGTTTGTTCTCTTCATTTTTTGTGTAAATATAATACCATATTTACATAAAACTCTGCTAGGAAATTGTGCCATTCGCTGTTAAAGCTTGCATAATAAAATTGTTTGTCAGGGATTTAATTTGGTTGAAGTTTGTTATTTGTGCTAGCAGCTCAGAGGGGCTGCAGCTTGCTTTCAAGCCTGGCAATGCCCTTGCCCTGAGCAAGCCATAATGCAAACAGCTGTCCTGGGATTCACTGTGGCAGGGCATGTATCTTTTTTTGCACCTTGACCATTGCTCAGAGGTGAAGGCAGCTGTTTGCTTCCCCGTGGTCAGAGAAGCTCTCTGAGCACCAGATCCACCATTCTGGCACAGTTCAATAGTCTCTCTGGTCTGCCAGCTTGACTGAGTAACTCTTGGTGGTCAAGAGGGCGTAGGGCTCCTGGGGGACACCCAGGAGTCTGAATGGAGCAGCTGTGAATGAGGTCAATTCTGGTGGGAGCTGGACTTGGCAGGGGAACGGTTTAAATGTGCAATGTGTTGGACCCCTTTGTGGTGGGTTGACCCTGGCTGGATGCCAGGTGCCCACTAAAGCCTTTCTATGACTCCCATCCAAAAATGGACAGGGGAGAGAAAATGTAGTGAAAGCTTCATTTATAAGGACCAGGAGATAACACTCACTGATTACTGTCATGAGCAAAACAGACTGAACTTGAGGATATTAATTTAGTTTATTACTAAAAAAATCAGAGCAGGATTTTGAAAAATAAATTGCAAAACCACTGTTTTCTCCCCACCCCTCCCTCCTTCTTGAGCTCTACTCATCCCCACTAGCAGCACAGGGAGACAGGGAATGGTGGTTATGGTTGGTTCATCACAAGTTGTTTCAGCCACTGCTGAGGTAGAGGAGCCCTTCTCCTGCTCCAGCATGGAGTCCTTCCCACCGAGACAATCCTCTGCAAACTTCTCTAGGAGTCCATCCCACAGGCTAAAGTTCTTCACAAACTGCCCTAGCCTGGGTGCCTGTCCACAGGTTGCAGTCCTTCAGGGACATGCTGCTCCAGCATGGGTGCCCCAGAGGGTCACAAGCCTTATCAGGAAACCTGCTCCAGCGTGGGCTCCCCTCTCCATGGGCCCACAGATCCCTGCCAGGAGCCTGTTCCATCATGGGCTTACCCCAGCTTCACAGCCTGTTTTGATCATCTACCTGCTCCAGCCTGGGACTCATCCACAGGCTGCAGATGGATCTCTGTATATCCATGGACCTCCATGGTTTGCAGGGTTACAGCTGCCTCACCACGGTCCGCACCACAGCCTGCACAGGAATCTCAGACATGGCACCTGAGGTACCTTCTGCCTCTCATTCTTCACTGACCTTGTTGTCTTTGAAGTTGTTCCTCTCACACATTCTCGTTCCTCTCTGACCACACTTATATCTGTGTGCAATAACTTTTTTTTAACCTGTCTCAAATCTGTTGTTACAGAGATGTTACCATAATTTCTGGATGGTTCAGCCTTGGCCAGCAGTGCATCTGTTCTGGAGCTGGCCGGGGTTGGCCCTGTTGGAAGTGGAGGAAGCTTCCAGCAGCTTCTCACAGAGAAGTCACCCCTGTAGCCTCCTGCTACCAAAATCTGGCCATGCAAACCCAATACACCCTCCCAGAGTTCAGAAGGTCTACTTTGATCTTTGCCATTGTAACTTTGCATGTTGGAGTTAAGGACTGAGACTTTACAGAGCTTTGTCAAATCATATTTAATTTAATTTTGGCATTGAAGCCCAGTGATGGAGCAATGTGTGCAGCAGAACAGGACTCTGGATATGGTGCTGAGCTAGTGCTGGCAGCAGCAATAAGAAGACAGCCTGCTTAGATTTGTTTTTCAGGGCTGGCTAGGAACTGGCTTTAGATCAATTCCCTTAGGAAAATCATATCCCCATCGCAGAAAGCAGAGAAGTGCTAAATTCTTGGGAGACTTGCTGTTGGGGACTCATCCTACACAGTGGTAGGCGATATAACCACTTGGCCAAGACTGTTGTGAAATATTTCTGTCATTGCTGCTGTTCTCCTCCATGAAGTGATTGAATGAGATCCCCATTTCACCCAACATATATACGTATTTATTGAGCAAATATCCATATACCAGTATTTCACCTACAGGCCGAGTTTGATTGATACAGAAATAATTATTGTGTCTGCACATTTTTGCAAATGATGGGAAAAATGGTATGCATACAGAAGCTGAAAAACTTGTATTATGAATGTGTTTTAAAATCCTCTTTTACTGCTTCTTCTTGCAAATATAGTAATCTAAATGTGACAGGATTTAGTAGGAGTCCAAAGAATAGAAGAGAAAAATAATTAACATTGTGTTCTGTTCATAACTAATATCACACTTTAAAACCTGTTCAAGGATTATAGAGGTTTGTGAGAGAGTGTTTTTTTATAAAATTTGTATATGAAGTGCTGGAAAATCACTGCAGCTAGAGGTGAATTGTTGATCTTGGTCAGTCCTGGATCTGGTTGTGCTGAAACACTTTTCTGGTGCTATGTTGTTCAAAGCCTGAGTACATGGGTGTAGTCACCTAGACCTGAGATTTGGGTGAGGAAGATTCCCTCTCCTTCCTCTTCCCATCTCTCCTCCCTGTCTCCAACAACCTAGTCGAGAAATGTAGGGGGAATTTCACTCCTTTCTGCAGCACTGTCTGTGGTCAATTGCTAGGATCATTTGGATATCTTTCTCTAACAAATTCAGTAGATTTCACTTCTACATGCATCATATCAACTTGACAGTGTAGCAGCTTTCAAAATAGCAAGTATTTTTAGGTTCTTTGCTGTCATGTCAAACCAGAGCTTCAGACCTAAATGCTGTGACAGAACACCATTGTTTTGAGCTAATCTCAGGTTTCAGTGTTGCACCAGATTGCCATCCTCAGCTTTGTGTGACCAAGTAATGCCTCTAAAGATGACAATGTAATAGGATGATGTGTGCTATGAGGTGTCTTATGGACAAGTTAGCAGTAAGACAATTCATTAGCTGAAGCATGTCAGTGTTACTCTTGCCCTTTTTCTCATGAGAATAGTGTTCTTTATCTCACAACATGAAGTAGAGACAGACCAAAATAGCAGCAAGTTATTTTGTCTAGCTTATATGCAAAATCTCTACAGCAGCAACTGTCAAACTGAAGCTACATTTTATTTCTGCAGCTGTTTCTTCAGTGCTCTAACACTATTATTAATAGTACCTGTCACCTGTACAGCACCTCAGAGTTGTTAGCAGTTTGAAAAACATACAAACTTAGTGGAAAGCATCAAAAATTAAGTAAACACTCTACTTCTTACTGGCTAGACTCAATTCTAAAAATTACTTCATAGCCTGGTTTTGCCTTTAGCTTAGTGAAACAGTCTTCCAGACAGCTATTTCTCTGACTTACTTTATGGTTTTGCTAGATCACTCCTGTTACAACTTTATCATAACATCTAGACCAGAAAGGCACTACTGAAAACAGTATGTAGAGTTTCCTTGTTTAACTATTCAGGCCCCTTTAATTAAGATGCTAATGTGATTTTGAACAAACACAGAAGCACATCTTGCTGGTAGTGCTAAAATCCTACTAATAGCTGTAGAAACTCCGTACAGTTAATGATTCTTGTTGATCTTGGTGAAGTAGTAGTAGCAGCAGAGACCTTAGTGTAGAAAGCAGTCTTTCTTAGCATCATTTTTATCAGCTAATCATTTTAAATTGCCACCAAGCAGGTGATGTGACAGGAAGACTGACTATTTTTGCAGTACCACCATTATGACAAAGCTGGAAAAAAATATGGGGGAAAAAAAAGTGTGCTGGAAATAAATTTGAAAACTTCTGACATTCATTTGCATTTCTGAAGGCTCTCTCAACATGGGTGGTTTCTATCCAGGGTGGAACACATGGTTCTGTTAATACATTTTTTAAATGAAATTGTGAAGCTTTGACAGCCTTTAAACTTTTGTTGTAGCCTCCTAAAATCCCCCCAGTGGGAGGCCAGGCAGCCTGTGCTGCAGAGCCCTGGCCAAGAGTCTTTGCCAGCACCTGAAACGGTGGAAAAGCCACCTGGCCCTGCCTGCTGGCCCCCCTTTCCTCCCATAGTCTCTCAACCCTTTCGTAAGTCTGCTTGTATGAATGCACTGAGATTGTAAAACCATTGTTCTGTGCCACAAAACCAGGTACCCAAAGTTACAATAGTTATACAAAATGCCCAATGCAGTTTCTGTTGATTCCAAGCTCCCCTTGGCCCTGAGGGAATCTGACTACCAGGCTAGTCAGCCCCTCCCAGCAGACTCAGCAAGCCTTTATGGTACTTCTGTTGTATCACTATTGAAAATAGTTCATGTTTTATTGTAAATTACTGTTATTTGCAACTTCCAGTTTCACAGTTCCCACTGCACAGAGATCAAGCACCCAATTTCTCCTTTGTATCCATCAGTGTAAATCAAGATTAACTCCAGTGAAGTCAGCCTAACCACAAGTGTAAACCTAGGAGGAATGAAAGGAAGATTAGTCTACAATCTACTTGGGATTTTTATTTCTAAATAGCAAAATTAATGCTGCTGTTCTGCAGACACAGGGTGACCTGCAAAGTACTAGCTCATGCATTACTAATGTATCTCCATTTAAATGCAGATTTTTGCTCCTAACAGAACTTCAGGGAAATCCTCTCCAGATAAACTGTAATAGGATACCAAATGGTGATTCAATATTTCACTTCAGCTTGTGTTTCAGCTTATTGATCTTAATTTTCTATCATTTTGATGCAACATTTGCCTAGGGGGAAGAGGGGAAGAGTATTACATTCACTATAATACGGCCTTTAATTAATAATTAATAATTTTAATATTCCCCACATTCATGCCAGCGGTGGCAATCTGCTTGTATTCCTTTCCTTGTTTCTATTTTCAGTGGTGGAAACCAGCAAGGTGTGACTTTATGTATTTCAGGAAGTAATTGAGACACAGTTGAGAAAAGACAGCATAGCATAAGTATCACAGTGTCCATGTGGGACCTGCTTAACATGTCTTTGCTCCTTAGCCATTTGTGGTGACAGTAGTGAGACCCTGACATTATCTGGTTTTGCCATATACGACAAGCTTAGGATGAAGTTTTTCTTTGAAAGTGCCTCCCTCAAGCACTATTTAAATGCAGCTTCTAAGATGTAAATGAAACCTTAATTGGTATTTTTTTTTAGATAGATAAGCTCTCTTTTCTGGACTAAACTTTAAGTGTCCTAAATAATACAATGGAACCTAGAAATTATGTTTATAAGTCTACTAGATCATGAATACATTCATTAAGAAGAATTACCTGATGTTGAGAGTATTTTTGCAGCACTTGACATGATAACCTCCAATCTAGTTATAACTAGGCCACATTATTTCTCAGTTTCCAGGCTGAAAGGCAGCAGCACAAGGATTACAAGCAAGGCTTATGTACCAGCCACTCAAAAATAACTGATTTTCAGTACCAGCCACTCAAAAATAACTCCCTACTGTGGTAGAAGGATAAAGAGGATGAAATTTTAAAATAAATTTTTAGGTTTTGGATTTTTGATTATTTCTGTAACTTAATTACCTATAGGGTGCATTCTCTTAACATTTCCAAATGTTGTTCTTGCATCCATAAGATTCATGAATTTTCAAAATTTTACCTCTGAGATTAACATTTTTCATATAGCATCCTAGGATTTCTATACTTTTTTAAAATTATCAGAGTAAGAGCAATAAAATAGTGGAAATTGCCAGTCTTGTGGTTACTGAGATCTCTTCTGTCATGTAATTTGGTCAGCAAAACAGATAAGAAATAATGATCTTTGTGATTATGCTCCTTTGGGAAGTTCACCTGCATGCCCTTTTCATCTCTTAAATTATGTCCAACATTCTCAAACCCTGGCAGATTGAAACACCATCTAAATAAAACAAAAACTGCTACAGAAACATTCCTCCACTACCTCATCAAACTCAGTCCTCTCCATCCCCATGTTTAGATCTGAATAAGTAGTATGCTGCAATCCATCAGACAGAAATTTGTTACTGGTAAGAACATAAGGCACACCATAAAAAACTGTCTCATGGTAGATTTTGTTGAGTGGGGAGTTTGGGGGGGTGGGTGGGATATTGGTGGGGGTTTTTTCCTCTCCCTCCATAAAAAGGCAGGAACAGTATTAGCTTTTAATATTGGGAGTCCTTTTTGACTTGGTAAATGGAGAGTAATGGAAAAATGGTATAGCTACAGTGGAGAAGCTGGGTATTTTTCTCATCGACAATCCATTATCAGTAAACTCAGTTTGCTTGGAACCAAAGCACAAAACAAAACTTCTAATGGTGAGGGGTATTTCAGTTAATCACTTATGGATTTATCCAAATCAACTCTTTGAAGAGACTGCTATTAGTAAAAAAGAAAGCTTTCAGTGATCCAAAATAAGATTTCTTTTAATTAGAAAATTATAGAATTTCCAGGGTTTTTGAGTTTTGGATTTTTTCTTAATTGCAGTGTGGAATCCTTTATTAAAATTAGATTTGGTACCAAATTATAGCAAGACTATTTACTAAATAGTAGAAAATAAAAAGGTGGTTTTCTTCAGAATCTGTATCTTGAAAGGTAATCTCAATAGTGAAAATAGGTGTTGTAATAAGTTGGGCTTTTTTCCCCAGACATAAGTTTTTGTTAGGACTTAACAAATAAAACTGAAATTCATTTTTAAAAAAGGGAATGGATCAGGTGTGAACTGATAAAACTTACCACTTCTTTGACCTTGTAAACTTTTATCAGAATGCATGACACAGCAGGAAGTTTGCCTAGCAGCAGTAGGTTTGCACATCCTCTTATTTCCTTTACCGGCTCAAACCTAGGTTTTTGCATTAATTACTGTTCATTTATTGAATGGAAAGCATGCATTTTTAATTATGTTAGTTGAAATGTTGGCTAGTTGTGAAACCAAGTGCTTGGAATTGGTCCATTTGAGCCACGTGAATCAGCAGTACTGTTTAACAGTTTTTGCATTTTTTTTTCATTTCACTATTTCACACTATGATCCTTGCCCAGCAGAACATGATAAAGATAAAAGGCTCCATCTAGTGGGCTAGAATTTTCTATTGAAAGTGGGAAAAAAAGGCTCTCATTTTCACTTGATTTTATGCGCTAAGAAATATGGCTTTAGATTTTGTTTCATTAAGCTGCCATGTTGTTGTTAATTCTTGCCTTCTGCAGAGCCATTATTTTATATGCAAAGCTGTGAAACATTAAGTATTATTCTGAGTCTTGAGCAAGATGCAATAAATGATACTAAACGAGTGGGTTTATACAGCAGTTCATAAAAAAAGTTCTTCCTCCCCACCCCCTTCAAGTTTCAATATATAGTAAGCAAAATAAGGTAATTTGTGTGTCAGCAAATGTTTTAAAGTATTTAAGCTTCTTTCCTGCTTAAAACTGACTGGAAACACTCATAGCTTGACCACAGCACTTAACACAGTATTTTGGGAGTATTTTTACTCAGGGAACTCTAGCCATGTGTTACCACAGCACTAAATGACTTGTTTACCTGTAAATTGGGAAAATTGTGTTTTCTGGCAAGACACAGCCCCTGTGGCCTCTGCTGTGTCTTCCAAAGGCAAACACCAAAACTCATCCATCCTGGCATCTGTCTAGGAGCCTACCTGGTACTGTTGTGTCTCCAAAAGCATCCTGACAGAATCTAGCACCTTTATTTTAGGTACACAATTGATATAGTACAGTAGTACTGGGGTTTTTTTCTTTTCTCTTTGCTGGATTTCTGCACAGCATAGCAGTTATGCTCCCAGCTCCTGAATTTGAAATGGCAGGATTCTTCCATTTGCAGTAGTGAAACTCGGGTGTTACTCTCATGCCAACAAATTCAGCTAGCAGCTGAAATCTCCTCTTCAGTTCACTTCAAGCTAGTAAGAAGTGTAGGAGCAGGAATAAGTAGAGCAAGCACAGATTTGGCAGAAGAGACACTGAACTACATATCCTGGCTTTTGTCTGAACGTCCTTCCTTTTAAAGCAGTAGAGCCTGGCAAGATCAGTTCTGCAGCTTCCAGCAAGGGCCAGACAGTGCATGCATTGCAGTAATGCACTACACCCAAGTTTACTACAGCCAGCATTGATATCCAGCACTGGAAAATGTGTCTCCTGTGCCAATCACAAAATAGAGCTTACTAAGTTGTTTTGCACTCCTTTTGACCACAGGGAGATCTTCCTTTGCATTTGGTCGCTTAATAGCAAATCCAGAGGATTTTTACTTTGGTAGCAATGCACGATTTGGTAATTCTGATAGATCACACAGACTTACTGATCTTCCAGAACAATCCTCCCCAGCTGCAGCTGTCATTGTATCCTCCCTGGAAATGTTTTTCTGAGCTACCAGTGGGAAAGAGCTATCATTTGGCTTGTTTTACAAGCTAAATCAAAGGATAGTATGAGAGTTCTTACTCTGAACCTTCCTATGAGCAAGGACTACCACAGAACTGAGTAGTTCTAGAGTGCCTTTGAGGAAGTTGGTATGTTTGCAACATGCAAACAATGCTATCTCAAAAAGGGAAGAAATGAAAGGCAGAACTTAAACTGCACGGTTTGCTATTTGTTATTTCTAATGTACACAAACACCTACCTCACATGCAAAAGATTCAAGCCCCTTAATTCAAAGTTGCTAAATAATATCACTTTTAACTGCTGGCCCTTGTTCTAGAACTGTTCATGTTTTACAAGATTATAGGTTTCTTGCCGAGCTAAAGCAAATCCCAAGTTCGGAACTACAGTAAGATGCTCTTTGTTTTACATTAAATACCTTTTCTAGCACTAGAACTTGAACTGATTCTAATGAAACACAAATTTCCAGATGTGAAACTCTTGAGGATTATCCAACACACTGCTTTTTTAAGAACCTGCTGTAAACTCAAACTGTTAGTTTGAGGATTAATTTATTGCCTCTTCAGGTCATTGAAAAATCTCATACAAGCCTTCTAACTAGGTAATGTTTATCCAGGTTAAATTTATTCAGCTACTTTTTTGTTCTTTGTGGAAGCAGTGGTCTTTCAAATCAAATGCACTGATGGCCTTTTATTGTTGTAGAGAACCACTCAGTCTCTTCCTTACTTTTCACAGCTAACCAGGTGCTGAAGTTTGGAACACTCGTCAGTACTTCTAACACCTATGACAACTCCGGGATTGTGATCATCGAGACGGACAAACCTTTGCTATGGACAATGGCTATCAAGAGCTAAGATCAGCTACAGCTACCTTTTCTGATCTGACACAACTCAAATTACTACAAAATTTCACTGAATTAAGACAGTAAAGCTGCTGCATGATGTAAGCAGGCACTGATTTTCTGTATTGAATGAAAAACAAGTCTGAAATAAAAGTCACTTGAGATTGAATCAAAATTACTTGCTGTAATAGAGTACTTCATTCTGGTAAATCTACTTAATCAGAAGATGCATGAGCAGCCACTCAGTACAACCACAAACCGAAATGAATGTAAAGAAACTGCTGCTGCTGCTTATCTGGTTAGTTCAGGCTACTTTTACAAAGTATTTTATTCCAACACTAAACTATTTTTCCTCTACTGCCAAAAGGAAATACAGTATCCAGTTGCACATAGTATAACTGTATCGCAAGGTGATAGCACCAAGATTAACTAATCTCATTTTTCTGTCCTGGTTTGTAACATATGTAGGTGCTGGTGAAGATTTCTCAAGAATAATAATTGAACTTTTCTACTTAGGAAGCAAGTTAGTGTACTGAAGAAGCTTCAGTTTTGCTGCAATACCAGTATCAGATGTCCCAGCATTAAGTACTTTTAAAGTCTGTAACAGAAGTACCATTGTACCTTCTGCAAATATCAAATCCTTACAGTAAGATTTTTGAAGTGAATTAAATGTCTTAATCTCAATCTGAGGAGGAAGAGCATTGCATCTATCAGACTTCTGGCAGGCTTAGTTCTTAAAATCAAAATATGCAAACTTCCAGGTCAACATGCAGGGGGCCAATACAATTCTATGTACAGGACAGGATCCAAAATGGGTATATATCCTATCCAACAGTGTGAGCAAGTTGTGGATTTGCTGTGGATTTTGGATTAGCGTCTCTGACAACTAAATTATCCTCAAATGGTATATCTCAGTAATCAATTTTGTTTGGGTTTTTTAATTATGCCATCAGAATAAGGACTGGCAATGCAATTTCTTCGTTTGACATGAGATTTTTTTCCTGTCAAGTACATACTATAACCTAGTAGCATGACCTCCAAATGCAGAAAGGAATTAGTGACAATGATGGTGATTCCAGAAATGACTGACAGCAATTCCCTTACACTTTTACACCACTTGAAAGAAAGGCTGTTTTCTTGCAGTCTGCTTTTGCTAGAACAATGCTGTTCCAAAGCCTGATTTACTGCTTTGTAAACAGCTCCTGAAGAGGGGTCATACAGCTGTCCCCATGGAAGCTTTCAATATTTGACTGGAGAAAACCTCAGGCAACCTCATTAGAATGCAACACTGACCCAGCTTCAAGCAGGACACTGGACAAGAGATTGTCCAAGCTTCCTTCCCACTTGAATGATTCTACTATGGTTAAAAGAAGTAACAAAACAAGTAAAGCACACAACTACTATTACAAAAAAAAAAAAAAAAGCAAGCCTGCAGAGAGGTATGATCACATACACTTTAAAAAAGTAATAAGATGACAAGAACGTTTGAAAACGCAAACTGAGCTTGTTTAATATCAAACAAATTAAAGCTGTGAAATCACTGCAGCAGGTGTCACAACTGTCTTCTTCATGATGAATATTCAGCCACCTCTGTTGAGAGAACAAAGGAATCAGTTTCAACTAATGAAGTGTGATCAAGTGATCCCACCTAAAGTCTTACTTATCCTCCCACCACTGCCTTGTTAGGACAACCATTACAGCTTATGTCCCATTTTCAAACGCTCCTTGCCTAGATGACCACTCTTACAGGTATAAGGAAGTCACATATCGTGGACACAGAATGGTCTTTAACCTCTTCCAGTGCTGGAGAGGGGATCACATTAGCTCTGGAGAATATGGTACTGTTACTATGTCAGTACCATGGGGCCAGTCAACCTGAAGTTCAAATTCTACATGATGTAGTATTCATTCCAAAAGAGATTTTACAGGATGCAGTTATACATAAAACAATGTTTCAAACATATCTAGCACTCAGTAAATGAAACAAGACCAACCTTGTTCTGTGCCCTCTCATCCTACAGCATACCCACTCAGTTTTCTTTACCTTACCATCCATCATCCATTCACTTTGGATACCCAGGCTATAAAGTGGAAATAGTAAGAGCATTTAAGATCCAAATGAGGTAAATGTTCTGTGGTCAAACATACACTGAGGAACTGGAAATCAAAATATCTAACGTTCAGTTTTGAAGCAGAATACTCAGAAAAAACCTTGAGAACTATGGTTCTAATACTTTGCAGCATGCTGAATTAACATAAAGTTCATTAACGTTGTTCATAAAGTCCTTTGAATCAAGTATTACTTGTCACATTATATGAACATGTGAAATGCAGACACTAAAACAACATGAGTCCCATAGGGCTCAGTAATGTCCTCTGTTTAAAACTGAACAGGTAAAAATTTAGTGAAACTGAAGGCCATATTCACTTACACAATTATATTGTTGATTGGGATATGGATCAATTTGACAAAGAAACCAATAAATCCCATTATCGCAAAGCCTATTGCTGTTGCCATGGCAATCTTCTGGAACTCTGCAAAATAACAAGAAAAAAATTTGTTAGGATGTCTCATGTATGGCACACATATTTGCGCTGCAGAGACCAAAGGAGAGATCTGTCTTTACAGAACCGTGTTAATACTGGAAACACTTCAAAGTCTGCAGAGATGCTAAGAAACAAATCCACTTTTTTAGAAGACAGATGAGATTTTCAGAGAGAAGATGGAGATTTCCACAAAGAATGGCTGATCACAATCTTTCTTAAATAAGCAGAATCAAAAATACCCACAATGACAATTCATAGAACATTTATCCCATTATGGTTCCTTTACATCCCTACAAGCCCTGAAAGTAATGTTTAATACAGCATCAAAAACAGAAAATCTGTATTTATGTCTGTCACAGGAGAACAGCACTGTAAGACCCCACAAAAATCGAATACTTGGGATATTTTCGATTACTTTAAGACAGCAACCATGAAGTTGACAAAGAACGTCAATAGCCCCTCAGAAACCTGCCAATCTGACAAGGAATGAAGTTCCTTATGGATCTCAATAGCAAACTTAAGTCCCAGACCTCTTCACTCTGAGCACGTGAATAAAGCACTGTAACTTTGAGAGGACCAGCTGCATTCTGGTTTTAGTTACAGCTTCTCTCCAGGGCCTCTCTAGTCCAAAACCTCCTCTTCCATACTCCCAGCGACAAAATTGTTCCTGTCCCAATCAGGCAATGACTTACAACTGTGGAGCACTGAATTTCAGCTACTTAACCTCTCTCTTAAAGTGAATTTTAGTACCACTCACACACCTACATATGTGTGTTTATTATAGCCAGAACCTTAAACACACTGACAGCTAAAGCTCAAGTTTAAATCTCATATTGGCAGCTGAGAAACATCCACAGCAAACAAATCAACAGAACTGAAGTATGGAAAGATGCGTGCTAAGATACAAGACAAAATAAGGATTGTGTTCCGGTTTATTGTGTGCATTACCTTTTCTATCAGGCTTGGTGCATCTCTTAACAAGTCGTATGGAATCTTTCACAAACTGACGGCTGGGTTCCACAAATTGCATTACCTGATCCATGATTGCCTGCAAAGACATACACATTTAGCATTGATGGTTCCACATATATACTGAAAACCAGCATTTTTAATTACATTAGTAACAATTACCTACAAAATTTGCTAAAGGCTTAAGATAACCTAAAATGTTACATTCCAACCTAAGATACTTCCACTTTGCAGGAAATGAAGACACTGTTTCAGTAAATAAACATGAGGGCCTGTTTCTGACTGCTAAAGAAAAAAATACGGAAAATTGTGCCTTTCATCCCAGAAGTGGAAAACAGCCCCATCACAGCTGGGCTTTCAGCTCACGCCCTACGCCGTGCTTCTGAGGCGTCTAAATAGACAAAAGTCGCCGGTTTGAGGGGATCCCCACGCCAAAAGCTGCCGGGGGTTGGTGAGCACGGAGAGAGAGCTCTGTGCCCGAGCCTTATCCTCACAGTAGGCGTGTGCCAGCATTGCCACCGCACGCAGGACTCCACCGGCGGGATTTGCTCCCACTAATCCATACGGACCCCCTGGTAGGGGGCTCCCAGTGTGATGCCGGCCCCCCTCGCGTCCCCAGCGACCCCCTTCCCCCTCGCTCCGACCGAGGTCCCCCGCCTGCCGCAGTCCCGGGAACTGCCCATCCCAATCCCCACTGCCCAGCCCTGATCCTCGATCCCTGATTCTCCGTCTCCCCGGGCCGGGGGACACCCGGGCCCCCCGAGCTGCCCTCACCGCGCGCCGAGGGACACGTCGCACTGAGCAGCGGAGCGCGTGACGTCACCACGGCGGCGGGGCGGGTTTTGGGTGGGAATTGAAGGGTTTTGAGGGCGGGGTTGCACTTGGATTATTTTTTTTCCCTTTCCGGTTTCCGGGGCCTGTCGCTCCTCCCGCCTCGCCCGCGGGGCGGGCCCAGCTGTGAGGGCCGATCTGCCCTGGCGGCGACTCTGCGGCTTCTGGCAGCGCGTCTGCTTCCCGTGCTCTTGGAGCCTTGGGATTCCGGGGCGTCCTAGCGGGAAATAAAGGGAAGAAGGTGCCACTATTCTCCCAGGCAAACAGCGACAAGGAGGAGAGAACACAGTGTCAAGCTGCTCCAGGAGAGGTTTAGGTTGGACATCAGGAGGAATTTCCTCATAGAAAGGGTGACTAGATATTGGAAGGGGCTGCCCAGGGAACTGGTGGAGTCGCTGTCCCTGGAGGTGTTTAAGGAAAGACTGGACGTGGCACTCAGGGCCGTGGAATAGTTGTCAAGGTGGTGTTAGGGCATAGGTTGGACTCGATGATCTCAGATCTTTTCCAACCTAATTGATTCTCTGGATATGCCTGTAACAAATGCTCTTCGGTGAAAAGATGGCAAAAAAGCACACACACACAAAAAAAAGCCACAACCAACCAAAAAAACGCCCAGTATAAAACTTGGTTTTCTGGAATGTTGGAGCCATTGTGAACTGAGGGAGTTCGTCACCTTTGAAAACACAGGATTTTTCTCATGTGTAGAGAAGTGTGCAGTGCTCAGAGGTGGGAAGGCTCCGTACATTTCAGCACCAGGGGGAAAAGAGACTGTCGCTGCCTAAAGGGAGCAATTCCCTCCTGCTTCATCTTGTAACAGATAAAGGAAGAACAAAGACAAAATAGATTTACTGTTTTTATCCTTACTTTGTTTTTGATGTTGTTGATTTTTCTATAGAGCTCTGTTCCTAGTTGACTCCACCTTTGAGTTTATATTAAGTCTCCAAAGCTTATTAATTATTCATCAGACTGTGGGGCCTCTGCAGCCATTCTAGCAAATGCTTTGCTGATCTCAGCTCCCTGTTGCATCTCAGTGTGCACAAAATATTTTCTGGGCTTAAATTTTTGCTGACAGCCTTCACTACAGGTAAAGTACCATCACATCACAGTGGGGAATTGTTGGTCATTCCATGGATTTTTTGGCAGCCACCTTACTTTGGCCACAGGGCAGGTCCCTCAGTATTACTGACCTCCTTCAGAGATGAGCGCTCTAGGTGGCATTGGAGTCCTCTACAGGTTTTCTCCAAAAGTCTGCCTTGGATTAGATTTTGTTTTGAATGAAAATTCCTGCAGCACTGTTTCTCAGATGGGGCCGTAATTTTGGTGGCCAAATTCTGCTGGACCTCTTCCATTGGCACACCAGCACAGAAAGATTAGAGTGTCAGTGAGGCCTCCCACAGCAGATTTGTGTATAACTTGGCTCTTGTTTTTGATGCCAGCCTGCAGTCTGCCAGGATGGAAGGAAGAGGAGAGGAAGATCCCTAAGGAAAGCAGCAAAGGCCCTAATAGCCAGTAGTGCACAATGTGTGATGAGAGAGTAAATTGCTGAATTTTTGAATGAGATTCCATATGTAGAGGCATTTTGGTCGGCTTTGTCTTATTTGGGTCTTTCCCCTTCAGTATCACAGCCAGAGACGTTATCAACAGAGGAAACTCACATTTCCAGCTGTGCTGCATAAGGAGCCTTGCTGTGAACCATCTCCACAGTGGATGTAGTCAAAAGGCACTGACTGGGAAAAAATTTAACCTGAAAAAAAGAAGACATGTATGAAGCATTTCATGACACAGATTTCTGGTTGGATTAGATTTTTATTTTAAAAAGCATTTACTGAAATAAAGCTTTGTTCCCCCAAAATGCTTTATTTTAAGTTGTTTTTCCTATGGAGAAATGTTCTGGAGAAATATAGCATACCTTAAATGTCTTAACAATAGGGCTTTTTCATAAGTTTGTGCTACAGGTTCTCTAGGGTGGGGTAGAAGGTATCCATTGTCCTGTCTCGGCTTCCTTCACTCTGCCATGATAAGCTCTTGTCTCTGCCTGCCAGGTTGCAAGTTTGGACTTCAGCAGCTTAGGAGAGAGACAGAGTCCTGATTTGTGCACAGAAAGCATTGGCTGTTCTCCTCCTAGGATTTTCCAGCATTTATGGGGATTTTAGTGTCCTTGAACTAATACATGGTTACTTAGACTTGGTCTTCATGGCAACTATGTTCCTGTTCTAAATATATTTACAAAGACCATTTGCACTTACAGAAGATAAAAAAAGGTTTACATCTCCTCAGCATGTGTAATTTTTTTTCATTGAAAGCTAGACTGCTACTAGGGTGTTTTGTTTCTGCTTCTTTATGGTTCTTGCAAGGTCGGGGAAGAAAGTGGTGTGCTTGCACAGGTGAATTTTTATGGCAGTGTTTCAAGTCTGCTTTTATGGCAACATCTAAGCAGTACATAACCACTCCCTCAACAGTAAAAAGACCATTGTTATCCTATGCAGTATGTGCTAGCACTGATTTGCTTCTGAATATTGCATAAACTGGAGCCACATTGGGGGTAGAGGGGGGGAGAAGGTTTTCACCTGCTGTGTGCTCCAAGGATGAAAGACTTCTTTTGATGACAGTTTCACTTTACATATTTGCACATTTTAGTTTGTAGTTTGTTCTTGTCCTTTTGAGGACATGCAAGATAAATATCTGCTTTTAACTATTGGCACATTAGACCATTGTATGACATCCATCTCTCTGGATCTGGACACTTGGACAGTGTAAACAGCCTCCTCTTTAGCCTTTCCCATTCCATGCTGCCAGCTTGCCACAGCACAGATCCCACTGCAGCCTGCAGAACATGGTGGGATGCCAGGAGCCAGTGAGCTGCCAGCAGCTGCAGCAAACATAATTTTGGGATCAGCTGAGAGGAGAAAAGACACAGACTTCAGTATGAGAGGCAGCTCAGACTCTGTATGGTGGGATGGTACACGCGTGATCCCCAAGTGGTTGTGGGAAGGACAGAGCAATAGCTCTGTCTGAACAAGCCTCTCTGTTCCCCTGTGGGACATAAACCCATTTCCCCTATCCTGACTATGCTCCAGCCCAGGCAGGCCCTGCTCGGGTTCCCATGAGGGTGGTGCTGCCTGGCCTCAGCAGCAGCAGCTCGATGGCAGGGGCAGCACTCCACTCTCTGCATCCCAGAGTGGAGAGACCTGCCAGTCTGGTTCTCTTGTTTGAAGGATTACTCCCCACATGCTAGAAGAAAGCACTTGCAGTGGTCTTGGCAGGTTTCCTGTGGCTGCACAAAAAGTGGTACTTTGGGATATGACGTCTTGCTGGGCTATCTCCTTCCCATCCCAAGCCATCCCATGGTGGACAGCAGGAGCTGAGCTGCTCCTGTGTAGGGAGAGCCAGAGGGATGGGTGGGTGGGCAGGAGGCACAGCCAGTGCTGTGCCCAGGATCTCTTAAGCCAGCCACAAAACATTTGAACTGGTGGAGGCAAGGCAAAACATGGGCTTCTTCCCCAGGGGGATTTTTGGTAGGGATGGACTGTGAGCAAGAGTAGCATTTGGGGACAATCTGACTTTCCTTTAGGAATTTAAGGGGTAAATGGTTATCCAGAGGGACAGAAAAAGCAAAGAAAAAGACTAAGAAAACAGGGAAGCTGGCTGCCTGTAGACTCATGCAAGGAAGGTTGGTCACTGCGACCAGTGGGCATCTGAGCATGCTCTGGGTCAGAAAGCAGCAAAGAAAAAAGACTACATAACAGCAGGGATTTACAGCCCAAACAAGGGAATAATGTAGAGAAGGAGGAAAGAGAGGAGAAAGCAAGGTGATGTTGTGGGAAAGGTTAAGGGACATCCTTGTTGAACAGTGCTGCAGGGAGCTGCCTTCTCAGATTTTCAGAGGCAGCAGCATAGTAGCCCCATTGACTGAAATCATGCTAATGCTCCGCTGCTTGACAGTCAGTGTTGTTGGATAACTAAATAACTATAAAAATCAGTCTTCAGAAATTGCAAAGATATATGGGACCTTTTATTTTTTAATTCTACATTATCATAAGTGTGTTTGACTAATTTATGTCTTGAAAAGCCATTGGAATATCTATGTGCTTCTGACATTTAAAAATTAATTTTAGTTTTTCGTTCCCCTAAACAATCCAGAGACTCTGTTTGGACTTGATAAGCTCATCTGCATGATTTACGATAAGAAGAAAGATTATTTCCCTCTTCAGTATCTGTACAGATGCAGGAGAAGAACATAAATGGGAAATTAATGTTAAGAAAATGATAGCTCAGATTTGGGGGTCAGGGGAAAATGATGGAGTGCTTGTGGTCCATGTCTTGGGGTTTAGCCTCGATAATTACAGAAATGCCACTAGATCACACTTCAGTGCTGTGGTTGTGAAAGGGAATGTCTCTAGTCTGAAGCAGCCAACAAGCCCCATCTTTTGATTTGTGCTGCTTAATATTCAATGGAGATGAAATGTGGGATGAGGGAGAAGTGCTGTTAAAATAGATTTTTCCTGGTGTTGAATTTATTGTATACAATTTTAAAGATGACCTTTTTAAAAAAAGCCTGTGTTCCATTTTATTTGAAAGAGAATACTTGGGAGATTTGTGACTGTATAATGGTTTGTGACTGTATAATGATAGACAAAATAGGAGAGAAACAAGGGCAGCATACTAAAATGATGTTGCTAAATGATACTTCAGACTAAAAAAATGTCTGAAGGTTTCTATCTAGCAAAAGAAATACAGGGAAGTTAACAGAGGAATAATAATTCCTCTGTCAGCTGTTCAGGTCTGAGATAAAGAAAAATCAAAATCTCTGATGCAGTGCTTGTAAAAGTTTGTTTTGTCTTGCTCTAATAAATAGCAGCTGATGCTATGGGCCTTGTTCCTTACTTTGTAATTTACACATGATGATTGTTGTGTATATTAACAAATAAATCACTGAATCCTTCTTTTAAAAAATGCTAGTAGTGGTTGTGAAAATACTAATAAGCACTTGAGATTAAAAAAAAGAAAAGGGGGGAGGAAATTAAAATTGGAAATACTCTTAACCTTAAGATGATTTTTCATTATAAAGTCTTGTTTTAATTTGTTTTGGCAATTCTGCACGTAGTTCATGAAGTATGGCCCATGCTCCTTTTTGGGACATGGAGTAAACTAAACCTTTCCCTTCTGTGATGTGTTCCAACACACCTTCTACTCCATTAGTGGCTCAGGATGTCTGTTCCATTTCATGTAACAGGCTCATGACCCATGATTGGGGTTGGCTGAGCTGGACCCCGGTTTCACTGTCAGTATATGCATTTTGGTACAAAAGCTGTTTCATTACATGTTCTGCCCACTGAGGTCCAGGATCCCAGCTGGCTAGGAGTGTGGGCCAGAATGCTTTTCTTGTGAGTTAAAAAGGTGTTTCTTCTGCTTTTTCCTACTGTAAAACAGTTTTTTTTAACTTTTTTCCCCCAGTTGATCTATATAGAGTTGATGGTCTTTTGTTCCTACCTTCAGATTAAATAGGACATTTCCCTTTGGCTCAGGTTAAGCTTTTGTGATACTGCTGAGGTCTCCTGAATTTTGCCAAGTGCCTGTGCTAAGGCAGACATGTCACTGATTTGTACAGGAGCCATGTGCTTCAGGCATGCTGGCGGCACGTGCTTTCTCAAAGGGTGCCTTGGAAACATACTCTAAATATGCAGTAACTTGAGTGTAAAAGAATCCAGAGGAGTTTGGGTAGTGGAAGGTTTTACAGGGACGGGAATCATTCCTGAACTTCAAAAAGCTAGAATTGCAAAGTTTCTTTTATTTTTTTATGTACTTTTTACTGCTCTTTTGAAGATATTTTTAAATGCTTTCCCTTTCCTCCTTTCTGCCCTCACAAATATTTGCTCTCTGTGTAAGAAACTTAAATGGAAACTTAAATTTCAGTCTTGCTGAAGAACCTTGATAGGTCCTGCTGTTCAGTGAGTCAGAAACAGTGTCTCTGAACTGCAGACAGTTCAGCTTTCAAGGTGATTTGAGAACTGAAAGGGGTGGTCACTAGAGAAGCAGTTTTCTTTGGTCATCGGTTTAGTGCATGAGCTTCCTCACAGGACAAAGCTGCTCACAGGACAAAGCTGCTTTTCACAGCATGAAGAAGCTGCAGGCCTTCCTTGCTATTGTCTGAATCTGCAGCATTTTCAGTAAGATTTGTTTTGTTCCTGCAGAAGGAATAGTAAGGTTCTGTTGATTATTCTGCTTCTCTATCTCACTAGTACTGGTCCGACTCTGCGTTAATGAAAAGGATTTGGGGAATCACCTGTTCAAGTGGCACAAACGTATCCAGCAGTTTTTCAACACAAACTTGCCAGTGTTCCTGAGTCCTGTCAGTAACTGCTGCAACGGGCAATGAAATGTTTATAAATCTAATTTCTCTCACTTTCTCATCTAGTGAGATTAAAATCAATTACTTCCATTATCGCTGAAAAGATAGAATCTTGCAAGGTGGTGTTGGTTTAAAAAATAAATACCTGAAGATCTAGCACTTTCTGCTAGCTTTATTGCCCAGGTGTCATTTCCATTTAATCACGGACTTAATATTACAGAACTGTCCAAAATGTTGCAAAAATCAGATATAGGAGGTTTCAAATGTGAGTTCTGCTAACATCATGGTAAGTTGGTGTCCGTTTGCCTGAACCAGTCCAAGTGCTTGGTTTAATAACAAAGTGAAAACATTTCAATGGAGCATCTCTGCAATTTTGGCAGCAGCTGACAGCCCCAGGCACATTTTAATTAGCACCTTTTTAAAATTGTTTGCTAAAATAGTCCAGTATTAAATAGTCTTCCCCAAATGATGTCTGCAAATTTGAACCCTGCATCTGTCTCAATGTGTGGACACACTGCTATCCTGGTAATGCTCTTTACTGAATTGTTTATCTTCTAGCAAATTCATAGTACATAATCTGAATGATACCTGGGTTACCATTATAAATTCATTTATAAAGCACCTGCCAGCTGTTTGGTACTGGCATTTGTAATATCACAGTTTTCAAGTCAACAGCCGTAGTCACAGCACTTTTCCTGACAGAGAACTTTATCTCATATGTATTTCATAAGTATAAATAATATATTTTCATTATCCTGAATTTATGCAGCTGGAGTAAAGATGCCTGCTCTGGGCCTCTAAGAGCTGTAATCCTGATTAGAACCTAATGCCAAGTCCAACCATGAAAAAGGCATTTTTGTCCTCATCTTTGGAGTTCTTTTGGATTTAATATTTCACTTTTCTTGCATAAAAATAAACCTGTAGGAACCTAACATTTTAAAATAGTAATTGTATGTTATGCAGCAGTGTTGCTGATAAATAT